>NC_064919.1:53645736-54258903 GCF_929443795.1 Astur gentilis | reverse complement strand
CCTTGTGTGGGTGGATCAGTGGCCCCTACCACTTGAAAAAATTAAAGGCCCTGCAAGAATTGGTAGCAGAACAACTAGCTGCCGGACACATTGAACCATCTCACAATCTGTGGAATGCTCCAATGTTTGTGAAAAAAAAAAAGAAAAAAAAAAAAAAAAGAAATCAGGAAAATGGCGATTTTTGCATGACCTGTGGCAAGTCAATGCTGTCATGGCCATGATGGGGGCTCTGCAACCAGGCATGCCTTCACCTGCCATGATCCCTCAAGATTGGGAGATCATTGTCATGGACCTTAAGGGTTGTTTTTTTTTTACAATTCCACTAGCTTCCCAAGACAAAAAAAAAAAAAAAAAAAAAAAAAAAAAATTAAAAAATTTTTGCATTCTCTGTGCCTTCTATCAATCATGCAGAACCAGCAAAAAGATATCAGTGGAGAGTTCTGCCACAGAGCATGAAAAATTCACCAACCACTTGTCAATCGTTTGTTGCACAAGCTCTGTCACCTGTACGGGAAAAATTCCCTACTAGTTATAGTTATCACTATATGGATGACATTCTGTTAGCATTAGACAACAAGGAGCAGTTGAATGGCATGAACAATTTGGCCACGAATTTGGAACAATATGAGTTAGTTATTGCCCCTGAAAAAGAGCAAAAAATAGCACCCTGGAAATATTTGGAAATGACAATTACAAATAAGCAGGTTGTGCCCCAACCTGTGAAACTTAACCCTGCAGTTAAGACACTCAGTGATGTACAGAAATTAATGGGATCCTTGAACTGGATCAGGCCCTATCTTGGACTGACCAATTCACAGTTACAACCTCTATTAGACTTATTAAAAAATTCCAATGATCCAACAGAACCCAGAATATTGAATAAGGAAGTGTTAAATGTAATTCACAGGGTGGAACAATGTATACACAAGAAATTTGTTTCTCAAATTGGTCTGTCTCAATTGGTACAATTCTTTGTACTAATTGACAAAACTGTGCCATTTGGTGCTTTGGTGTAGTGGAATTCTGAGTGGGATGACCCATTACATATTTTAGAATGGATTTTTTTGTCATTTCTGGCCACGAAAAACTGCTCCTGGCTTGTTTGAACTTATTGCTGATGTAATCATAAAAGCCAGAAAACGATGTGTAGAACTAACAGGACGTGATCCAGCTACTATTGTTTTACCTGTTCAAAATTGGTACTTTCAATGGTATCTGGCAAACAATTACAAGCTGCAAGTGGCTATGGCGGGTTTTCAAGGACAGATCTCGTATCATCTACCGTCGCACCCGCTCCTGAAATTTGCTCGAGAAATACCATTTGGTCAGAAAAGCTTAAGCCAGCCGGAACCTGTGAAAGGCCCTACTGTCTTCACAGATGGTTCTGGAAAAACAGGTAAAGCAGCAGTAGTATGGTATGAAAACAACAACTGGAACAGCAAAGTAGTGTATCAAAATGGTTCTCCACAAATAGTAGAGCTGCGTGCACATGGCACACTGAAGCAGCAGCTTCAAAAACAAAAAGGGGGAATGATTGGGGAACCACCACAGGCATGTTTAGATAACGTGGTTTATGTTCTTAGCTTTCTCTATTATGGGGATAATTCTTCTCTACCTCCTTTTTTCAACACTTCTCTTTTTTCAACACAGAATTTACAAAGAGGCATCAAAGTACACATTAAAGATTTAGTTACTGGTCAGTGGAGTGGACCATGTGAGCTGTTAACCTGGGGGCGAGGTTATGCTTGTGTTTCTACAGATACAGGCCCACAATGGACTCCCGCTTGATTTGAATGACCATCATCATCTGGAACATCCCAGAGGGTGCGGCAATATTAATACCACCTCAACCAAAAACTAAGTGTAGGTCACCTTGACCAATATAACAGGTCAAGATTCTCTGTGCATTGCAACCGCATCACAAAGTCCATGAACCAATAAAGGATGACTATGACTCATGCAGCGCACCTGGCCAGCAAGCGCATGCGTCATAGGTTGCAAATGAGGTGGATTTTTGGCACCCGCTGGCCATGTGTGCTGAAATCCGTTCCTCTACAAATGTATAAATACCGGGATTTTCTGAAGAGCATCGGACTGGTGTACGGCAAGGACATCGTTGCCTCCGTGGGGACGCCCACATAAAGCTGTCACCTACCGATTGCTTGGCTGAATTCGCGGATCAAGACAGCACAAGAATGTACAGATGGTTCATCTACCTCACAGTCCTCGGATGGACGTAGGCATGGATACCACCGCAAACCAAAGAAAACATCTGGATGACCCTGGCTGACATGACTGGACAAGATTTCTTATACTTTAGTACAACAACACCAAGCTATCCCTTCTTCACAGGTTTCATAGGGGGTTACACTGACATCGACAAAGTTTAAGAACTTATTGATGGAGACCCCTGTGCAGCAGTCATGGACTCAATGGATGGAAATGCCTGGTTTTCACGGATCGGGCATTAACCCTCATTGCCACCCCAGGAATCACAAATTCTGGGGTCCCTGAATACAGACTGGTGTAGTATTATCAGATTTACTGCTAGACATTGATAGTGTCAGACATTCTATGCTATAAAATAGAGCTGGAATTGATTTCTTGCTTTTAGCACAAGGACAAAGATATTTGAGGGTTGGGGATTGCCTGGATGGTTGATATCTCTGCTCAAGACTGTGGGGGTAGTGATCTTGATTGTGATAACTATGCTTCTAATGTTGCCCTGTCTTTTCGGCCTTCTGCAAAGGGCCCTGCAGAGGGCAGCCGGGATGATATTTTTAGCACAAATACAAAAAGGGGGAATTGTCGGGGGATGCAACAAGTCTACGGAATTCCTGACAGTTTGAGAACAGCGCGACCTTGAGCAGCTTGTAGTATATCCTTGAGAAGTCTGGAAAGATCCGAGAAGACCAGTACGAAAACAAGACAGTGATAAGAAGAACCGTCCTGACAAACTCACCAATCATGAATTGTTAGTTACTAACTAAGCCAATCATATACTAACACATACTCTGAAGAAGGGGATAAAAAGGTGTGTTAGAACAATAAAGTAGCCATTTTGGGTGATCTATTACTTGTCGTGTCCGTCTCTACCGCGACAATTAATCATTATCTTTTGTCTGTAAGGCAAGAAACAATGCCATTATCAATCTGATTAATGGAGTTACCCCACAGTGTAAAACAGAGGTTCAGTCCCCACCCACAAGTACATAGTGAAGACACTTGGGCAAGTGAGAGCTGCTTCTGTGCAAAGATTAATATATCTAACTAATTTAAGTGTTTTTTCTTAGTTTTTGGAAAGACTACTACTGTTGCATTTTTATTTTCCCATATCAGCTTGCAGTTACTAGAATACTAATATCTGGAGTTGCCTAAGAAACATATAGTACCATTGACTTAGAGAATGAGTGCCAACTACATGAAGTTAGCTGGTTATTACAATATGCCAATATTCTGGTGAATTTCACAAAGAAGTTTCTCCTTAAGATGAAAGAGCAAAGAAAAAGCTACCCGTAAAGCTCATCTCTAATATATTAGACAAAATTCCAAAGGAAAAATTATTATATATTATATTTTTCAGAAACTGAGAGTTTTTCCCAGAAAGCTTCAAGGTTTTCTTTAAGATATATATCTTGTGGCCAAGAAAGTAAGACCTGTAATGTTGTCCCATTCAAGTATCCTTCTCTCTTCTCCATTTAGCAAGGTGTCCCATGTAGGCAGCTAGTTTCTTCATTCACAGCAGTATAATTCCTTTGGAAAAAAAACAACAAACAAACAAAAAAAACCACAACAACAACCAACCAACCAACAAACAAACAAAAACCACACAATCCTTTAATTTTCTACTGAAATAACAAATTGCCATAGCACATGCATTTGTATTTCTAGAACAATATTGGGTGTTAATGCAGAACAGAAATATCTGTAGAATGGAAATATCTGATTTTCTTTTTCTTTGTTATGGGGTTTTGGGTTGGTTTGGTTTTGTTTTGTTAGAGATCAGTCTGAAATTCGACAAAAATATTATAATATTTAACTCACCAAAAGACAGGGGAACTACTCTGTGATGAGGAACTACAACCATACACATTCAGTACCTTCTGTTCGAATTTTCTGTCAAGGAAAGAGAACAAATAACCTACTGCTGAGCACTGGCCATCCGTAAATACAGACAAACAATAAAACACTAAGTAAAATTGCTTACAAAATTACTGTTTTCTTTCACAATATCCACCAATACACAAAATTCTGCTGTAGGGAGGCTAATTTTACTAAATTGAATATTTTAACTGTGAAAATGCAGGTCATATTTCACAATATGAACACATATTCCTTCAGTCACTGAGGAATGGTAAATATGTCATTTAAAATCTTCTGTACAGCTCCTATAAAAATATGAAGCAATACAACAGCAAGTACACAAAAGCATAAAATTCTTCCAACAATCTTCTTCCAGGTGTTTGAAGCTTGTCTGTTTCCAGTCCTCATATTTTTGTTTCAAATGACCTACTTTAATTTTCAGTTGCAGAAGAAATTTTATTCTTCAGTTTACATGGTTTCCCAGGGTTTCTGTGCAAGAACAAAGCATATTCAGACAAGGAATATTTAATATTCTGCATGGTACATTAATAGGTCAGATATTTCCTTCCTGTTTAGAATATTGTAGTGCTACAAAAACAACAGAAAAGTGGAGCACTTCACCATACTTAAGCCGGATGAATAACATATATAATGCTAGTATTAGAATTAAATTAAGGACACCAGATTCCATGGAAAACTGAATTAAATGAGTTCTCTAGAAGCAGTTAGGTAAGATTTGCTACTACATCTAAATGGATTTATTTAGATTGGGTTCAGAATAATCACTCTGCAGCAAAGATCAGAGCTGGCTCAGATCAGAGTTCCATACCAGTTGTGTATCTACTCACGTTTTAAGTAAATAAAGTAAAATAGTAGCTAGAAAACTGAGAGGTAGAGGGTTAATCCATTGTTGGATTATTTGAAGTTTTTGCCAAATGAATCTAAGCCTAACATTTTTCAGTTTTCTGATTTCTAGGGGTGGGTTTATTGCAAATTCAATAGGTAAGAACTTCAGAAAGATGTAGAGCAGAGCTGGTCAGAAAACTTTAGCATAACATTCTGTTGAGATGCATTACCTAGCAGGGACAGAGTTTAAAGAATATAATTTAAATTCACCAAAATCATTGCCTATTTTTATAAGTCCACTTACATTTTATCAAAATCAAAGTCTTAAGTAAGACTGAAAAATAACATGTAAACTTCTCTGGAGATGATGTCTTCAATATCGAATTGCAAATTATTTTCTATTTCATAAAACTACATGAAGACAAAAGCAGCTGGTGTGAGAATAAAATGTTTTAACTAAGAAAAAAAACCCACAAACAAACAAACAAACAAAAAAACAACAAAACAAAAAGTCAAAACCAAAGCAGCCCTCAATTTTCCGTAGAAGAATCATTATTTATTGCTTTTATTCTTTTTCAGAAATTGTAGAGTTTTTAAAAAGCCAGTTATTTTGATATTTCCCATCTCAGAGTTTAGCAAGATACATACATAGATATTTCTCAAAAAAAAAAATTTTTAGAATTTTAAGTAATCCTTTAAGTTTTTCAATGCATCTGCAAGCACTATTGGTATGAGGGGATTTAGCCCTTCTTTCAGAAAGGAAAAAAAACTTCTCCAAATGAAACACTAATCACCCTAAGGAAGGTAATTTCCACACCTCTTATTGAAATAGGTTTTGCTTAGAAAATAAACAAGCAGCCACTATATAAGAGCAAGATAGAGGGGGAAAGAGTAAAGGGGAATAAAAAAATGACTTTGCAGTATAGCACTTGGGTAGGGGAAGACCTGATTTCTGGTACTGTTTTGAAAATGGTTTGTATCTATTATATACATTATTATTGAGTAAAACAGAGGCAGTATTCAAACCACTTGCAATTACAGTAGGAAGGGATAGTACCACAGGAAAATTCAGGCTGCTGGGGACCTGGGGGGGCCTTGGCCCCAGCCCCTGCCCAGATCAGGTTCAGCTGTGGGCTCAGACCAGGCTGCTCAGGGCTTCAGCCAACAGGGATGTGAAATGCCCAGTGATGGAGACAGCCCAACCTCCCTCAGCCCCTGCTCCACCGCTGGGCTGTCCTCATGGGGAGAAGGTTTCTCCTTATCTCCAGCCTGAGCCTCCCACCTTTCAGCCTGTGCTGCTGCCTCTCACCCTCCTACCACACACCCTTGTGAAGAGCCTGGCTGTATCTCCTCCATCCCCTCCCACCAGTGCTGGGGATGCTGCTGGGTGCCCCTTCTCCTGGCTGAACCAGCCCCAGTCCCACAACCTCTCCTCACAAGGCAAGGGATCCAGCCTCACTGCTTTGTTAGTCTCCCCTGAAGTCCTGCCAGTTCATACATATTTTTCTTGCACTAGGGGCCCAACACTGGATACTGAAAGGGTATCCTGATGTGGTCTGATGAGCACTCAGCAGAGGTGAAGAGTCCCTGCCCTCCCCTGGCTCTCAGGTCCATGCTCTGCTCACACCACCTCAGGCGTTGCTGGCCCTCATTGCCACCTGGGTGCATGGCTGGCCCTGGCTTAGCTCACTGCTTGCCAGGGCACAGGGCCACCCCCCACAGCTGTTCCCTGACCTCATCAGCCGCAGCCTGCATCCGTGCAGCACTCTGCCTTTCAGAGTAGGTCTTGGCTTAGTCCTTGCTGACCTTCATGGGGTCTCACTGGACCCTTCCTTCCCTGTCCACCTCCACCTGAATGGTGGTGCAGCCCTTGAGTGTGTTGACCGGTCACCCCTTGGTGCCATCTGCAAACCTGATGCATGGGCCCTCTCTCACGTCCTCTGCATCACAGAGTTGTCAAACATGACAGGTCCCAGGACTGACCCTACAAGACTGCAGTTGTAGCACACAATCCATTAACCATGACTTTCACTAATATCACCCTATCATAAACATTTCTTACTAGCATCTTCCCACTCAGCATCCTGGGCGACACTAAAGTGACTGTAGGGAGACCTGAGAAGTACTACAGAACTTAGGTGCTTAACTCAGCACAATTAGAGACCAGGTTTTTGTTTGGCTTCTATTTTTTATTTTTCTGAAAAGAACTAATGAGTTTTTGTTTGGCCTAGTAAATTCTCTTCCACCAATTACTCCACTGCATTATCTGTGAGTACTAATATCTATAGTGGTCTGTTTACCTCTCTTTCACTGAGTGTTGAGTAATCATAATTTATCTTGAGTTTACTGTGCCTCGTGCATGCAATGATATGCACAGACAATAATCTATTTGGATGAGCATTCCTTTAATTAGCATGTCTAGAGATTGACAATTTATATATAACCTTCTTCACATGTTAAGCCCTCACAGGAATCCAAGACTAAAGCACAGAACTGGTAGACTAGAAATGTTATGGATTCCAAAACCACAACAGTAGGGACTGAAATGCTTCTAAAATCCTTCTGGCACAGATATCAGCCTGAAGTGGGGGATCTGTGTGATGTACTCTAACCGGAGGATGATACCTAAAAGAGATAGTATGGCAGTGGCAAACACTATGGCAGAAGAGGACAAGTGAGTTGTGGAGCTTGCAGGGGAATGGTCTCTTAGATGCTCCACAGAAGACTACGCAGGGTGTCTGTCACTTAGTAACTTCTGCTAACTTTATACCCCTGACCCAGGCCCAGCTAGGAAAACACACTATCAGGTATTTGTCTTATGACAAGGAATTTCATTGCTTTGTTTCTACAGAGAGGAACAATAGGCTCATTGTTTTTAGAAACTATTGTTTCAAAGGAAACTGTTCTAAACCATTGCAGGTGACTTCACCCTAACTACAATACATGATATGGAGTCCTACTTATAGGTAGTTGAGAAAACAGCTTTATATTAACTTGCATAGCTTCTGGATTTTATTGCATTTGTGCCAACAGGATTTTTTTTTTCTTTTAATGAGTGCTATGCTAGAAAGAAACCCAAGAAACCCTTGCAAGAAAAAGAAATAAAAGCAAATATGTTGGTTTACTACTGGCCTCTGTTGTCCTCCTCAGCAGCTGAAGAGCAAGTCCAAACAATAAACAAGGTGATGCTGCCTAACATTTACACCCTGAGATAGTGCTGTTCCTATAACAGCATCGCAAAGTGCCATCCAGTGCTACCTAAACAAAGATTTCAGGGCAGATCCTCATCTCATATTAATCAGCCTAACTTCAGGTACTTTAGCAAGTTATTTAAGACCATCTAAGCATAGGGTAGACCTTGATTAGTCAAGTATTGTTCAGTGCTCATTCTGCTTCATTTATGCTATTGTTTCCTCTGAGAGGTGCCTGCCTGCTGCATGAGCTTCTGATTCAGCACCTCCTATGCAGCAATGCACTCTTCCTGTGAAAATTTCACACACTGCATTTAGCTTCAGTGAGCATAATAAAAAGACTAAGAAATATGTTAGCTCTGTTAAGGGTATCCTAGGCAGCTGGCTACGGTGGGCTATTTTTATTAAGGTGTGATAGCTGGCATCTCACTGCCCAAGGAGGATTGCACAAGGCTTATCAACCCTGAACAGTTTTAAATTGTCTCTTTTTTCCCCACTGTATGGCAAACAGTCTATGTGTAGAAGCTCTGAATTGTGTGGAAATAAAACATACTCATCCATATTCTCCAAGATGATCAAAGAGGTGAATGTGTTTTTATGCAAATGTCTGTTAGTAGCTTTCCATTAAATATAACATTCTGTTGGATATGTATTATTTTAGAAGATTGTAATACAAAAAAACATGATTCAACCAAAAATGAACCTCTTGTTTAGCAGCAGAAGGAATGCATTTACTTGGCAAAAAGAAACCATGGGTGAATATCAGGAAAATTAACAGTGTGCTGAGTATTCAAGGCTAGTGGGGTTACTTTGTGGCAGCTTGTTGAACTCATAAATCATATAAAAAGAAGAAACTAATAATGATAATGAAAACACTAATAAAGTGACAGCTGTAATGATAAAAGGATTGGTATATACAAATGATGCACAACGCAATTGCTTACCACCCACTGATCGATGCCCCGTTAGTCCCCAAGCTGCAATCCCCCCGGCCCCGCTCCCCCCGGTTTATATACTAGACCTGATGTCACATGCTATGGAATACCCCATTGGCCACTTTGGGTCAGCTGCGCCAGCTGTGTCCCCCCCCCCAGCTTCTTGTGTCCCTCCAGCTTTCTTGCTGGCTGGGTATCAGAAGCTGAAAAATCCTTGACTTTAGACTAAACATTACTTGGCAACAACTGAAAACATCAGTGTGTTATCAGCGTTCTTCTCACACCAAACTCAAAAAATAGCACTCTATCAGCTACTAGAAAGACAATTAACTCTATCCCAGCTGAAACCAGGACACACAGGAAAATTAGAGAGGGTGTGGAGTCTCCTTTCTTGGAGATATTCACAGCCCAGGTGGGCATGGCCCTGAGAAACCTTCTGTAGCTGACTTTGCTTGATCAGTGGCAGGACTGTGCAATCTCCAGAGGTGCCAGCCAGCCCCAGCCATGCTGTGGTTCTGTGGTGCGGCAGTGTTCATCACTCATATAGGCCTGATCCACCCCATCTTCTCCTTTACCTTCTTACCTTCAACATGCTGCTTGTCAAACTTTGACATTAGTATTAATTCTGGATCTGGATTTTAGTTCTTCAGGGCTATGCAGTAGAGAAAACAAACACAGAAGCCATAATCAGTCTCTGCATACCTCTTATCTGACACATTCATGAAAATAAAGGCATTGTTGGACTTTCATCCAAATTCTACATTTCTGTGTGCATTATGAGCTGAATTTCAATGGGAATTTGAAGCAGAATATGGCCTAGTCTGGGGGTCTTTTACCATGTGTTTGAGGTATTTTTATGGATTGTGAAAGCTGTGATAAATGCTTCATCAAGACTATATAAGAAATCAAAAATTACCAGGCTAATCACCACAATGTAAAAATGCAGCACAGACTTTCTTCTAACATTTCTCTTGGAAGCCAATGTTTCTGTACCTTGCCAATCTATCTTCTCCTATATATAAATGGAATATAGTTCACCTACATTGTGCAAAACTCTTTGGTTTTTCCCCCCGGAAATTCTATCTATGCTACAGTTCTAGAAGCTTTTGCTACAAAGGGAAAAGTAGTTCACTATTTAGTCCTGGAAGTAAGAAATATATTATATGAGACTCACATAGAGTCAAGGAGCTAAATCTTCATGCTTTACACCAAAATTTATTTATCCCTAAAACCTCCAATTAACAAGGAACTAACCAATACTTCTACCTGTATCTTGACTTATATATCTGCAACAAAGAAAGCAGGCTTTGCATAAGTCTTCTTTCTTAGCCTGACTTTTACTTTTTGTTCTTAGCCAGTTTATCAAATCTTAAACTGAAGTAACTACTATTTACCAGTTGATGGAGTTGCTTTATAAAAGACTACATGGGCACACAAACACACACAACCTTATGTGGGTATATATATGCCTGAGGCTGACTCAACCTAAATTAAGTAAATGCTTACATGACAGCAGGCATTTTTTAAAGATAAAATTATGTCTTCAAAGTGCAACATTTGACAGTGTAAATACCTGCCCAAATTCAGTCAAGGGGCCATTCAAGCTATTCCCATCTGCTGCTCTCACACTGCAGCAGCTTTCCCTGCTAGCCCTGCCAACATAATTATTCCCACTGCTGCACTGTGAATTGTATCAGGGAACTGAGATGGATAAAAAAATAGAAAAATCAGGTCACTTGTGTTGTATTTTTTCTTTTTTTTCAGTCAGTTCAATTTCATCATATGGTTTGTACTGCAGCCCCACAAATAATTGTGCCAGCACAGATGAAAAGAGAGCAGGAATGAGTGTCCACAACAGAAAGAGTGCTCTAAAATGTTGTCTAAACAGGCCCTACTGCTGTGACAATGGGCATCAAAACACACAGTAATATTTTCTCACTTTCTCTCTGTATCTAAGCAAGATAATGTAATACTAGCTTTCAAATGTATAAGATAAGAAATAGTTAGATTACTAATACTAAAAGTCTTCAAATTACTTCATGTCCAGCTTAGCTGAAGTAGACTGCTTTTGAAGTACTGTAGTTTAGATGTAGAACTGTATAATGATAACTAATGCAATAATAATCTTCCTTGTCATGCAATCTCTGCTGGAAAAGTACCCTAGGGCCTGAAGAACAATCATAACCCACTTTATATGAAATAAAATAACCCCAATTTTATCAAAATTGTACAGAGGTTAAAAAAAGAAAGAAAGAAAAAAAAAAGAAAAAGTAATCAATCCTCATGGAAAAGGATACATTTAATCCATTGCCTTTATTATCTACCTTCACATCGTCAGATGGTAATATTTCTAATTTTTAAAATTAAACATAAATTTAGCTCTGCAACTGTTATTTGTACATAGAGCATTAGGCATTTGGCCATAGATATGTTCAGGAGAACTACTTGCTGGTTATATTGCAATTGGTATACAACTAAACAGACAAAGCAAGTGAATTTACAAAGTCCAGCAGTATCTGGGGAGATGGGCCAGTGCAGTTACAAGGGTTCACCATTACAGTTGCCAGTGGTCACCTACAGTTAGTGTCTCTTCAGCTCTCTCATCAGACTCATAAGTTTTGCTTCAAACATGCTTTGAGAATGGATAAGACTGAGGCTTCTTAGCATCTGTCATGGTTTAACGCCACTAGTAACTAAGCACCACATAGCCACTCACTCACTTCCCCCTCCCCCGGTGGGATGGGGGAAGAATTGGAAGGGTAAAAGTAAGAAACAAACTTGTGGGATGAGATAACAACAGTTCAATAATTAAAAAGAAATAATTATAATAAAAAAAAGTAAATTGTAAGGAAAAGAGAAAAAAAGAAATAACAAAGAGAGAGGAAAATAAAACCCAAGAAAAAAAAAGTGATGCAAAACAATTGCTCACCAGCAACCAACTGCTGCCCAGCCAAAACAAGTACATTCTCCACCCTTTATTCTATACCATTTACATCGTGTTCATCACCTTACCTCAATACATCCTCATTAAGTACCCCTTCCCCCATAAAATGTTTGTAAAATGTCCATAAATATCCATAAAATGTTAACTGAGTTATTTAGTCTATGACTTGGGGCTTCATCAGTTATGGTATTCTCTCAGGACAGGAGAGATGGTGTGTTGTGTGGAGTTACTGGGCACAAATCCCAGCCCAAGTCAGGTCAGTGCTGCACTTGCACTGCTTCTTGTGAGGTTCATCTTTTACTGGTTCAGATGGTTTCTGCTGTAGTACTTCCTATAACTCAAAGTACTTCTTGCAACTGAAATCATGGTTTACAACAATTCAAAGGTATATCCATAACATTTTCCACCCCTAGTCCCTTTGGACTTGGCCATAAATTTTAACATTGCAATGAATTCCTCCTCTTGCCTCTAGTTTGGCTAGCAGTGAGAGGTTGACATATGGCAGCCACAGGAGTGGTGACATACAACATCATGTAACACTGCTGCCATACAACTCAAACCAGGGATTATTTTCACCCAGGATTAAATCACCTTGAGGTACACATTGGACTTTGCCAACCTTCCACTTTTCCCACCAAGTTCACCCAAGTCTTTGAGCAAAAACAATGCCATGAATGGGTTTGCCCTTTCCTGAGGAAGGAATAACCCGGATTGTTTTTCTCAGCCAGCTGTTTATAAGTACTACGGAGACCTTATCTCCTTCCACAGTGTGCAGGGGTTTTAAATGGGCAGGGCCAGGATGACTGGCAGATTCTCTAGTGTTAACTAGCCACGTGGTTTCTGCTAAATATGTATCCCAATGTTTGAAGGTCCCTCCGACCCATTGCTCTCAGTGTAGTTTTTAACAGTCCATTGTAACATACAATTTTTCCAGAGGCTAGTGCATAATAGGGGATGTGATACACCTAGTCAATACCATGCTCCTTGGCCCAGGTGTTTATAAGATTATTTCAGAAATGAGTCCTAGTGTCTGATTCAATTGTTTCAGGTGTGCTGTGTCACCATGTCATGGTTTAACCCCAGCCAGCAACTAAGAACCAAGCAGCCACTCGCTTACTTCCGCCCTTCCAGTGGGATGGGGAGAGAATTGGAAAAAAAGGACAATTCATGGGTTGAGATAAGAATAGTTTAATAGAACAGAAAAGAAGGGGTGGGGGGGGTGGGGAGTAATTGGAATATACAAAACAAGTGATGCACAATGAATGCAATTACTCACCACTCACTGACTTGCCAGTAAGTCCCTCAGCAGTGATCCGCCCCCCCTGCCAACTCCCCCTACTTTATATACTGGACATATCATCACATTGTATGGAATATCCTTTTGGCCATTATGGGTCAGCTGCCCCGGCTGTGTCGCCTCCCAACTTCTTGTGTCCCTCCAGCTTTCTCGCTGGCTGGGCATGAGAAGCTGAAAAATCCTTGAAATAGGATAAACACTACCTATCAACAACTAAAAACATCAGTGTATTATCAGCATTATTCTCATACTACATGAAAACCTAACACTATACTGGCTAATAGAAACAAAATTAACTATCCCAGACAAAACCAGGATACACCATAAAACCTGGTTTTGGAGGCCCAAGATAATATTCCAGGCAGTGGCATGGGTCTGTTACCGATGCACGCACAACCAAATCCAACAGGTGTTAAAACTCAGATTTATTATTCAGTAAAAAGTTAGTTAGAAGTCTGGCAACATTTTATAAAACCACAGGCTCCATGATGTAAAGAGAATTAATACTACACAGCTGACTCAAGAATCCCCAAGATTTAAAAATGATGGCTCCAAAATGCGCGTATCACTCACCTAAAAGCTGAGGGCTCTCCCCTTGAGGAGTTACCTCAGGCAGTGCCCCGACCCAAGGGGGAGTCCCCGACTGCAGACCCACTGCTCCGAGGAGGACTGCCCACGTGTCCTCCATCTGGACCCCATTTATACCCCTGTCGAATCTGACCTGTGGTCATTTAATCCCTATTGGCCAAGAAGGTCACCTCAGTGTCTTGATTGGCCAGTTCAAATTTCAAACTGTGACCTCTAGGGTTTAGGGTTTAGGGTTTTTTCCCCCTTCTCCCTGGCTGAAGTGTACTGCCACAGGGTCATAGGGTATGTTTCCAACCAACCAGTAGTCACTTCCACCATGGTAAGCACATGGTACTTGCCAAGGCAGGTTCATGGTAGATATAATCAGTCCGCTAGGCTTCCCCATACTGATATTTCACCAATCGTCCTCTATACCAAAAAAGCTTTGGCATGTTTGATTACAGGGCACATTTTACATTCGTGGATAACCTGTGCAATGGCATCAATGGTCCTCGACCCCTCAGTCACAAGCCTATTTGTATGCTGCAACCCTTCCTAGATGTCCTGATGTGTCATGGGCCCACTGAGTTATAAATATCTCACCCTTATGTTCCTGGTCCAGATCCACCTGAAACACTTCAATTCTAGCAGCCCATTCTACCTGGTTGCTCTTTTCATGTTCTTCAGTGGTATGACTCTTGCGTATGTGAGCATCTACATGACATACTTTTACCACCAGATTCTCTACCCTGACAGCAATATCTTGCCACAATTCAGCAGCCCAGATGGGTTTACCTCTGTGCTGACAGTTAGCCTGCTTCCATTGTTGCAGCCACCCCCACAGAGCATTTGCCACCATCCATGAGTCAGTATAGAGACTGGCCACTAGTATAGTACTGGCCATTTTTCTCCCTCAGCAAAAAAAGCTGAACTAAACCTAGCTGGACGGCTTTCCCTTCTGCAAACTGATTCAATTCATCTTTTCCTTCAGCAGTTTCTTCAACTTGTCATGCAGGACTCCACACAGCAGCTTTCCACCTTCAATGTTTTCCCACAATATTATGGGATCCATTTGTAAACAGGGCATATTGTTTTTCATTTTCTGGTAGTTTATTATACAGGGGGGCCTCTTCAGCATGAGTCACCTCCTCTGGTGATACTCCAAAGTTTCAGCCCTCTGGCCGGTCCATGATCAGTTCCAGGATTCCTCAGTGATCAGGATTTCCCATTTGAGCCCATCATGTTATCAGTGTGACCCACTTACTCCATGTAGCATCAGTTTTATGATGTGTAGAGGGGACCGTCCCTTTGAACATCCAGCCCAGCAGAGGCAACTGAGATGCCAAAAGGACCAGTGCTTCAGTACCAACTACTTCTGAAGTGGCTCAAACTCCTTCAAATGTTGCTAATATTTCTTTTTCAGTTGGAGTGCAATGGGCTTCAGATCCTCTATATCCCTGACTCCAAAACTCCAGGGGTCAACCTTGAGTCTCTCCAGGTGCTTTCTGCCAGAGGCTCCAGGTGGGACCATTCTCCCTGGCTGAGGTGTAAAGCATGTTTTTCATGTCTTGTCCTGCCTGAACTGGCCCAAGTACTACTGCACAAACTACCTCCCATCTAATTTGTTTGAAGGCTAGGTGCTGCTCAAGGGCCCATTCAAAGTTCTTCTTCTGGGTCACTTGATAGAGAGGATTTACAATCAGACTATAACCTGGAACATGCATTCTCCAAAGACCCGAAACACCTAAGAAAGCTTGTGTTTCTTTGTTGTTAGTTGGTGGAGACATAGCTCTTTTTTTACAGATCACATCCATTGGGATATGATGACTCCCGTCTTGCCATTTTATTCCTGAAAACTGGATCTCCTGTGCAGGTTCTTTGACGTAACTTTGCTTTATAGCAAAAACAGCTTTCAAAAGTATCTGGATTATTCTTGTCCCCTTCCACAGACTTTCTCCACTGTTTTGCCTCACATAAAGATGTAATCAATATAGTCCAGGTGTTCAGGATCTTAACCTTGTTCCAATGTAGTTTTTATCAATCCGTGACAAATGATAGGACTGTGTTTCCACCCTTGGGGCAGTCAGTTCCCGGTGTACTGGATAACCCTCCACGTGAAAGCAAACTGTGGCCTGCACTCTGCTGCCAAAGTGTTTGAGAAAAATGATTTAACATTATCAACTGTTAAATACCATTTGGCAGCCTTTGACTCCAGTTCATATTGGAGCTCTAGTATGTCTCGTATGGTAGCACTCAGTGGTGGTGTGAATTCATTTAGGCCACGATTGTCCACTGTTAGCCTCCACTCTCCATTAGATTTTTGCAGGGGCCATATGGGACTAATAAAGTGTGAATAAGTCTTCCTGATCACTCCTTGACTCTTCAGTCACCAGATCAGTTTATGGTTGGAAGCCAGGGAGTCTTGACTGGTCTGATATTGTTGCCTGTGTACTGTCATGGTAGCAATTGGTACCTGCTGTTCTTTAACCCACAGCAAGGCCACAACAGAAGGATCCTTTGAGAGACCAGGCAACCTAGACAGCTGTTTAATCTTCTCTGTACTCAAGGCAGCTATACCAAAAGCCCACCAGTACCCTTTTGGATACTTGAAATACTCTATCCTGAGGTAGTCTATGCCAAGGATACATGGAGCCTCCAGACTAGTCACAATAGGATGCTTTTGCCACTAATTCCCTGTTAGGCTTACTTCAGTCTCCAACACAGACAGTTGTTGGGATCCTCCCATCACTCTAGAAATACAAATAGATTCTGCCCCTTTGTAATCCAATGGTGTTATATTACACTCTGCACCAGTGTCCACTAGAGCTTTATACTCCCATGGAGTTGATGTGCCAGGCCATTGAACCCACACAGTCCAGTAAACCCACTTCTCCCTTTCCTCAACCTGGCCGAAAGGCAGGGCCCCTCTATGCCTGGTCTGAGTATTCATTACTTGACTTTTGTAGCTGCAATCCAGAAGTGCCTTCATCATGGTCAAAAGTATGATCAGCGCTTCTACCCTGCCCAACAGACACTGGAGCAGTAATTTTCCTGGATGGTTGCCTTTTGGCTGTTGTTTTTCCTTGCAGTTCCTGGACCCTAGCTTCTAGCCTCCAGGAACATTCACCATCCCACTTCCTCATGTCTTCCCCCTGGTCACGCAGGAAGAACCACAGGGCTGCACATGGCGTGAGCCACCAGTACCTTCTCCCTTGAACAGAGAAAGGCTGACTCTTAAGAGCTGAGACCTTGGTTGGTGTGCGTGAGGAAGACCTATCCTTCTTGGATTGCTTAGAAAATTTGGGGGTCAGTTTAACCACAGCCAAGGTGCAGGCTTAAAGGGAGGAAGTGAGATTATCTGCATATTCTCGGAGTTGTCTGGCCAATCCATCCATAGTTGGTGCCTCTGTGTCTGTCCAGCTCATCATTGCCAGGGTGTTGGTGTATGACATCACTGCACTTCATATAAACTTTCACCACATGGACTGTGTGCACCAGATTTCATCTGGATCTTTGGATACCTGGTTGTGATCTAGGTTGCTATAGATCACCTCCACTATGGCTAATTCCCTCAGATACTGGATACCTCCCTTAGTGGTGGTCCATTTGTTTCTGGAATTTGCAAGATTTTCCTTGAAGGGATAAAGGTCCTCCACACTTGACAGGAGTCGTGGCCAAACGCTGAGGACTCCTGCCCTTTTCCAATCCCTTTGTCAATGGCCTTATCCCTAGCAAGGGATCCCAGCTGCCAGGCTTCCTTGCCTTCTAATTCCTGACTACTGGCCCCAACATCCTAGCATTGGAGTACCAGCTGAGAATTTGCTTGCCTGGTTGATGGCTAAAATCTTTTCACACTTCTTGCAGCTTACTTAAGGATAGGGGTCGTGTGGTTTCTGTCTCATTTATGATTTCAGTCCCTTCCTCCTCCTGCTCTTGTGACTATTCTGCTGCAGAACAGGCTGCATCTTCTGACTCTTTCTCCTGCTCCCACTTGAGAGAAGCTTCTTCATCCCTTACTAAACAAGTTGACTTTGATTCAATTGTTTCTCTTTTCATTATAGAGGCAACTGATATAGTTGGGAGCTGGGTCTCTGGTTTAGCCGTATTGCTTTTTGGTATGTTTTCACATCCGTAGACCCTCTCTTCTTGAGGGTGCTGAACAGTATTGAGCAGTGTTTGGTAGGTACTGGCCAGGCCCCAGCACAGTGCAGCAAGTTGTGCTTCTTTGGAAGAGCCAGGGCTTTCTTCTTCAAACATGCTACCAATTCATAAGGATCCTGCACTTGTTCAGGAGTGAAGTTCCAGACCATTGCAGGGGAGAAGCTTTCTAGATACCTGCCTATATTCTCCCATATGCCTTGCTACCTATAAAAATGCTGCTGCAGGGCCTGGGTCATGTTCTTAAATAGCTTGTTAACCTTGGAAAAATCTGAAACAATATTCTTAACAAATACCAATAGAAGGATGTTCAAGATACTGAAAAGTTATTGTAATGAGGGATAAAACATCACAGAAGGTGTTGAAGGTGCAATTCTGTATTTCCTCCACAAAACAAACAAACAAACAAACAAAAAACAAAAAACAAAAAAAAAAACAAAAAAACAAACAAACAAACAAAAAAAAAAACTCACAGAGGAAGAAATATAATTGTTAATTTTCTCCATGAGATGGTACTCCAAGTACTGTAATGGCTTCAGTACAGAGCCCAACTACCAGATTAAGCTCAAGGCCAGTATTTTAATAATAAACCTCCCACGCAAAACATCACTAAGCTTTATAGAGCACAGTAGACTGCAAAAGCCAACACCAATCTTTAACACGTACAGAAAAAAAAAGAGCATGGCATAGAACAGATAAACTAATACCAAGAACAGATGAATCAATATTGTGATCAGCAAGTGTTAACAGATACAAATCCCTTCTAATTTACTCTGGTCAAATCTGTTATTATCTCAAACTCTTTGTGCCCTACACTGGGTGCCAAAAAGGACTATGGTTTAACCCCGGCCAGCAGCTAAGCACCTTACAGCTGCTTGCTCACTTCCCCCTCTGCCGGTGGGATGAGGGAAGAACTGGAATGGTAAAAGAGAAACAAATTCGTGGGTTGAGATAACAACAATTTAATAATTAAATAGAAATCATCATCATCATCATCATCTTAAAAAATTGTAAGGAAAAGAGAAAAAAAAATAACAAAGAGAAAGGAAAATAAAAGCCAAGAAAGACCAGCGATGCAAATGAAAACAACTTCTCACCACCAACTGACCAATACATAGCCAGTCCCTGAGCAGCAGTCCCCCTGCCAACCTCCTGCCCAGTTTTATTGCAGAGCATGACATCATATGGTATGGAATTTCCCTTTAGTTCACTGGTGTCAGCTGTCCCAACTGTGTTCCCTCTCAGCTTTTTGAGCACCCCCAGCCTACTCACTGGCAGGGCAGTCCGAAGAGCAGAGGTCTTGATGCTGTGTAAGCGCTGCTCAGCAGTAACTAAAACAGGCAGTGTGTTATCAACACTATTTTCAGCACAAATCCAAAACATAGCCCCATTATCAGCTACTATGAAAAAATTTAACTCTATCCCTACCAAAAGCAAATGGCTTCACCCTTCATTGGGTATAGAATGCATGGTGAAGTTGTGAGGCAAACTTAAGCATACCTATGATATCATGTATAATGTATCACATATGCCATAGGCATAATCTATGAAATAGAATGAAGGTCTTACCACTGTGTTCTTTTGCAACTGTAAGATGCATAAAACAATACACAAAATCGTTACTAATGTCCTTGTGGTCTTGTGTGGTCCACTGAAAATTATGTAGTTTTTATTTCTCCTGGAGAATCAGTATGCAAAAGCAAACGCATGACATGCAAGAGCACTCTTAAACACTCTGTTGACAGTGTTCTTTTAAGTAGATATAAGTTTATAGACCCATTTATATAAGAAAGGTATATATTAACACGTGGAATTTAATTTATGTTCCAGACCCACAATCTAAAGGGCCAAGTATAACAGAACAGATGGATAGAGAAATGGAATGAAGAGGACTTAATATGAACACGTATTGCAACAGGCCAAATACATGATGACATACAAAACTCTCCTTAGGAACCACAAACATTCACATGACATCTGAGTGAATATGGCTTGCTTCCCCCAGAACACAATAGAGGATGAAAATGAATGTCATTGAAAGGCAAAAAAGTCCAAGAAAAATCTTAGAGGCCTAGAACAATACAGTTTAGAATGAAACACATCTGCTCTTCACAAAAATGTGTAATAAATGTTAAAAACAAACAAACAAAAAATTGCCAGGTCTTGACACTATTGTATATCACCCATCTTGAAAGCTGTACAGTATAGAACAAGTTATCTAGTATTATTTTAGCACTCCATCAGTACACAGTCATCTAAGATTCATTATTTCCTGCATGGAGATGTGATGATGTTTTATCAGTTCCCACCTATAAACTTTCTTAGAGACTTGTAGCCAAAATATGTCACAGAAATAGAAAGTGTTATTTTAAAATGACTTAGAATTTCGTGTACCATAGAAGTTTACTCCATAGAAATTTTATCATCTGTACAATTTCTTATTACTGTGAAGCCAGGATGTGTTTTACAATAGACAAGCCCATCTATATCACAATAATTATACAAATAGATGTTTTATTCAGTATTACACCAAATTCCATTTGATTTCATACTGTAGTATTTTCTTTGATTCTCTGGTTTTCAATGCAGACAGTTCTAACAAAAAAAAAATAATATCAAAATATTCTTTTACTGGGGAATTTTTATTAGGCAGTTTAGAATTATGATATACAGAAATTTTATAATATTAGGGATTTTTAATCTGGAAATACAATATTGACTTTTCCAGCGAACTGAACCACATTTTACAGCTTGCTAGTTCTAAGAAAGTGATTGTTCATTTCCAGAATTTATTACATATTTTACTAAATAGAACTTCTATGCTCATTTGAAGAAGGAATATACAAATATTCTGTCCTAGGTGGGATTTTATTATTTGAGTGAGATATTGTATGGTAAACCAGTTCTTTCCAGTTAAAAGGTAAACTGTGGCCTTGCTGTAAGAAACATAGGCAGAGAAGTGCAAAAGTAGTTCTTAGATGGCTTTTGTCCCTGAAATAGCCTACATCTTGGTTTCTGACCAGGTGTAAAAGGGAGAGAGTCTTGACTGAGGCCTCTCACCAGCCCAGCATACCTCTGTGATCTGCCTACTGTCTGCACAGAAAGAAAACTATGCTTCTGCAAGAACTGCATTTTCTGCCCTTGTTATTAATTAAAGCACCTTCCTGTTCAGATTAAGACCTTGTAGCAGAATGAGTGCCTGACCATACTCAAGTGGGCATATCAAGACTACGTGAGGACACATGCTACCATGAGGACCCAAAGCTAGTACAGGTATCTTGTCTTTATTTTTATTGTGACTTGTACTGTCCAGAGCAAAAATTTTGTAATTGTTTTACTCATGTTGTGTTGGCACTTATATCTCAATCTCAAACTAATTCAGAGGCAGCAGTCACATTGCTAACTCTGGTTAATATTGGGATGGGATGGGAGACATTAATTTTCAGATTCAGATTTTGATTAGAGATAATCAAGACATGGAAATCATCTATCACCAGAATCTACAAGGTATCAAAATGTTTTCTTTATATCTGAAAGTATAAATATTCCTAACATTTTGTTCTTCTCTAATCTTATAATTAAACTTTTTTCTGAACTGAGGGCACAGAGTCTGGTACAGAAATTTTTATTTGTATGACTCTTTCAATTTGATTTATGGAAGGATTTTAATAAGGCTTATGGTTTGTAAGTGGCTATCTTGTGCACTGTTACAGGACAATTATTACCAAAAGGCATAGAACTAATGAATTCAGAATGAAGTAGGCTAAAAAAAGAATACAGGCTATTGCTAAAGGTATATGCTTTATTAAGTAAATAGCATTAATAAAGAAGGGCCACAGAAGGAAAAATAGCAATTACTCCAAGCCTATAATTTGTATAGGAAGTATTTCAATATGTAAGTCAGCCTAGTTTATGTTGGACATACTTTTACTGCAATGGGATGATTCCACAAACACAGTTTTCAGTACCAAGTGAAATTCAGCACCATATGAAAATAATGCACCTTCTGATTATACGTCACTGTAGAATGACAACTGTTTCCCACAGATATCATACCTGAACAATATGAGATTAAGAATTGTGCAGGAATATCAGCAAACTACTCCAACATAAAGTTTGTAAAATGCAAATTTAACACTTAGTACAAATTTGTTATGATAGTTAAAGGTGAATCAGCATGAAACTTACTAAAGCTTCATATAATTTCAAATTAGTTTTAAAAATTGTAATAAAGCAAACTCTAAAGCCAGCTGTTAATGTCCATTTCTCCTTGGACTAGTCAAATGTAATTTTCTTGAGTGTTACACAGGTATACAGCTTCACTGAGGTTAAAGGAATTGCATATGTTTCACTTACACTGAGTTAGTATTTAAGAGATGACACATTCTAATCACATTTTCCCAATTGCAAAGAATGTGTTACAGTTCAAGACAGAAAGCATTATTTTCAATCGAACACTACTTCTATAGCAACCAATAACAGCTAATGGAGAAAGGAAGAAAATAAAAAGATGTATGCGAAACTTTGTTCAAAGTATTAAAATACTGAAAGATTTACACTCTGCATGACTGTACTTTTATACATTTTTTATACTTATCTATTCTGTCCAACAACTTTCTAGCCTCTACTTAGATATCTCCCATTTATATGCTTTCTTCCTCATATTCAGGGATTTATTCCCTTTAGTTTCAGTGTGCCCTGAATTCACAACTTCTGTTTTGGGGACTGTTAAAAAGTAAGACAGCTTAGAAAACAATAAAGATGAGGCAAAAAATGTCCCAATTAAAAGAAAAATAGATAGGCAACCTATTAATGAAGAACTACAATAATTCTGTGCAAGCTTCACTACTGAATTTCTCAGTTAAAATCCCTCTCTAAAATAAACCCAGAATAAGCTGTAAAAAGATAATTCTATATGCATTTTCCTGATTCCATACTCCTCTTTGCCTCAAAAAATTGCTCAGAATAGAATAAAAATCAATTCTGTAACATCCACAATGAAATGGTACAGGGCATCTGAAAATGAAATACTATGCTTCCCAGAGAGAGCAACCTAGGCAACAATCCTCCAATCAATTCATAACTAATTTGCTCAAGCAACTGTTTTTTCAGCAGTTACTGCCCATGATTGTACATGATCTATTTGCAATGGGAAAGGAATGTGGAAGGTGGAGGCATGTTAAAACTTCAGCTGCAGGATTAGAGACAGCAAGGAAGAGAAGAGGAAGGGCACTCCAGACACCTACTGGCCCCGGGCCAGTGCTTAACAAACTCCAGAAAACAGACAGAAAGGCCAAGACCCTTAAGAAATGAGGCACTTTTACGGTGCTGTGTAGAACAGCAGAATACACCGCATATGGAGAAAAAAAAAAATCCTCACTTCAACTTAAAAGACAGTACAACAGCGTCCACAAAATTGATGGGATACACAAGGGAGCTTGATGCCAGACATTTATGTTAAAGGTCATCTCCCAGATGTGCCAGGTAGGCCTGAAGCTACACAGCCTGAGACCTTACACATCATTAGAGAGTGGCTGCAATACCCAAGGTACCAGAGGGCATCCTAGTGTCAGACAACCTAATCACACTGTTAACTCACCACCCAAACTGACATGATGGCAGGAAACAGGACAGTCAGAGACCTCTTTCTTCGTAACATATGGCAGGGTAACTAAACTACTAAAAAACTGCGAGACTTGTAGGGCTGTCACACCTGCAAAACTGGAGACCACTGTGACTCTGAAAAGCACAGAATTGAATTGCATTAAAGACCGTGCCCCTCATCCTGATTGTAACAGCAGCACAAAGAATTCAGAACACCTAGGACAGCCTCTGTCAAAGCACATTCGTTTTACACACACCTTGATGCACCACAATGTCACGCAAACGCCTAACAAGGACCTGAAGCACCTCATACAAAACCCATTGTACAACATAGACTAGGATAGACCCTGCTTGCAAGTTTTTCACCCTCAGACTGTGTACGATGAAACCACATAAGCAGAGACTCAGAGGGTCTCATCCAGAGGCCCAACTCTTTGCTACAACTTTTAAGGATGCTGTGCCCCCCACCAAAGCAAGCCATCCCCAGTGGTCCTCTGATGACCACACAGGCCCTCCAATTAGCCTTCTTAGCCAATAAGAGATGCGAACAACAAAGGACCAAGGTTAAGAACCTGGATTATAGGTAAACCATGCTTCTCACAGGACAAAAAATGAGGCTTCATTGCATGAAGGATGTGCACAGGAGGGAAAGTCCACCTAACTTCTTGTATTCTATTTCTTGGCAGATACTGCTCCTGCTCTCTTCTGCTCCACTGTATTTGAAATTGCTAGAAACCAAAGGATATATAGATGCAAACAGTCAAGAATATCATGACCTAACTCTCAGCTCAAATCTCTTACCCTAAACATCCTTTAACCTTAATCATGCCTTTATTATTGAGAACTAGCAAAATCCTATGTAGCACTTAGATCCTTGTAATGGTTTAACCATTAGGAAGCTAAGCACCACACAGCCACTAGCTCATACCCAGCCCCTGCAGTGGGATCGGGGAGAAAATGTAAGGGTAAAAGTACAAAAACTCATGCATTGATATAAAGACAGAATAATAATAATAATAATAAACCAACAGGAGGTTAATTTAAAAAAAAAAAAGGCAAAAAAACCACACCAAAATCAAGAAAAACAAGTGATGCAAAACAAACCAATTGCTCATCACCAACTGACTGATACCCAGCCAATCCCTGAGCAATAGCAGCCCTACGAACATCCATGCACCTCCAGTTTTGTTGCTGAGATCGTCACATGGTATGAGATATCCCTTTGGTCACTTGAGGTCGGCTGTCCCAGCTGTTTCCCCTCCCAACTTCTTCTGCACCCCCAACCTACTTGCTGATGGAACAGTATGAGCAGCAGAAAAGTTCTGCTCAGCAATAACTAAAACATCCCTGTGTTATTAACACTGCTTTCATCACAAATCCAAAACATAGCCCCATGCAATCTACTATGAAGAAATTTAACTCTATCCTGTCCAAAACTAGTATAATCGTTAATCAGCAGAAGGTGTTTTTTGTCCCTTTATCTGAGTTTGTGTAAATGTACACAATGAAATAAATTTGAGAACACTGTGGCTTAAACTCAATTAAGAACACCAAATATTTCCATTAGTCCCATAAAAGGGACCTCGTCACAGGCATCTTCATTAAAGAGTTATGCAGTCCTGTTCTCTGGGGATCAAGAACTGGAAACAATTGCTCACCCCACTTCATTACAATGGCCAAGCAATTAAAGCAAGCAAAGAGAGTCTCATATTATGACAACAGAATTATTATTGTAAACATCTTTGTTATAGTGTTTTCAGGCTCCAGACTGCCACTGCTTATGAATCCATAAACACCGTGCTGAGCCTTTATTACTGCATATTGCCAGATTAAAATAGTACTGTTTGAAGCCAGTCCATACTGTGCTTTCACTACATTGCTTATTTTTCCAAAAACTTTGAGTATTCCCTATAGTTTCCACTCCAGTCATCCTGTTTTCTTTTTCTTCCTCTTTAAGACTCTTTTCTCCCCAGGCTTTTTGGGACTTACCTAAGAACCCAGGCCAGCTACTTCTGCTTTTGTACCCACTGTTCCCTCTCCAACACCACACATTATCTCAGCACTTCCTTTTGTATTCCCAGCATCACATTCCTCATGATGGGATCAATAGATAAATCAGGTAGGAAGGGACCTCAGAGGTGTCTAATCCAGCCTCATGCCCAAAGCAGAAGAGCAGACCAGTTTGTTTAAGGATTTGTCAATTCAGGACTTGAAAACCTGGAAGCTTGTAGACAAAGTAACATCTCTGATTTCCAGTTTCACTTTTTAACATCCATGATCATGATAAAGGCTTGTCCTTAACTCCAGCTTGATCTCACATGTTTCTTCTGCTGCTGCTGTCTCTCAGCCTCTCAACACACACCACCATCAAGTGCCTGGCTCCGGGTACTCCAGCTCCTCCCATCAGCGCTGGAGATGCTGCTACGTGCTCCCTTCTCCCACCTGAATCAGTCCCGCTCCCACAGCCTCTCCTCACAGGGCAAGGGCTCCAGCCCAACACCATCTTGCTGGCTGTTTGCTGAATTCGGCCATGTTAATCTACATCTTTCCCCTGTTCAAGGCCTCAAACTGGAGGCAGAACCCAGATAGGGTCTGACAGGCACTGAGCAGAGGGGAGAGTCCCTGCCTTCCCCTGGTCCTCAGGATCATGTCCTGCTCACACCGCCCCAGGTGCTTCTTGCCCTTGTTGCTGCCTGGGCACAGGGCTGGCCCATACTTAGCAGGGTGCCCACCAGGGCCCAGGGCCATCCCCCACAGCTGCTCCCTGGCCCTGTCATCCTCAGTCTGCATCCCTGCAGGGCTCAGCCTTCTCAGGGTAGGCTTCAGCCCCATCCTTGCTGAATTTCTTGGAGTCAGGTCAGCCGCTTACTCCCCCTCTCTAACTACCCCTGTAAACTGCATTCTGGGTTGCATTAAACACAGTATAACAAGCCAGTCAAAAAGAGGTGATTAAGCCACTGTATTCAGTGTTGGTGAAGCCTCACCTTGAGTACTGTGTGCAGTTCTGGACCCCACAATTTAAGAAGGATGTTAAGGCCCTTGAATGCATCCAGAGGATCCAGTGATAGGACGCATGGGAATGGTTCAAAGCTGCGCCAGGGGAGGTTTATACTGGACATTAGGAAGCATTGCTTTACTGAGAAGTTGGTCAAGCACTGAGTGGAACAGGCTTCCAAGGGACTTGGTCGATGCCCCAAACCTGTCAGTGTTTAAGAAGCATTTGGACAATGCCCTTAATACCATGCTTAAACTTTTGGTCAGCCCTGAAATCGTCAGGCAGTTGGACTAGGTGATTTTTTTAGGTCTCTTCCAACTGAACTATTCTCTTTTCTCTTCTCTCTTCTCTTCTCTTCTCTTCTCTTCTCTTCTCTTCTCTTCTCTTCTCTTCTCTTCTCTTCTCTTCTCTTCCCTTCCCTTCCCTTCCCTTCCCTTCCCTTCCCTTCTCTTCTCTTCTCTTCCCTTCGCTTCTCAGCTTGAATGGCAGCCCAGCCCTCAAATGTGTCACTGGTGTCAACTTGAAAATACCAACTTGATTTCATCTGCAAACTTAATCTTTGTTCAGTTTACTCTCTCCGGTCATTGACATGTTATTAAATAGGACAGATCCCAGGATAGTACCTCTGGTACCCCATGTATCACCAGCATCCTGATACAGTATGTCCTATTACCTACCAGCTTCTGAACCCAAACATGCAATCAATTTTCCTCCATCCAGACCTTGGTGGGTTAATGCTGACTGTTTCCATTAAGATTCTACTTCTTCATGTGCCCTGAAATGGTTATCAAGAAGATTTGCTCCATATTTTCTTTGTCCTTCAGTGCTGCGTCCCATACCAGCTCCCTGGATAAGTTGAAATGTGATCATCTGAAGCCCCTGGTCTTTGCTCTGCTACTCATCTCCTTTGTACCCTTGAGTATTTTGAACTCTGCTATACCATGGTCACTACAGCCAAGGCAACCATTGCCTCATGAACAATCAGTTCTCCCTTATTAGTTGATAGCATATTCAGACATGCATGAGCCCTGATTATGCCATCCAGTACCTATATTAAGAGGGTATCCATGATGTCCTCCAGAGATCTTGACTACTTACATCTAACAGTTCTGCCTTGCCAGCTAATATCAGGGAAATTAAAGTCCCCAGTGAGAACCAGGATTTATGACACAGAGAATTCTTCCAGTGGTTTGAAGAAGGCATCATCCACTTCCTTACTCTTGTTGGACAGACACGTTCCCACCATGGTGTCACCACTACTGGCTTGATTCTGTTCTGGCCTCATGAGCATTCATCGTGATCTCATCAGCTCCCAACCTCTTCCTACACTGCATCTCTTCCCATTTTCATAACCCTGTGCAAAAGTTCCCATCATATTGAACACAGTCACCAAACCCCAGTTGCCATGGTCATGTGGGGTTTTACAGCTGCTGGAGAAGGAGGAAGGAGAAAGGTTCATGAATAATCATAACAAGTTCCTGCTGGTGCACTGACTATGAAAGCATGTCCAATTGTACAGTGACAGTAGGCCTGTAGTGTCCTGTCTATTTCTCCACATTCCTTCTCAAAACACCAAATAAAACTCACAGACAGCTGCTATACAGTGATTCTGCTGGCACTACCCATGACCACAGCCTTCTTGTCCTTATCTACACATCTGGTAGAAACAGTAGCTGCCCAAAGCAGCCTCTCTACCATCAGCCTTTCATTTTAAAGAGAAGAAATTGCAGACAGGTTGACCAAAATTCCTCTTATCCTCTGAAAAGAGATGAATAAAAAAAAAATACCAAAGTACTCCAGGCACTATACACAGCACTGCCTAACTGCTAGTGGGATTTGGGGTTTGCAACCATTTTTGCAATAAGCTTTTGATCACTTCCACTGTTCTTTTTAAAAATTTGCACAAAGATCAGGGGTTTGACTTCTTATTTTCCTTAAATTATTTCATTGCTACCCAATGGGTATTCTCTGGTGTGGCTGAAATCACAGAATTATTAAAAAAAAAAAGAAGACACATTTTCATGCTTCAGATGTGATTTTGAAAACTTTATTTCTCTCTAAATCTTCTACTTATAATGTAAGCCTTACAATCTGGGACTTATCCCAGGTAGGTAAGAACGGAGTACCTGGAGAGGTGAATAATTCTACTTTAGCACATAGTTTTCCATGCTTTCATATTTGCTAAACATGTTTTTGTCTCAGTTTGAGGTATACTATTTTTAAATTTAAAATATTTTATTAAGAAGTATTCTTTTGGGGGACTACCAAGCAAAACATGAGGAATAGAGTCGAGTACCACTGGAGAGACTGGAGGAATAGAGACAAGGCACATGGAGGATAGGGAGGTGATTCGAGACAGCCAGGATGGCTTCACCAAGGGCGAGTCCTGCCTGACTGACCTGGTGGCCTTCTATGACAGAGTGACTACATCAGTGGACAAGGGAAGAGCTACAGATGTCATCTATCTGGACTTCTGTAAGACCTTTGACATGATCCCCACAACATCCTTCTCTCTACATTGGAGAGATATGGATTTGAAGGGTGGACTGTTTGGTGGATGAGGAATTGGTTGGATGGTCACAACCAGAGGGTAGTGGTCAATGGCTCAATGTCCAGATGGACATCAGTGACAAGTGGTGTCCCTCAGAGGTCCGTACTGGGACCAGTACTGCTTAATATCTTCACCAATGACAGATACCGTGGGATTGAGTGCACCCTCAGCACGTTTGCAGATCATACCAGCCTGAGAGGTGTTGCTGACATGCCTGAGGGACTGGATGCCATTCAGAGGGACCTGGACAAGCTCAAACAGTGGGCTTGTGTGAACCTCATGAGCTTCAACAAGGCCAAGTGCCAGGTCCTGCAGCTGGCTTGGGGCAGCCTGGAGTATCAATACAGGCTGGGGGATGAAAAGATTGAGAGCAGCCCTTCAGAGAAGGACTAGGGGGTACTGGTGGATGAAAATCTGGACATGAGGCAGCAATGTGTGCTCACAGCCCAGAAAGCCAAGTGTATCCTGGGCTGCATAAAAAGAAGCATGGCCAGGAGTTTAAGGGAGGTGATTCTGCCCCTCTACTCTGCTCCAGTGAGACCCTACCTGGAGTACTGCATCCAGCTCTGGAATTCTCAGTGCAGGAAAGACATGGGCCTGTTGGAGTGGGTCCAGAAGAGGGCCACAAAAATGATCAGAGGGCTGTAAAACATCTCCTATGGAGAAAGGCTGAGACAGTTGGCATTATTCAGCCTCAAGAACAGAAGGCTCTGGGGAGACCTTATTGCAGCCTTTCAATACTTAAAGTCGGCTTATAAGAAAGATGGGGACAAACTTTAAGCTGGGTCTGTTGTGATGGTACAAGGTGTAATGGTTTTAAACTAAAAGAGGGTAGATTTAGACTAGATATAAGGAAGGAATTTTTTACAATGAGGGTGGTAAAACACTGGAACAGGTTGCCCAGAGAGGCAGTAGATGCCCCATCCCTGGAAGCATTCAAGGTCAGGTTGGACAGGGCTCTGAGCAACTTGATCTAGTTGAAGATGTCCTTGCTTCCTGCCAGGGGGTTAGACTAGATGATCCTTAATGGTCCCTTCTAACCCAAACTACTTTATGATTCTATGAATTGTCAGAGATTGGAACTAAAATCCTGTTTCTCACTTGGTTCCTCACCTGGGCATTTTACAACTTTGTGAATTTTTCAGTTTGTATTAAAATGAATTTTCAGTTTGTGTTAAAATTCCCGCAGCCAAACATTCAAACGCTTTTTAAAACTATTTTATTGAGTTGCCTTTACATTGAACCCTTTGTTTTGCATTTGCTGAAATGTATTTTCCAAGATGGCCATGGTCCTGAAGGAAGATATACCTTATTTTCAGAAGCACCTTGTCTGATTACATATGATCTGTTTCTCCACTAAATGAAAGAACTATTCAAAATCTGGTATTTTTGTCCTCTGTGAAATTACACTCAGTAGTTACATGGGATTGGGGTGGGGAAAAGTTGTTTGGTTTTGGTTTAGATATGGTAAGTGAGTTGAATTCTTCAGGTTTTTTTTCATGTTAGGCTCTTTTTAGTGTTCCTGAAATACCTTTTTTATCTCTTGCAGAACTGGATGGGAGTACGTCTCAACACATAGACTTGTTTTCCTAACAGGACTTCAGATGTGACTGAACTCTGTATGTGTAGTACCCTGCAGAGCATAGTGGGAGAATTCAAGTAGAAAAATATCAATTATAAGACAAAATTATCACGTGTGCATTCCAGTTCAACATTCATTACATCTACATTTTTTCTCAGTGCAAATATCATGACTCAAAAATAATACAAAAATATTTTATTTCTGTATGGGTGTGTCCTGGGTTCAGCTGGGATAGAGTTAATTTTTACAGGAACCTGGGAAGTGAGGGCATACCCGGGGCAGCTGACCTGAACTAGCCAAGGAGCTATTCCATACCATGTGCCATCATGCTCAGTATATAAATGGGGAGCGGGCCGGGGGGTGGTCTCTGTTTTCGGTGGGGGAAGTGGCGGAGCGTCGGGTCCCGGGTGGTGAGCACTTGCACTGTGCATCACTCTTTTTGTATACTTTTTCATTAGTGCCGTTGTTGTTGTTGTAATCTCTTTGTCTTTGTCCCAGTAAACTGCCTTTATCTCAACCCTCGAGGTTCCAGTTTCTTTTTTCTTTTTTTTCTCTCCTCCGTCTCCTCCCCATCCCACCGGAGGGGGGCGGAGGAGTGAGCGAGCGGCTGCCTGGTCCTTTGTTACCGGCCGGGCTGAAACCACGACAGGGTGTAAATAAAGGGGCAGGCTAAATATAGTGGCAAGATGATATAGACCCTAAAATATCTAGACAATGCGCAACCTGTTTTCAGTTGTCTTTCTGTTTAATTTCATACTGTAATTTTAGATAGAAGTGAAATTGTCACTAGGATGAACAAGTACTCTGTGGCATACATATAAGATGCTGGTTTGTGTCCAAAAATCTGCATATTTCCCAGATAAGGTGCAGTAATGTCTAAAGGGCAAGTAGCTAATCTTTTAGCAGAAGGCAAAGATTAAAAATAAAAAATGTTATGAGATGTAGATAGAAGAAGAGTTTCTGCATTTGTGAAAGACTGAACAAGCCTCTCCCTCTTTGTGACTATGCAGTCCAGCAGAAGAACCCTCCTCCTCATCTTCTCTATCACTTGGGTCAGGAAGTTGTCATCAGTGCTCTCCAGAATCCTCCTGGATTGCTTATGCTCTGCTCTGCTCTCTGTCCAGCAGATATTGAGGTGGTTCAAGTCTCCCATGAGAACCATGGCCTGTGAATGTGTGGCTGCTTCCAGCTGTCTGAAGAAGGTCTCATGTACTTTTCTTCCCGATCAGGCAGCCTATAGCAGACACCTACTATAATGTTACCTGTACTGTTCTGCTCTTTTATCCTCACCCAAAAGCTCTCACTGACTCATCATCCCCAGGCAAAGCTCCATTCACTCCAACTACTCTCTTACATAAAGGACAACTACCCATCCCCGTCTTCCCAGACAGTTCTTCCTAAAAAGCCTGTATCCATCCATTATAGGACTCCAGCCATGGGACCCATCCCATCACATGTCTATGATCCCAACAAGGTCATAGCCCTGCAACTCCACATGGATCTGCAATTCTTTGTGTTTTTTCTCCATGCTGCAACCATGTACATGCACTTCAGAGAGGCTGATTTCCACAAAGGTTCTGCGTTTCTTCCCCTGTAATGATGCCACGTAGACACTTCCTTGCTTACATGCACATGTTTGAGGTGACTCTGCTTAAGCCCTGTTTTGCTGATTATGTGTTCTCTTTTTTTTTCACATCACTCCAGGCTCTTTCTTGCCAACCTTGTCCATTACTCCCTCACAGGGCTGCTGGTAACTCTCTTCCCTCCTCATCATTCCTGGTTTAAAGCTCCTCTTATAAAGTCAGATAATTTGAGCTGAGTACCCTGCTCAGGAACAGAACAGCAGCAGGATCCAGCTAGTGGAGGCTCATCCAGTAGAGGTGGCCTTCCTTCTGTACTACCTGAAACCTGCTGTCACCGGCACCCTGGCCCTGCAGCTGGTGGGAACCAGCTACCACCCCCCACCTAAGAGCTGCCAGTAGTGAAGAGGGTAAAGAAGAGAGAGAAACAGTGATCAGACCCTGAATTTTAGCAGATGTTTGGAGTCCTGATGTCATTTTCCCCTTTCAGGGAGGGGCAGGGGGGAAATGTTTGTTTGCTTTTATTTCCATGTTTGGTCAGCTAATAATGGAAGCAAAGAGATCTGGCATTCCAAATACCACATACACAAGATTGTGTGCTTTAGCTAGGTAGAAAGCAAATATTTTTATGTAACAAAGATAAAGCTCCTTAGAGGTATATATAGGGAAAAGAAGAAGATGGGACAAATCTGGCCAGTACTTGCTGACTTTTGCTGCGTTAGTGTCTGCTGCTGTTCAAGAAGGCTTTAGAAGTCATGGCAGTCACTGCTGCTGTGTCCAGGGACAATCCGTAATTTCCTGACACCCTTTCCTGTTGCAGGTTTTCAAAGGCACTGGACTAGATAGTCTTTATAAGCTGTGAAAGAAGAAAGGAGAACTATTTAAAAACAATACTAAGTTCCTCTTTGGTGAAGTGACTGATGAAAGTTTTGACAGAAAGACAGACCTCCTAGGGGACCACATTGCTTTGCTGGCTTTTCTGTAGAGAACCCATTCTCTGAATGCCACATTTTGCTGTTACTGGATAGAGTACCCTATAGACAGTCACTGCCTTGACCCCGCAAATTTTAGTCATGTTGGTGCTGCATGAACTGCAAAGTCTGGAGACCTTATCACATCTGGATATCTGCTACAGATATCTGCTGCAGATAAAAGCCCCACGATGGGGCAAAATGTGCAACATCCTCACTGCTCCTTTCTTCCACTGAGCACTCCTTACTAAATGGTGAATGACTACCCTATACAGAAGCTACTTTCAGTACAGCTTGTAGGAGTGGGACTTGCAGGTCTATAAATGGCTTGAAAGACTACTGCAATATGGAGGGAGCTCGGTACATAGTTTATTTTTCCATGGAATTTTACACTTTTTAATTCCCTGCCAGAAGATGACTCGGACAGAAATGCGTCACTCCTTTTCATTCCCAAGCACTGATTTGCAGATTACCTATGTTCAGAGCTGAGCAGAAGTTCCCAGTCTTTGGTATTTTCTTAAAATGAAAAGAAACTACCCACTGAGAATGTTTAATGATCATACTTGAAGATTATTTTTTTTTACATTCTTTCAATCTATAGATGCCAGGAAACAAAGTACCAATTCAAACTTCAAATCTCTTGTAAAATTGTAAAGCCCTAAGGAGCTTAGTCTCCCTTGTAGACTTCTTTGCATACAATGTGTCCTCACTTCAAAAAGAAAAGAAGCATTGTTGGGGGGGGAGCGGGGAGAGAAGAAAGAAAAAAGCAATATCCATGCTAATAAACAAGAAAATCAACATACAAAGACCCCAAATATTAAGCACTGGTCAAGATACTGAATTAGTAATTTGTAGTGTATTGTCTTTGGGAAATATATCAATTGCGGTAAAAAGTTAAAAAGAGGACTGGAACAATAAAAAATTGGCTTGGTCCCTTCCTTCCTTCCTTCCTTCCTTCCTTCCTTCCTTCCTTCCTTCCTTCCTTCCTTCCTTCCTTCCCTCCTTCCTTCTTTCCTCCCTCCCTCCCTCCTTCACTCCCCTCTTTCTTCCTCCCATCCTTTCTTCTCTCCTTCCATTGCTTCCCTTCTTCCTTTCCTTTGTTTCTTTCCCTTCCTGATTTCCTGTACTATAGCAGCTCCCACAGGCAACAAATCCTGTGTTCAAACTCACACCTGATTACAAGATCAATAGCAGATTAATTTCTGTGAATGAACAGCACAGAAAAAAAGGACTGAAAAAAAGCAAAACTGTTGATACACTCAGTGGTATCAGTCCATACATAAGGACCTTTTAAAAGGAAGCAAAGCTTCAGAAAAAAGTGATGGAATAACTTCACATTATTTCCCAACACCTATCAGTAATGATTTCACCTATGCCCTTTCAATTAAGGACACGAAGGTACACATATAATCCAAGTTTTTGCTTATTTTTTTAATTTACTTGTCAACATTTGACCTAAAAAATCTGCATACTTTCAAGTTAGACTTTATCTGTTAGAACCTGTTTCCATTTATTAACAATGTACTGATTTTTTTTCCCCAAATATTTCTATTAATAGAAATAATTTAAATAAATTATGTTTAAATCCAGGTCAACATTTAGTAACAATGTAAAATAAACTATTTTCATTATATAAATTCATTCTTTATATTAAAAAAATAGTCAAAAATTATTTTATGCGTAAGCAATGGTCATAAAATTTTAAGCTTCATGATGTCATGGTAGACCAAGTAATGAAGGCTATTTAGATTTCCTTTTAAATTTCTACATAATTGCTCTTATTTTCCATTGCAGAATACCTTTATTGTGTAAACCATTATCATTTATTCACTTACAGTTTGTATAAAAGTTGAACTTTAATATCTTTAGCTGATGATCACCATATGATATGAGACAAACACAGTGTGTCCTTTATTCATGTAGCAACTCATGATACATTTTCACAGAGTGATTCTGTATTACTTTGTGTCACTTGATCAGTCACTAGCCTGAACTGGGTTGCTAATAGCAGCAGAGACCTTTCCCTGCTGTTCACCAGCTCCAGCTTCTCTTGCCAAAGTTCTTAGCTGTCTCCTTTCATTGTTTATCACCAGTATTCAGAACTTTTTTCTTTCCTCCTTTCTTCTTTCTCTTTTTTCTTCCTTTCTTTCTTTTTTCTTTCTTTCTTTCTGTTTCCTTCTCTTTCCTTCTTTTTCTTTCCTTCCTTCCTTCCTTCTTCCTTTCTTCCTTTTTCTTTCCTTCTTTCTTTCTTTCTTTCTTTCTCTTAATTTCTTTCTCTTTCTTCTTCTCTTTCCTTTCCTTCTCTTTCTTTTCTTTCTTTCTTCTTTCTTTTTTTTTTTTTAAATCTTTGGGGCAACTGAAATTTGATTCAGTTTGTCTAAGTTGGCAAGAATCATTTTTAAATAAAGCAGAGCTATATTTCTCTAGCATCATGGCTTTCTATAGGACATTTTTTATTTGACAAGTGCCAGTTAAGACTAACCACTTCTTTTTGTCTTTAACCCATGCTCCACCACATGTAGCCCTATGGGCCTGTTTTCCAGAGATGTGTGCCCATGGCTACATCTTATTTGGAATACTTTTGACAACAAATTTTTTTTTTTTGTTGTTGGAAAATTACTGTCTTGTTGAGGTGAAAACATTTCATGAAGACACGTCAATTCCAACAGGGTTTTTGACCGGAAGCTTTCCTGGCCAAAGATTTTTTCTATCAGAGAGAAAGAGACATCTGAACTGAGAAACTGATGGCTTTATATGATAACAGACTCCTAAACTTTTCAGCTTCTCAAAAGCAGCCAATAATTCTGGTATCTCACAGAATCATTCTTGTAACAATCTCAGAATGAGTACACATTTGAATGGATGTCTTCCACCTTCAGTCTCAGGCAAAGCAGTCTAGAAATGGAGAATTTATTTGACTTATTGTCTGCCAACATAAACCTCCAGTCACTGACTCGAGAAGTGTGGAAAGCAAAACATGAACATAAATATTTACATGTACACTTACATAAACACTTACCTCCTCCCCATTTATAAAACTTGCCACATTTTCACTGCAGGTTACGTCTCCATCTTAGGTGACAGACAGCATAGGCAGTGAGGCTGTGTGCCTGATGGCTCCTTTTACACTTGGTCAGAGTGTCATGCCCCTTTGATCCCTCAAGGTTGTCCTTCCCCCAGCATGGGTCATCCAAAGGCACATGAGGGATGTCTTGCCCTGGCATGGGTGACCCATAGGCACAGTCCCTCAGGGGTGACCTGTTGAAAAGTTAGTTAGTATTGATGCTGTCTGTGCATGTTTTTTTTTTTTCCTTTTCAAACTTTATCTTCAAATATTGGCCATAGGGCCATGATATGTCTTCATGTACTAAATTAAGGAGCCTATGTAGCACATTTTAGGTCATAGTCACTATCCAGTTAAATGGTCCAGTTAAAAAATTACTAATAAAAGTTGTTTAGTTTACCATTACATTTTTTACAAGTACATTCTTACAGTTTTTTCTGCATCCTTTCTTCATGAAATCTGGCTACAGTACCAAGCAAAATATGGTTAAAAAAAATAAGTTTTTTTTAAAATATTGTGTTTTCAGCCCATATTATCCATTCCCTAAATTCTTCTTATTTCTTCCATGTATCACCAACAGCTTTTTCTGATACAAAACTTTGATCACAGAACATTACATAGTTAAGATATCCTCAGTCCCACCTTCATCCATGACATAATCTGGATGATGCCAACTTCGTTAAAATGCAATTGTTCCTAGCTTCTATAACCAACCATGATCTGCTTCTGTTGTACAGCATTTCCTCTATCTTTGGATGATCACTGTTGTCAGGTTATAACTTATTTTATTCCAGATGTTTTGGTGAAAAAGGCTGATATCAGGTTGGACATGAAGAATAAAAGCTGATGTATCTAATAATTTGGTCAGTTTTAAGCAAAGGTATTTCACCTTCAACTTTCATCCACAATTCTTATTTTTTTAATAAGAATGTGTCATATTCTTTTTTAATAAGAATGTGTGATTCTGCCCCTGTACTCTGCTCTGGTGAGACGCCACCTGGAGTATTGTGTTCAACTCAGAGGCCCTCAACATAAGACAGACATGGACCTGCTTAAGTGGTCCAGAAGAGAGCCACAAAATGATCAAGTGGCTGGAACACCTCCCTTATGAGGACAGGTTGAGAGAGTGGAGGTTGTTCAGTCTGGAGAAGAGAAGGCTCTGGGGAGACCTTATAGCAGCCTTCCAGTACTTAATGGGGGTCTACAGGAAAGATGGGAATGGACTGTTTAAGAGGGAGTGTAGTGATAGGACAAGGGGTAACAGTTTTAAACTGAAAAAGGGTAGATTTAGATTAGATATTAGGAAAAAAATATTTACTGTGAAGGTGGTGAGACACTGGAATAGGATGCCAAGAGAAGTTGTGGATGGCCCTTCCCTGGAAGCGTTCAAGGCCAGGCTGGATGGGGCTTTGAGCAACCTGGTCTAGTGGAAGGTGTCCCTGCCCACGGCAGGGGGGTTGGAACAAGGTGGTCTTTAAGGTCCCTTCCAACCCAAACCATTCTATGATTCTATTATTCTATATAAAGATGTTTTCCTTCATAGTAATGGTTCATACAGGCTACATCATAATTTGGTACATATTGCCAAGCTACTAGATTGCATTGTTATAAAACATTTTTTTCCAATCTTTTATCTTAATAGATGAGATAGGTACAGTTTTTAGGAGTATCTCGGTAGCTTTTGAAACTTTCTGTCTGTTGCATCTCCTGCTGGAGGTGCCTTTGTCGACACATGAGATGCAGCAGAACAGAAAGCTCACCTGCCTTTTATCCACAATAGTACCCTCATACTAATTTAAACTACTTTTGATTTCAGTTCATGTTTGGGGTGGGGATGGGAATTTTCTAGTAGAAAAGTGGAGACAGTTGTCAGGAATCTCAACAGCTTCAGGCAACCCAGAAATAAAAGTCAAAATACATACTCTGCATTGGTAGCACTTACTGTAATTTGCAAGCATGTTCGGACCCATTGTGAGATTCTGCTTTTTGAAGAAAAGACATATTAAAAATGAATGTCACTTTTCCAGAAGAATAAAAACAGCTTGGCAAATCATCAACAGAATCAGCAACATCCAAGGTCCCAGCCCTCAGCAAGCAGCAAAACTCCCTGGAGAGCAATTCATGTTAGCAGATGGGGGATTTTTTCCCCAACTAGAGGAAGACTCCCAATACCATCACATACACTCCTCTTGGTGCTGTTGCATGGTTTGGGGTCAGCTAGATCTAATGCATCTCCAGGCTAAGCTTTCTGTCACTCATCTACTACTAGGCTCAGTGCCCTCCCAGATGAAGGGAAAAGGTCATTCTGCTCAGTATATTGTTGTCATCAACTGGTGCCATCACCAGTTGACACCCAGCTGGTCTCAACATCAGCTTTTGGCTTTTATGATCACAGAACCTTTGAGGGTCAAGGACTGCTGGGGAGAGATGTGTTAGCTCTGGCAAAGTGAGGCAAGAGCACTTTTGTCAGGAGGCAGGCCAACCTGGTCAGAAGAGCTTTAAACTAGGAAAAAGGAGGAATGAGATTGCAATTCACAGTCGAGTAAAGAAATAAACAGTCGAAAGGGGCAGAAAGCAAAGGGTGCAGAGCAATGGTAACAAGAACAACCTAAGCAAAGATGAAACAGAGTGGAAGGGGACTAACCTCAAGTACATGTACACAAATGTATGCAGCCTGGGAAACAAGCAGGAGTGTCTAGAGCTTGAGCCACAGAATTGGGATGTTGTTTAAAAAACTGAGATATGGTAGGACAGCTAACACAACTGCGTTGAGCGATGGACAGGTGCAAGATCTTCAAGAGACACAGAATAAGGAGGGAGTCTGACCTTACTGTGAAGGAGCAGCTTGGATACATAGGGGTCCTTTCTGAGATAGGCAAGAGGCGGGGTGAGACCTCATAGGGCCAGGTCACAGGATCATGCCAGTAAGGGTGACACCATTGTAGGACTGGGTCCACCCAATCAGGATGAGGAAGTGGACAAAGCTCCTTCAAACCATAGGAGGAAGCCTCTGTGTCACAAAACACAGTTCTCATGGGGCACTGTAACCTTCCTGACATCTGCTGGCAGGGCAGTGAAGTGAGCATCAAGCAATCAAGATTTCTGGAAGGTTTTGGGGATCACATCACGATCTGGGGTGCCATACAGTTGGATCTACTGCTCACTAACAAGGGAGAAGAGGTGGTGGATGTGATAATCAGTGGCTAGCTTGTCTGTAGAGAGCATGATATAGCAGAATGTTTATGAAACAGGATCTAAACCAATTTACTTTTCCAGAAAACCATGACAGTGCCAGAAAAAATAGCGCAAAGGTATGTGTTAGTCTGTGAAGGCAGCTGACTTCTTTACCCTGAAAAATTGCCAAGTGATTACATAATTAGAATGATGTGCTCAGGTCATAGTTTTCAAGATATCCTAGGAGCCACATAGGACTTAGAAGAGTGAAATAAAATTAAAAAAAAAAAAAGTGGTTCAGTGCAGAACAAGGATTTCTTTACATGTTACTATCAAATGAAAAGGCTATCATCTATAAGGTATTGAAAAGGCAGGCCTCCTTTCTTGCTCTGCATGTGCGCATGGTGTGTGTTGCATTTTTAATAACTGGTATTTTAACAGCAAGGATTACCCTTGCAATCATATCAAAATCACGATATGGATTTTCATTTTCTTTTAGGGCATTTAAAGCTTTATCTAAATGAAATTAACTGTGTTGGCTGCTACGTATTATGAGATGTAAACAATCCATCTTCTTTTTTGCAACAGAAATAGGACAGTAGAAGAATATTTTGGGCCAAAGACACTGTGGAATTGCATGCAGATGATTTTAAGGGATAAATAAATAGAGACAGTGAAAAGAAAAAAAAATATCTAAGTTAATCTTGAAGGTACACCCAATCCCACCATCTATGTTGTTAATGAAGATGTTAAATAGTATTAGTCTCAGCATGGACCCTTGAGGGACACCACTCATCCCTGGTTTCCATTTGGAGTTTGACCTGTTGACTGTACTCTTTGGATGCTGCCATCAAGCCAATTCCTTATCCATGTAACACTCTATCCATCAAATCCATATCTCTCCAATTTGAAGGTAAGAATTTTGGGGACCATATCAAAGGTCTTGCAGAAATCCAGGTAGATGACATCAGTTGCTCTTCCCTTGTTGACTGACACAATCACTTCATTTTAGATGGTCACAAGATTAGTCAGGCATGATTTGCCTTTTGCAAAGCCATGTTGGTTGTCTCTGATCCCCTCCCCATCTTCCATATGTTTCAATATAACTTCCAGGGGGATCTGTTCCATAATCTCACTGGGTACAGAGGTAAGGCTGACTGTTCGGTAGTTCCCAGGGTCCTTCTTTTTACCCTTTTTAAAAATGGGTATTTCCTTTTCTCCAGTCACTGGGGACTTAGCCTGACTGCCACAACTTTTCAAATGTGTTAAAGAGGAGCTCGGCAACTACATCTGCCAGTTCCCTCAGTACCCTGGGTTGCATTTTGTCAGGTGTATGTTTAGGTTCCTCAGGTGGTCTTGAACCTGATCTTCTCTTACAACGGATGAGACTTCCTTCTCTGAGTCCCTGTCTTGAGGTTCGGGGCCTTGGAAACATGAGAAAAGTGATAGCCAGTGAAAACTGAGGTAAAGAAGTTGTTGAGTAACTCAACATTCTCCATGTCATTGTCACTAGTTTTTCCGTGAACAGGACAATTATTTTCATTTATAAAGAGTAAATATTTATTTATGTTGACACCTAAACAGAAATTCCAGATAGAATTTGAACTCCTGGACACAACACTATTCTCCACATTCTCTAAGACTCTTTGTCTTCACTGGGCTGGCACAGCTTTAGATGCAGGGAGGGTTTGAGTAAGAAGTTGCTGCAACAGATACAAACTAGGATACGCTCACTGACAACACAACCAAAGCTGTTTTGGCAAAATCCTACCTCTACAATGAATTCAACATAAGCTCAGGAATACCAAAACATTGTTTCAATTTTATAAGTGTCTTTATGGGAAAGAGAATAAAGCCCACACAGTATTTAATATCTATAAGTATAACTTTTAACTACAATTATATTATAATTGCAGAAAACTCCTCCCCCATCTGATTTGGAAAACATATTTCAGTTATGTTTATATTTGTTTAAAAAAAACCTGAGAGACTTTTTGTTCTGACTCTCCAGGTTCATAGTCACAGAAGTACTCTTTATTGATACAAGAAATTTATGGAATTACTTGTCATGCAAAAATTCCTGATTTGTATAAATGTGCCAGTCTTGATCTCTTCTGATGTCTTTTTGTTTCAGGCCATTATCAAACTGACTTTTGTCTTTCCATTTCACAGCAGGTCCCATAACAATTAAATGTACTTTTCCTTTGGGTATTCTTGACAAGAAATCCATTTGCTTGCTTCTATGAGAGATGATGTCCTTGAGTAGAATAAACACAGTTTATCATTCTGTTCCCCATTGAACTCATGATCTTGGAATATACTTGGGCATAATGACAAAACCCACATGGTAAGATTAGAAGATAATACATTGATGTAGTCCATTGCAAGTACTAAGTTTTCTTGGTGAAGAGTAATCTAATTACACCGCCACTGAAAATTAATTTTTTTCTTATTGATGTTGTTCTTGTTATTATTTTTATTACAATTATTATAATATTCCATGTCTTTGCCAGTATAATTATTACACTGGAAACAACAATGGAACTATTCTTCTTTTTAATTTCTCTTTCTTCTTTGAGCATTGAGGATGTTTGAAAGCTGATCATGCCATTCATACATTTGACACCTTCTAAAGCTAACATATTATCTCTGAATACATTGTAAAAATAGCCTCAAGCAGCCTCATTTTACGTAAGAGTGGAATCTGACTGTTTTTACTTAATGGTTGGTTTCACCCATTACTTCGATCCTCACCTAAAATGTACACAACTCCTTTGTCCATAATATGCTGTATTACACACTACAGATTTATTTAAATGCTGCTTTAGAATGACAGTGCAAAACCAAGCTGCTAATTGAAAAAAGTTTGAGGTTTGAATGCTCAATATCTCTAAAAATCACACCTGCAGTGTTGTTCAGAGAAAAGAGTAACGTAATTTATGGATTGAAATTACAGTAGACCCAAAAAACAAGCAAGCTGTAATCATAGTTTAACTTGGCTCAGTTCTATCACTTGGAAAACAGTGCTCATTTTCCACTCACAAGATAACCTCAGTGTTGATGATGATTGCTAGAGAGACCTTTTTTATGGAAAAGAAGTCAGATCTTATCATAGGGCATAAAACAAAGATCTTTTTTTCAAATTCCCTTTCATAAGAATAAAAAATTTGCACTACTTAACTTACTTTTTAATGAAAAAGTCTATTTCACATGTTTCCTTTTTGGTTTTCTTCAATAAACCTTTTCCATGAGATAAACTCATGACTGGTGTCAATGCCTGCCCATATCTGTCTTAATACCTGTAAGAATTCCAATCTCCTACTCCAGCCATCACATGATCCAAAAAAACTCTAAATGTTTAATATCTACAGTGAACACATGTAATTTCTGCCAGTGTTCAGGATTTTAAGACCTAGTGTGACATTTACAGAAAATATGGCAATAAAAAAAAGTAGTGGGGCAATCAGCAGTTTTAATTTTAAAACTCTTTGAAATATTTCATGATGGAAAATGAAACAGAGTTTAAAACAATTGTACAAAGCTTCAATAGCTTTTCTCCATATCAAGTATGTTCTAAAAGCTTTAAACCAAGATTATGAGCATTTACCAGTAATTTTAGCTTGCATTGGATTTTGCTGGTCTTCAGCATTAGTCTCAATCAATTTATACAGAATCTATACAAGTTAGAGAAAAAAAAAATTCTCTTGTCTTACTTTAGATCACAGAAAAGTCTTAACTTAGTTCCAAACTTTATTCTGCTCCTGTTCAGTGGAAATAACCACACAATTTATTTTACCCTTTTTCATCTTATCCTCTGCAGTTTAATAGTGGGGTATTTCAAAGTTTATAAATTCCAGTGGTTTCTCTAAATCACTTCCCTCTTTTTCAGCTGTCATCTTTGCTAGATGGGAGTGCCTAGGAGAAAATAACACATACATAGTGGATGGGAAAGCTGAATGCAGGGAAGCCTATGCTGCTGACAGCTACTAAGCTGAGACCCTTGTAATAGCAAAATGCCTGAGTTGTTGCTTACACTTGGATTTGAAAATAGATATGGCTTAGTTGTCTGCTTGCTCAGTTTCCTGAGCATTTGCATCAAAAACTGTTTGCAAAAGAGGGTCTGCATATATTAATTTATTATTCAGATTTAGTTTCCAGCTACACAGGCCTTGAGCAACGTGCTTGCTGAGGAACAGAAAGTAGGACTTTATACTGGGGACTAAACAGAAAAAGTTATTTTTCTCTTCTTGCTCATGCTAGGACCTGCAGAGGACCAGTTTGGTCTCTTACTCAAATTAGATTTGCCTCAGGGGTCTCAGACTGCAACACCATTAACCTCTCAATGTGGACCTTATCGTGATGCTTTAATAAAGTACCTATTACACCACTGCACTCTTTACACTTATTTTAAATGTTCTTAGAAGTTTTTGCTACCCTAACAGCAACTTTTCTTTTCATTTGCACATATTGTTCACATCAATTACTGTCCCTGTTTTTAAAGAATATAAATATTTAGCCTATTGTTTGAGTTTATCTTCTATTTATTCATTTTAATCTTTCCACTATTACAACGTGATTTTGGTGAAAATCAGATAATGATACATATTTCATTTCTTTCAGATGAATAGTCATAACTCCTGACAATTATAGAGAATTAAGTGGATTTTGTACAATGATAATGAATTATATTGGTAAAGACAGTCCTTGCTGGAACTATTTATTAAGATGTAATTAATTTGATCAGGGACATATGAATCTAACACTACTTCATCTTGTATAAAACAGAAATAACCTTCCTAGAATTTCACAACTGTGTAAAAAATGAATTTGTCATGTTATTTCTGCCCAAAAGAACTTAGGCATGCTGAAAAGAACAGTGTGAGTAATACTTTAATGATGTAAGTCCAATGAATGACACTGATTTTTTTCCTACGCATTACTTTTATATTATGAGTAGAAGTTGATAAAAGTGTTGCTTATGTAAAAAGTGTAGGAAAAAGACCAAAGTAGTCACTCTTTTTTCTTTTAACTCAAACATCCCTAATTTTAAATGTGTTTCATGTGACTTTGAATAAAACTGAGAAATGTTCAAAGGAATTTCTTTATGACTAGAAGTATTTAAATTTTCTTATCTCGTTTTAAGTAAAGCAGCTCTACCTTTATTAACATTTATAACTCAATACAGGAATTCATTACAGAAAACTGTGTCTCTTCCCCAACAAGGAAGCTTCTTGCAGTTGGACCATTCCCAGATAAAGACTTACTCCGTCCTCTGTGTAGAGACCCACACAGAAGAGTATAGCCCCTAGTGTACTAACTAAACAATGGTAACACCGAAGACTCATTCTACAAGGCTGACACCTGCTTGCTGTTTGAAAACTCTTGTACCACTTTCTCCATGAGTAAGTGGCTGTCATCCTCCAGCAATGTGCCTTTGCCACAAAGAAGGCTAATGGGATCCTAGGATGCATTAGACAAAGTATTGCCAGCAGGTCAAGGGAAGTGATCCTTCAACTTTTTTCAGCACTAATGAGCCCACACCGGAGTACTGTGTCCAGTTCTGTGCTTCTCAATACAAGGGAGACATGGACATACTGGAGAGAGTCCAATGAAGGGACATGAAGATGTCAGAGGGACTGGATTTCTCATACAAGGAAAGGCTGAGAGGTGTGGTGTTCAGACTAGAGAAGTGAAGGCTCAGGGGTATCTCATCAACATACATACATAGCTTGGGAAGGGAAGAGAGGGTGTAAAGAAGACAGAGGCAGTCTATTTCCAGTGGTGCCCAGTGACACGACAGGAGGCAATGGGCACAAACTGAAACACAGAAGGTTCCCTTTGAACATCACTTTGTTACAGTGAGAGTCATTGAGCACTAGACTAGGTTGTCCAGAGACTTTGTGGACTCTCCATCTTTGGAGATATTAAAAAACTGCCTGGACATGATCCCGGGAAATCAGGTCCAGGTGAACCTGCTTGAGCAGAAGGTTTGGACCAGAAGACCGCAGAGGTCCCTTCCAACCTCAGTCATTCTGAGATTATGTGAAATATGCTTTACAATGTCCTGAAAAAAAAGTATTCTTTGAAGAATACAGTGATGAATAATAGCAATAGATGCCAAACTTTTAATTTTTTTTTTCTCTACAAAGTCATTTATTGCTATGCTAATGACTGGTAATACCCATAATTTAAACTTGAAAAGACATACTTTAAAACATTAAATACATAGAACAAAATGGTCATAAGTAACATATAAACCTGCAGTTTTTTCTGCCTTCTTTAAGATGTAGGGAACAGTCTAAAGTCAGAAATTACATTGATATTTCAACTATGCATTCCAGACTAGGTTAGTCACTTTAGAGGATTTTTCCAAGCTTTCCCAAGAATTACTAAATAGCAAACACTGGTAATAATTTGTGATGAGCCTAAACTATGAGTTGTAAGGCCCAGAAAGGCTCTCTGTCTTGAATGCTGGAGGGTGAAGGAAAGAAGGTACACTCATGAAGGAAGTGGTACAAGAGTTTTCAAAAAGCAGGCAGGTGTCAGGCTTGTAGGATGAGTCTTCAGTGTTATAAACTTGGGGTCCACCAGGTCCCCTAGGTCCTTTTCTGTCAAGCTGCCTTCCAGCTGAGATGTCATATTTAGTAGCAAACCTCATTTAATCATTGATTTGCCGATGATAACCCAAACTATCACATTGCGGTTATGATGCAAATCTTACATATGCCTCCATATTGCCTGTTAATAAAGGGATGAAATATTTTACCTTTTGCAAAATTGCTAAGACTACTTCTAGGTTTGCACCCTCCCAAAGCATATCATAACTGTAGTATGTTTTCACTAAAAGTAAGATACTAATTGATCTTCATGAATAATTGCTTTTATTGCAGAGAAACTTATTATATCTAATGTTAAAGACATCATTTAATAGAAGAAAAAAAATTAAATGTCTTAAAGATTCACTTTGTATGATCATTGTAGGGTCTAACTGAAATTCAGAAATTTTTACACTTGCAAAAGGATATGAAGCATACAGTGTAAATAAATGTCAGTAGGATTTGTTGAACAAAACTATTAGGAGTTCAAAATTCAACTCATGTCAGCTAACTTTAGTCTTCTACACCCAAATTAGCTATGTGCGGCTCTCATTGCAGGAAATGGTGGGAAATAGGTGTTGTTAGAACATGATTCATTTAATCTGTTTTATAAATTTATTCTAGAATGAGATGCATTGCATTCTGAAAGTACCCTTTTCTTTCTGTTGACTGTAAAATGAGCCTACAGTGACTAGTTCATATGTTGACATCCACAACTAGACTTTACAAACCCTACTCCTGGTGCCTGATCTGCATTGGCCATCATGTTGAGCTTTAGCAGGTATTTCTGTTCTCTTATGCATAGTGTATCATTCTCTTTCAATTCAACCCTTAAAAGCAAAAACAGTCTGAAGAAACAGACATTCTTAGCAAAACATGCAAAATCAAAAGACTTGGATACTTTCAAATGGAAAATTGCCTTTCTTTCTGACCTATATTACAGAGACTCTAAAAATCAAGTATTCTAGTAGCTCTCAATTGTCAGAGCCTTCTTGCAGAAATTGCTGATCACTGATACACAGCTACAGTTGCCTTTTAGTACCAGCTGAGCTTTCAGACTAACACTGAAATACAGCTACAAGAGTTCATTGTAAATTGAAGGGATCAGGGCAATGAGGTAGAGGTGCTCTGAATGAAATCTGTACCACTTCAGCAATCTTATTTCCAGGACATCTCACTGAAGAGGTCTTCATGAAGTGGAGGAGAAAACCATCCATATATCTGACTTTTTTCCCCTCTTTTTTCCCCCCAATCCCTAGATATTCAATGGCATCTTTTTGGACAGGTAGGTAACCGGCCCTATTCTCTGTCACACTGATTAAGCTGTTTCTGACAGCATCTCTAAGTTCCTGTTCTTTCAACAAGCATATTTTCTGAAAGATGATACAAAATATGGTTATCAATCCTCTTTTTCTGTCTCCAGTAACAGTAAAAAGTACATACATAACTTACATTTATTTAGTTTCACTTTTTCTGACCACTTTTATTTATAAAGGCAGATGTTCAGTGAAATATTGTGAAAAAGCCTTACCAGTCTATCCAATCATCCAATCTTAATATTTATTGAGCTAACAATCTAAATTCATTACCTTATTCCTGCATGTGAGCAGCCTATTGTATGGACCCTTGGTGACAAAATGACGTCACTGCATTCAGAGTGCTCTGTGGCTACAGAAGTCCAGCATAACTCACTCCTTTGAAAATGTCCTGGTGAGCACAACTCCAAAGCATGTCACTTTTTATTTCTGAAAAGTTTTACCTTTTTTATTCTCTGAATGCCATATCTTGCCATAACAAGTATTAACTGCAAATATACACAAATTAAGAGTGCTCTATTTAGTTTTAAAAGAAAGTGATTTGTTTAAAATTTTGATGTTAAAATGAATTTACAGCCTCTTTGACAAGTCTATCTTTCCTAATGAGAATTGCCATTCTTGGATATATACACACAGAAATGGGGCAAGAATTGTTAGGTATTTTTAAGTGACGTGTTTTATTTCTCTTTATAGAAGTTACAAACTGTGTTTAAATACATTGTCCATGCATGGCTTTACATTGGATCACAGTAACACTTTGTTCTGTAGGAGAAAAAAATCTAGCTTTCCTTAGACTCAACAGTTTTCCCTTTCTTGCAAATTCATCGTACATTTAATATATCTGTTGTAAATGGGCAGTGATACACCTGAGCGTGGCTTACATTCTAGTTCAACTTTTACATTACTAAACAGCTTTAAAAATACTGTAATCACATCACTAAATCTGACATTCTCAAACATTCAGGCATTTTTAAACTGAATATTATGTTTTCTGTAATTGACATAATGTTATTCCCAGTGGTACACTCACTTGTAAATATTGTGTTTCTCTATCAGTAGGGCGTAATGAAATATAATTCCTTAAATTGACTCACTAGTCACTGCTCTTTATTCTGGGGACAATAATGAATAATAATGCAGGTTGAGAACCAAACCCTTTTGTATTGCACACAGCCACATTCTATGTTGTTTGCAACTCCTACTTTACAATTAACCATTTCACAGGTGACAGTTATGGAGATTTTTCTCTTTAATATGAACATATGAAGTTTTCAGATGGGAGTGATATTCAAACACTACATAGTCTTGGCTAATTTCATGTCATCATTTTTTCATCCTTTGCATTGATTTCTCTGTCCTATCAAACAAAAGCTGAATTTCTTCCCTTGAAAGAGCCTTCGCTCCCTTCTGACTATGTTTCATTCACTACTGGGAATAACCATGTCACCTATTTTTATGTGCCCACAGGGTCAGACATAATTTTCCTTTTTTTGAATGCATTCTGCTTTTCCCTAGGCTGTCATTCAGACTTTGTACGATGACCTACATGCACGTATAATATTTTTTTTCTTTTATTTTCTTCATATTTTCCTAGCTGTAATATCAACTAAAGAGACTAGTAAAAGCTAGTCTTCTATTCTCTGAAGCTGCACCCTTTTAGCATATAATCATAGAATCAATCATAGATTCGTTTAGGTTGGAAAAGACCTTTAAGATCATCAAATCCAACTGTCAACAGAACACCACCATGCCCACTAAATCATGTCCTAAAGTGCCTACACGTTTTTTTAATACCTCCAGGGATGGTGACTTCACCACTTCCCTGGGCAGCCTGTTCCAATGCCTGACAACCCTTTCAGTAAAGAATTTTTTTCTAATAACCAATCTAAACCTCCCCTGCTGCAACTTGAGGACATTTCCTCTCGTCCTATCACTATTTACTTGATAGAAGAGACAAGGACCCACCTCACTACAACCTCCTTTCAAGTAGTTCTAGAAAGCGATAAGGTCTCCCCTCAGCCTCCTTTTCTCCCGGCTAAACAGCCCCAGCTCCCTCAGCCACTCCTCATAAGACTTGTGCTCCAGGCCCTTCATCAACTTGGTTGCCCTTCTCTGGACACGCTCCAGCACCTCAATGTCTTCCCTGTAGTGAGGGGCCCAAAACTGAACACAGCACTCGAGGTGTGGCCTCACCAGTGCCGAGTACCGGGGAACAATCACTTCCCTGCTCCTACTGGCCCCACTATTTCTGATGCAGGCCAGGATGCCGTTGGCCTTCTTGGCCACCTGGGCACACTGCTGGCTCATATTCAGCCGGCTGTCAACCAGCACCCCCAGGTCTTTCTCTGCCAGGCAGCTTTCCAGCCACTCTTCTCCAAGCCTGTAGCGCTGCATGGGGTTGTTGTGACCCAAGTGCAGGACCCAACACTTGGCCTTGTTGAACCTCACACAATTGACATCAGCCCATAAATCCAGCCTGTCCAGATCCCTCTGTAGAGCCTTCCCACTCTCAAGCAGATCAACCCGCCCACCTAGCTTGGTGTCGTCTGCGAACTTTCGGAGGGTGCACTCAATCCCCTTATCCAGACCATTGACAAAGAATGTTAAACAGAACTGGCCCCAGTACTGAGCCCTGGAGAACACCACTTGCAACCAGCTGCCAACTGTATTTAACCCCATTTACCACAACTCTCTGGGCTCAGCCATCCAGCCAGGTGTTTTTTACCCAGCAAAGAGTACACCTGTCTAAACCATGAGCCACCAGCTTCTCAGGGTGTATGTTGTGAGAGACAGTGTCAAAGGCCTTACAAGCATGACAAGTATTGTCCTGTGTCAGTGTTTTTCTGTTTCTGTACATCTACAGTCTCTTCTCTTATGTCAGGTTTGATTTTGTTCTGTGTTTTTTACATTATCTGATGTCATTGGTTCCTAGGCAAGGCTTCTAAATGCAATAATAATAAAAAATAATTGATCAGTTTATCAATGAGCCCAGTGCCACCCACAACCTACCTTAAAAACACAATATGAAACATGATCAATGCACTTGCTGTCTTATGGAAGGAAGCAGCATAGATTAAACAGTGAACAGAGAGAGGAACTTTCATCTGGAAAATTAAAGACATAGTACCTCCAAAATGCTGCAATGCATTCAAAAAGCCCTAGAAAGTGTAAAGAAACTGCAACATTAGAAAGGAATTTTTTTCTTCCATTTTACTAGCAGAAACATCTTCTTTGTTTACTAGATTAAATTTTTGGGGAGGCATCATACATTTCTTGCATTTGACAATATTTTGTTTAGAGATGAGGTCACTGTTTTCCCAGGATTCATGTCTATCCCTAGATGAACAGGAAATGTTCTTTATATAGGCTGAAAAGTTGTGTGAAATGCCTGTAAATAGCTCAGTTTGTTGAAACAGAATGTTGCTGGTGTTAAGAACTTTGCAAGATTCAACAACAAATAAGTATTGCTTTTAAAAACAAGATGGAAGATTACATGAGGGATCATTTCTGTTTGGGATTCCAGCAGGCTGAAAGTGTGCTGATGGTGAAATAACATGCAAAAGAAAAAATGAGGATGACTAGGCTGGTCAACCTCACATCAATCACAGGAAAAAAAAAAAAAGGAAAACTTAATAAAGTGTCTAGTTAAAAGAGGGTGGAATAGAATTATTGGAAGTTTGTATCAATATAATAACCTTAAAAAGAGGATATATTTTTTTCTTCCAATATCAATCACAAGCATATCAACAAGTTCATTTAAAAATGCAGATAGATATAAGCAACAAACTATGGCTAAATATCCTTTCATTTATGTCTGACACAAAATCAATGACAGAAAGTTTATACCTAAAAAGATCAACTTACTCTGAAAAACTGAAAATGCATTTACAGTAATCACCCTTCTTAGGAATATTTTATTGAACAAATAGCTCAACATTGTCTAAAGTTATACATGTCTATCCTCATTAGACACATATTTGCCCTACATGCTTGTTTGATCATCTTGAGCTCTTTGCTTAGTCATTTTCTTCAGAACTTAACACAGAGCCTTCTAGTCAATAGATAATATTATGAAGCTTTAAAGGACATATTTGACATACCAGTAAATCTTTCTGCATATTGGAACCATTAGTTCTCATGGCATTTAGAAGCAGTCTGTGATGCTTGACTGAAATGAACATATACAGTTTTGACCATTAGTAGTGGAATCAGCTTTCATAGTTGATTTTTTCTCTGAAGTGAGAGCCCCTAGGGTTTAGCTTTAAAGTGTCCTGTCTCATTTTTAAATCTTCATTGAGTTAAGGGTTTGTGAGCAATGGGTGACAGTTTCACCATCAAAAACATTTCATTGTGTTGTCTTTTATTAACTGCCCACAGAATGGAAGGTGAGTCAGCATTTCTTTCTGGTTTGCTCAGGGAGATTTTCTTTTGAAATACAACCAAAGCAGAATCCTAAAACCACCTAGACAATGTTAAGAAATGGTGTTAGACTGTAGAGAATCAAAATTGTATTCCTAGCTTGTTAGATTTTAATTTATAGAGTTTCTGTTATGTTGCAGTGGCTAATATGTTTTTATAAAAGAAACAAGTCTTTTCAGGTAAATAAGAGAGTTCATAATATACAGTAGAGGATAATATGAATATCCTCTACAGATTATCAGGGGCTTAGATCTGATCTGTGACCTTGATGTTATCAAGTGTTAGTGAGACTTTTCAGGACTGCTCAGTAATGAAATTCCCAAGGCCTTTGGTTAGAGTTATGGGACTTAGTTCTCCATAACATCAATTCTTAACATATATCAACTTCAGTCACAACTGGAATGAAACACTGCCCCATTTTCAGAACAAATGGCTCAGTAACAGCACCATAAAGCAGTCTGTATCTTGAAATGAAGTGAACTATCCTATTTGACTGAAAATACTAAGACACATTAAATGGGTATAATAGAGCTGTTCAGACCAATTTTGATCAAATACTCTGTCGTTTTGTTTCAAAAAAGTGTCACTAGAACTTTGATATTCATAAATAACAAATATGAACTTCAGTTTCAAAATGGATCTGCAGGTATTTCTTCCAGTGAATAAGAAGTTAGCACTGTGCAGTGGCGAAGGACAGTCTTAAAGGACAGATGCCACTGTTATGTCATTAGCATTATCACTCACAGCAGCCTCCCTTGCTTTTCCTCATACATTTTGTCAAAGTTGTGAGACCTCATCTAAGGTAGCTGTAAAAATGCAAAATAATGCTTTGTATGGTGATACATTGTTTTTAAAAATAATAACAAGCACCTCTTTTCCCTCTAAGAAAAATCTAGCCTTGATTTCAAATGCACCAGCATCAGCTTCTAACCCAACAACTGAAAACACTTCCAAAGGTCTTGGCATGACAAAAAATACAATGAAGTTTACCTAACACCAGAAGAGCTACATCCATTTAACCCATAAAAGTTAAGTGATTTTCATGAAAGCTATTAAGCTAACTCATAGATCTTGGCAGATGGGGATTAAACATTCTGTTTCTTAAAGCAAGCTATTTGTGGTTGTGTATTAGGAATTTCTGTCAGTCATGATGGACCTAGTCAAAAGAAAGTCAAAAGAAAGAGTGCTATTAATTTCAGTGGGCTCTGAGAAAAACATTGACCCTGGAGACAGTAGCTATTAGTTAGTTGTGTCTTCTCTATAAATAGCTAAGCGGCTTTCCTTGCACTCAGCTTCTGTTTTCCACCTATTTTGCAAAAATGTCAGTAATTACTCTTTAAAGATAATTTACAAAGCAATAATATATTAGATTGGCAGAATAATTCTCTACAAACTATTTTTGCCTGTGAAAATTAAGATATTGATTGTTATTACACAATGCACTAATTACTTGCTTCAGACCAGAGGGTATGTGACTATCAATGGAATAACACAAATTTAAGAAAAAATGAATCTTCTGCCGGTATTTTTTGCATTTTCAAGGCCCAAAACAAAATACCACATGACAGTAAGTATAATCCCGCAGGTCTTTCACCTCATAATATTAGAAGATTGTTTTTCAAGCAAAGAACAAAAACCATTTCAGCAAAGAGGAAAATACAGATTCAGTTTCTTGAAGCACAGAAGACTTCATTCTCACTAAATATAAATCACTGTAGCTTTTTGGACATCAGTGGCCACATCCTGAACAGTACAATTTGTTGGAGCTATGACAGTTTAATCCAAACAATGATCTGACTTCTTGTGCCTTCAATTTCATGGTGCTTGATAATGGATAAAATGTGTTAGACAAACACTATCCTCGTCCTTGAAGATGATTCAATCTGAAAGGGCAGGAAAAAGGATGATATAAATCAACAGAATCAACGATAGCTTGTTTTGAGTTTGTTTTACTTCAGGTTTGTTTGGACTATGGCTTTTTCATTGACTTTTAAATCAGTAGCAAAACTCCCATTTACTTCAGTATCTCAGCGTCTTGCCCAAAAGACAAAGCATGTAATGCTAGCTTTCTTGATAAGTAGCTCCTCAGAGTGGGGGCAGAGGAGAAGGAATTTCCTGAACACTGTGTTGGCAGGTGGATAGAGGAGTACATGGGGTAGGGCAGCACGTGGGCAGTGCTGTTGGTGACACACACCTTAATTCCTGTAAACTCAGTCTCTGTGTGTAGAGACACCCCCAGGCCTCATCGACAGCCATTCTGGGTTCAATGACCATATGAAAGTATGTTAGACAATTTCCTATGTTAAAGTTCAGAAGTTTATGTTGCCCAACTGCCATTGCAGTGTGCCAATCAAAACAATATCTTCACTGTATATGCTCATGACACAAAGCCAGCTTTAATATCAAGTTTGTCCCTAGGTCTGTAATATACCTTAGTTCCTTCATCTTAGGCTGCTAAAAAAGTCAGATTTCATCAAGTCACTTACAAGTAAAATTCATGACTGCAGGCTCATTGTATGTATTGCTCTGTAAATTTAGGTGAAAAAAAAAACAAAACACTTTTTCTACTTTCTAGAATCTATCCAGTCTTGTGCCTTTGTCAGTCAACTGTTTCTCTGAAATACTGCTCTCAAATCTTACATAAATCTTCAAGAGGCAATGGTGATGTGTGTTATTTTGGAGCTATTTTAAACCCTTAGACAAGTGCTACTTATTTTCATTTTACACGTAAATGCAACACTCTCCCATGTCTCGCTCATTTCTCTGTAGGCAGTCTTTTGTCACTTCTATTGCATCATTTTGAAACTGCAGATCTCTCTTTAGGCACTAGGCTGTGTTTGTTGAAAGTAATAAAGACTCCAATCACTTATATGTTTCCCCACTGAAGGTGAACTCTTGAACTACAGACATAGATGAAATTTTCTGCACTTTGCTTTGCAGAAGCCACTGCAGGGCAATTTCATCTTTCAGCCATACTTAAGCTCATTGATATTATTCCAGAATAAGAAACATGAGAGAATATGGCGAACATGTTCAGAAATTATTAGGATTATTATGACATGTATTTAAGTACAGTGGCTAAAACCTTTATTTAGTTGAATGGAACAGCATTTAAGACATTTTATGAAGTAGATATGACTGAAATTACTTACTCTGCTTTCAGCTGTTTATAGCCTCAATGAGACTAATTATGAAAAATTGGTACTTCAAGAAAAACAATATCAATTAGTCTAAAATATGATTTGACTTGATTTAACTGGGGGTTTTATCAGGTTATCAAAAACTTCAGAGAAAAATCTTGTCCTTTGTCTTATTTATTTTTCCCATATATGAATTTATAGTTGGTGTGGCTTTCAAGAAAACTAATATAAATTTTCTCCCAATGAAAACAGAATTAAGCTTATTTGGGGGCGGGGGAAGTGGTTATTAAGAGTTTAAGAAAAACATCATTCAGTCTGCTGGATGAAGGTGAGAAAATTATTTCCCATAAGACAGATGACTTTTTAATGCTATTTTAACTATCATTAATCCAGGCTTCAATCTTAGAGTAAAATACAGTATGGTATCTACACAATTTCCTAGAGAAGTTGATAATATTACTCTACATATGAGATGTATCTTAGTAAGTATGGGGCTTTCAAAATATGACACGACAAAGGGAAGACATAAGGAAAAGACTATACAATTTAAGGAGTATGTAGAAACCTTGTGTATAATCCAAACCATGCAAAAAAGTTTTTTTATTTCTATTATTTCAGAATGGTATTTCCAATTCTGTAAGGTTGCACTAAGTGGAGTATCATGTTGGCCACTGGTTTGACTTCCAATTCTCTAACAAAAAGGGAGAAAATATAGACTAGGACAATACATAACAGGACTAACTAGGAAACACTGCAGTTTCTTGTAACAGTATTACTTTTGTGGTGTTCTAGTAGGCAAATAAGCCTACTAAAGGTTAACCTACACAAATAAGCCAAGACTAATTGTAAATTGCCAAGCTCCCTCAGGATCACTGTAATTCTACCTGTTATTAAAACCAAGAGTGCTATGTTAATTTGTATTATCTGAGACTGGCACACTGTCTTTACCACTGTAGCAAATTGCTTATTTAACAGACCACTAAGGTTTAAATGTTTATAGTTGCATTCACCAATATTAGTTGGAAGTAATTTGCTAAAATCTGAAGTTTGTGCAGCTAGGAGAAATTAGACTTTTATGTGCTCCTTATGATTATGTACTTCTACAATTTGGATGGTAAATATCAGTAAAACCACCTTGTATCAGTTTCACAACATGTGCTAATCTGAGTAAAAGATTCCCAGCAATAACTTTCCCATTGGTTGTGCTTCCAATTATAAACAGAAATTTATCTGCTTTACATCAATTAATGTCAGTGTTGTTTGTTGCCCTGTCATTTCATAATTTGTTTATAAATTCATATTCTCCTGCATCCACATGATGAAACTCCAGCACCATTTCCTGAAATCTGGATAATTGGTGTAATCTCTTCAGCTGTCTACCGATGTCTTGAGACAGTAGTTTTGACTGCTTGTTGCTTAATGTATGCTAGAACAACAACATAATAGGCTGTTCTTTTTATTTATTTTTTTTTTCTTTTTTCCCCCCAACACTGCTTTTCAGGAGAAAAATTATCAGGTGAATTTTGGTCTCCTTTACATTAGCCTTGCTTTGAGCTGTTAGGATACACCAGCTGAAATTAGAAGAAATAGCCTAAACCTCAAAATGTAATGTGCTTATTCAAATGTCCAGAACTTAACAGGGCTACTGCAACTGAAGAAGTGCAAAGAGGTGGTTTACCCAAGTAGACAACTTTGTTCCACTAGATATTCTCAATGACATTGGATGGCAAGGCTCTGTTTCCTGGCACTGACCTTTAATGATTCTTTAAGGTACTGTTTCCCAGGAATAAAAAGATATGAAGCAATATCATTACAATCATATGTCTTTTCATGTGTTCAGGAATGGAGCTTATGAATGAATACTGTGTTCTCATGCCCTAAACAAACAGATGTGTGTATTCCAGCTCCAGACTTTCCGCCTACTTTGAAAGTGTACTTTAAAAAGCGTTTATCAGTAGGCTGTTGTAGGATATATGAGCATTCCATATAAGCAATATCTTCTATTCCAGATCCAGCTTTATTTCAGAGAGAAGGTGACCTAGGTTAACTGGCCAGGTGTGGTATTCAGTGCTGTCCTTCAGTGCTGCCTAGTTTGTTGGTCTCAGACATTTATGACAAGAGATTCTGAGCTGATCCAAGATGACGGTATTTGAGTGCAAACAACAGAAGACTCTTCAGAATTCTATTTACATTTTACAGTAAAATCTATGAATCTAAGAAACTGTGGAGGACAGGGGCTGAGGATGTTACAAATTACTTAATGTAATGTCCGGACTGCGCTTGAGCAAGTGATGATTGGAGACTTCCAAGAAAGAAGAGTTTGAAAGTTTATGAAATCTGACAGCAGGAGAAGGATTTCTTGTCTGCCTTGAAAACTTAATTTTTACAACTGGTGTAGTATCCAGTCAGGAAAGGGGTGCATACTCTGCCAGAGGTGTTTTCAGACCCCTTTGCGGAAGGCACAGCAATACACAAGAGCCAGGCTGCAGTCCAGTGGGACCTGGAGAGGGGGAGGAAGGGGCTGACAGGACACTATGAAATTCAGCAAGGATGAGGCCAAGCCTCCCTTCCTGCAGGGCCAGGGAGCAGCTCTGGAGGATGGCCGTGGATTGTCCTCTCTGCCCAGTGCTCATCAGATCTCATCATTAGACTAAGTTCAGAGGTGGCCATGAAGATGGTGAGGCTGGAGCCCTTGCCCCACAAGGAGAGGCTGTGGAACTGGAGCTGTTTCAGCAGGCATAAAGGATGGCTTTGAGAGCACCCAACAGCAGACTGCCAATGCTGGCTTCCAAAAGCACAGGACAGGTTGTGGCCTAAAGTGGAATTGCAGTACAGCAAGGTCGTGCCATCTCCATCCTTTGGGTTTTCTAAGATCCAGCTGGATACAGACCTAAGCAACCTGTTCTGAATACAGTGTCAACCCTGCTTTGAGCAGGAGGTTATACTAATGCAAGCAGGTCCTTTCCAGCCTGAGCAATCCTCTCATTCTGTCATTTTGCTCTCTTGGACCTTGGTATCTATGATCTAAACAGCTTCTTCTGCTTATTTTGTAATTCTTCTTAAAAACATTCCAGTTCAAATCACTGGCAATACTAAAATCAACAGTTGGGGGTGGGGAGGGGGGGAGTGAAATTTTATGTATTTAAACATCTTCTTGACTACCTGTAATGTCTCTGTATAAGTGGGTGTCACTTGTACAAAAGCTAACAGGATATTAGAAGAGCAAGAAAAATCAAGCAAGGGTTTGTAAGAAATACAGATGAGTAAAAGACCTGAAAAATAGACAATTTAATCAGAAAAGAACAACAGAAGTAGTGATGAAGGCCTGATTTTAATCATACTTTTTAAGATGTGAGATATTGTCAATTGATTCCAAAGTTTGCCTAGTTCATTTCACATAAAATTCCATATTTCTTAAGCTTACTGAAGTAAAATGGAATGATCTTACAGTTAAAACTGTAAAATCTATTCAAATGTGTTCATTTCTGAAATTTCTTTCCTTTCTTCACAAAACTGAAATTTATGTAATTCTTTGCTTTTTCAGAAGAATGCTTTTCAAAGAAACATCATAGCAGAAATCATATCAAAATTAATGATCAAAGTGGTTGTGGCCATGCTATTTCCTTTAAAAGATATTGCTGGGCTCTCTGTGAAACTGGTACCATAATCAAGACATTTAATATAATTTATGGCTTAAAATATGATACTTCTCCTGCAGACATTAACATCTGTTTAGGTATTGGTAAAGAACAAATCATTACATTCACAACTTTAACCAATTTGTTTTGTGTGATCTCACATATTCTTTATCTGTTTCAGTTATCTAACCATACAACATTACACTGTGAGGACATATATAAAGAGGTAAACGTTATTACTGAAGGATGCCCAACCTCAGCTTAAGAGCAAGCACGGTGCAGAGTCCTACATTCCTCCCCTAGGTAGCACAGAGAGCCATCAGGCTCAGAGCACAGTGACACCCTCGCAATGATGGAGACACAAGGCTGGAACTTGAAGGTGTCAGGGAGGAGCAAGGGCTGGCTGTTCCAGAAGAGAAGGGAGGCAGGAGCTGAGGGTGAATGCCAGCCAGCCTAGGCACAGACACGGCTGCTAAGCAGCTGCAACATGGCTCAGGCAGGGACAGCAGGGACAGCCCCTGCTAAGAAGCAGCTCCACAGGAAAGAAGGGCAGCCCAAACTTCTGGCTTCTCATCAGCGATGGAGCTGACCTTCAAATTGTCCTGCTGAGCACCTTAACACGTGCCACTGAGCCCCTTAACTCATCCTATTGAGATCCTCATGAGGGGGTATCTACCCAGGGTGCTGACAGAACATGGAATCCTACTCAGACTTTTCATGAGCATTTCAGAGGTTCTGCCAGCTTTACTGGAGGAGCTGGGCTTCCATTTTTGCCTTCTAATGTCCTTAGGAGAAGCTCTGCAACTTCAGTTGAACTTTTTTCTTTTTTGAAGGGGAGAAGAGAAGGGATGGTTAAATGACCTTGTTTCTTTAACTTTTAATGTGACAGTCTCATTTAGTCAGAAAAAAAGAAAAAATGTTGTTTCATATTTTCCAGTATATACATCACAGGTTATGACACATCTCAAGAAATACTGACATTTTCAAGCTGAGGTAAAGGTCTTGCAGTACTGCACAATCCAGTGGCAAACTCTAGCATACCTACCGTCTCAGGTAATTTCTTTCCATGAAAAATGCAAGTTTACTTTTAAAAATGTTCAACAGAAGTATGTTTTTTCCAGTACTCTTCTCCTGACAAGTTGCCTGCGCTTTCAATAAACCTTATTTTATTTATGTGTAGCTATAAAGCAAAAGTGAGCCATCTGTGTTAACAATAATAACAATCTCTTTATAAAACACTAGCACTGTATATCATGTTCAGTGAATAGAAATGTCAGGTTTATACATAAATATCTGAAATTTTATTTCGCAGTTTGAATGAAAAGATGACAATGGCTTCTCATATTTTCATATTTTTAGAATCTAATGAAGTAAAATCACTTCCCTTGAATTTTATTATATAATAAAGTTTCATTCTGGAAGATTATATTTTCACATTTTCACATCTAGACACACATGAGGATTAAGCGTCCTCTGGTAGCTTGCTTTTCACAAAGAAAGATCCCATGCAGCATTTGGATTCATATGTGAACCCAAATTTTCTGAACATTTGTGTTTGTACAGAGGTGTTCAGATATAGAAACAGAAGGTCAGTTCTGACTCATCTTCAAAGCCCCTGCTTATCATACAAGTGATATTTAACTCTGCTTTTTTTCATAAAAGCATCATTATTTTCTTCTACTGGGAAGGAAAAAGAAAATCAAAACAATTCAAAGCTGTCTCTGTAAACGGGGGAGTTGGCTTATTTTCTGAAAAGATTGACTAATGATGGTACTGACAAGAAAAAAGAAGGAAAAAAACCAACCACCAAAACCAAAAAACAACACTAAAAACTAACAAAAACGAGCTAAGGTATAAGACCTAGCCAAGATCTACAGGTGATGTAAATCATGGAATTAGTTTACACAAGCTGAAGATAAGGCTGTTGGTTTCCAAACACTCAGAATGCTAAGACTGTGATAATGAAGGTTACCACAGTTGTACCTTCATTTCAGATGTTCATTTGCCTACTGCCAAATTCATCCACTTGACCACTCCAATATTCAGTTCACAAACACTTGCAGTGTGGTGTCATCACACTAGAGGTAATACACAAACAACAGTAATAAACACTAAAGTACTTCCTGTGCAACTTAGGCAAAGTTGGCAAAATCTAATTTTTCTAAGGGTCTATGTCTCTTGAGACTGAGGAGTAAAAATCTTGGTGAACTATGGTAGCAGTCAAAGTAAATCATAGTTTAAAGAATTTGTAAATCTTGGGCACTCAGTAAATACCATAGGGTAGCTCCCAGAGAACTGATGATTGACTGTATAACTAATGGCACGAGGTAAGACAGAACCAGCACATCAGCTTTCAATCACCATTCAAGCACAAATGAAACTGGCTATATTTTCATAACATTCTCCAGCACATTAGGCTATAGGCCACAGCTGAACTTCATGTGGCTTCATAGAGACTTGTTCTCAGCATCAAGAACTAATGTTTACACAAGGAAAATTTTGCAAACTACATGCAAATGTCTAGCATATTAACTAACTCTCTTTGCAGGGCTTTTAGTCCACACAGGCAATTAGTGAGCTAGGGGTGCACACACCGACTTTTTCCTCATTACCTTGCTTATGTAGACAAGCCCTTTCTGAACAGAGCCACAGAAACAGAGATGTTGTGCATTTGGATAATCTCCAAGGTCAAGTCTTTCCAGGCACAGTAGGGGAGCAGGAGTCTCTTAAGCAAGAATATCAAAATAAAGACTATAAAAAGGATTGCATACCACTGAACTGTTCAGCAAGATTTCCAGCAGGAAACCCAAGGGAACATCTAGGGGCAAAGAAGGGAAATGATCCTCAGCTGTGCAGCTCTAGAAGACTGCTGAACAAAATTCATAGGTGCTGGCTATGCAGAAGGCTTACAAAAGGTCTACATCATGTCCACCATTATAAAGGGCAGTTTTATGATGCCAGCCAACCCCAGTCAGTATATCTGTTTGCTCTTTTTACTGGGGCTTTGTGTAAGGAACAGGATTTATCTAAGTTTGCTGCAAAAATTGCTGTATTTTCTAAATATTCATAGCTAAAACCTGTATCCTTCTTCTTTGATCTCAGAGTTCTTTTCAGATAAAATCTCAGGAGTTTTTTTACTAGCCCTGGTTTACCTTCTGATGTGATAACAGTGTATTTGTGCCACGTGTCCCAAGGAGGATAAAGAGAAAGCCAGAAAAAGAAAGAGTTTCATTTAAGGATTATCAAATATTCCTGTCTGCAAATGGAGAATGAGTTAAAAATATGGAGAAGTGTACTAAAAGCCTTGGTACTACACTGAAGCAAGCTATAGCATGTGTGGTTATACAAACCACAGCTGGCAAGGTTCACTGCTGTGGTGCATGGCAGGTTGGCAAGAATAAACACACAAAAAACTATTTCTGTAGCCTGCCAGAATTGGGTGGACTCTCATACTTTGACTTGCATATAGAGAAGCAGAAGAAGGAGTACGTAATCCATTTTCTGCTTGATGTCAGTTACACTGTGGTTGAACCTTTTCCCAGAAAACTTGTTAATGGGTTATCTTGGTGCCAGCTAAGATGTTTCTTGAAAAAATATCCTTACCCCACTGAAAGCCATGCTTATTGATAGATCAGAGAGTAAGATCTTGAATAGGGACAGTTTTGCTCAGTGGAAATTGTCCTTGCAAAAAATAGAGAAGTATTTTGTTCATTTCAGAGACTGTTTTTCTCTATTTCTTTGTTTCATTACCCTTCATAGCACCTGCTCAGAATTTAGCATTTGGGGATACTCCATCCAGTAAGATCATTGTCATTTTATTTGATTATGAAAAGAAATAGTTAAACTCAAAGCTGTAACTTTAGATTGGCGTGTTTAATTTTCTAAATAACATATCTTTGTCACTCACTTCAGCCTGATCTTGAAAATACCATTTGAAAAATTTTATTTTTTAAAAAAAGTCTGTTAAATGTGAATTTCCCCAGTGTTCTTTGTCTGTTTTCAAGTGAGCCTTTCTTTGCAAGTAATTAAAAAAAAAACCTTCACAGTTGTTCTGTTTTGAATTCAAGTATTTGTCTCTGACCTTTGCTAAAACTTGTAAAATCACAAGGAGATAAGCATGAAAGAAATCATGTGCTGTTCAAGTACTTAAAGTCCAGGGAAATGCACTGAAGTAGAAAGGGGATTAATAGAAGAAGGAGGGTGAGGCCAAGCTGTACTGTGTTGGTAGAAGAAGGATTAGTAAGCAGACTGAACCAGGAGAGAAATTAGCAGTGCTTATTTTGGGTGAGACACAGTTGTAGGACGTACAGAGATAGAACGGGATCTCAGCAGAGGAGAGGTACCAGAAAGAGGGAACAGGTACAATGCATGAAGCGTTGTAACTTCACTTTCTGGTGGAGCTGCCATTAGCGAAGAGCAAGGGAACACAGAGGGGAACTGCTAAGTAGAGAACAAGATACACTAGTTAAATGCAGAAAAGAAAGGCACAAACGGGGGTAGGGAGGTGGTGAAACAAAAGGTTCAAAAAATTGGTGCCTTAGACTGGTTTTAGCATGTTGTGGTAGTGAAGTAAATCTGGCTTGCAGGTGTACAATGTGAATGAACGTTCGGGAAGCACTTAGAAGTCAATGAGCAAACATAGCTCTAGGAAGTTACTATCTTTTGTGCTGATAATTAGAGAAGAACATTAGTGTCTGTAGTCAGAGCTGTTTGCTTTTCCAGTTAGAGTATCAAAGTGCAGGGTTCAGGTGCACTTTCTGGGGTGGAAAGGGTAGCCTGAAGGTTTGTATCGCTTGTTTTTATTCTTCTTTCTCTCTTCCTCTCTCTCTCCCTCTCTCTCTCTGTAGAGGTAGCTGGGTGTCCCATCGCAGGAGAGAAGTCAGCGTGTGTGGACAGCTGGCTCTTGGAAGGAGCCGGCTCTGCTGGATCTGCCATCATGCCGCTCCCCATGCTGCTGCTCCTTTCCCTTCCACCGTTTCTTAGCATGCTTGGCCAAGCTGGAGCTCAGTTTCCTCGCCAGTGTGCTACTGTCGAGTCCCTGAGGAGCGGCATGTGTTGCCCAGACTATTTCCCTGTGTTTGGGCCAGGTACTGACCGGTGCGGTGTGTCTACAGGGAGGGGCCGGTGCGTACAGGTGACTGTCGATTCACGACCCCACGGCCCACAGTATATCCATGATGGGCGGGATGACCGTGAGCAATGGCCCATACGCTTCTTCAACCAAACGTGTCGGTGCAATGGCAACTTCTCCGGTTACAACTGTGGGTCATGTCGCCCTGGCTGGAGTGGACCTACCTGTAGCCAACAAATCAATATAGGTAAGAGCATGGGAAATATGACATGAAAATTGCCTGTTGGCAGTGCCTGCTTCTGAATGTACTTAGCGTATTTCTTTTCTTTACAATACAAAATGCCCCTTATATTTATTTAGCAAATCTACATTGCCGTAGGGGTTATTAAGGCAGCTGATAGATGAGTTGTTCAGCTTGTGTACCAAACACCTACATTTACTACCCAATAACAGGAAGAAACAAAACCTGTAGTCAGTGCAGGATTAGGACCAAGTCCATTAAAGAATAGAACATTTAAGCTGAAAAAAATTGTATTCTTTGGAATTATTTAAGAGTGAAACTGTATATAGATATGTCTGTGTGTTTCAGAATATGGGAATAATACTTATCTAGATATCATGTGTAATACCTTGAGTACTTTAAGTGTGACAGCAGCTCTTTTGATTAAAAATCCCTTAATACATTTTTAAACTATGTACCTGGCCTTGTAAATTTTTACTCACCTAGTTGCTGTCATTGTCTTTAAAAGCCTTAAGTCATGACTATGAGTTGTTCAGATGAATCAACACAGGGACTGGTGGGTCTTTCTGAGAGTCCTCCAGTTTCAGTTTAGTTCAGAACATCAGTAAACAGAGATCTAAAATTTTTTTAAATGGTTATAAAATCCTTGTGGTACTGGAAAGATGTTGAATATTGTAGGTAAACTGAAAAAGACAAGCAGGCTTGGGGACAGATCCTTGTTCTCAAGTCAAAATCATCTGAATGAACAAGATTTCAGTCTTTATTAGTGAAAGTTTTAAGGTGTTATTGAAATCCTGTAAAAGTCATAATCCCCCAAATGAGTGATGTATTCTGTTGACATGAGAAACAACAGGTCTCTAGCAGAAATGTGCAGTGCCTCTTGCAGAAATAGAAATCAGCATTGCAATTATTTTCACCAGATAGGAAATGCTCCATGAACATGACTGCATGTTCCAGAAAGGGTTTACAAAGGATCAATTACCAATTCAAAATCTTAACACTAAGATTACTTAAAAACAACTTATTGAGGGCTGTGGGAAAGACTTTAAGATTTTATTCTTTGAGCTCCAGGAAGCAGACTAGAAAGCAGAAAGTATGACTCATGAATTGAACCTGCTAAGCCAGATTGCACCCTCTGATGCTCTGGCTTGTTCTCATTAACAATGATAACTCTGAAAAATAACCAAGAAATAAATATTAACACACACAAACTTAGCAAAGCAAATCTGGAGATAGGCAAAAAGCAGCTTTAGCTGATTTTCTAGGGTATACAAAAGCACTTTACTTTTCTCATTTATTAAATCCTTTACTACTCAGTAAAATGTTAAGTGAATCAGATTTATCATGCATGACAACTTGAGTTTAAATAGTGGAAATTAGCTTCTTATTATGCTTTAAGTTTCCACATGGAGGTCACCTCTTTTGTCCATCCATAGAGCTGGACCCTGCTGCCGCCGAGGCTTTAGAAATAACTATTGGATTAGTGTTGGCATATCCACATAAAATAGCTGTAAAATGCAGTTTGGTGCCTTCATATCTTCTAAATTCATGCCTAACTTTAATAATAGCCCAATTTTTTTATTGTGGTTAAGGTACCTGTTTTGAAAAATTAAAATGTTAAGATACCTATGTAAATCAAAATTAGAGGGATATTTTTAGTGTGCTACTTAAAATAAACAACAAAAACCCTTCAGTGACAAGGGCTAGCATATCAGTCCAGATAAAAGCATGTTTCTGGATACAGAGCCCATGGATGAAATTCATCTTCCATAAAAAATAATTCTATAAACTCCAATGAAGCCAAAATATGCCCCACTGAATCAACTTTATACAGTAAAATGTAATTCACTTTTATTCTTCATATTGATTCATACTGAAGACCTGTTGCTTCTCATATCAACATAGTCTATCACTCACTTGGACAATTACGTATTTTACAGTATTTTTTATAATGAAAATGAGTGCATATTGAAGAATAGCTGTAAGGACTTCTACCTGTGTGTTAGTCTAAACTTAGCCTGAAATCTCAGTCCAGGTGAAAGAGTGCTGGACTGGAACTGAGGTGATGTGGACTCTTTTCCTCTTGCTGATATACTGGTATTTCAACAAGCCAATTTTCTTACTTGTTTCACTGTCTATATGTGGAAAATTATATTTTTAAATGGTTTTGAGATATACTGCTAAAAAGGACTAGTATATGGCTGTTGTTAATAACAGCAGGTAATGACATTAAAGAGAGGTGTTGTACTACATGAAATTCATAATTCACAATTCACTGACGAATCTGCCATTTTTCCTATAATGGTTCAACCATAAACAATGTACTTCTTCACTAAATTGTCAAGTGGTAGAGCTTCTGATTATTATAAATTGCTATACAGTATTCTCTTCTTGTAAAGTATTACCACAGGAAACCTTACATATATTGGATGAAGTTCTGAAAGGTTTGTGTGACAAAGAACTCTGTCATTTCTCTGACAGGATGGAAGGGTAATCTGTAACAATACTTCTAAAAGCACTAAACCCACAAGGTTTGGGGCTTTATTTCTATTCAGCTCAACCTTTTTCTATTTATGCTCAATATTCTCTGAATTGCCTCAATAAAAAATGGATGAATGCTTGAAGAAAAAGGGACTTACCCAGAATTATTAGGAGCAAAATAAGTTGGTCCTGTGAGATCAGGCTTGAGTGTCTATTGCTTTGGTAACTTGCTTTCTCTGTACCCTCACAGTCAGGAGGAATCTTTTGGATCTGAGTGCAGAAGAAAGGAGGCGTTTTGTGAATGCCTTACACCAAGCTAAGGTGACAATCCATCCTGACATTGTTATTGCCACACGAAGACGTGAGGAAATATTTGGACCAGATGGCAACACACCACAATTCGAGAATATCTCAATTTATAACTACTTTGTGTGGTCTCATTATTATTCTGTCAGAAAGACTTTCCTTGGTGCAGGGCAGCAGAGTTTTGGAGGAATTGATTTCTCTCATGAGGGACCAGCTTTTGTCACATGGCATAGGTACCATCTACTGCAGCTTGAAAGAGACATGCAGGTAACGTTCATGTTAATGTTAGGCCATGTGTTCATGCTATGTTTTGTGCAGTTAAAGAACTTCTCCCCACATTCCAATAGGCAAAAATGATAGCAGCTCTTACTATAAATTGAAATAGCTCTGCTTCAATTTCAGTAATTCATTAGGTATACCAAACCTAATAGAGTGCATTTGGGTTTTAGACTGTCATTGTTATAGAGGTGTTAAAAATAATATTTCAATCAGAGTAATGGAAAACATGAAAGTTACATAAAAATCTTCTGTAAAAATAGATACAAATTCCAGATATATCCATAGAAGGCATTTTATTGGACCAACAGAAGTTATTGACAGTGTTATTTTTAATATGAAGGTTCTGATTCTTGACTAAGTTAGACTAATCAAAGCAGCAGAAATTCTAAATAAAAGTATTACAGAAATGGCTTAGGGATTCAGAATCACATTTTATTTGTATAATTAGTGTAACTGGTTAGAGAAATTAGTGGGTTTTTATACTCTGTTCCATAAATCAGTGAATCTTTTATTTTCCTTTTCTTGCGTGGACCTATCCATAAAAGGAGTATATTATTTTATGGACCACCATCCTTCTTAAAGAAGAGAGAATTAAGTTTTCAAGGTCAAGATTAAATAGTTTTTGAAATCATTTCAAGTGTTTTCACAAGCTTCAATGGCTCTGCATCAGGCTGAGGCACAAACTCCCTTCAAAATATTACATTTGACATCAATGGAATTTCATTATGTGGAAGCCTTAAGGAATTCTAGGTCTTGGTGATTTAATATATATTCCTATTTATGTTAGTAAACTTGATCATTAGTTAAGCTAACTTGGTTGGCCAACATATCCTGGTGTATAAATATTGGAAGCCCAGACACACTCCACTCCAACCCACACTGGAATCAAACAATGACAATTTGAAGAGCCAGTATCCCTTTTCCTTACTTTTCCATCTGCTCAGTCATTCCACAGTTGGCTTAGTTATTCTATGTGCTACAAACACTGCTGCTGTTCACAGGCCATTAAAAATATTTGGAAAAATGGGGTATCAGTATTGTTTCTTACTATTCACAATATGGTTTCATGGAAGAGGTACTGTCTTATTAATGAGGGAGAACCATAACTCAGTTCAATAGTCCAACTATATGTTCTGTTGAACACATCCATCAATGTGAAAAACTACAGAAAGCTATTACATAGATTTCATAGATTTTCCATAGATTTTGTTTCCTCCATGAGGCAGTACTCTGACTCTTACTAAGATGTATTTAACTTTTTTATCATCCTTCTAGCAGTAAATATTATACCTATATGGGGCACACATGTATTAACACCATATTTATGTGTTTTAGAACATGCTGCAGGACCCCAGTTTTGGACTGCCCTACTGGAACTTTGCAACAGGACAAAACACCTGTGATATCTGCTCAGATGACTTGATGGGAGCTAGAAGCAATTTTGATGTCTCTCTTATCAGCCAGAACTCAATCTTCTCTCAGTGGCGAGTGCTGTGTGAAAATATAGAAGACTATGAAACTCTGGGTACCATCTGTAACAGTAAGTATGACTGCTGGCAAATATTTGGAAAAAAAAATCCTTTTAATAATAAACAAATATAATACTTTACATTGCAATGGCTTTTCCCAGCCAAAAAGTCTTAAAGTGGTTTTTGAATATTCTTGATACAAGTTTCATCAGTCTTCTGAGATATTTATCAGAGATACTGAGATACTATATACTGCTTATCTGTCTTGCACTGAGGCACCAAGCACTTCAAAATTTGATCAGGATCTTGTGGCAGAGGAAGAGCTAAATGCTTTGACTTTCCTTCTTATGCAGTATCTATTAATTAAATCTGGCAGTGTCATTTCTTAACTGAAGCTCAAGTTTTCTTCTGACTACTCCACTTATCACCTTCACGGTGTTTTGCTCATAAAAGGAGAACATCTAACAAATCCCCATGTTAACTGTGGAGCATGTTTTGAGAGTGAAGAATATTGAATTGCAATACATCTACCTCAGCTACAAGAGCTAAAAAAACCCAGCAAGATTCTTGTTTATTCATCACCTGCAAGTCACAACTCTGCATCTTCATGGAAATAGGGGGGGAAAACAGGACAAAACCACAATATTGGGTTAGTCACCTACATAATCCACTATAGTCCTTTCCCCAGCTACTCTACAAGACATCCTCAAAACTTTTGTCCTAAGTCTCATCAATAAATCACATTGAAAAACTATAGAAAATTTTCCCAAAGCACTTACAGAACCACAAAATTCAGTAAGAAGTTTCTAGATGCTTTTTTAAATCCTGATGCAAAGGATCCAGCACACAGGATTCCATGAAAATTCAGATTCTTTGCCTGACATGAAGAACTGGCCCATACATTAAGTTTATGTGTCATTTGCAAGGGATATTTTTTTCCCCCCATGGTTCAGTCATTAGAAGGATGCATTCTGTGGCCTACTGTTTAGTACCAGTATAGTTTTCTCTCTTCTCTCCACCCCCAGGCACTGAAGGTGGTCCCATCCGAAGAAATCCTGCTGGAAATGTTGCACGACCTATGGTACAGCGTCTCCCAGAGCCCGAGGATGTTGCTCAGTGTTTGGAAGTTGGTGTATTTGACACTCCTCCTTTCTATTCCAATTCAACAGACAGTTTCCGTAACACAGTAGAAGGTAAGCACAGCAAATAAAAGGACCTGGAACAACTACAAATAAGTCAAGGGAGTAGGCTTGCCATTTTTCCTGTTGGAAGTATGAGTTTGGAGACAGTCTATTGGACACTAAGAACACATTGTTCTTAGCATTATTAGCTTAGTATTAAGTGGAAATAAGCTCTTGGTAAATTACTTTTTAACTTATGTTGGTTTTTTAAATGCATAAAAGCCTCAAAAGTCTGTCACTGGCATACTAAGTAGAAACTAGCTGAAATCACATCCTTGTAACCTAGTAATAGGTTGCCACTGCTGAAAACAGACAGCCCTTGTGGACTGATGCAGCTGCATCCTTAAACGAAGCAAACAATTGCTCATAGCAGTTAGTCTTTTGTTTGAATTAAAACAAACAAAAGAAAGCAAAACAAATTGTAAGCCTTGGTAGAACTTAATGAAATGGTATTGAAGTAGTAGTTGAGGTCTGGGTACAGGACTTCCTGCTAAACATGTTAGTCCTTCTCTCTGGACCATATAACTCAGTTCTTCTCTAAGCTCTACACATTTAAAATCAAATTTTCAGTCTCTGGCATGTGAACACACACTCCCAAACACAAAAACCAGCCTAAAGATTTGATTCATGCTTTTCAGCCAGTATCCTGCCAACTGCTTCTGCACTTTAATAATCCAGAGTTTTTAATAGGAAAGACTAGGATTCATGAAAAAAAGATTACCAAGTGACAGTTCAAACCCCTGCCAAGCCTATAGATCCTCTGGCTCTTTCAAAGAGGCATAACTCCTACAACAGGGAGGATCTGCTCCATTTTATTTCTCTTGGAGAACAAAATCAAGAATGTGCACCAACCTTTTAAGTCTATATGAAAGTTTTGGGTGCTTACCACATCTGACAAATGGGCTATCAGTACCTAGGTATCTAAACATGGCTTTAGCAAATTAGCTGTATGGACCCCTCTCTGGAGAGTTTGGACAAAGCTTGAAAACAGGAGAAGTTTTCATGATGCTTCAGATTCTGACATCTGACATGGAGGTTACGAGGTGTTGGGCACTAACAGAGTTACATGGGGTATCTTCACTGAAAAAAAAGAGCATGTGAAGCTTTCTGAGATGTGTTCGCAGTAAGCATGGAAATGATGTGTGGAAAATAACAGCTGGCTCATTAGGATAGATGTCAAAATATACACACTTAAGTCAGCAGTTAGAAAACACATGTAGCTATTTCCAATATGCTGAAAGATATGTAGGTCCCAAATATATACCTTTACTTTCATGAAATGATGTGGTTTATTTTGGCCATTTTTTAATTAGATCCCAGCAGCCTTGCACTCCACATTCTCAGCATTCTTTTGTAAAGGCTATTTTAATCTGAAAATTATGTATGCTAGGGAAATTTCTCAAATGCTGGTAGGTACCGAATTAGCTAGTCATTTATGTTAAACAAGTCAACACAACATGACAGCCTTTCAGAGAAAAAAGTGTCTATCTGGGACTGAAGCTTCCAACCAAAACGTTCACTGGGATTTTTTGTGTTCTTCTTTGTTCGCATATTCAGGGTACAGTGATCCTTCAGGGAAATACGACCCAGCAGTTCGAAGTCTTCACAACTTGGCTCATCTATTTTTGAATGGGACAGGAGGGCAAACTCATTTGTCACCAAATGATCCCATTTTTGTCCTCCTGCACACATTTACAGATGCTGTTTTTGATGAGTGGCTAAGAAGGTATTCTGCAGGTAAGATGTATTCATGGACAGAGGCAAGATGGGTGGTTGTCAGTCTTTGTCATCACAGGAGCTCAGCTGCTTCTTGTGGAACAGCAAGATGCCCCTATGCTTAGGAGAGAGGACTGGAGTTTTAACAACTCATATAGTTAACAAAGACAGAGTAATAACAGGCAAGCTCCCTTCCTCACCCCACTGACGTCCATTTTCAAATCATTGTCTGTCAAGGGACTTGGCCAGAGACACCATGCACAATTCAAGAAAACAAAATGTGCAAATACATTGTCTCCATAGAGCAAAGATAGTGCAACCATGGAAGGTTCAAATACTTCATGGACATTCCATTGTTGTGTGAACTAAATATCTATGTATTTTCTCTTCAAAAAGATCAGATGCCATGCACACCCTTAGAATTCATTTTGACCACCTTTGTGATTTACTACCAGCATTCCATAACCATTTCCATACCATTTCAAAGGATGGTCACTGTTGCTGTCCTTGCCTCTTTAACTCCAAAAAGAAAAGAGAAAAGGAATAAGGGCAGAAGTGAAGGAGAAGGAGGAAGGAAGGACAGAAGGAAGGAACAGCAAAGAAGGAAGAAAAAAAGAAATAAAGAAGGAAGGAGACTGGCATCAGTGAACTGGGGAGGGAGAATTCTGTGTAATCCTAATGTCTGTGCATTAGTCTGCACAAAGCAGCAACTGTATTCCTCTTAGGATAATCCAGACACCTCTTCCTTCTTCTACAGAAGGCAGCTGCTGTTGCACAACTGAGACTTCTTTGTGCAGCTTCCACAACCTGCCTCATGTATTTTTCCCACATCAACTATCAGAGAGCAATTGTATCCCTTGTGGTACTTACATGACCTATGACATATCACAAGCTTTTGCATCATCTTACCAGATGCCTTTTTTTTTGGTCCTTTTTTTTTTTTTTTTTTTTTTTCTTCAGCTGACTTTCTCCTAATTTACCATAAAATTGCAAAAAATTTCCACTGGAGTCCGTAACATCTCCCCTCCTGAACTTCATGAGAGAGCGCATCACTGTTACAATCAGACAAAGTCAGATTGTAGCAAAAAGGTTTTCCAAGTTCCCCATATATACATATTTCTCCTTTTCCATGTGAGAAGACATTAAAAGCCCAACACAGGCAGAAAGTTTTACAATTTACTGGTGGTTTCTGTTAAAAAACAGAGATATCATTGGTGGTCTTGGGTTTGGACAGAGCAGAGCCCTACATTCTGGATCTGTCACACTGGAAAACCAATCCTTCTGGATTAACTTAGGTTAGGAACAAAAAAATTGAAGTGCTCAAAACCCTGAGTCACTGCTGGGAAAAAATGCAGTAGTACAAATTATTTTGGTTTTATTTACAGAAGTGTGATTTGACTTTCAAATTTAGATATCTCAATATATCCACTGGAGAATGCCCCTATTGGACATAACCGCCAGTACAACATGGTGCCTTTCTGGCCTCCAGTTACCAATGATGAAATGTTTGTTACTGCACCAGAAAACCTGGGATACAGCTACGAAGTTGAGTGGCCAGGTAAACTGTCCAACCTACATGCTTCCTCTTTTTTTCTCATCATGTCTTTCTCCCTTTAAGTTTATGCGTCATATAACAAAGTTGGTTCAAATTTCACAAACAATATTTGATGCCTTTGTAAAAGTCTTTTTCTCTTTTCTTGCCTTGCCTTCCAAATCAGTTGTGTTTGGGATTTAGTACAGCTAAATAGCTACTGATGATAGATAGTTCCTGCATGAAGCTCCCACTATCCACTTCAATTTTTGGAGAAGTTCTCATTTGGATCTAAACCTTGCAGAAGGTCATTGTTCATATATAATATGCCTCCATTAAATTACTGCAGAGGATGCAAATCTCTCACAAACCAGACAGCAGAAGAAAGGTACAGGAGTGTTTTTACAGTGTAACAAGAGAGACTGAAATTTTCTCAGATTTTGGAACAAATATTACCAACCAAAATTTAAACTAGTTCTACTTCACATCTCATTGAATATGACAGATACTGAGCTTTGGTCTGTCCCTCTGATGTTTATCTATACACTTGATACTTACTTTTAATAACTTTCCCTTTTGCTTTCCTTCCCATAGGTCGGGCTCTCCGTGTCACAGAGATGATAACTATCGCAATAGTGACTGCACTGGTTCTTGTTGCAATTATCTTTGCTGCTGCTGCATGTATCGTACGTGTCAAGAAAAATAAGGATGAGTTGCACCAGCCTCTTCTTACTGACCAGTATCAGCACTACTCAGATGATTATGATGGCATATCAACACCAAGCCAGTCTGTTGTTTGAAGAGACAGCACTTTTTTGCATCTGACTGAAACTGTTTATTTTGCTGTATTTTATAAATGGTGGTCATCCATCTGCTTTAAAATAAAGAGCATAAACTGTGAGCTGTCTTGATATGTTTGCTTCAGGCTTCACCTCCTTCATACACCTAGGTATCAATAAGTCACCTTTGCAATGTTAATTCTGTGTTGATTTTAACAGAATTCCATTAATTCTTCAGGGCTCACCTGCAAGCCTCTTTCATGCATAATTCTGTAAAATCTGGTAAAATTTAGTTAATTTGCTGACAGCTGACGTCATCTGACTTCATCTAGCCTTTATACCCAGAATTCTTTTACGAGGTACTTTTGTGAAAAGCTCAAGTCTAGAATGGGACAGAAGCAGAATACAAAATAAAAGTAGACACCTTGGCTAGGCAAGTAGAAATGTGTTTCAAAATAGGCAGCATGCCAGGCAGGGAGCTAAAAGGGAATTCTGAGAGGAACAGTGTTTGAAATCCAACTTTATTCACAGAACATAGTTTTGATCTTATTGCTGCTTTTAGGTGGATCTGTGAAAAGAGATTCACCACCGAGAAGCCACTCCAGCATTTGGACGCTTCAGCTGTATGTTGAAACACAGCCGCCTGAAGGGGACATCTATTTGAAAGGACAGCTGGCAGCAGCCTTATTTTTATTTTTTTTTATTATTTATTTTTTTATTTTTTATTTTTATTTTTATTTCTCACTCTCTCACTCCCTTTCTCTCTCCCACTATCTGTGGCAGGGCATCCTCCCCAGCAATGAGACCTGGTTTCAATTCTCTCTTGTGGGAATTTAAACCCACATCTCTTGTACTTTGAGAGAAGGCCCTAGGCATTAGGCTGTAGAATAGACTTGGAAAAATAGTCATATGCAACTGCTGTTGAATTTATTCAACATGAGCAAGTAGGAGGGCAACAAACTGACACCTGCCTTTACAGCCTGAGGTAGGGCTTAAGGAATCTGGCTTCAAGCCTCACCTCTCTCTCATCATAACTGGGTACCGATAAATCATCTGATTGTTTTCCTATGATGGCTTACTGAATCTAATTTAGCAGTCATTAGCTGACATACAGAGATATTTGTGGGTTCAGACTAATGAATCCCACATCATGTACTCAACCCTCTAATTATCAGACTATAAAGTCAAGCTCTCTCTTGTGTCTCTGTCTGACCCCAGCTTCAACAGAAATGGCAGTAATTTGTATTGAGCTCCTTCAGTCTGAGGCAGCTCTCCTAGATATTAAGTTATTAGGCAAAAGCAAGGGTCATGCCTTCTATGTGTTGCGTCAACCTCAGTGGTCTCAGTGAGTACCAGGTGTACTCAAAGCACACTTGCTCAATTGCAAGGAGGTATGGAATTTAAACATTGAGAATGATGTAAATAGTAGGACAGGTACTCTTGGCTAGATGAGTGGAAGATGGGTTATGATCTTAACCCATCTTACCAAGCATGGGGCATGGACAACAACAAAAATTTACACACATAACTGATATTTACAAAGAAAACTTACACCTGTGGCACCCATGGCACAAAAGTAAATTGGACAAAGGTCTTTTGGGTTGCGCTTTTGGGTTTACAGTCTAGGCAATCGGTATTTCAGGTACAGAAGCAGCAGCTTGGATTTCAACTTAAATGACTGTTTCTGCCATTCTTGCTTGTACTGAGTAGCAACTTAACAAGTCATCCACTTTAGTGATTTCAATGGATTAAAGCAGGGTGATCCAGTGTACTTTGGACTGCAGTCAAGAGACCTGGATTTTATTCTTAGCTCTGTTACTGACCTGCTGAATATTCTTAGCTAGCATATTTTTACCTCTGTGACTCATCCAACTCATTTATACAATTAAGATAATAGAGCTTTCTTTATTAAGTGCTTTTACTTCAGTGGATAAAAAAGTAGCATCCAGAAGCTTGATAGCAGAAGGAAAACTGCATGGCAAGACCAGATCTTGTGCAAAGGACATTAGCCATTAAAGCCACTTAAATCCTTAAAGCAAAAGCATACATTCAAGTTTTGAACAGGCCGTAAGTCTTGTGGGTCAGAGAATGAGGAGAACTGCCTGCTAGTTACAGCTGCCACAAATAAATGAAGGAAGCAAGGTAGATTTTTATAGCAGAATTAAAAGAAAAGGAACGGCAAGCATAGGAATTAGAGGGGGAGGGAAAGTGGAGACTGTGTGTGACCCATTCTTGATAACAGTCTCACAAGTCCTTCTTTCTTTGGTCACTATTTGCAGTACTCCGAACTATGTCTGGGTGTGGAGAAAAAGTTCCTGCCATTCATTGAAACTGCCTGGTGTCTGTTCCTGAGCTAATTTGATGGGGAAAATCTGTTTTAGGTTTGAAATCTGAAATTGCCAGCATATGAGAAAATTAGGAAAAATAAATGAACACGAGAAAATTGAGTGTGTGTTAACTACAGGCTTTCACTTGTTACGTGGAGGCAAGAATAGGTAGCAGAAGTCACGACGAGAAGAAAGTGAAAAGCTGGGAAAAAAGTGCTCACTGAGAAGTCCTAGGTGCAGCAATTATGAAGCATGTGATGTCACTTCTCACTGTGACTTTTCCTCCCTGTTCTTCTCATGAAGTTTTCTTCATACAAGGGTTGTATAAGGCAGCTGTAAAGGGTATCTGGAAATGATGAGAAAATAGAGCTAAGTTCATGTTGAACTGATGGACCATGCCAAAAGCAACTGTGGCATAGGTAGCAAAGGGTTGGCATCATTAAGGAAAAACTGAAAGGAGCCTCAGATTGGTATATGAGCAGAAATCTCTAAAGTGTTGTCAGACAGAAACTCTCACACAAATTAGAACTGCATAATTTATGTAAAATTTGGAGAATGCTGAATAAATATTGATAATGATGCTAAGGGAACAAAAATCCATGGATGTAATTGGTGATAGACCTTTTTTCCACAAATAGTTATTGGTCTAATGAAATGTCATATTGTTATTGTTTTGATTTAGATTGCAATTACTGTATCACAAAAAAAAAACCAAACAAACAAACAAGCAAAAAATTAGGCCTCTTAGGTATCTCCTACAACTAGGGTTGTTAATGATTTTTAATGCTTATTTGCCTTAATTCTCTAACAGCATCTGAGTTTGGCTTTTGAAATTTAGTTCTCTTCTAATAAGCAAATTAGTAGACAGTAACTAGTGAATTTAAATAATGAAACAGTAACGCAGGTTTTTTCCAGACAATATTAATAGAGGCTTTGAGAATATGCAAGAGAGAAATGGAACTAAGGTCAGGAATTTTAGAAATAAAAAGAAACCTGCCAAAGCTGCATTTGACCTTGGGAAGGAAATATTGGAAAGGTTCTTTGACCATATAAATGCAAATGCAACAAATGCAGAGTCAAGATTAGCATGATCCAGACACATTTTTCTATGTCAGTGATAGTCGACCTCTGTTTTCAGGAAGATGAACTGTGCTAATATTGTACAGAAAGAGTTAAAGGCTTGTGGAATGAGACAGAAATTGCCTTACAAGACAGAAACTGAACAATATATCTGCATCAAGACAGCAGCTAATTTCCATCCAAGAACCTAAAAATTACATACAAAACTGTAAGTCCATCTGTAACGTGTTTGAATAATTTTATCAGGTCAGCTGAAGTATTTTGCAATTGAAAGCATCAATATTTTATGGGGAAGGGAAGGTAAAAATGTTCTGTGCAACTACAAGCTTATTAATTTAGACTCAATAGCATGACAGTCTCCAAAATAAACCATGAAAATACAATTGGAATCATATATGGCACAGATTAATCAAAGTTAGACGATGCTAGCTAGCTTAATAGCTTTCTATGATAAGATAATTCAAAGATTTTATTTAGGAATTATATTGATGCTGAAGCCTTTGATATAGTGTCATGTGCTTAAGCCTGAAAAGTTAGGCATTGGAACAGGATCTGCAGAATGGGAAGAGATTTAACTAGAGGAGAGATGATGCTATAGTACTGAAGGAAGTATCTGGGCTATATGGTCCCTGTAGGCCTTTACTAGCAGAGTTATGAAGACTGAATCAGCCTTATATAGTTCTTTCAAGAGAGTTGCTGATGCACAAAACCACACTGCGTGGATAGTCATCACCCCTAGGACAGTACTGGAAGAGTACCTACAGAGGGATAAAGATAACCTGGAGAAATACCTTGTGAACTTGAAGATTTGAAGAAAGGTGAGAGGAAGTGAAACAGCACAGTAATGATAGCTCCCCTCTTCCCCTACATTCCAATAACATGAATTTCTATTGCTACATGCAAAATTTTCCAGTAAGGAATAAAAAAGCATTGCAAACAAGGTTATAACAGAAAACCTTATGCCACTAATGGGATACTACTTTGAAAACAGCAAAGGCAGTTGGTTATATCATGTAGCATAGTTTGTTCAATAAATGTACCATATATCCTGGAATTTAAAAGACTCTGTAAGTTTGCTGCCTACAAAAAGGTCAGCATCAAGGGAAAAATTTCCCTTACAAACTGGTATTTCTACATAAAAGTAAAGATTTTCAAAGCCAGGTTGGAGAACTTAGTGGAAGCTGGTGGGCAATTAGGCTGTCCAGTTAATTTCCTCTTAATGGTGGATAGTAAAATCATAAAGTAAAATCATAACTTGCATGAACACAAAGCTGAACTATTTGTGTAACTCAGAGAAGCATTTCTAAGCCCAGAAGTTTCACATCTCTTATGTGTGCAAGGGCTAAGCAACAATGGTTAATGATGGCTTTACCTTGACATAGAATTGGAATGACTCCTAAAACAAGATTTATTGCTGAGGTGTATTCAGTTTGTCATCTTAATGTTTTTTATTGTCCAAAAATGACTCCCATCTAAACATTTGACTACCAAAAGAATAATTTGGCAAGGAAGCCTGATTAAAACTGAGATGTTTATTTTCAAAATATTAACTTGGAGCAAAATGTATGGATCTCCTGTCTCAAAACCAAACTGTAACTTGAAATCTCATTTAACCTCCAGTTTAGAATGAAAGTGCTCACTTTAGCAGATGCTTTGTTCACGTGCTGGTTTATGGTAAAGGGAAAGGTAAATGGCATTCACAATATTTGCCTCTTGCTGCTCATTGGAGGGAATTAAAATAGCACAATTCCAACTAAAACAAAGCTTGGATTGATTTCTGTGAGGATTTTTAAATATAGACCACAGTGTGCATTGTTTTCTGTCATCCTGCCAATCCCACCATTAATGGCAAGAGGTATCTAAGGTAAGCCACTGCCAATTCCAGTTATGTGCATGTGTTTTCCTCTTTCACCCGTCAAATGCTGGGGGCAAAGGACGGAATCTAAACAGTAATTTTACAGTAAGTTAGGTTTTCATGTACGCAGAAACTGACTTTAAGACCTTTGGCACTCAGCCAACAAGGATTTGTATTTTATAACTAGTAAGAGCTCTTCAAGGAATAGGACTGGTATCTTGCTGAAGTCAGTGCCCCTGTTCAGTACACCAGGGTCCTTTGCTTGAAGCAAAGGAAGCTGCAAAGGAAGGCAGAAGCAATGCTGCAGAATTAAACACCCTTAATTTGAGGCTGAACTGGTGATAGGATGACTGCCTAAGAGGATTTTAAGCTGTCCACACAACCTGTCTTTTTACTACTGGTGTTAGGTTTTATTTTGCTTCAGTTCAGAAAGGTTGAAAAACTACTGATATAGAAAAAAGGCCTTGTGCTAAAGAAAATTTTTCTGAAGAAAATATCTCAAAGGAGAAGAGAGGAGGGGAAGAAAATGTTTAGAAGCTGAAAGTTGTGTTGTAACTGAAATGGTCTCAGGCTATTAAGCTCGAAGTTTGTAGGAAAAACAATATTTCTCCCTAGATTACCAGATAATATAGCAGAAAAAAGTAGCTCCAAACAATATCATTGCACCTAAGGCCTGCAAGTGGACTTTTGTCTCTTTGTAACACCTTCTACAAATCAATACATAGGAATGATCCTCAGTACGAGCAGCATAGTTAAAGACAAAGAATGAAATAAGATTAAATAGTATCGAGTGATTGTATTATTATGTCATGGATGAATCAAAAGTGAAGATGCTGATTTCAACTGGACTTTGGATGACAGGGATCATCTGTACTTCTTATTTATTAATTTATATGGAAAAAAAAAAAAAAAAAAATCACCCTTGCTAGCACCTACTAAGCATAAAGCAAAAGTCTCACGTGTAAAATTAGGTGAAATTTTCATTTTACATCTCCTTAGGAACCATATTTTTACTTATACCGGGGCTTCAAGATTGCTGGCAGTAAAATTTCCTTGTGCTGCACCCACACCCAAGCAGGGAGTGCACAAAGGGCCTTCTGCCGCAGGCAAGGTCTGCTGCTTGCCACAAGGTGTCACTTCACCCAACAGTCCCGCTTCTTTTCTGACCTTGAATAGAAAACGCCTTAACTAAAAAGTCACTTCAAATCCTAAACGCAGTTTTCTAAAAAAAGGTATTTTAAATTGTCTCCCTCAGTTTCCTACTGCAAGAGCAATCTTTCTTCTTTGGGACGCTATTTCAATTGTTGCAGGCTCATTATTTTGAAAACAAATCCTTAACAGAAACAATACATGCCTAACTGTCTTGTATCTGCAATTACTGGTTGACACCAGCAAGTGAATGCTGTCCATTGGGGAAGGTAATTTATTTATTTTATAATTTTTTTTTACAGGGACAGAGAAGTGATTGTTGTATTGTCTTTTTTTATCCCTGCATCTACCAGCAAGAAGAAAATGAGGGCCTACCAAACACTGATGCTCTTTTACATTAGCAATTTATGATCAGAATTTGTCCTTTTAGCACTGCTAATGTTTTTTCTTCTGGCAGTCTGGGAAGATAACTCAGCAGCTGCAGCAGCAGGGCCTGCAAAAAGAATATCACTTCTTCAAGTGAATAAGAATTCAGAAAAGTGATACTGATAATGATCAAGCTGGCATAAAACTGGCCAGATACAATTTTTTCAGCTGGACACCATCACTCAAGGGCAGACACTGCCCTGGATTTTTACCTCAGTTTGGTCTGGGTGTAGGTGCTGGCGGTAACTTAGATTAACCCCAATGCTCTGAAGCACACCTGTTCCATGAGGTTCCCTGTGGACCACCATGCAGCTCTTGGCACTGTGCCTTTGCCCTGTGATATCCTCTGCAAGGGCAAGCAAAAGAGATTGCAGTCGCACCACATGAGAGACCTGTTCACCCATTCTTGAAAAGTTGTATGGTAATTGCTAATCAATGATAATTTGGACACAGGCTAAAATTTGGCCATGAACTACAGAAAAGAGGCTGAAACAGTATTTCACTGATGGCGTTTCCTTTTTGAGTAACTTTTCTACATGTTCTGTCATCAGTCTGAGGCTTGTTATAATTACCTTTAACGGACTTTTTAAAATGTCTTTTCTAGGAGTGAAGATTTGGGGTCAGAGAAGAGAGTACTTCACATTTCAGCATCATCACAGACAACAAGTGCTGTTTCTACACAAAATTACCTCAAAACTATTTGTGATCTAGAGGCAAATAACCATAAATGTTCATTACGGCTCTTACCCTTCAGATGTTAGTGAAGTGGCAGGAAAGATAAAGTCTGTTCTCTTAGCTATGAGATGAAGTGAAATGAGGGACAATGAAGGATAACAACATGGAAAGCAAAGTTCAAACATTGTTCTTGGTAATCAGCCAATACTGGATATCTGGCACGGATGCTGTGAAGCTTGACATCTCAAGGTCACATCCTGCATCATCCTCAGGGGTTGCATTTTACATCCTGCGAAGCAGCAGCCTCAGCTCTGACATTTGCTCGAGTCATGTGAGGCTGTAGGAGCTCCCCAGGCCTGGCTGGCTGTTGTCCAGTAGCTCACCCTCTTTTACTGTGAAAAGACTTCTCTTGTTCTGCCTCCTCTCTCAGCCCTTATTCAGATGCAGCCCAGCAGCACGAAGGCTAATGGGTCAGGAAAAGGAAGAGTTTGCTTTTCAAACATGTTATCAACCTGCAGGTTGGAAATCTGCAAAGAGTTACTGGTGGTGCCAGTATTGGAGAGCTGGAGAGGAGAACTCCATAAACAGGGGACAGAGGAAGACAGTAATTATTGCTGGTTCATTCAGGAGGAAAGTTACCTTTGTGCATCATGTCAGTTCACTATCTGAGTTTTCAAAGCACTTGTGATGGTTGGCACCATGTCTTGCTGAAAGCAGGCCCTCTGCACGTGGATAAACTTCACTTATTTGAGGGGAAACTTTGCTTTCTGGAAAAATATTTTCATTGAAAGTTTTGACTTGAAAACTTCCATCCAAAGTAGGATAATTAATTGCTTTGCTGACAAATGAAAAAGGGAAAATAAAAAAAAAAAAAGGAGGAAGAAAAAAAGAAAAAAAAAAAAAAAGAAGAAGAATAAGGAAGAGAGGAAAATGAGAGCTAAGACATAAATGAGTTTTGCTTGCTTTAATCAAGTTTTGGGAAGATGGTTTAAAAAGGAGTAATGAGTAGTCCATCATGGAAATATTTGCCTGTATTTAAACAGCTGCAGTTTCCCTCCTGCATGGGTCTTTCTGTTCAGTAGCTCTTACTCTATCACCCTAGCACAGCCTTCTTTTCAGGATGGCAAACAATCTTGTCTGTTGTTTGACATCCACGTGTTTTGTGCAAAAAATAGCGTGCCGTGCCTACTAATAACTTTCTCAAAAGCTCCAAACCCTAACTGAAACAGCCTCTTCCAATCGCCCCTTTCTGTGGGCAACAGCCTCTTCTAAAATCCCAGGAGGAGAACAGCGCAGCACTGGGGGGATGTTCACGGGCCTCCCCTGGCAGCTGGACATAGCAGCCAGCACAGCTCTTGTTTCCAGGGCTGCCCTCAGGGTCGGGGCTGCGGAGGGGCCGAGAGGGGCCGAGGGTCCCCGAGCCCGGGGCCGGTGCCCGCCGTGCCGCGAGGTATCGTATCAGTATCACAGAGCAAGAGCTGCTGCGGCCAGGGAAGGGCTGTGCTGCCCGTGCCTTGCATCCTCAGCTTTGCAGCCACCAGTGCAGCCCTCCAACCCTTTCTCAGGGTGTTCAGCCTCCTGCTTTTAACAAGAGGATTAACTCTTCAGCTCCTGTGTTCAGGCACTTTCAGGTGCAGCTTCTGGTGTCTCAACTGGCTTGCGTTGCGTTTCCACCCCAGAGAAGCAACTGGAGTATGGTAGCTCTCAAATAAAATTGCCTTGCTGTGCCAGGTATGCATCATCTGGAAGAGAAGAGGGAAATTTTTGTGATCTACCACTCGATGTTGGTGGCACTGAATTTTCACTTGCAGCTACCTCGGGGATACACTGCTGATAGTCCCTGAGAGATGGGTACGCTATTGGTATTCGCAGACATGACTCTGATGCCTGGAGAATGAGACCAAGATACCAGTGAAGGGGCGAGATCATGACTGCATTTTGACTGCAGCTTTTCTTCCTCCATAGCGATTAGGGTCTGAAAGGACATCTGAGATGCCATAAAATTAGCCAGTGAGGTATTGTATTTCCTTCCAGACTTGTACTTACTTCAGTGAAAAGGGTTTATAGACCAAAGACTGTACGTTAAAAATAAAACAGAATTTCAGAATCATACTTTGTGGCCTCAAAAGCCAAATGCTCGCATAACTATTTACTTGACAACACCATGTATTTTTAAGTGAAGACATACTTCCCTAAAGGTCCTGGGTTTTGAATGAATTCATCATTGTATAAGGAAAATGCCATTACTGCCTAAGTCAAAAGACTTTCTGTATGACTAAACAGGACATAGAGTCAGCCTGTATAACCTCCACATCTCTCTACCCCAGGCTGTTAATTGGCATAGACCATGCTTCTGGACCTCTTTTCATGAAGCACAGAGGGTAACATCCATACAAAGCAGAAAGATAATTTAAATTCTTAAATCTATTCTAGGGTTAGAATTTGAGCTGACACATTCTTCAACTATGGCTAGGCATGGTGTTCTTCCATCTAAAATCACTGTTTTCAGACATCACCTTGCTAGATACAGGTTATCAGAGAAACAAGCATAAGATAGAACAGATCAGCTAGGGGAAAGGTTGGTGCTAGGAGATTCTCCAAGAACTGCAGTTAGGGTTCATGAAGATAAGAAAAGTAGGCTTAATATATCTGGCCATATTTAAGACTTCACAGACCCACCCAGAGCCACCTGGCAAAATTTCTGTCTGTGGTGGTAACAATCAGCTGGATGCAATTAACCTTAGACTGAAATCAAACCTAAATGTGATCACCTGATCTTTAGGCTTAGTCACCTCATCAGGCTGCAATTTGGCTCTTCTCTGGAGGCAGGCAGAGTTTAATTAGGATCAGGAAACACCAGGAGAGGTGATTTAGGCTACAGGCCCTGCTAAATAACTGCTGTCATCAGAGGCTATTAATCTTATTTGCCTAACTAAGGCAAGCTATGGATTAACCAATTCAAGCCAGTAGGAGGGGATCAGCTGGAGTTAGAAAGTTAGGCTTCATAGGGGCTGCTTAGATAAGTTTAATGCTCACTGTGGCTTGTCTTAACCACCTAATTCTAGGTCTAGGCTATGCAATACCATCAGCTAAGGTAAAGCAATGGAGGTATCACAGTGCATGTGTATGTAATTCCAGATTACTCTTGATAGGCTAAGTCTAGCAGGGTCACACCTGCTCAGGGTATGGGGGTGGACACTGGTAATGGACTGCAAGAAATGAGGATCACTTGCCTGAGCTGTACATCTGCAGCCAGTGCTGTAACTAGAGACTTTGCTCAGACTCGAGTAATTGTGTACAGTATTATAAATGTTAGTGAAGGTGACAGGGAAGGGTAGGTAGCTATGGTCATCAAGAGGCATTTAAATATAGGTCACTGTGGTCCTGACTGGCATTGCTGAGTATTTGTTAAAGTGCATGGCTTTAAGGGATGCTTTGTAGGAAAGTGGGTGCTAGGGTATAGATAATGCCTGGAACAGGTTTGCTAATCTGGATTAAGGTTGTCTGTCTAAAGAAAAAATATTAAATGAAATCAATATTAAAAGAAATAAATCAAATTATAAAAGCCATAGGGACTGCCAGGAGTCGCTAGTTTATTATGAGATTAGGGTTCAAACCAGCAATGACTGATCTGCTGGTTTGGCAGCCAGAATTTGGATTAGCAGAAATTGGTTTAGCAGCTAAAAACATCCCACAGGCTAAATCTACATTTTGGACGTGTCTGGGTTCAGAGCAAATCATGCTCCTAGACCTGCATCCAAAATGGCAAACAGAAGAGCTGAGAGCATTTTAGGGCTGACTATTGGGGCTAGGGATCAGTCAAGCACTAAGGTTGAGACAAACAGGCAAAATTAGGTTGATGGGGTCATTGGGACAGACCTGCAGACTATCCTGGTTGAACTTGCTGGCTGGATGGTGGCACAGAGCCACTGTGCTGAGGCTGAAATGAGATTGGAGGCATGCTACATGCTTACTACAGTTGGAATAGATCTCCACTTCACATGAAACCAAAGACCATCACTGACAGAGAAGGTTATTTTGGTTGATGTTAATAGACACTGGTGTTTGCCATTAGTTTGTTTATACTTAACAAGGGTATAAAATGAAGATCTTCAGCTGAAAATTGCATGTAACCAAGTTGGGAATGTGCTAGAGTTTTGGCGTGCTTGACCTATCTAGGCAGGAAATAAATCAGACTAGGAATTTTTTTTTACCCCTTGATCCCTGGCCATAAATATTATTGAAGTTACTGTTAAAAGCTGACAGCAGGAAGACTATTGATTCCACTGTATTTATTCCATGTTAAATATTTTCCCAGTAGAACAGGGAGGGATGGAAAGCAATTCAAGCCACTTAAAATAATAAGCTATTTCCTCTCCTTCCAGCACTTAAAATAATTGTCTTGGGGGAGGGTAAGGGGTCATTCCTGGCAATAATTGAATGGGTTCTTTTCATTTTATTCCTTTCAAAGATACTGAAGTTGTCTGTACTAAATGACTCTTCTATACCTGGCAGCTTTGATAACACTGTTCACTTCCCATAATAAATAGGATCAGCCTTCAGCACCACTTTCATTGACATTTATCTTGTGACACTATGTTTTCTATCAGTGCAAGGTTAAACACAGACCTTACTGTGTTTGTGACAGGTCTTGAGCCTGTCTGCATAGCTGCTACTGTCGTGAATAAACATCTGCCCCCTTTATCTAATAAACAAAGGCTAGCTGACATCAAGTGGTGTGCAAAGGAAAAAAGGGGAGAGGGTGCACAAGGGCTGTCTTCAATAAAATGTCAAAAGTGAATCCTTCAACAGCAAGATAAAAGGTAGGACAGCAATCATGACCTCCTTTGCAGGCACTTCCTGACCTCCCATGCTCTTCCACTATCTGCCTGGGGAGGACGAGAAGCCTTGTGCTTTGAATAATGAGTGCGGTACCTTTGCTAGGAGGGCCCAGAAGATTTGTGCCACTTCTGGGTTTGTGTTGCCATCATCTCCCTGGGAGACTCTATTTATTTGCAAAACTCAGAACTGGTGGAAGAGCTAGTAATTATGCTCTCAACAAGAGTAATGCTGTCCTAGTTCAGACGACAGAACCCTTCTGCTATCATCTTGAAATTTCTTAGGAAGTAAGGCTTGTCTTAGCAGCATGCCACACCAGTTAATACACATTATGAAATCCTGTATATCCAAGAAACAATTTTAGCTTACTTACCAACCCAAATCTATTTAATTCCTGAAGTGAACTTACATGATACCAGAATGCAGAGGATTTAACCAAAAAAGAATCCAATATAGTGGCTCAAAAATAAAACACTTTCATTCACTTGCATTTCTAATGTAAGGGGGAAAAATCCTTTGTACTTGAATTTAAAATAATTTTTTTCAATACAAATTTTTGAAGACAGACTGAAAAGTAACCACACTTTTAGACGCTGTACAAATTCTGGTGCTGTCAAAACCATTTTGTCCCTTCTGAGTCTTCCTTCCTCCCTCTACCTCTCAGTCCACGCACAGTGGATGGACACAGGAATGTTTTTGTTGAAAATCTGACCTGCAAGACAGTTTCTTGCTGATGGCCAAGAATCCACAAATTCTTTTTAGTTAAATTAAACATGGAACAGAACAAACTCTCAAACTTTTCAGCTATTATCTAGGAGCCATGGCCCTGCAAGAGCAATCAAATATTCTGAGGATGGAAGAGCAACGACGAATGTAGAAATCTGTTGAATGGTACTGCATGGAGGCACTCCGGAGGAAGGATTGAGTGGCAGAAGGAAGTAGTGTTGCAAATGATCAGCATTTTCCTGGAGTAGAGGGAGAAGTAACAAGAACCAAGGGGACAATACCTAAATTATGGAGTGTAGAAGACTTTACATGGATCTTTGCATGATGGGAAACAATCTGATTAATATTGTATTTAGACAGTCTTATTGGGTATCTCAGTATCAAGTTACATTCTTGTGGTTTCTCTGCGCTAGGAGTTTTACTGCGTGGGCCTCAATAGTATGTTCATATAAAAAGAATTGAAGAATACCCTCCCTGGAGACTGAGATGATGGAGGCTGGGTATAATATGCCTTAGCTCCTGTTGAGACTGTGTAAGCTCTGGTGATGTAGATTTGTCCCTTATAACTGTGATTCTTTTTCTTTGGGTTATTTTTGCCTTGAATACATGGCCATCTTCCACTGTTAGGAATATACCTAACCTGAATCTTTTTATTTTGAAGTCTAGAAATGAAGAAAAATCCTATCCTCCACCTCTTAGCATGACAAATGTGTGGAATACTTTACATCTATGCTGCTGCAACAAACATAGGAATGAGTATTCTGTTACCTGTGCTTTTGCTGAAACTGAGAATATGCGCCTTCACATTACTCAGCTTCATGTGATACAAAAGTCTCAGGATCCTGAATGTCTTCATGGTGCCAGAGAGTAGTAAAACATCACAATTGGCTTACAAAGCTACAAAGTCTTCTCTGTCCAGCCAGGCTGAACAAAAAAAGAAATTTGAATGGCTTTGCAAGTCATGTGTTCCTTATGAATCAGTCTAATAAAAAGAATCTTACACTACTCTCTGTTTATTCGTTAGATTGGTACAACTGTATGTGCTATTATTGTGGGTCTTCTTTGCATTAGTGATCTCACTTCCCATGCTTTCTCTTTTCATCTCTTGCTTCAGGCAGGACTTAACTATTTTGCTACCATTTTCCATGAAAACAGACTTCATTTCAATATAATATGAAAAGATGCTTCCATTCAGGTCTCTCAGGTGGAAAGTAGGGTGTGGTTTCTACAGGTTACCCAGTAAATTGGACCTAACTGGCCTCTGCTTAAACCTAAGACTATCTAGCTCCTTTGGCATTTCTCAACAACTTTAGAATGGCTGTGCTCCCAGGAGTAGTTTACTGAGCATATGAGCTCCTTCTAGCAATTCTTGAAGCCCTGAGTAGCTTCACATTGTCTGCAGTCCAATTCTCTGCCTAGAAGTAGCGATAGCCCTCTCTTAAAATACAGCCTTTCTTCACCTCTGTCCATCTTGGACAAATACCTGGAAATTAATATGCAACACTTACATTTGGTAAAAATGGCCAGTTCTTATGAAAACTAGTTGGTTCAACTTCTCAGTAATCCACTGTATCCCAGAGGCATAACTTCAGCCTTTTATTTGTAATTCTTTCCAGGGTCAAACCATGAATCCTAAAGCCACAGAATGGTTTTTATTTCTATAAATCTATTACAAACTTTAAACTGTTTCACAGTACTAAAACAATGAGATAACCAGATGTCTGGCTATTTCCAATAGCAAGGCTGAAACCTGGAATAATATTGGCATCAGTAAAAAAGGAGGCAAGCTGCAAGGGGTAATCTGATGGGTCTTCTGGGCCATCCAATGAGGGTCAGTCATGGCACTAACATGCCCTTTTGACCTGCTGAGCACAATACACCTGCAGCAACCTTGGGCAAGTTTATGTAGCCTGACATCTAGTAAAACAGTAGATTTTCAAGGCAGCTACTGAAATGAGATAAGGGTAGTTGTGAGGTTGTTTTTTTCTCCTTAACAGAGGAGAGGTAGAAGAGATGTGAAAACTCACAGAAGAGGTATAAGAAACAATTCAACAATTTTCACCAGGCAGAATAACATGGGGGAAGAACTAGGAAAAAAAAAATCAATGAACTAATAAGTCTGTTTTTTTATGTTTGGATACGTCCACTAATTTTTCCTCTCAGAAAGTGTTGCTTCTCTTCTAGCACCCCTTTGCTTTCCAAGTAAAATGTATGTCTTACACCCACAAAGCTTGTAGACCTGCCTGTTGTTAACAATGGTACCTTATGTATGCTTAGTTGGCTTTCTCCACTCTGAACTCCTAAACCCCTCAATGATTTATACTGCCTCATGTAACATTCTCCCTGAATGAGCAGAAGGGCTTTGCTCTATCCCCTTACAGCCAAATGCAGTGAGAAGGCACATACATTAAGTCAGTCACTGACTGCTAGGACAGACCCTGATGTTCCCTCTCAGCAAGTCCAAATGTGGAGTAAGGTGCCAGATCTGAAAGCAGAAAACTACTCTCTCCTTCATTTTCACTGAGCCCGCCTTCAGGAAGTAAGGGAAAAGAATGTGTACTGTATGCTGCAAAAGGAAAAGAAAAAAAAAGGAAAAAAAAAAAACCCAAAACCACACCAAAAAAAACCTAAAACAAAACAAAAAAAAAAACCAAACATGGAATTCAGGTGTAGATTAAGGACTGGGAGAGACTGAGAGGAAGGGAAGCAGGCAGGTGGAAGATGAGGGGGCAAAGTGTTATCAGATAAAATGAGTGCTGGAGACTGATCTGGAAAGGAGCTGGGTTTAAGCAAAGAGAAATGGATGGCTTTCTGGTCTTACATGACGGTTCCTAATGGCTGGTAGTTATAATGGGGAGTACAACAGCTGGCTAGGCTGTAAGTGGATGAGGATAAAGAAGGAGAAATGCAATATTGTTGGACTTGGACTGGGACTTGATTGGCTGAAGGGAAATTAGACATTCAGCAGTGAGCTCAGAACTAACAGAGCAAGAGGTGTAAGACTGAAATGAGAAAGCTGAGAAGAAGGAAGCAACTGAAAGACACGGGTAAGAGAAATGATGTAGAGTCAGGAAGCAGTTGAATAGGAAGACATAAGATGTGGGTGAAAACAGAGCCTGTGATCACCTAATTAAAGGTAATATTGAGAGTACACAGCAAGACAGTTTGAGTTGAGCTGCACAGTTATATATATTCTTGCAACACTTTCTGTACTTCTGAGTGTTTAATTTCTGGGACCATTACTGAAGTGGATACATACTGTTTGCAGAAGAGGTAATTTTGTTAACAAGGAAAGAGGTGGCAGGGCTAAATCTTAACTGAAAACTCATGCTTCCTAGTGACTGCCCTTTAATTGCAGTTGTTATAGCAGAGAGTGTACATTTTCTCCAAAGACTTGAAGGAAGTTGTAAAGAGTTCCACTGTTACAGTTCAGGTGGTTTCAATGTTTTCATTGTATGCTACAAGGGTCTACGATTTTGTCATGTATGTTAGTTTTGGAGACAGTAAGAGAAGCTTGAAGGAATAATTTGCAAGAGTATGTTTATGCCATGACCTACCTTCCCAAGTCTTTTTACAGAGAATATTTCTTATATACATAGTAGGAAGAGATGCAATTGCACTGTCAGCCATGATAATGGAGAAAGTTGATTAAGTAGAAAGGAAAGCTAAATCAATGCAACTGTTCTTTACAACATGTTAAAGCACAGGACTTCACATGGCAAAGACTCAACCAAGTAAGGCCGCATTTGAGGATGCAATGTTCCTGACACACCTCTGACAAGAAAGGAATTGTGAAAACGTCTGAGAAGGTGGAAGGGTTGCATGTTCCTAAGTACTCAGGACAAGTTCTCCAATACCTTTTCTGTTTTGTTCATTCAGGGTTTTAGAGTAAGCAGTAAACAAAAAAGTGTATGCTTTCTGAGCCTACCCTACTATACTGCCAGCCAACTCACCTGTTCCTCTTCTTTGCAAGTTACTAGGGAAATTTCTGAGAAACCTGGTGGATTTCATTGCTTCAATATAGCTTGCTAGAAGGACTGAAAGTTGTACTCATAAAACTGATCAAAAACTGTTGCTGTATACAAAAGGTTTTTTTGGCATTGTGGTGGGATACATTTTACACTTTCATGAGGATACACGAGGATTATGTGAGGAAAGACCTTGGTGTTCTGGGCCTCACAAAGGTGGTTGAGTTTTCAGTAGCATGGAAACTCCTTACCTCTGTAGACAGAGGTAGACAAATTAGATTATATTTTGGAAGCAAAGCACCAGCAACTGAAGTAGTGATAACCTCTGACAATAATAAGATGCTTCATTATTCTGCATCTAGATAAGCAAGGACTATCACAATTAGAATAAGGCTCCTCTGAAACCCTTATTTCTTATGGAAGTTTCTAACGGAGAGGCCAAGTTCAATTCACTCTACAGAAAGGGACATGATATATACAGACCTGAAATGATTTTTCTGAAGGCCTCAGAATGCCTGAACACTGAACTAAGGTCTCCTGAATGCTAATTCAGTATTACTTGACTGTCTGTGCTATGCTGATGCACCCAGCTTTTTCCCCTGAGTTTTTTTGCCCCTCTTTAGGACAAGAAGTAATCCTCAGGTAACATTTCTACACCAGTATGGCACAGACTAAAAATTTTCCACATGGATTTTCTCCAGCTAATGTGTTAGATATCTTTCACCTGATCTTTCCACTGTGGATGCTGGATGCTGTTTTTTCACTCACTGCACCAGCAGGGATTTTTAACAGAATAAAACTACTGGTGCTTGTGTGTATGTCCAACTCTGTAAGCAGTAAAAATGAAAATGGCTCCAGCAAAGTGATGGTATCTGGAAATGGTGTTGCAATAAAATAATAACATTCATTTTCACAGCAAAAGCAATCCCCATACTCAGGCTTTGTGTTATGATGCATTTGTGCTATTAGAAGGGAAGACAATTGAAGGATTTAGAAATTCCCCTAGGCAACTCTCACATTTCCTCCTGTAATGTGTCAAAACAGCAAAGGATGAGCATGATTCATAGGATTTTATTCTGCTGCTTCCTTATGTGTCAGATCTGACTGCTTCTAGAAGTTCAGTTCGCTCTTTGCTATACATGTGGTGTAACCCAATGATTGGGCCTGATGTGAGGGTTTTGGCACAACTCTAGGGGAAACTGGATGCTTAGAAGTTTTTTGTCCCAGGAAAAAAGGCTTCAGTCTAGACTGTTGAAATTACTAGAGTTCTTTTGTTTATTTTATTGGTAAAACTGGTACACATTATGAATTCTACAGCAGCTAAAGAACTCTTCTGTTGGTGCAATGGGAACACAGTTCTTTGGAGTAATTTTTCAATCAGTGGCTCACAAACCTTGGGACATCTGTGGACTGTTTCTTTGTTAGGCTTGTTTTGCTAAGGAGACTGTAAAACTACTGTCAGGAGATTTAAAGCTACTATATAGCGACGTATCTTTCTGCAGAAAAGTATTATGAAGTTTGCAATTGGGAAAAATGGTCAAACCACTGGACTTGGAGGTTGCTGAGATGGCTGCATGCTCTTGGGTGCTGCCCAGAAATCTACACACAGTTTCCAGTGTTGCTTGCAGCTTATATATAAATCAGTATAGTTACCACTGTAACTCTAAGAAAGATGCTTACCGCAACTTTTAAGGGTTTTATATTAAGCTTGACCCATAGGTGCAGTTCATTGTTCCCTGGTTTTTTTGAAGTAATGGCTGGGTTTTATAACTGGTATCTACAATCTTTGCCCAGTGGCAGTAATCGTTAATGAAATCATGTATGTACATGGGCAAAGCAGCAGAGAAAGAATAATAATGCTTTGGTTATGCTTCTGTGTTCTCTACATGCAGTGATTAATGTCTCTGAAGTCAGTAGGGTGCATTAGTACAAGTTGCTGTGAACACACTGAGAAACGGGGCCTTCTCTGTATGCCTTCAGTTCTGATTCATCTGGGTCTTGTACAAGCCTGTGAAACAGCAAGTGCAGCAGTCTCATCTCCTCCCATTAAACAAAGCCAAGAAAATAACCTGTTTTCCTAAATGCTGTTCCTGTGTTCCTTTTTCTGCTGTCTTTTCCCAGCCCATGGCAAGGAGCTCAGGAAAGGAGATTAATCACTTTTAGACGCCATCACTGAGACAAAGTGTCAAAACTGACAGAAATAAAATGCCCTGCTCCTTTCCCCACTATCATGTTCATGTTTGACTGTTCATGGGCAGTATTCATGCTGCTGGGATGCTGAGGTAACAGTTTGTCAGTGCAAAGTGCCCTTGATAGCCATTTCAGACTTTCACTGTTCTTTTTCTTATAGCTGGATACGATCTTAATTTGGGGAAAGCCTGTTTTGGGGTGAACTACCTACACACTGCATTGCCCCAGATGAAAGTTCTGACTTTGGTTAATATGACCCAAACTTCTCCTGCTCTGTAAGCATGCACCAGGCTTTATTTTGTTAGTGGATTTGAGTAATAGTCACCCTGCTGATGATTATTAATGGCTTCTGTTAGTCTACCTGGCCTTACACGTCTGCAGTAGTTCTTCAGTTCTGGAGTATCTTCATTACTCCTAAGGGACCTACTTAAGAAGTTCAGCATTATCCTGCCCGAGTAGGAGTCACACAATGTGACACTGAAGCATGACCAATGAACACCCAGTTCAAAGCGCCTCACCCTCCTCTGGGTGTTGGTTTGAATAAACAAATAAAGATTGCTTCCTAGAAGCTTCTGACAAAGAATATTGGCATTAGCGAGGTAACTAGTTGAAAGCAGGAAATGCAGGACTCCTGTCTATCACACCCTGTGTTGTCATGTACCTGGAACTCTTTTAATGCTCCTGCAGCCTTTGAAGACAAGATGAAGGTCCCACTTCTGTAGCCCATACTTCCAAGGGAAGCTCCACTTACAGCAATTATTTATGTAAGGCTTATTTACTTCAGTGAGAATGTGGGATTCCTTCAGGACCCAGATTACTAAAACTTCATCTCTTACAGTTTATTCATCAGACCCCCCAGCTTCTTGGCATAAGTGATGCAAAGAATATTTTCTCTTCGTTATATATGTTATTGTCTTTGTCCAACACTTAAGAAGAAGTATACTTTATTATTGGGAATAGTTTCCTCATTAAAAAAAGGCTATTTTATTACATCATGAAAATAACCTTCACAAAACTGGCTGTCCTCCAGGAAATTCTTTTTTTTTTTAAACCCTTACTCATCTACAGTCTGATACGACATAACTCCAGGTTAAATATCAACAAAACTTTTTGCTGTACTGTAGGAATCTGTCTGACACTGTCAACAGATTAAGGAAATAGAAAACTTGTATGGACCTAGGTACTTGCTGGCTACTTTCCAAGATATTCTTCTGGCATAATTTTTATAAAGGGGAACTAGTGATGACAATATCTGAGCACTTGGCTTATTATGGCTAAGCATTTTATGTTGGCCAAAGGTCAAGATCTGTCTGATTGCCCACCCAGTTAAGTGGAAAATTTGAGCAGTTTCTGGATTGGGCTAATATATCCAACATCACTGAGTCAAATTCATCTTGGACTGCACACTAGCTGAGGGAGGGCCTGACTATATGTGCCCCCTTTGGATCTGGCTTCAGGAAAATTCCTACAGTGCAGGTTCACATTACTGCTACTTTTGACCTCTAAGACATCTTAAAGACTTTATTTAATAGAAATTAAAGAAATGTATTATAAAGAGATACATTATTATTAAAATCAATGATATAAATAATCTGACCTGCTGTGTCTCAGCCCTTAAGTATAACATCCCCGTGAAAATACTTGCTTTTGTTTTGCTGTTCCTTTCCATTTTGAATTCTAGCACTCCTCAATAAGCACCATCTTTTATGGAAAGCAAAAGAAAGCATAGACTGAAAACAAGTCTCTTCCTTCTCAAGCTGCCCATTGTTGTCCTGTTTAATGACTTTTGTCCTCTGATCTCCCATGTGATTAGCCTCAGCAATCATTCAAGAGCTAAATCTGCAAAGAACTACCATTAAAATAAGGATGCTACCTTACAGGTTAGAAAGTAGTTACCTGGTTAAACTACATGCCTGAAGTTCATAAAATCAAGTTGACAATGTGATCTTTGGAAAGTGCAGGTGTGTTGCGTGATGGCACTATGGATTTGTTTACAGTATTTTCACACTCTCGACAAAGACAGTACCATGTTCCAGACCTCATAGGTTTAGGGTGTCAAGAAAAACTACACATTGGAATAATTTTAGGATCACCAGTTTATTGTCAAGATGTTTAGCATTAACATCAGCTCTCCAAATTCTTATGTAAAATCATGGTTTAACTTAAGGCAAGTCTAAGGCAGTGCACAGTAGAGTCACATGAAAAACTTTTATTCCTTGGCTCTTATACCCAGTAGGAGATGCAAATGAGATGGTATGACAACAAAAAGCCTATCCAACAAGAGGCTGAATGGCCTCATTTCTTGTCCACACAAGCAACCACACTTTGCTGGACTTTGCTGGTCTGAACTATCAGGACTTCCAGATAGAGAAAGAATGAAGTGGTTGATAGGAGGATTTAACAGGGCATTAAAATCACTGAAAATGTCTCTCTTGACTTAAAAAAAAAAAAAAAAAAAAAAAAAAAAAAAAAAAAAGCTAGCAAAGACTGATTGAAATGGCCCTATTTAGAGATTCAAAGTAAGGTCTTCAAAAAGCTGTGAATCTCACCCAAAGTGTGGACAGCAAACGCAGAAGAGAACAGGAAGACACGGGAGGACTACAGAGATGTTGTTCACCACTGTAGGGAGCAAATTTGTGTGGCCAAAACTTGATTAGAGTTCAAGGTGGCCAGCACTGTGAAGGACAACAAAAATGGCTTTTTTAAATATGTTAACAGCAAAGGGGGGACCAGAGATAACATTGGTCCGTTACTCGATGGGGTCAGTCACCTCACAAATAGGGACATAGACAAAGCAGAGAGGTTTAATGCTTTTTTCACTTCTGTCTTTAACACCAGTGATGGGCCCTGGGACCCTCAGAGCCCTGTGTTGGAAGGCGGTGACTGGAGGACTGGTAAACCACCAGCCAACTCTGAACTTGTTTGAGACTTGCTGCTCCAGCTGGATGCACATAAACCTATGGGGCCCAACGGGATTCATCCCAGGGTACTGAAAGAGCTGGCCAATGTCATCACAGGACGTCTCCCCATTGTTTTTCAACAGTCTTGGGAGTCTGGAGAGGTCACAGTCAACAGAAAGTATGGCAAATGTCCCAATTTTCAAGAAGGGTAAGAAGGAAGACCCTGGTAATTACAGGCCTGTCAGTCTCACTTCAGCACCTGGTAAAATTATGGAGAAGGTTATTCTGGGAGTTATTGGAAAACATTTGAGAGACAACGCAGTCATTGGCCACAGCCAGCATGGGCTCATGAGGAGAAAGTCCTGCTTAACTAACTTAGTTTTTTTTTATGACAAGATCACCCATCTAGTTGACCAAGAGAAGGCAGTAGATGTGGGGGGGGCTTGATTTTAGCAAAGCTTTTGATACTGTCTCTCACTGTATCCTTCTGGACAAAATGTCCAGCATACACCTAGACAAGTCCATAAGATGTTGGGTGAGCAACTGGCTGATGGGTCGGGCTCAAAGGGTTACTGTAAATGGGGATACATCAGACTGGCAGCCAGTCACCAGTGGGGTTCCACAGGGCTCAATTTTAGGCCTAGTGTTCTTTACTGTTTTTATAAATTTTCTGGACACAAGAATCAAATGTACATTAAATAAGTTTGCCAATGATGCTAAACTAGGAGGAGCCATGGACTCCCTTGAGAGTAGAGAGACCTTACAGAGAGATCTGCATAGACTAGAGAGTGAGGCAATCACCAAACATATGAAATTTAACAAGAGCAAGTGCCTGATTCTCCACCTGGGATGGGATAATCCTGGTTATACAGGCAAACTGAGGGATGACAGGCTGGAAAGAAGTGCCAAGGAAAGAGGTCTGGGGGTCTGGGTTGATGGCAAGTTCAATATGAGTCAACAGTGTGCCCTGGCAGCCAAAAAGGCCAACCGTGTCCTGGAGCGCATCAAGCACAGCATCGCTAGCCCGTCAGGGGAGGAGATTGTCCCACTCTACACTGCACTGGTGCAGACCCACCTTGAGTACTGTGGGCAGTTGTGGGTGTTTCAACATAAGAAGGACATCAAACTATTGCAGTGTGTCCAGGGGAGGGTGACTGAGACGGTGAAATGCCTCAAGGGCAAGGCTTACCAGGAGCAGCTGAGGTCACTTGGTTTGTTCACCTTGGAGAAGAGAAGGCTGAGGGACGACTGCATTGCAGCCTACAGCTTCCTCAAGGAAGGCAGCGGAGGGGGAGGTGCTGATCTCCTCTCTCTGGTGACCAGCGACAGGACATGAGGAAATGGAATGCAGCTGCATCAGGGGAAGTTCAGACTGGACATTAGGTAAAGGTTCTTCACCGAGAGGGTAGTCAATCACTGGAACAGGCTTCCTGGCAAAGTGGTCACAGCACCAAGCCTGCCAGAGTTCAAGAAGCATCTGTATGATGCTCTGAGTTATATGGTTTTGTTTTAGGTAGTCCTGTGAGGAGCAGGGAGTTGCACTCGATGATCCTTATGGAACCCTTCCAACTTGAGATATTCTATGATTCTAAAATGAAGATAAGGATGTGTCCCACGGGATAAAAATACAATTTAGATACTGTTTGATGTGTATGTTTTTGCTTACTTAAAGAGAAACCTATTTCCATGAAATGCAGATTAGTCTACCAAACCTGGTAAGCCTGGAGATCTAACAGGGTGGCTTTAATATAGGCATATCTTTTTATCTTTGTAATTCAAGTGTAAACCCATTGACTTGCATGCTGTTATACTGATGCAAAAAGCCTGTGGGAGGTGAGAGTCAGGCCATCAGATAGTAAAGCATAAATTCATGAATGCACATGGTACATTATATAATTTACTTTCTGAATGTTGCTCATCTGAAACAACAGAAAGAACTTATTTTCATTATTTTAAGATTATTTACAGTAGTGTTCAGGGAACTTTTTTATTAATAGGAACACTTATTTTAAACTAACATGAAACTTTGGATTATTTCTTCTTACATTTTCATTTTAAAAAGCCCGATAATTCAAGTAAACTGAAATCTCAAAAAAAAAAATTAATCTTCCAGATCTTGTTTTTTAAAAGTCCTTTCAAAAAGGAAGTTTGACTACAGTTGAATCATGACCTTTTTTACAAGGAGCTTCTTGTATAACAAAGAACCCTCCTTTTACAGTTCAATATTATAGCAACAGTAATATAACTTAAACTTTTACTTAACAAGATGTTCATAGTTCACACAGTAAGAACTTCAGCATGATCCTTGCTAATTTACAGAATAGCACAAATCAGTATTAATTGGGGTTACATAGAAGCTGTTCCACAAATATCCATAGATTAAAATAGAACCGTAGGACACATTTGGGGGTGGTGGCAGTAAGAAGGTGGTTTGTGATTTTCAGTGTGTGGCTGCTTTTGGCTTTCTTTTCTGACTTGAATATCGATGGGGTTTTTGTCATCTGAACTAAACAGTCCCAGCAAATATGAGAGACATAAATGTCTTTGCATATGTCTCAGGCAAAGGATTTCCAGATGGTCTGATTATATTGACACAGTAAGTGTCCTGGCCTAAAATCAATGCACCTATAAGATTATCACATGTCTGTGGGATTTTTGCTTGACTGTATGAAACCCTTGCAAAGTTCTCTGATCAATAGCTTTCAGATTTTAAAACTGATGAAATTATTTCACAGAGAACATCCAGTTTGCTGTAACCATATTTTATTTTCCCACGTTCAGCACACCATTTTTTGTGATTCTCGTTCCTATAAAGGACCTGGCACCCGAACTGAGCGGCTGGCCTCAGTCTCTCCCCGCCCCCCAACATGTGCCAGCTGCAGCGCCATGGATGGGGCCATCCATACCCCATGTCTAATGCCTAAAAGGTTTTTCAGCACTGCAACAGGTGTATGCAGCAACACCCCGGGGCCAAGGAGCAACAGGGCACTTCCAGCACTGCTATCTGCGCAGCCAGCACGGGCCTCGCTATCAGTTACAGCAACTGGCTCAGCTAGCAAGCTTTGCTTTTAAAGAGGAGGAAGAGGGTACAAAAACAATAAAAAATAATGGGGGGGGGGGGGGGGGGGGGACACGACGACGGGGACGGGGACGGACGGGACACGAGACACAAACGAATCAGCCTGCCTGCAATAAAACCCGTCTGAAGCGTGGGAATAACATTCTACCCCTGTTAGAAAGTGATCTAGGGTCACAGGGCTCTGGAGCCTGTGTTTCTTTTCCCTTTTTTTCACTTTTTTCTCCCCCCCCCACCCCACCCCTCTCTCCCTCTCCTTCCTCCTCCCCGTCCCGCGAAGGAACACGCTGCTCCCCAGCCCTGCCCGGCAGCTCCCGGGCGGGGGGCGCACTCCCCGCCGTGCGGGGGCGCCCCGCCGCCGCCGCCCTGCCGCGCCTCTTCTCCAGGCATTACGGTAGGAGGGCCGCGCCGCGCCCCTTCCACCTGCCAGCGGACTTTAAAGTTGCAGCCGGCCGAGGCGTGCGATGACTCGGGTCCCGGTGCCGGCGGCGGGCGGCAGCTGCTGCGGGTGCGCATCGCGGTCCCGCCGCCGGAGCGAGGCCGGGGGTCGCCCCCCTCCGGCTGAGGGGGAGTTCTTCTCCGTCGCCCCCGCCTGCCTGCTTTTTGTCTTTCCACCTGGTGGCAAAGGAGGGCCGGGGAAGGGCGCGGGCGTGGGGTGGGGGGCTGGTTCGCCCAGGAAATCCCCATGTCTGCGGCGGGTCACCTGCGCGGCTGGGCCGCCGGCCCCGGCGCTGCCGCGGATTACCGCCCCTCCGCGCCGCTGCAGCGGCCGGACGGCCGCGGGTAGAGCCGGCGCCGCCGCCGCTGCGGGCTCCTCCGGGGCAAGCCATGGAGCCCGGCGCCCCGCCAGACCTCCGCGACGTCGAGCAAAAGCTGGGGCGCAAAGTGCCGGAGAGCCTAGCGCGGCCGTTGCGCGGGGAGGAGCTCCCGGGACGCCCCGCCGCCGGCGCGCCCGGCCGCGGCCCCGCCGCGGCCCCCGGCGCTCGCCGCCGCCGCGCCGCCCCCCTGGCCAGGCTGGAGACGAAGCTTCACCTCCTGAGGCAGGAGATGGTGAGTAGCCGGGCGCCGGCCGAGGGGCCCTAGGGCAGCGCTCGGGGCGTTTGCAGCCCTCCCGCACCGCCGCCTCCCTCCCGGCGGCACCGGCCCTCCGTGGGCAGCGCTCCCGGCAGGGTCCTAGCGGGACGGGGGCGGCTTTCCCCGCTGCCCTGCGAGCCGTCCGCAGCGCAGGCAGGTGGTGCTGCCCGCCCCCGGGAGCCGCCGCGGCCTGGCGTCCCTCCGGGGCGGCGGCAGGGAGGCTGCAGCCTCGGCCGCTGCCCCGGTGAGGAGGAGGAGGAGGAGGCGGCGGCGGAGGCCGTTCCGCTGAACGGCGTGGGGGGCGTGTAACGTGTGGGCTCTCTCTGTGATGTCTCGCAGAGCGGCCGCTCGCCGGTGGCTTCTCTTCCTCCGTCAGCTCGTTGAAAGCGCTGAAAGCTGGTGTATCAATAAACAAAATAATGCACGAATCTCCCTCTCTCTGTTGCAAGTGCGTTTTCTGCATCACACCTGTTTCCTGCTGATGACTAACACCTAAAGAGATGCTGGATTGTTTTCGGGCTGAAAATTGGCCTGGTGTTCGGTCACTCAATTTCTGGACATTGGTCTTTGGAGACTTAGGTAGTTCCAAACAGACTCTGCAGAAGATCCACAGTAGTTCTTGAACAACTGTTTATAATTTGGCTGAGAGGGGTTTTTTTTGCCAGTCGTCTCTGGTGGGACTGTGCTGTATTTAGTTCAGAACTTCTAACTTGTTTACAGTCTTAATGCAGGTGCTTGTCCTACTTTGTATGTCACCATCTCAGTAAATTTATTTTTTGATGATGCCGTAAAATTGGCTTCACTTTTTTTAAGGCAAACCAAAAAAACACCCTTTGCAAGCAGGTCAGCAAGCAACTAGTGAACACTCAGCAGATATGACTCTGACAATGCAGAGTACTTCGGATGTGTAAGCATAGTTGGCTTCCATTTTTATTAGGGTGTAATTGTTATGTGATGTCCCAAAAGACTCTTTTGGGTAGCAGTTCTTTCCATAGCTCTTGCCACTAAGCTTATTTGAAAACAATATGGAATTTGATCTTGTTGGGATGGCAACATGTTGAGATGACTTTATGCAACTATCTTGGAACTTGGCCATTCTCAGCAAACAAAGCAATCTCATCCTGTGTGAACAACTATAATGCCATGCCATCAGTCCCTGTGCAACCTTACATATATATATATATACACAAAAGGTGGGTGGGTTTTTAAGAGTTTGTAAAGAATAAGCTTGCTAGGGGAAAATGGAAATCAAGAATGGATATTCTGAGAGTTAATAGCCAATATGATGACCTTAATCTTGAGAGGTAATTTAGAAATTACACTTGCTATTGTATGGCTTAATATGATTTAAGAGATCCTCACAAGTCAAACTATCAAGGTATTTTATTGTAATGACCACAGTGAATTTCAGTTTTAACACTAAGTTCCATGCTGTCATCATATGTCATGTTTATTTTTCATTTTTAAGCTTGCACAAGGGTTGTAGAGTGACCTGCAGGTAGCTTATAATATAAAACTGTTAGGGATGTTGGACTGCAAAGGAAACAAATAAGGTAGCCAGAGTTCTTGGGATGACTGTCTAGACATGTCATGACAGTTAGGCCTATTAAGGGGGGTAGGAGGGGGAGAGTGACTTGCCCTCTTTACCTTTTCCTTTCAGGTTGGTCTCTTCACTTACTTTACACTTGCAAGTTTCATGTCACAATCTTCAGTTTGCCTCTTCTTCCTCCTGCCACCCTGTTTCCCTCATTTTCTTCCCCACCCTCAGCATGAACGTGTTTTAGTCCCAACATCCTTGACCTCTCCTGTTCTCTGTCACTTCAATAACTGACCAACTGACTTTCACATCTGAACTCATTGCTCATGCTAAGTAAGGGGAGTTCTGTTACGTACCACTTCTCATCTGACTTCTAGTCTGTTTATGCCCATTAAACCACAAATATAACTATTTGTAAAATGTGAAGTATTGGTACTCTGTCTATATCTTTTTCATGCTCTCAGCTGTCCCCTCTAATCCAGAGTATGAAAGTGAACCATCTTCCTGGGGTTTTCCTCTACTTTCTTTAGCGACTTAAGGATTTTCCTCTATCCTTAAGGTTTTTTCAGGTTCTTAATCTGTCACTTTCCCCTCTGCAATTTTCTTTGTGATGTTTTACAGATCTGATAAATTTAAGAACAATAACAGGTAAAAATCGCACTGTTTCTATATTTGTTTCTCTTTTTTAATGCACATCATTCCTAGAACGAAGCCAAAACTTCTATCTAGCTTCTTATTTCACACCTCTTTGTAATATTCTTTGGCTTCATTGCAAGGCCTAAGAAGCCTTGAGCATGTAGAAAAGTAGTTTATAGCTGCTGCCGTAGTAAACAGATGCAAAAAATGGAAAAGTTTAGGAGTTTAGAAAACCAAGTGTCTTCCGTCAAGCTATCTTTTTCTAGTTGTGCTGTGATGGCAGCTTCTGCAGCCCACTTGCTGAACTTTGGACAGACACATCTGTGCATTTTTTGCTTGCTTTCTTCAGACTTGAGACAAACTTTTTGTAAGCATTTGCAAAACAAGGTTTTTCAGGCGCTTCTTTTCTAGTCACGTATAAAAAGCTTGACACTGGTTACTGTGGTGACATCTTGATCTTTGATGCTAAGCAGTACTGTCTCATCTTCTTGTACTCTTGTTTCTGTAAATGAAGATATTTTGGACTGATGTAGCTATTTTCAGTTTGTTTGTTGTGTTTTGTTTTGTTTTTTAAACTTGGCTTTATATAAATTGTGCAATTATGCAGCTCAACCTCTGTCCTTTCCCACAGCTCTTGTTTGTCACAATTACTGTGCCTGTGCTGACAAATTTCAACTAAATATGACAAACAAAGCAATTTTATAGATACTGTCTTCATATGTTTTGACTTACCATTGTGTTTAAATCATGCTGATCCCAAAGCTCTTGACTGTGCTAAGGATGCATTTTACTGTTAAGTACATTTTCGTCTTGCTTTTGAGTTCATAGCTACTATAAAATACCTCTGTGTTCCCCCGACATCCTATTGTTTGTCCCCTGACGATAAAGAACAAGGGAAGCATACCTGAACCTGTTTGTAATGCTTGGGCATAGACACCAAACCTTAGCTCAGGCAGCATATAATCCTTCCAGTGACCAGAGTAAATTCAAACGTACAGAGTGGAAGCAGATGGAAGTTTTCATTCATTTAAAACTGGAGGGCCATCTCCTTTCCTGTCAATGCACACTTTGTCCTTCCAAAGAAGTTGATCTTCTGGTCTTCCAACCATCTTATATATGAGAAGCTAGTACTTATCTTGCTTCAGAACAAAGTAGCAGTATCTGAGGGACTCGATAGTTCTGAGGAAGAGAGAGATGGTGGAAGCTTTGAGAACTCTCTGTCATCAAGTTGCCATGTCCTTGGGCTGGAAGAGCATGAATGAAATGGTGGAAGTGATCACTTCTCCTGTGTCATCTACTGCAGGGGAATGTTAAGAGATGAGCATATTATTGTGTCAATATATGACTTGGAAATGCTGGGTTTGACTGTAAGTTTAAAGCACCTGGCAGATGGGTGCTGTGTGTGTCTGGCAACTGTACATCTGCTGGCTAAAGGCCTTGAGGCTTGCTTCTTCAGATCCTTTTGCTGTTTGTAGTGTATGGTTCTTTTCCCATCAAGCCTTGTTTTGCTGGTGGTCACTGGAATCACACACAAAGCACCATGGAGTATCTTTCTTGAAATATGGACCTGCTTGGCCAGACCTCCTTCCCATTCTTTACCTTCATTTTTCCCCACCAAGGCCATGTTGGAGACTGTGTTGGATCCTGAAAACCTCTGAGGCATAAGGCCATGAAGTAACAGGAGAAGCAAGACTTAATTGCCATTGTGGGTCAAAACGCTGTGCTCTGGTCACTCTAGGATGTGATAAGTACTTCCTAGTAGCCAATGGGCCCTTGATTCAGCATGAAATTTGTCACAGTGTTAATGTTAAACCCTTTCCTCCTGTGGTGTTTTAGGTGGAATCTTCCATTGGGGGATTAATAATAACCCTTTACAGCTGCAGCCCTGTTTCTGCTGTGTCCTGCTCCTGAGATCACCATTCAATACATATGATTTCAACAGCTACACACTGCAATAAATAAACAGTGAGGTTTGTTCTGCAGCCTGAAATGATACTGCTTCAAAGCGTCATTTCTCCTTAATAAGTTCTCAGGTTACTCAAAGGGAGATTTTCTTAACACCTGAAGAAAAAGAGTGTGGGGTTTTTTTTTCTTTTAATTAAAAAAATTCCCAGATCAACTCTTTATTGCCTCTTTGAAAGCTAAAAAAGTTAAACAGAATATAGTCTGCATTACATGCAATAAAAAAATTAGCATGCTTTGCATAAAAATATTTCAGGCAGAAAAGGTAAACTGTGTCTTGCAAGTGAGGGGTAAGTGGCAGTGCTCGTACTTTTCGATGAAATTCCTTCCAGTGAAAGCTGTTCAGGATCAAATATTGTTAATGAGTCTGAAGACCAAACTGGGTAGTCTGACTAGAGCAGTTTTTAGGGTGAAGAGATAAAGAAATGGAAACAATCCTATTGCCAAGAAGCGGAATGTATCAGATGTAGGCTAAAGCTATTTGAGATAGAGGCATATTCCTATGCTCTCTCATTATTTGAGTTTTCTACCCATTTGGTCTCCTAGTTCTATTTTAGTATAACTATTTTTAAAAGGCTAATTAACATGGAGCCCTGACAAAATGAAGTGGAAGTGAAAGAACTTTTTACTGATTGGAATTAGGGCAAATATGACCATTGCAATGCCAGTCCTTCTTTTATTATTTTTGGGGTTTTTTTAACATAGCCTGTAAATGAAGGTGCAGGTTGGAGGGGTGAGCTGCTGTAACTCTATTCTACCAGCTCTTAAGAGTTTTAACAACTTCAGATTTGCTTAGATTTACTAGATCCACAGTTGTGGGGGGTCTGCCTTTATTGGTTTCTTTAAAGGACCTTTTTTAAGAAGTCAACAATTATGACTTGAAACATGGCTTTGACACATGCTGTATGTACAGGCTGCTACATTCTCTGTTTTGTATGATAACATCAGTTGACTTAATTGAAGCCAAGATCTGGTGCAGTGTGTCTAGTCAGCAGTGCAAAGCTGTGTATCAGATGCTGGTTTTCTATTAGATTAATTGGAATTTTTGCTTAAAAACTTGATTGAAGATAAAATCTTAAATATAAAATTACTAGTGGCTAAGCCTCAAGTCTGTGTAGGAGGGTTTGATTAACCTTGGTTTCTTACTGAGAAGTTGTTCAGTGAATCCCTAAAGTGAGGCTCTTCGAAGTAGAAGGAAGGCATACAGAAATAGAAATTAACTTACTTCCCCAAGTCCTCCCGAAATTCACTGAAAGAGCTGGTCATCTTGGTTCTTGATAATGCGTTCTCTCCTTTATACCCTGCAATTTGCATGATGTGGAGGAGTTTGTAGTTTTTACATATAATGCAGTTTGGGCAGTGATATCATAGTACTCGGGTTAAAAGGGATTTGTAGATTGATCCTTAGGGAAAATGATCAAATCTAGCGAGAAAAAGTTGCAACCTAATTATAGTACCAGAACTTTGTCAAGTTTTCCATCTTTTCAGGCCATCTTTGGAAGGATGAGGTGAGCAAGGATATTTAAATTAATGCATATTTGAACACATCTTTTGACTGGTAAATCTCACCCAGTGCCTGGCAAAAGGATTTGAATTGTAGAACATCTCCACATTGCTCTTAGTGCTTATGGCCATTCTCATTCAGCTATAGCAGCCACTGAAGGGTTTAAGTACCCAGGAAGTACAGATGAATATGTGTCTGTGAAACACTGCTGATACCTTTACCTAGGAGCATCAGTGTGAAATTCTTCAGTACAAGTGCTTCTGTCTCATGTATGGATCATCACAGCAGTGTCAGGGATACTTCACTCAAGACTTCCAGTTAGACTGCCTGTGTACAGTGAGACTTTGCCAGCCCTTATTTCAAAGAATATTTATTATCATTTCATGGTGTTTCTTTCCTGATTACTCTGCTTCAAGTGGAGAAGAAGCATTTTGGCTTAGAAGTTGCTTTTTAAAGTCTGATTGCTGACAATTTGTAATGAAAAGACAGGAAGACTAAACCCCTTCTGGAGCTCTACAGTTTAAGTGACATAATAGCTTTTAGCAATTAGATTACAAACTTTCTGATTAAATCAGCAGAACAGCATGATTTTCATAGAATAGCCTGGGATGGAAGGGAACTCAGAAGATCATCTGGTTCAACCTTTCATGGGAAAGGGAGCCTGAATGACATTATTGAGCACCCTGTCCAATCATATCTTGAAAACCTCCAGTGATGGGGATGTCACCACATCTGTGGGGAGGTTGTTCCGGGGGTTGATTGTGCTCACTGTAAAAAAGTTATTTCTTATATCAAGATGAAACCTATCCTGGTGCAACTTATCTGTTGCCTCTTGTCTTCTTCACATGGCTCCTCATGCAGGGAGAGCCTCTGTCCTCTTTGTAGCAGCCTTTAAATACTAGAATATTGTTATGAGGTTCCCCCTGAGACTTCTCTTCTCCAGGGAGAAAAGACCAAACTCCTTCAGCCTTTCCTCATAAGGCAGGTTTTCCAGCCTTTTGATCACCATAATTTTGTGTGGATACTTTGGTTTTTGTGGATACTTATGGCTAACAACAATTAAAAACTACCTCTTGTGCGTGAGCAGGAAATCTTGAAATGCACAATACCAAATCCTTAGATTGAGCAGAGGTGATGGCCAACAAGTGCATTTCTGCTCTTTGATGCTTTTTTTTTTTTTCCAACAGTAAATAGTTAAAGAAAAAGAATACATTTTCAGTTCATTTTTTAAAGGTTACAAGGTCCTTTGTTCTCTGCCTTCAAGCTCAAAACCTAGTAAAGTTTCCACAGTGGACATGTTTATTTCCTGCGTGTTTAATTTCTGTCCATGTTCTGGAAGAGAGGCTGGCTACTGGAATCTGGAGCAAATGAGGATGAAGTTGTAGGAGTAAAAAGACAGAGGATCTGAGCTGTTGAAGAACAATTGGAATTTAATTAGGGTGCAGTTTCTCTCTTGGATTTTCGCCTACGTTTACAACAACGGAAGTTAGGCACCTTTCATGCAAGCAGTTCCAAAAGATGGTTCTCAGATTACTGTTATAAAGATTAAGAGCTCTGAACAGAAAATTATGGGTCATCTCATAATAAAAGGGGAACATTTTGTTACAAAGGCAGACTTGTAGTCTTTGTTTTCCAGCCCTTGCTCTCTTAAGTGGGCCTGCTAGTTATAAGCATTTACCTGTGGTGGATTACTTTTTGCCTTCCTGCCAGTTCTCTGTGTTGAATTTTGGCTTTGGCCACCCACTTATCCTTACTGGTGTGAAATGAGAGCTGGTATCTAGGAGGGCAACTGGACCCTGAGATGGCATCAGTGTATCATTTAGTTTCTTAATTTGAGAACTCTGTAACTATTTGGATAGCAATGCTAAGGCCACCTCAGATCAGAGGATCTGTCCCTTACACAGCCTGTGAACTTCTGTACAGATATTTTTAAATTCTTATTGAAACACAGGTAAGAGGCAGCACTTGAAACTAGCAGTTTTTGTGAATGCAGACCTTCTGTACTGGAGATATATAGGAAAGAGATGACGTTATAAGCTGTGATGACTCAGAAGTAGCTTGACCAAATACTGCTCTAAAATAACTGCAACAAAAATGGCTTTTTGCAGGCTTTTCAGAAAGCTATTACATTATTTACAATGCTGAAGAAACTGTTAATTGCAGCTGTTTAAAGCAACTAAAGAAGGAGGCAAGAGAAACTTGAATTTGGACTGAAGTGTTAGGTTGTCCATCAACACCACAGTTCTGAAGAGCAAGATTACCCAGGTTTGGCCGATTAGTTTACTGAATGCTTGGGGCGGTGGTGGTGGGGGAACAAACTAAACTGTAATACTTTAATGTATATGGTTTTCTTGTTAGGAAAGTCTGGATGTATTTTGGCCACTTAGGCTGTTCTGTTTTGCTGTCCTGTGGCCTTGTACATTCTGTAGTTGTTTTCAAGCACAGTTTTGAAATATCATCTTTGTCATTGGATAACTTCAGTTAATGCCAAAAGGGAATTACAGTACTAAGAATTTTAAACCTGTGAATCTTGATCTTTTCAGACACTTAGGAAAAACATTAACTTTTTTGTTGCAGATGGAATAAGTTGTTCAAGGACCAGAGAAGGATTGGAGAGAGAACTGAATAGGAGTGATTGCTACAGAGTTTGAGAAAGAGGTTGAAATATTTATTGTGAAATATATGGCTGCAGTGAAAGCCAAGGAAGAGAATAATAATTAATGAAGTTTCTTTGATGTAGAAGGCAAAACATTCCTGCACGTCTGTACTTTGTAGTTAAGGATATGACTGTGAGGGGCTCTTGCTTTATCAGGCGAATGGCTACAAACCAGATCTGGCTGGGAAACCTTCTGTGCCTGCACTCACTGTAGTAATGCTGATTATGAATTGGTAAGCCTCACCCCAAGGGTAAGCTGCTTTCTGAACTTGATTTTACTCTGTAACCTGATGCACAGAGCCATGTGAGTATACAAACGGTCTTGGTATCCCTAGACCCACCTATGCTCTTATTTTGAGTCTATAGCAAGCTGTAGCTGTGCTAGGAGTAAAACCTAGAATGACAGAGACAATATTTTTGTCTGTGTCTGTTGAAACACTTGCCTTGTAATCTACATTATATTCCTATTTGTTTTCCTGTAGTAGATGGATGTCTGGCTAGGATACTTAATTCAGTAGTTGTTGAATTCACAGCTATGTAGTGGCTTCTGTCAAATTAAAACATTACTAAGGATTGTGCCTGCAACATGTCTAGACTGTTTAGTAAAGTAACCAGTATTGGAGGATGTGATTTGGAGAAAGATTTTAACTGTACTTATTGAAGTAATCTTCCTTCTTTTTCACAGCTTTTAACATGCTTTCTCATTGTTGTCAGTCATTTACAGCTTAGGTGTCAATGGATATCTTTCCATGTCTGTCTCAAGGGAGAGCTGGGTTGTGTCCAAAGTGAGTGGGCCCAGTAGGTACATCCTGAGGTGTTCTGCAAAGCTGTTCAGCTACTTGCCTGAGCAGTTTGCAAGCTTCAAGAGATGCTTGACTGTGTTGGGGAAGTATTCATGATAACCAACTGGAAGGAACCTTAGTCTGGAGGGTGACCAAAATACATCCAGAGGGTCTGTAAGCCACCTTGCACTACAGCTTTGAAAGGTATAAACAACACAGCTCATTTTTTTTCAAATCTAGAAGCATATTCAAATGGTCAGTTATTTCAGAAATATCCAGCGGCAAGTCCCTCTGGCTGCCTACCTGCAGATAAGCATGTGAAATAAAATGTGCCTGAGGATTTGCCCCTCAAAGTTGCTTCAAAGGAGGTTTCCCTCTTCCATAAGAGGAGATGAGAGGACACAAGAGAGTACGTCAGGTGTTAAAGTTAACTGCTCTGTTTTGTCAGAATATGCAACCTCTTCCAGAGCTTCCATAAACATGGAGAAGAGCAATACTGGCATAGCTTTGCAACCCTGCTTTCAGCCATCTAATCCTTCTTCTTCCCCACCAACCTTGCATTTCTTAATAAGTAGTTTTGTCAAGGGAATGGTATGGCACATTTTTTAATTATCAGGAAACAAACTAGCTAAGCTGCTAGGAGAAGTTATCTGAAGATTTTGTTTGCCCTGCTGTAAAATAAACTCTCACGACTGTATGGCCCTGCTGGGTGCAGTACCAGGTGAAGTGAAAACATTTAGTGCCTGTAAAGCAATGTTAAATTGCTATTTAACTACTGGGAGTTTCAGATTTTATAAATACTTTACTGGCTTACTTTGTAATTTTGTTCACTGTTGTTAGATACCAGCTGCATTCATGACTAAAATGCTTCCAGAAGGAGAGCCATTTTACTGCATTGCTGCTTTGGCCATGAAACCTACCTCTCTCTAGATACGGAAGGAAGCATACATACAAGAATTATAATGTAAGAAATGTGTTGAGTGTTTCCAAGCTCCCACATTTTTACCTCAAGGTAGAATCAAAGTTAGAACAGATCTGTTGCTTTGCATTTTTCTGAGTGTTAATTTTTTCTGTCTTCCTACAGAATTTCCACTGGTTTAAAGAAATGTTCTATCTGAAAATGGTTGTACTTCTTTTTGTAACTCAGATACATGCTTATGAGACATAGCAAACATTGGACACGACTCTCTTAATACTGTTTGCTGAAAAGATTTTTTAATTTACAAAGCTTCAGATTCTCACCTTGACCCTTCCAATAGTTATAAATGACTAGGAAAAACAGTCCTGAGAGCAAGAAGAAAACTGTGAGGCATTTCTGTGTAGGCAGAAATAGGAACTGCATTGGTTTGCCACCTCTTCAGAAAACCAGTGAAGTGAGTATCTAGCGTCCTTCCTGGGATGAGGCTAAGTTTGGAAGGGTGCCTGGGGAAAGCCTGTCCAGCCACATCGCAAGCCTGAGTTTGGTCTCTAAGTTTGTCTGCTAATGCAGACTGTTTTCTCTGATGGGCAAAGCCAAACAATGTGTGTTTAGAGCAAAGTACACGATGATAAAACAGTAGCAACGTAGTGGTTTTGTGTAGTTTGGTACTGAAGAATACTTTCCATGGGCAGGAAGGTTTTCTGACTAACAGAATTTGGATGCATCTGTGCAAAAACATGACAACTTCGAGATGTCATTCAAGGAGTCATTGTAAACCCTGACTTTTGACTATTGTTCTAGTCTTCTCAAAACTATACAGTTGTGAGAGGAGCAAGCGTGAAGCCAGAGGAGTAATTTTTAGAGGACTTCTCCTGATCTGTGACTGCAAGTGCATTGTGGATTCACAGGGCCACTTCAACCACTGTAACCGTTAATGGGCTATCCATATGTTGTGGAAGAATTGTGCCATACACTGAAATATTTTAGTCTCAAGTGGTGGCCTGTGGCGGGTTCCTAGTGTTACAGGATTTGTGGGAGAAAACTGCAAATCCTGCAAAAGTAGAGGAGAAAGCCTTTTTGCAAGAGAGGAACAGCAGCACTACTAGCACGCCAAAGCAACAGTAATTTTCTTCAAATTCCCATGGAATTTACATACTCCTTCATTAGCACCTAGCACTAGTTGCTGTGACTGGAGCAATGGAGTGGAGGCACAGTTGCTTTTTTTCCCCATAGGCAGATGAGGTAGCTCACAGTGACCATCAATTCATAGAGCTGGTTATACATTCACCAGTGCAGAGCAGCAGTCCTCCCATTTCAGAGGAAAAAGAAATGGAACCCAAACAACAATATGATGTTTAAGCTTTTGTCATTTCTCTCCTTAGTTTCTATTAATTTATACTCTATTGAAGTTAAATGACAAAATTACTTCAGAAGAGCCCTAACCAGTGCTTTTCAAATACAACTGTACTTGTCTAGTCCAACTCTGTTGTGTCCCAGATTTCCTTTTCTAGTTCTCCCACTTCCAAGGTCACTCTTGGTTATTAGCAAAGCCATATTTTTCTTTTCCTAGCCATCTGGTGCAAGTCTTGCACCTTATTTCTGCTCCCCAACTGCCTTAGTAGCTAATATTCCCTCTGTAGTAGGAGAAATGGGAAATACAACCAATGACTGTGATTCCTTCCCACTCTATTCATACCTCTGGTAACTGCATTGATAGTTATGATTAATATTCTTTGCTGAACTAGGATCAAGCCACACTGCCTCAGTAGTCTGCTATGTAGAAATCCTGGCTAAGAGCAGGTTTAGTTATAAAAAGAGCAATATGACATCAGGTAGATTGGTATAAGAGAAGCTGAGGTTGGTACCCCATGGTGTGGATAATGGTTGTTGGTCAGACACAGGATCAAATAATGGAAAGACTGGTGCCTAGAGTGACTGGTTTTGCCCTAAAGTTTACAGTTAATGACTGATTACTGCTGCTTCCTTCTCACAAGATGTCCTTGGCTAAAAGCATAGGATTTCTGTTTATTTAATATATGCTTTCACTTTATTACCTGGATTATCACGCCTTGTGACTTCCAGAACAGATTACTGCAGTGTGTTCTGTAGGAGCCAAAGGGGCTTTTTGAGCCAAAACGGCTAAAAAGCTGCAGCTAGGACAGCCTGCAGCAGCCTGCTTGGCTAGTTGTGTTGGCCAAATACAGTGTTTCAGCTTGCTGAAAATGGTTCTAGCTTCCTGTTTCCTTCTACATTTTTAACCCGGAGATCCCAGATGTAGGTTGGCTGCTAGCTGTTTGATACCTTCTTAGTGGGTGAGAAAAAACTGAAATAGTTAACTATTTGTAGATATCTGGAAGTTTGGAAGGGTATTTTTTGTTGAAAGACTCAAAATAGGCAACTTGGTTTCCTTTTATCTGAAAGATCTCAAATTTGCTAGTACATTCAGATGGGCACAAAGCCTGTACATGAACTGTATTTTAGCAGGATGGTGATTACACTGATGGCAAGGTTTGGATGAAGTTTTTCACTTAAAAGAAAAAATAAGGCTGAATCTGAAAGACACACAACTTTGAATAGTGAACAGATTGAACTCCAGGAAAAAACCCTCAAACCTTATTTGATACAGTGTTGACTCATTTTTATTCAATAAGTTTGAAAAGATTTAGTACTGAAACATGATGTTCATAACGGTTTCATTGGGAAAAAAACCCCAGTGATTAGCATGTTACTTTCTAAATCTATTAAAGCAGTTCTAAGAGGACATGTGACCACTTATAATTACAAGGCTATCTTAAAGTTCCTTTTTATTCTTATTCAGATAAACCTTCAGTAAATAAGATGGGAGTTTGCCGTTAGTAAAGATTTGGTTGTTAGATTAAAAGTATGCTTTTAAAAGGACCTACCCCATCTTCAGGGACACAGAATTATTACTAATGGAATCCCATTTTGAATTCTGGGGACATTCAGACAAAGGTTTGAGGTTTTTTTAATCTTATATGTCTCTGCACTGGTGTTGTGAAAGCAGACTTGAATTTCAAGAAAGTTCAGATTTGTCTCCAGTAGTAATATTGTTGTGTCTCAGTTCTGAGTTAATGAAACAAGTTGGGGGGTGGGGAGGTGTCCTGATTTTTTTTTTTTTTTTTTTTTTTTTTTCCTTTTCAAAATAATAGTGAGGAACACTGTTGTCTCCTTAAAAGCAACATTTTCAAACTTTGGATATACCTGTAAGCAAAACCCATGATCTTCTTTCACTTTAATTTTAGTTCTATGCTTTCGAGCATACTTACACAGCCCAGTATTAAAACTAATTAACTTTAAAGGGATAAGCAGGTCTGGAGTGCTCATTAACCAAACATAATTCAGAAATTAACAGATATTTTTGTCTTTTCTTTGCACTGTATTTTTAAGAGCATGTTTTGGTCAAGACAGGCATAAATAAGGCAGAGAGTGAAATGCAATGGAAAAAAAATCTAGATATTCCATTGAGCCCCACTGCCGTCTCATGTTTGTGCAGAAGACACATGGAGTCCTGTGTTATGGCTGGTGTCCAGAAGATGTTATAATGATCCTGTGATTGTCCATCTGCTGTAACACTTTCTGACACCCACAGCTGATTGTTACTGCTGCATATTGACCTGAATGTTTGCAGTGGTTATTATCTTGTCTGTCAACATATGTGGGTCCATAGTATGGATTTTTCTGGACATTTTCACCTCTGTCATAGTAAATACATTTCTAAGGTCAGATGCTGCTTTTATGACAGCAGTATGGGATATTTGGAAATATTTAGTAAAAACTTCCCATAGCACTAGAAGCTTTTTGCTTTTCTGAAACCCCTACAATTCCTCACTGCTCCCTTTCATGTTAATTCAACTAAGCTTTAAAATAATCAGGAGCTTCCTTTTATATTCATTCATCCTTGTGAGGTTGGATGTTTCTCTCTGAATTCTGTGGTGCTTCCATATTTAAAGAGCTGATTTAGCATGTATTTTATTTGAGCTGGAGGTGATGAAATAGGCACTTAACTAACTAACCTTTATTTTTTTCCCTGGTACTTGATCTGTGATGTATAGCATGTTTCTCTCTGATAATCATCATCATAGCTACTTTGTAGGTATTTAAATTGTTTCTTCTTTTTCACAGTAAAATAAAAAGATGGCCAAAAACCTAAAACAAATAAACAAAAAAAGATTCTCCCCCTGAGAATTTTGTGTTACGCTTAAGCATACAAGATGCCTCAAATAGTATAATGCTAAAAAAAGGAATAAAAATTGTACCCTACTGAGTGAATGATTCATCCAAATCATTGAGTTTATATTAGGTATTAAAGCAAATGCCTACAGATACTCCACAGAAAAGGTTCATGCACATTTCAGGGAGGTGGAAAAAGGCCTTGAGATCCACTTTTTTACTATAGAGATAATGTAATTAAACTATTGCACAACTTGGTGGTATGTTTTTTCCCATCAAGTCTAAAGGGGATCAATTAGTATGTATAAAATTAACATATTAAAATAGGGTGTTGTAAAAGAAATGTAAATCACCAATACTGTAATTTCCTATACCAGGTGATAACAATACTAGCATAATATTTTGTTCACATATTTGCATGAAGTGTCCCTGAAACCTCTTCATTAAATTATTTGCACTCATTGCTTACTGAGCTAACTCGCTCCCTCGTGAAGTTGCTCTGCCTCCTGATTGTGCTGGTGGTGGCTCAGATCTGACCTGCCCACTTCCTTGCTTTAGCTAATGGGTGTTTGGAAAGCTCTGCTTGCAGGAGAATCCTCTTCTGGCTGAGGTCGAATCACACTGTCTGTCTTTCTCCTTCCTAGTTAAAAAACACTGTTCACAAAGCTATGTTATGTTGCTGCCAAATTTTACAGAAGGACCTGTGGAAATACTTATTGTAAGCATTTAGTGCAGGATTGCACTGAACTGCAGCAGGTTGAAACAAGATCATGACTAGGCTAGAGCTTATTTTTAAACTAGCAAGGTTGAGAGCACAGACAGAAACTGAAGACTGAATGACTGCTCACTTTCTGAACAGCTAGGACTTCAGTGCTTGTAATGAATGCTGCCTGAAAATCTACTATGGGGATTTAAACAATTCTGGAGTCTTCAAGAGAGACAAGAGTATGAATAATCTCTTTTGCAAAAGAAGGCAAAAATTAAGCAATCATGACTGTTCTGTAACCTGCCACAGTGTTTTTATTGTGACTCATTATGGAAGTACAGCTGAGAACGGTCAGCGTAACTTGCTCAATTGGCAGAAATAAAGTAGATCAGCAAACTGCAACTCCAAATCAATGGTGGGTTATGTAAATTTAGCTTTTGCACACGCAGCTTTTGTATGTGCTCCTTCATTGTCTGAAGATTACCACAAGCCTAAAAAACATGAGGAAAGAAATGGGAAAATGTTCCAGTGATACATTATAATACAAGTCCATGCTGAAAGAAATCAGATGCCCAAAAAGCTGTTGATCTACATATGTCACTGCTGACTGAAATTTAATTTACCAAAATCAGTGTGAGGTAAATCATAGTCAGACACACACAACATAATGATGAACACTGGCGCACCTACCTTGACTCACTGACAGTCTCATCGCTGCCAGACTTTGGTCACCACCTCCATTGTTTATGCATATGAAGAAATTAAAGAAATAAGAGAGCTTACATACAATGTCAGGTTGATTGGGTTAGCTTGAATTATTGTAGTGCCTGAATTCATCCAAGCTAGTTAACTTTGTGGCAGAGTGGATGTGGAGCATTCCCACAAGCAGTTACTGTTCCAGCTGTGGGTAGTTGATCCCTTCTAGCTAAGAATAGTAAACCTGGTTCTTACACTGTCACATAAAAGCTCGCTGGCTTTTTGACAGGTGATGCTGGAGGTTGCGTTCAAATTCAGAAGTCAGTCTAGGCATTCTGCCTTTTCATCTTCATGCTGAAATACCATTGCCCAAAGTGGCTTAATTCTATGAAGCAACCAATACAAATATCCTGACTCAGTGGGACAATTTTGAAGTAGGCAAGAGGCTTAAAGTCATGCACATGCATATGTACTAACTAAAGTAAGATGGAGCTCCTGCACAGCCTATTAATCATCCTGTGTGTTTAAGAAGCAGACATTTTTCCCCTGTCTGTCATTTGTGGGTTTATTTTAAACATGTTAAATGGAAAAAAAAAAGCATTTCTTTCACTCACTTGTGTTTAGAAGCTATTGTAATACCATTCTGAGCTTGCTAACCTTCAGGTGGCATGCTTCATGATTTATGGTGGTTGCTTAATAAACAAAGCCTGTGTGTGTGACCATGCTCATCCCTGTTGTAAACTTGACTCCAAATAAATGATGCTTGCATTCACATATTATGAATTTTGGACTTTGAATAGGTTGCTTGTGGTCTTTTTTGCTTGTTATGTGTATTCTCTCACAGAATTGGTTAATGAGGGTTTACTGATGAGTTTTACATCCTTTTATATCTGCTTACTAAATTTGTATCTTCACAAGACTCAATAATTCAACATTGCCAGCAAATGGTTATTTTCTTTTTCACACTCTAACTTTTCTCCTTGGAATTAATTTTCTTAGTTACTTTAAAAATTGTCACTCAATGTTTGTAATAGCAAAAGTAACACCATGAGAAAGTGGAATAAGGTTAGCTTTTGTGAATCAAGAGACTTCTCAGAATTCAAGACATTGTTATTTGGACATTGATTGTTAGATTTTGTTTTGTTTTGTTACATCTCAGATGAATTAATGGAATTCATTATTCCATGGAAAACTGAGGTAATCTGCCTTTAAAAAAATAAAGGGGAGGTGCATAGTTGGGTAACCATGAAGCTGTTTATCCTGAATGGCATAGGAAATAGAAGAAATTGAATAGGAAAGTGGAAAGCTGTCTCTGACACACCCTAGAAAAATGAAAACAGCAGTAGCGTTAATACTCCTAAACCGTGGTGGTCACACACACCTGTTTGGCATGGAAAGATTCTACTGTTTTGAAATTCTGTTTGTAAAATGGGCAATAGAAGTGGGTATGGCAGTGTTTAACAACAGATGGGATTGGCTCCAGTGCCCATTTCATTCATCTAAACTTTTCATGTACTAACTCTCTTCTGCAGGACTGCTCACATGCTGAACTGCTGAGCAGCTTTCAGTGGGGTACTGTATTTTGATACTGTTCCTGTCCAGCTTCCATTTATTGTGGAATATCAGTCCAAAATTATACTGCTTTACAAACACAGATTGCATAGTAGCCAACCCTAGATCAGTGTTTGAGTCCTGCTTGAGATCCTGTGCAGAGCAGAGCTTCTGAGCTGAGTGACTTAAATAGCTCCCTGAATCCATAAGCTTCTACATTTAAGATTTTGTGTCTTGTGCTCTGGCTAAAAGATTTGTCTTGAAGGAAATACTTTGTTATTCAGGCTAACTCATTTCTTTTCCTTTTACTAGTGAGCTCTTTACAGCACACAACATAAAGGTGTTGAGGAAAAAATGAAACTAATATCTTTTAAATAAACTTAGGAGTATCTTTTCCTCAGACCACGGTTTATGGTTACCAATAATATCCCTGCAGACTTCCTGTAGTTAAAAGAAGCAGCAGCAGCAGCATGTGACCCCAGGAATCTAAAAGTAATCTGCAGAAAGGAACTCGAGTTGCAGCCAGCTTTGACAGATTAAAATGATATATTGAACAGAATTTTTAGCTTTGTCATTTTTGGAGGGGAAGGAGACCCACTGTGTTTGGAGCCAACTGGAAGCTATGTTTGCAGAACATGGAGCAGGAGAACACAAGTCTGAATGCAAGTGCAACTTTGATCCAAAAGCAAGGTGGTCAGGTTAGGGACAGCTAATGCACTATTTTGGGTGACTGCCAGGAAGCAATAATTGTCTTTGTTAACAGCCATGGTCATTAAGAGTTTTATTCTGAAACCAATAAACTAGTCAAGTAATTTTTTAAAAATACTTATATATAAAAATAAGATGAATATTTATATATATCTGTGTATACTTATATGTACATAGATGACCATATGTTTGCATATATACAAATTCTGTTGAATAAATTATGACAATGTTGCACATGTTATTATGGAAGACCATAAGCAAGGCTAGTTGTTTAAGGAAGAAGTATCTTGTTAGAACAACTGGTATGAGAGGAAGGGAGGCACAGACAGGTGCTTAGGCCAGTTATCCGTTCCAGACTGAAGATCTGGTTGTGTCTGAATGCTAAACTGTTCTGTCCACCTATGCTACCAGACTGCATTACTTGAAAGATGCTGTCACTTTAATTTCACTGTTTTCTCTTGCCATGACTAGCTGTTTGTTAAACATTTAAGATCCTTCCTGGGGGTCTGCACTATTGTGATTATACAAACTAAGCAAAAAGATACAAAAGCCTGTAACCAGAATTTCTTTTTTTGCTCTTTTGACACAATTCATTTCCTCTGAACACCACAAGTTTGTGGTGAGGACTGATACACACACACACACCTTCCCCTATGGTAGTGCTGTGCTCTACCTTTAACTCAAAGAGCAGCTGTAGAACCTGTTCTGAAATACCTATATTAGCTATGCACCTGTTACTGTGCATAACAAATGGAGCTGTTAAACATGATGAGATTTTATTGTGTTTAATCCCTTTAGTTGAACCATCTTGGAACTGACTTGTTTACTCCAATAGTTACATGGCTTGCAGTTACATAAGTGAGTACTAACGAATGTGATTGTGTCCAGGCTAAAGCAGATAAGAAGCAAGAAATGCCGTAGTGCCATTTTCGTGTTATCAAGCAGATGATGAAGTAATCCATATTAAAGAAAGATGACACTTGGTTGACTACTCTTTAATCTTTGCTTTAGGAAAAGCACACTCTTAATATGGGAGACTTGGGACAATATGGTAGCTTGGAGGAGGAGGACTCAAGTATGCAGGAATGCAAAGAATTACTCCCAGTAAGGCTGTTCCACAGAAATGCTGAAGCTGTGGGTGCATTTAGAGCAAAAAATTATTTCCTGTGAACTGACTCTGAAATATACGAGATGTCTACTTTATCTAAAAGGGGCTGTCTTATTAGACGTGTATTGGTGCTAGCTCTGTTAAACATTTCCTTAATCAGCCTTTTGGGAAATTTGCTGTCTCCAGGCTTGCTTATATTCAGCAAGTTGCTGAAGTTTGTAGTTGCATTTGAGAAGTTGGGTAATTTACTGCTTTCATGACAACCTAGGTGCTGAGCAAATGGTTTATAGTGATTTATGGGTAGGAGTAGAGGAACTGGCTTGAGCAGGAGGGCTACGAAATGGTCAATCTGTTTTCAGAACCTCACATCTGAAACAATGATAAATGGGCAGTATTGTTAAAACTGTGAATGTTAAAGCTATTTTGCACGGTACCAGGTTAGCTATGTTAAATCCTGTGATATTGGATTGAGGATAATTTAGAAGTCATTGTGGGGACTGGGGAAGGATTCTGGGAATACATGTGAGAGTTGCATAGACAATGTGTTACTAGCAAAGCTTGAAATATCTTTGTGTTGGATAACTAAGCACCCACCAGCTGCTCACTCACTTCCCTCTGCCCCGCCAGTGGGAAGGAGAGAACTGGAAGAAAAAAAGTGAGAAAAAACTCATGGATTGTAATAAAGACAGTTTAATAAGTAAAGGAAAGAAAGAAAAAAAACACGTGATGCAAGGTCAGTCCCTCACCATCTCCCACCAGTAGACCGATGCCCGGCCAGTCCGCAAGCAATGGCTACATTGGAAAGACCAAATCCACAGTTTTTTTTGCTGAACACATTATATGGCAGGGAATATCCCTTTGGTCAGGTCTGGTCAACTGTCCCAGCTCTGTCCTCTCCAAACATCTTTCCCAGGCCCAGCCTACTTGCTGAGGGTACAAAGTGAAAAACAGAAAAGGCCTTCATGCTGTGCAATCACTGTTCAGCAACAGCTGAAACACTGGTATGCTCTCAGCACTGTTTTAGTCACAGGTATAGAACACAGCATCATACTGGCTGCTATGAAGCACCCTCCCCAGAGCCAGTACAATCTTCTGCAGTATCTTAACAGAATAAAAATACATTAAAATAACTTTTTGAACAACCGTACCGGGTCAGTGTAATTTAGGATGTTGAGAAGTTGACATCTAAGTATGGAAAGAACCATGTCCAGACTGTACTCTTGGCAAAACAGTCTTTGCTTCCTGAGAATACTGATTCCATTCCAGTCCGTTGTGGGTGAACAATACAGGTGCTATATTTCTGTATAATGATTTTGGACGTGGAGAATAGCATAAAATGTCTATTGTCTTACAAAACAGATCTTACTTGATTTCTTCCTTATTTCTCAATTGAGTAAAGACATTCAAATTCTCAATATACTGTATAGTCTTTTTTGAGTTAATAACCTGAAAGTTAAGATGTTAGTGCCTTGTGAAAGAAAACCATGTAGTATATGTGTATAAATCAGACATTACGGCACACACATTTCTGTAGAGAAGTACATTCAAATTATATGCAAGGGAAAGTATTTTCCAAATGCATGTACTAAAGCAGTGACATATCTGCATGTAGCATGCTTGATTAGTACAATTAAAGGATATAAGACCATGTGATAAAATATGACACAAATTACATGCTAGACATGGTATCCGTATGAGTTAATTGGAAATGACTAGCATGTTTTTTCCAGTGGTTTTTAAGCATGCATGCCCTGTGTTGGCACTATGGCAAAAGTTCACCTAGGTGGAGGTCTTACTGTGGAAGTGATGAGAATGAAGTGTGTCTGTTCTGATGTCAAACATTTAGTAGTGCTGAGGTGCTGTTGGAAAAAGCTAGAGAGTTGATTAGGTCACAAACTAGCATTATCTTATTGCAGTATGAATGGAAGTAGCTTTTGGCTCTCCACACTTGATGTTATGGTCAAACCTGGAATCATCTTCAGTTTTTCAGATTGCCTTTTCAGTATTTTTACTTGTTTCATGTGGTGAATAGATGCTCACATAGATTTCTTTTGGCCAACACTTGTGGTGTCTCAGATTAAAAGAAAGGAGCAAGAAATCAACACATAAGACCCGTAGGCCTCACCTTTATGTGTTATCTCATTGTGGAAATTTGAGTAAAACAGTGGCTTGAAAAGTTAATTTGTTATGGAAAACATGAAGTCCGTTAACCTAAATATATCTGTGAAATGCAGCACTGTAATATTCCAGTGCTTTACCATTAACACTTCCGTGTGTATGCGTCAACCACTACAACTGAGTTTGAAAGTAGGACTTTGTGCTTAATGTGTATAATTTATTTAGATATTTTTTGCAAATTGTTGCTCTTTATTTTAATCTATAATAAGTTGTTGACTGTGAACTCCTTACCTTCATCTAATGTGGGTTTAAATAACTTGAAATTTACAGTTTCAGTAAGTTCAATACTTCAACTCTTAGACATTTATACAGTAGCTTGCAATATAAACTCAGGTGTAGTGTCAATAAAAGTTAAAAGTACACAAGCCTTTTTCCAAGTGATGCATATCTGAAAATTGTAGGTTACCCAGGGAGTCATAATAAGGATAATTTGGAGTGAATGCTTAGCTGCCTGGATCTGCTAAGTAGCTCACAGTAATTGTAAATGGAAATGGGTTTGCACCGTACCTGGCTACTAGGAAGACAATTAACTCTATCCCAGCTGAAACCAGGACAGTCTTGCTTCCCTGAATAATGAGAAGCTATCCCCAGAAGTTGTCACAGCAGCTGTGTTTCTCATCTAAACAGCATTGTATTAGTGTGTGTACAAATCTTGTCATTGGCTAGTGTTCCTGTTAATGGACTGCTTATGTAGTAGCCTGATCAGGTTCCCACTTGAGCTTCATTGAAAGGATCAGTATAGCAATACTTCTACTTTTTTTTTGTAACTAATTATTTAAATACATTTGTCCTAGATGTGAAAGGTGGATTTTTCCTGTGTTTTTTTTAACTGATTCATTGCTTCCAGCCTGCTATTTAGAGTTTGATTTTGAAGAAAAATGAGTAATTTTTTTAAATCATTTTTGCCTTGTAGGTTAATCTCCGAGCCACTGATGTGAAGCTTATGCGCCAGCTACTCATCATCAATGAAAGTATTGAATCAATCAAGTGGATGATTGAAGAGAAGGCCATTGCCAGCAGAGGTAGCAGTTTGAGTGGCAGCCTCTGCAGCCTGCTGGAAAGTCAGGAGACATCCCTTCACGGCAGCTGTAACAGTTTACAAGACTGTAGTGATGGACTGGATGGAATATCAGTGGGCAGTTATCTGGACACCTTAGTGGATGATGTCCCTGGTCACCAGACCCCTTCAGATGTGGACCAGTTCAGTGATTCTTCTATTATGGAGGACTCACAGCCTCTGCATAAGCATCCCAAAATTGATTCTGATGAGTACTACTGTTTTGGTTAATAAAAAACAAGTTCCAGTAGGACGCAAATGCACTTGTACTTACTCTTTTTCTTTGCTGCTATTTTATTTCATGTGCAAAACTCCCAAACTTCTCTTTGAAGGAAAACATAATATGATACTTTGATTCCATCTCATAAATTTCTGTTGCTTCTAACACATTTTTTTTTGATCATTGGGCTTTCCTTCTCCTGACATTTTCTTTTCCTTAATTTATTGTTGCAATTTTAATTTTTTTGTTTTAATTTTTTACAATGCTGTATTTACAGGTCTTTAAAATTGGTGAAGAGTTTCCTAAGAGCTTTATCTTTAAAATGAGACATCAGGGAATGGGAGCAACAATTTTGTATTTGTTGGCAATAAAATATCTTCTGATAAATACACATTGTGGTAATTTTTTTTTACTTCCAAGTTTGGCCTTTCCAAAGACACTGTTCTTATTAAGCCTTAAATCTGAATCTTTAAAATACTTTTACAAAATATTTTTCCTTTTGTAAGAAATGATATTTGATTCTGTTAAACTGTCTTCACTTGGAATATAAAATATCTTGAACTTTTCTGTGTGGGGTTTCTTTCTTCTTGAATGTTCTCATCCTTCTTGTCTAATTATGATTTTAAATTCTGGACTTCACTGCTGTCTTGCAGTGATGCATTCCAATACTGGAATCTCTGCATAAGAGTATATTACATTTTTGTCTTTCATACCTTTCATTTTCATTGAACCTGCTGTTTTATAGGCACAGTCTGTATCTGTAAAAAAAAAATGAAAGAAGCATCCCACATTAAAAATATCCAATTCTAATAGTTTGGATACTAAGTCAAAATTCCTCAGCAGAGTTATTTTAAAAATGTAATTTAAAGTCTTGAAAATTTTTACCTTGAAATTTCGAGGGATTTAGAGGGCACTGGTGAAATATTTTACAGGAGACAACATGCTAGAAGGTACAGCCTGTTTTGCTTTTGTATGCACACCATCATTTTTACAAGTTTACTTTGTCTTTACCAAATTTTATTGCTAAGAGAAAGAGTTGCCCCTCTGTCTTTTCGTTTCCTGTTTTACAGATAAGTTTGCTTTAAGCTTTTTGTGCCTACTGGTACTGTTGAGAGCTATGGCTAGTCATTCCTATTGGAAGCATCTGAGAAGAAATAAAGAGACAAACTGCTATCTGGAAAGTCTCTGGCTTTGAGACTCCTCTGGCCCATGCTTTCATACAGAAGATTAGGAGGCAGATTTTTCTTTTAATTCTTCAGAATCATAAAGAAACAAGATTTTTTCCTTCTAGAGTAAAAAAATAAGAATAAAAGAAATAGAATTGAACTGAACAGTTTAACAGACTATTGAATGTGTATTTCCAGCTTACAGGTAATGAAAAAGATGTCTATACTTACATATCATTTAAAAGTATCCTGTCTTGCCATGTCTGTATTACTACTGCCAGTAAAGCATGAAATTCCCTCACTGAAGAAACTGAAGTTTGCCAAGTATAACACAGGCTCCCTATTTAAAATATATTTTACACATTCTGAAGGAATAAAGCTAGTATATGCAGCAGTCAACATATGTTGGTTTGGTTCATTTTGAGATGAAGTAGTAGTCCAATAATATTCTGCTCTTCCAAGCCATGTTTCCATGGATCTGTCTTGTCCAGGCTTGATCAACATCAAATGTGGAGAAAAGGTAAAAACTCAAGAAATTGAAAGTGGCAATTTGTGCTTTGTGGTTAACTCCTAATGGATGTAATCATCTCAGTACAGTAGATGTTTGTGCCCCTCAAAATTAAAACCAAGGTATGTATATTTTGCTTCAGACATCGTGATTTATTCAAACAGAATGAGAGTGAAGAAACGTGTGGTTACCAAGATTGAGGTTTCTCAGTTCAGCTTCTGAGATCAACCAGGGTATTGCAGATAGCTTGTAGGAAATCAGAAGAAAGCCCTCAAATGACAATGCTGTGTCGACAACTTTTTTAGGTTTTTTTAATTCCTTCCCCAGCTTATGACTGCTAGACATAGTTTGGAAAAAAAAAAAGTTTGAATAAAAAATCTTGTAAAAATTATTTCTTAGTGTACCATTAAATAGAACATCAACTGTGGATTCAAAATAGGTTTTATTACTTGACATTAAATTATTTGAATCTAGGGAACAAAACTAACTCCCTGGTGTAAAACTGTGACTGTCTTGAAAGTTTTTCTCTCTTTATTGCTTGGTGTGGAAGATAAACATTAGGATGTATACTCCCTCTAATGTAATGAATGTGCAATATATGCAGCCTTTTCTTCTCCAACTGAGATCTTGGGCAGTAGGCCAAGATGCACATAAAATTTTTCTACTATGAAGTAAATTCAAAAATATTCTTAACATACCTCCTTAAGTATCCCCTAGAGTTATGCTGAAATTACTTTGAGGAAAATAGAGTCTGTAGCTGTCACCCACCCACTCACAGCTGTAATACTGAATAAAGAGTAATTACATCAGTGATAGATTTATCTTATTATGATTAAAAAGTTCATTTAAATGGGAATCAAAGCTGGCAGAAAAAAAAAGCCTACTAATAGAAGCGGTGAAATAAAAACTATATGTGACTAGAAGCTGTTATTCCTATATGTCTCTTGACTGGAAGTGGAGAAAGAGTACAAATGATGAAATAGAGATGCCAGGAGACTATTAGAACGAAACAAGAATTTCCAGGTGTTGTGTTTCTCATATCCAGGAACACAAACACCTTGGGTTTTAGTTTTGAAGCATAAAAACTTCAGAGATTTAGATTTGACTTAGATTCCTTAATTGCATTAGTGGGACTTCATAGCCAAAAGATAGTAATTTACTCTGACTTCATGCTTAAAACAGACCATGAAATTTGATTATATACTAAAATGAATCCAGTAACTTACAATTGAACTGCAACTTCACTATTTAGACAATGGAAAATGTTCAGTGCTCCTTAAAAAATATTCCCATTGGGTAATTAATTTTGCTTTTAAACAGTTTACATATTACTTCCAGCTTCCTCTTGACTTGGTCAACCTTGATCCTGCAAAATCTATGTCCGGTAAAAAGGAATCTGGATGCCCTCCTTAGCATTTTGCAAAGCTGGGTTCTTTTTCCTCTTGGGTTTTCTTGTAATATTTTTCTCATTTACAGAACTAAAAACCAATATTCAGTAGTATAGGGCAGAGTATCTGAAAGCACTTTATAAAGTTATGTCTTTTCAAATGGATAAAAGCAACAATTCTTTTTTTTTTAAAAAAAGTGGAAGAATAGCAAACATAATTCATAAATTATCTGTCATTTTCTATCATCTTGGTTCTTCTGTCACTTAGCATGCTTCCAGGCATGACAAACAATTTCAAGACAATCTGTGAAATCACAGACAATGAGCAACAGCCAGTCCATTCTTATTTCCATACTGCTGAAATTTTGTCTTGAAAGGCATTCCACTATGTAAGCTGTGTAATTCAGAGACAACAAGGGACAGTCAAAAAAAAGATTGATTCAGTGTGCTTTCTGTTCTAAAATAACTATGCCCTGCTAATAATAGGAACCAGCTAGTAAATGGATGTGCTTTGGTTCATAAACTATTGAAGGAGAAAAAAAAAAGCTCAAACTTTCACATATGAAAACTGTGGTGCTTTAAAGGTTGTGATAAGACAGTCTAGCTATGAAGTTTTGTTGCACTTTCAAAAAAGCAATTAAAATTCTTTGAAATCTCGCTGCCAGGTTTAGTATTGATCTCAAGGTTGCATGACTTTGTGTCTCCACAAATGCTACGAGAGGTTGAAGAACCAAGCAGGAGATCTTGGATCCATCAGTAGGCCAGAAATGTTGTACTAGGACACTGAAAACAGAACAGCATCTCTGCCTTTGGAAGGTGTACTACCACTATCCTGCAAATTCAAACAGGATTATAAAAAAAGGCAGAAATCTGGTCTATCTTGTTAAAATGAGCCCTGACTTTTGAAGGGAGTGGAAGAATGCTGGAAGTACTGTCAAAATGTTTGAAAGTTTGAAGTTTGAAAAATCTTTCTCTGCATATCCCTTTGAAAAAGAGAACTGGTTAGTCAAGGTGGGTGAAGTGCAGTCTGAAATAATGTCTGGTTACACCATGTAGTTGCATCTCATGTAACCCTATAGAATTCACTGAGAAACTGTGGGGGTTTTGTTTAGTAGTCTTAAGCAGTTACTAAGCTGTCTAAAAAAACCCGTGCTAGTATTTTTCATGTTGCCAACACTTCTGAACCAAGCCTAAAAGATGTGTCTTTGATATAAAGAATTAACATATTCCCAATAAACATGAGATCAGTAGAAAGCATCCATCAGCTTACAGCAAAGGAGGCTTTGTTTCACTTTAAATGTGCTCTGTTACAGCAAGTTTGTCTTTCTCAGAATGGCTATGAATATACTATAGAAACAGTATAACAGTATCCTTCCCTGAAACAACTAGAAGATTTTCCCTTATATAAATTAAAAAGAGATTAATGCTGCCTGCACTTGACCTTTCCATTGGCCAGAGATTAAATTTCCCTAGTAAGTGTATCTAGAGTGAAAATAGAACAATTTCTGCCCCCCCCCCCCCCCCCCCCTCCCGCCATGGAATTTTCTTTACTATGTCATAGAACTAATAAGATAAACAATCTTCATGAAGTCTTTTTAAAAGCATGCTCTTCCAGCAAACATGTCTGGTCTTCAGGACTGACATTTCCCTATAGTCTTGCTTGGTTTTGTTGGCTCAGTCCCAAAACACACATGTTTGAAAAGATATGTATTTTAGTTACTGTTAGAGGACCATGTGATACAAATGTTGGAGAATAAGCAGAAACTATGTTGATGTTCCTGACTAATTCTTTATTTTTACCCCATTTTTGTCTGACATCCATATGGAGAGAAAGCAGCAGACTGAGCCCAGAGGTCTGAAATCATGCTGTTACCCATGGACTGTAGAGCACACTAATATTCAGTGCAAACTTGTCAGCACTGCTGCATCCAAAATTTTACAGCTAACAGCTATAACATTACAATACATTAAAACCCTTTCATATGATCATCTGGAAACCTGTGAGACCACTGAAACCTTTTTAATTTAGAAAGGCTACTGCTTTGATTTTGTCAAGGAAAATGTTATTGTTAGAACACAGCAAGTTTTGGTCTATGAACTCAAAGGACAAAGTATACAATAAAATTAAAAATTTCTGTGTATGTCTGTCTTGTAGTAGACTGTTTCTCTTCAATTTTGTTGGAGATTTTTCTCTTCAATGTTATACCACTTGAAAATATAAAGCAGTTTACATTTTTTCAGATGGCATTATGTGAGGGTTTGTCGCAACTATTCAAAGTTATTGTCAGAGTAAACAGTTGTAGTCCCTTATTTTAAAAGAATGCACTAAAATACTAAGTTAAAAAATAGATTTTAAGCTTTAGAAATATTAATTGTAAACTAGCTACTTATTGTCGGGCAATATGGCTATCACTACAAATTCCATTTTAAAGAAAAAAAGTCCCACTTTTGACTCTCAAGTCCTTTTTTTTTTGCATTCCAAGTCAAATTCCAAGAACCAACACTACAGAAAAAGAACAACAAATGCTATATGTGAGAATATTTGTAGAAAATGACTTGGTTAATTGTTTGTTCAAGTTTTACTGTCAGAAATGTTCCCATCATCTTACCAGATGAGCGTCTAAACAATAACATATGACTTACCAGGCAATCAGAATTAAACAATACAACATAAAGTAGTACTTGTAAGAAAGTGATTGTGCTACCTTTTTAGGGGGAAAAAAACTAACCAAACAAACAAACAAAAAAAAACAACAAACCAAAAACATTTCTCTAGGAAGGGAAGAAAGAGAGACAATGACAGTCCTGTGTACATCCAAATGATAGTGGATCTCAATACGTTAAGGACAGATATGACTATATGACCAAACTTGCAGGAAGTAACCTAAATGTTTTACACACAGAAAACAAATCTGAATGCTTCCTCTGCATTCTCCATTGCAAACCATTTTCTGAACTCTACCTAAAAATGTTTGTTAAACCAAAGGAAAAAAAAAAAATAAATAAAAATGAGCAAGCATTTGGTAGTCTGGCTGCCTAGATTGCTTGTTCTAGCCCTAAGAGACACTGATTTCCAGGGAACTGCTCAAATGTTTGAAGACAAAGTGCTACAGTTGTCTTAAATTAGTATATGAATATAAAAAGCTATTTAACAGGAGTATTTCACGTTTACTTTTCCCCTATCCATTTTTTGAGAGCTGTATCTAACTCATAGTTGGTACCATTTTTTCTAAATGGCAGATCTTCCCTGTGAACATGAGAGGACTCTCTCAATATTTATATATTTTGCAATCAAATTCTTTAGGCAAAGTTTTTAACTGCCCAGTTGATATCACAAATGATCAAATTAGGGAGAACCTATTCAACTTTTGTGCATCTCAGAAGACCAACTCTTTCCATCAGGAATACAGTGCCCTTTGTTTCCAGACAACTGGCTGTCACACACTTTGCACAGTCAAGTAATCCTAAAAATATTTGGATGATGGGGGAGGAGAAGGATAATTAAAATGTTCCTCGCTTTTTGTACAGAGAGGCTGTGTTTGGAACAGTGACATAATCCTTAGGACAAATATGGCTTTCATTGTGCCACCCCACCTCCCCGTTGCCTGAAGTAATGTAAATATTTGCTTCAGTCCATGAAGCTACCCAAAGTCATTGCTGGGTCACTTTCTTTCTGGTATTCAACATGCTGATATCAGCACAGAGGTTTCCAAAATGAATCATAGTGCTGTATGGGACACTACCAACTTGTTTTAAACTTCACATAGAACAGATTGCTTCTTCAGAACACCATCATCAGGAAAGGTAGAGTTGAGAAAGGCTTTTAGATAATAATTATATTTTTAAAAAAATTCATGTAAGCCTAGGGATTTCAGTCTTATCGGTCCACTTGTCATACTATAGCTTAAATTCCTTTGGTGACTGAAGAAGGCTGACTTTCAGATTGTGACACGAAAACTGTGATTTATCGATAAGCCTTTATGCAGAAGCATAAGTAAAAGAGAAAGATACTACCAAAATTGTTATGAAAATACTTTCATGATACTTTTTCCTCTGAAATAAATTTAAATTCAGCATATACACTTGGATTTCTTGGATTTGCTGAAAGGCAATATATTTACCTTTTTTTTTTTTTTTTTTTGAGAAAGAACATAAGCTTTCCAGGGAGTGTAGTTTCTTGGTGATCTGGGACATACAGATGAGGGAGTGAGTGAATATGGAGACAATAATTTGAATAAACAGAGTAGGTCACTGATCCTAGTGAAGTATGCACTAGAAATGGTCCTGGAAGCCAATTAAAATCTGAATGGATTTCCAGAGATGAACCTTACAAAGGATGGGGAATTTGATACAGTATTTATGGAGATTTCCTTCTGGGTAAAGGTTTGGTGTCTGTGGGGTTTGGAGTTCAGGTTGGGGTTTTTTTGTTTCTTTTGTTGCTGTTTTTGGTTGGGTTTTTTTCCTTACTGAATGGTAAGGTAAAAACCTTACATTCCTACCAATCTATGGTTTAGGAAATCAAATACCTTCCCTTTTTCTGTCTGTATTTTCAAGTGCTTGGCTATCAGAGCCAATAAAGCATTTACTGAATAATGCTAATCTGTAACACCACGACTGTAGTTGGAATTTCTGTTAAAATGCTGACATTTCATGCCTTTGAATAAACATAGATGAAATAATTTAGTATATATTTGAATTTCCTCAGTAGAAAATCACCTTGAAGCAGATTTACTGAAGAAGTCATTCTTGTACCAAGGTTTCCTTACATTTCTGCACAATGTGTATTCTTTTATTTTGTAGCTCTCCTTTCCATAATGCAATAAATCCATAATACAATAAATTATAGAGCTCTTTTCCCCTTCCCCTTGTCATTTGGGCCAATAAAATTATAGCTAGTCTGTTAAGCTCTTGTTATTTCATAAAGATGTAAGAATCATTTAGAAAGACAGAGAAATTTACTGTTTTTCTCGAGTTCAAAAGCTGTACAGGACTTACAAGGCAACATCCATGTCCTCAGATCTTTTACCATGGCAATGAGGGCAATAAAAAGTTCAAGTTTTGTTTACTCCACATTTCTAAATGGATGCTAATCTTGATATTATGACAGGAATAGTTAAAGCCTGAATTGCCAGTTTTGCCCTGTCATCAGGCTGATGAGCCATTGACAATGTAATCATGATATATTGCCATGGTTTAAGACTAGGTGGCATATGATCTAGCCTGGAAAATGCTTTCAGTGAGGCATCCTAGGAAGGGCTGATTTGTGCTACCAATCCCAAATTGACTCTTATGCTTTTATACAGCTGAATATTAATCAGAGAGGATCTGGGGTTCTATCTGGAATGTACAGTATACAGAAGACTGTACCGTTACAGTCTGTCATGAACAATGTGCAATTCATTCAATTTATTAATGCTCTGTTTCCCCTTCAGGCAAATCATTTCACCAGTGTGTGATAATAAAGGGCTTCAGTCAGACATTTTTGACAAACTTGACAAGTTATTGGACAGAAGCCATGTTCTCAGATATAACTCACAGCTTGCTTTGCTGCATTTTCTCACAACCAGGCCTGGAAAGGGAACACACGTTTCCATCATTGCCATTTTATTTGACACAAATCTTCAGAGGCTGTTGGAATGCATATGATATTGAAAAGAACTGTTTAGCAAGAAAGATTAGGAGTTGGAGAGAGAGGGGGAAAAGGATTATAACACAGCCAATAACAAAAGATGCTGGTGTTGTGTAGGTTCCAGATGGTGACTGAGAACCAAGAGCACAAAGCACTATCAGTCATGGAAGACAGGAACCAGCAAAAGAATTGCAATCTCATTTATGCAGTCTATTTTCTTTCCATGATTGCAGACCTCATGGCTATGTATGCTTGTAGGGTGATAACAAGCTATCATTCCTCTGCACTGGCTGTTTGTACACTTATAGGGGATAATTTCATGAACCCCTTGAAATGCTGCAGCTTGCTTGCCTTTTCTATGTCTTGTCCCAAACTACTTTCCTTTTCGCCTTGGGAAGAGCCTAGAAGAATTCTTAACCTGTACCTTTTAACACTCAGAGAAGGAATCTTGGCAGAGAAAGAACCGACCACACTACTCAACCCACCTTCCCTTCTCAGAACTGTACTGCAGGCTTTGCCAGCCACTGATTTGTGTTAGCCAGTACAGTAAACAGAGCTTTATTAGCCAAAAAGTAATGGTGAGGGGACAAAGTTTCTAGGTTTGGTAATCCCTTAATTCAGAAATAATCTATATTCTGTTTATGTTTCAGCAGCTTGTATACAAAATAGGGCTTTATTGTGTCAAAAGATGTCAATAGCAGGTAAGAAAAACTAGGCTTTGCCATGAATAAGTTGGGGGTTTTTTTAAAGGAATTATCTGGTTTTGATATGGAGCAATAAGGTACAAAGGTTTGTCACTTTTCCCTGATAATGAGAGAAGTTCAAAGTATGGTTTGGAATAAAGTCCAGAGTAACTGAAGTCACATAACTTTATCAAGGTCTACCTTTTCCTATTTGACAAAGTACTGTTCTCTGCTGTAGGTATCTCATTTTCTAACATGGGTTATGACTTTCAACCTCTAAGGGAAAAAAGTGATGTACTGCATAAATCTTCATGTTTTCTAAGTATTTTATCCTTTATGTATGGAATATTTTTTACTTTTTTTTTTCAGATGAACAAGTCATAGTCATTTCTCGGAAAGCCAGCTTCCTTTTGGAAATTAAGCAGGTTTTAGTTCTGTGTACAGGCTCATTGTCCTTTTGGTGTTTAAAATTATTTTAAATTAATGACTCATCTATTTTTTTTAGAGCATCTTGTTTTCATAATGCTAAAGCATGGACGTCAGTTTCTCTCTTTTGTTGCTCTAACTAATTGAAGTTAAATAAGAATAATAGTACCATCTTCCCTTTCAGCTTCAACTTCTTTTCGGCTGAGAATGCTAATCATTGACAGTGACAGGGGACTTCCTTTCAAACTCCTGGAATAATGCTGTTGGGATATTTTGGCCTTTTTGAAAAACAACCAACAAGAATAACATTTTGCAAATCTTGCAACTCAATCAGCACTTGTTCTTTAATTTCATTTTAGAAGTGCTTCCCAGGAGGAGGATTTGCTGCAATAATAACCTCACTGATTAAGATTCAAATATGAGAAAATCAAGACCAGAAAAAAGTTGGGTCTCCTGACACACAAGGCAAAGCGGAAAGAGGTTACTTTATGCCCCAGCATAATGTTCTTAAAGAACAAGGCAAAGGACTATTTTATCTATTTTACCTACTTGCCCCTAGCTATCCTGGCAGTTCAATGGGGTGGAGAAATGTACCTTTTCATGGGAAAGCTCTGACAGACTTTCCAAACAAATATTACGAAGCTGATTTGTAGCCAGTCTCTGGCAAACCAGTTTCCTACTACCGTTCTGCAAGCGTAGGCGTCCCTTTCAGAAAGATACTTAAGTATGCAGTTAACTTCAAGTGAGTGAGTAATCTCGTTGACTTGAATGGGACTATTCATGTCCTTAAATGCCTGGCTGAATCAGGAACTAAATCTTCCCGGTTATCCTTTCAGCCTGCACAGAGCCAACTCTATGCAGACACTGAATCTTTCCAAATTAACTTTGCCAAACGGTCTTCATTTGGTATCCACGGTGCATTGTTTTCACTGCCTCTGAAATGCCTCTGTAATCATTACTGGAAGATAGTTCAACTTTCAGTTGTTTTATTCGTAATCTTTGGAGACATCATCATGTAGCAATATTCTCTGATAACACTGTCACTGATATTGTGACCATACCAGGGTTCAGTCAAAAAGTAGAGGGGTTATTAGTCAGCGTATGAGTTAGTTTTCTTTTTTAAGAGTCAGTACTTGTTTTAAGAGGTGTGATAATCTAGCCCAAGTTTTCAGTTAGTCTTTCTTAAAAAATGGAAAATATGCGTTGAACCAGGAGTAGGGGAAAATGCTAATCATTCAGCCATAGCTAAATTGGTACTACTTTATGTCATGGCACCTGCTTAAGAAGTTTACAACTTCCAATTTCTTTGTAAGCTTGCCAGATATCTTCAAATTAGCCCATGAAAAAACGAACTATCAAAGGCTTTCTTTTTTTTTTTTTTTTTTTTTTTAAAGCATAAGGGACGCTGTTTCACTATACTGAGTAAAGACTGTTATTCTCAGTTCTTGCACTGAAGAACAGTCCTACACATTGCTAGCATGTACTCCTGTGAACTGTGTGCTAACCTATTGTAGTGCTGCACCTGAAGACATTACATGTGTCATTAAAATCCAGAAAAATGAGAGCAGCAGAAGGAAGGATAAATCTCTTTCTTTGTATTTCTCTAACTGCTCTGTATGGATACTGTTACTAGGTCCCTATAATATTTTTGCTGATATCCTCATTCCATGAATTGTCAACTGATAGTGACTTAGGTCAGACTGTAGACAAAAGCTTTTGGTGTTTTTTGTTGTTGTTGTTGGTGGTGGTTTTTTTGCTAATGCTTCTTTTACTGCTGGACTTCCATTGTTGTCTATCTACACAAAGCAAACAACAAAATCTTTTTTATTGTCTCCTAGGGATCCATGGGAGAAAGACCTAAAGACCCTATGAATTCGTAAGACTATCAATCGCAGACAAAGGTAGAGGAATGCAGCAGAAATTATCCTTCTAGTTAGGGATATACAAGAGAAGCAGTAACACTGTGGAGGACTATACGTTTCTTGTGATCAAGAAGTTTAGACGTGTTATTGGACTTTTCATACAGTGTCTCTGGAGCTGGGTATAGATTAACAAAAGGAAATTCCTTTTTTTCTCTGAAAATAAGGAGGAAAAGTTAAATGTGTCCTAATCATATTCATGCTTTCTCACAGACCCTATAAGCAGAAAATAGGTAGACTTGGTATTTTTAAGGATGAGGAAGCAGAAATGTATAGAAATAGCTGGCATTTAAAAGGAAAATATGTGAATAAGAACCTAGCGTGAACTACCTCCTTCAAAATGCTTGAGGACTAACTCTCTTTCTGTCAATAGCTACACACTTGCTCAGATTTATTTATCCAAATAGTCCTGGGGACTTTGATAGAATGACTTTTGTGTGACAATAAATGGCACATAGTATACCAAAGCTTAGTCTTACAAAGTGTGACCAGTGTAATTTATTGTTTTCTACCTGTTATGCTATCTTCTCCTTGCATGTGTGTGTTGTGACCTCTAAAAATCATAGACTTCGTAGGGGAAGTCAAACCTTAATCTGAGAGCATAAGCACCTAGTTAGTGTAAATCCAGAAGGTGTTGGTAGACTTGAAGATGCCAGTCTTCTTACAAAAAAGACAGGAGACCCAAACCCTTAATTTACAGATAAATCCATTTCTATTATGCATTGATTGTTTTATTTTAATGAAAAACTATCTTGCAAGGAAAGTTCCTACTATTTATTCCTCATTTCTTTAATATAATTTATATTTTAATCAAAAAGGTGATTCATGCTTACCAGAATCTGCATCTATTTTGTTTTCAGTGGAAATGCAAGATTGTTTAGGGAATGCTCATTTGATTCACTGTGAAACTCAAGGACATTCAGACAAATGGTTGGCTGGATCACATTTAATGGATTATACCAAACAGAATGCAAGAACCAAGAAACCTGTATAATAGGCTGTGGAATTAAATAAGTATTGACCAGTGCAGAAGGAATCAATGGCTGTTGAAAAAAGAATGATTACAGTAGATTGCATCCCCAGGGTATAAGCACATAAGCACATGCAAGTGTTAGAGCCTTTGAAGCTTTGTTACGTTTGGGCACTGGACCCCAACAATAGAAAAAAAAACACTTTGAATTATTATCTGACCTGATTGCTGCTTTCACTGAGAAGGAGAAGCAGTACAGCATCAGTTTTTCTTGTCAAAATATGATAAGATCTTTGTGGCAAAAAATATGGGTGCCATAAATTCTTTCAGGACTGTCTAAATGTTTACAAGGCCCTGATCTAGTCTGACAAGAGCTGGAATGTCTGTAATCACATTAGGGCAAAACATCAATTTACACTCTGAAAAGCTGTGTAGTAAATGGCTCCAGGGGATTCCATCCTGATTACACAGGAAAGGCTTCTAGATCGTTGTGGAAGAACACAGAAATATTTTGGCCAACATCTCACAGAAGTGTAGGACAATCATTAACTGTATCAGCGTAGACAGACAAAACACAATTTGCTTGGCCAAAGAAGTGAAAACAGAACTATCATACCCTCCTCTTTTAAAAAATCTGGCACAGCAGTGTTCTTGAGATTTTTATACTGCTTTTTGGAGATATTTCTATGTGTGAAGTTCATAATTATGTTTTCTCTACAGAAAGTGTGTAGCCTAGTACTTTCAAAAGAGTATGCAGCTACAATCAATTGTTTTTCAATGTGAATCTCTTGTAAGGTTGGTTGACTCGTCTGTCAATAGAAATAGATGAATATTGATGTTCTTTCCAACATTATGAGATACAGTTTAACTACTTCTATTGAATTCAGTGAGAGTTTACCTTTGACTTGAATAAGTTGTCCTAAAATACATGTCAACAGCTTAAAACTGTATTGTCTAAAGCTCAGCAAATAAAGCCACATTTAGCAAGTCAAGGAAGTGGTCCGGTTTCCCAAATCACTGAACAACAATGTGAAACTACATGCTCATCACAGTTACACTTTCTACTTAGCAGAAAGCATTGCCAATATCTTAGCAGAAAGGTACTAACACCTTAAATTCTCTGTGTCTGGAAATGTGTAGCAAGTGCACAAATGAGGTACATACAGCAAAGTCCTTGAATTCTAAAAAGTGGGCCAAAATGCTTGTTCTTCCCAGTTACCCTGAAGATTTTGTCTCAGTTGTGGTGCTACTGATATGACTCCGGCTACTTAATTAACTCTGGCCAGTTGCATGACTCACACCCAGATCGAAGATCTTTCCACTAAGATTAATTTTTCCAGGCCTAAGTCCCCACTGGTGAAGCTAAGTTCAGAATGCCCATTAACTTCATACTAATCAATTAACCGTGCACATGACTGAACAACTTCATTAATGATTTAACTCCATCAAATTCAAAATTGGCTTGGACTTTATGAATGTCAGTTAAGCTGTGGATATGACTTGGATAAATAGATCTGCACAGGAAGTATTTACAGCCTAAATGAGTTCTATGGTAGAGATCTATTTTGTCTACTGGTTTATTTTATAGTCATCTTTGCTGAGAAATGTCAACCTTGCCACATTAAAGGTGTTTATAAATCCAGCCCTAATTCAGTTAATGGTTTAGGTTGAACTAAAAGAAGAATTATTTTGGATAACAAGAAAATTAATTTTGACTTTTTGTGAACATACGGTTTCAAGTTTCCAAGCCAGCCTTAGAAAGGGGTCCAGAACCCCATCCCCCAAATTAATAAGAAGGAAGTTCTTCCCACACACTTCTTCTTCTTGATGCCCATTATTTAGCCTACCATTCAGATGTGAAAATCCTTATTCAGATCCATTCTGCCCCTGATTTCAATTCCATTGCCTCTGGATATTTCCCTGTTGAGTGACATGGTTTATAGGTTAAACCAGTCCCCTGGGAACTGACACATCTGAGTTTCGGTCCTGCTGTCAATAAATATATATGTATTTTGTTCAAAATGGAACAACATCATCAGGAGAAATTGAAGAACTCATACAGAATACCTCCTCACTTCATTCTAAGGGCATCCTTCTGTGAAACAGCTAATGTTTGTCCTAATGTCTTCTCTAAACCAAGCTGTAAGGGAAGTAAAATTAAAACAATATTTCAAGATGGATAAAATATTTAAATTGTATTTAAACTTCCCCCCCCCCCCCCCCCAGTTTGACCTCAATACACATCCATTTCTGAGAGAGATTTGAAGTAAGATGAAAGAGGTCATCTGGAAGACAACACAGAAAGTTTTTTCAAGCATATGGACATTATGAAAGTAGATGTAGAGCCAGATCTTCTATGCATTCCATTTATCTTCTTCCTTGATGATAACAGTCCTGAAGTGTTTGAAGAATGTAGTCATATCCCCTCCTAGTAACTATTTAGGCAAACCAAAGTATTTATTTCATTTGAGCTTTCCTCATAAATTAACCCCTACAACCACATGTTTATTTCTGTTGCTTTGTCTGAACTCCCTCCAGCTTGCTGAAATTTTTTTGGCACAGAGGTGCTTGTAACCATAAGCAGTATTGTGGTGTCGTCTCCTTTATACTACATAGACTGGAGCTATCTTCTCCCTAGTCCACAGTATTGTGCCTCTACAAGTACAGCCTAAATTTACACTGGCATTTTTTGTTGCTGCTTTCCTTTGCAAGCTCCCTTGTAATTTGCTACCTGGTGTCACCCTGAGGTGTTTTGAATTCATCTGCTACTAAATACCTGTTTCAGGTTATTTTTTGCCTAGATGCAATAGCCTGCATATTTTCCAGATTTGACTTCATTTTCTTATTTCCTGCCCAAGTTTCTAACCTTTTTCATTTCTCTTCTGGCCTAAGTGTTCTTTTTACCACACCAAACCTTATAATATGTAAATCTTATTTGCATTCTATTTCTCACTGGTTTTAGTTCATCAATGAGCAAATTAAATGAGACAAAATTTAAGGTGGATCTCTTCTGTGTCCACCACCCTTTATCTGTTACCAGCTATTTTACCACTTGAAGCATTTTTTTAATTAACATTTTTACTATAAGCTCTAGCAAAGCCTAATATGTGCTACCAGATATCTTACTCTTGCCCGACTTCTTTCCTGTGGTAGCTGGTAAAATGAGAATTCAGATTAGTAAAATTAATTTGGAACTTAGAGGCATAACTGTGCCAATGCACTCTACCTTGAGAATTTATATGTACATATTATTGTTGTATATGAGAAACTGAGAATTTCAAATGTAATTAACTTGTCATTATCACTATCCTAATGCAAATGCAGGACTAAGGCACAAAAGACTGAAGCTATGACTAACAGGCAATGTAGATTTGCCATGCTCAAACCCTAACTACGACATCACATTAATAAACTGGGAGTACTTGTCCTAAGTAATTCTCATAGGAATTTAAATCATTGGAGAGAATGAATAAAATGATTTAATTAAAATAACATACTGAAACAGTTGAAAAAGATATCCTGGAAAATGGAAGAATGGAGAAGCTTCAATTACTATTATAGAGAATTGCTCCCAGTGAGGCAAGAACTATGTGTTCATATTTGGACAGAACAGTAATGTTACAAAAATGTTTAATTTTCCCATAGGAACGTTAATTCCAAGGTTTCCTTCAAAGTATTTACTCTGTAATCGCTGCGTTGTTGAAAAGGAGGGTGGGGCAATGCAAAATAACCACTCTGAGCTATTCTGAGCAAGCATCAAAAGGAGTTTAATAACAGTACTTGCAAAGACTTTGTAAATTACTAATAACTGTAAAAAGACTTGTTATTACTTAAGGAATGAGAGATGGTTGATACAGCTTTACTTGGAATGTGGGAAAGCATCAGCTTTATTAAGTACAGGTCTGGATTTCACCTTGCTGTTAATGAAGGACCACTGATGAGTTAGGTGTCTATGATCTGAAGAGGAAATACTATTTTATTTGACAGTCTATTAGAAGTAGGGTGGAGAAATGTACCCCCAAATATTTTAGAGGCTTATTTAATCAGCAAAGAACATACCATATGGTTTGCATCAGGAAATACAAAGAAAGGGTGATGCTTTGAAGTTAAATTTTTGAAGTGTAGATTTATTGGATAAGAGGTTTGAGGGTTTGTTGTTTGTTGTTTTGTTTTTGGGTTTGGTGGGGGTTTTTTTGGTTTTGCTTTCTTTAAGGAAAAAAAAAAAAAAAAAAAAGAAAGGTAAAGCCTTGAAAACTTAAAGTGGTACCTCTAAAAACTCTGGTTCTGAAACCTTCCCTTAACTGCTACCGTAGAATTTGATCCAAGGTGCCATGGATATTGCCAAAAACCTATAATACATCAAAAATGACTTCAGGAAAGTGAGGACTTCTTTACTTGAAAGACATTACTCATAGACAGGCAGGTGTTAGTATGTCATTAGTACATGCACACTACATACATACATTGTTGAAGGTACTCCACACCTTCACATTTAGTGGAAAAGTCTGGGTTCTCCCTTTTAGGGCAGCAAATTGCTGTATATTATTTTATCCTATCATCTCACATGTTCTCTTTTTTCACAAGATACTTCAGGAATTCCATTTCCAATACAGTCTGGAAGAAGAGTATTTGAAAATCCACCAATTCTGCAAAACCTTATGGAGACACAGAAACATCACAACAGGTCCCTGGAATCTTGTTTAGCTCCTTTGCTGGACCACACTGGTTAGGGCTGCAACTGTGACACGTAGCTGGGGTTAAGGTGACTTTGTAGTGTACTCCAGAAAACAGGTAAATGAAGCTCTGCTGTTTGCTCAGCAAGAATTCACAGAACCAAAACATTTCAGTTTCAAAATATGAGTGTTTTCCAACAGAATTCTTCAAGAGAAAATGTTTGGCCAGACCTAATAATAAATAACATCAAAACATATGCTGGTGTGTTTGATTCTAAAATGAGGCAGAGTAGGGGAAGTTCAATCACCATATACAAAATGTCAAGAGATGTGGACATTGGTTCAGGAATTCTGCAGTGAAAGATTAGTACCTATTTTTCTCTAAACCAGAGCTGTATCACTCAATGTGATTTTGCTGAGTTCTTCACTGTTCTTGAGAAATGGTTTGCATGCTGTACTGCATGTTATAGATTTTAGAGTGTTAAATATAGAATCTAAGTATAATGATTCTTTTGTCAAAATGTGTTAGATGCAATGGTCTTTTTTTCCCAAGGAATTAAATCTGAGTAATTTATAGTCCTGCTGATAGCTCCTAAAGGAAGGTCCTGAAGCTTTAACGCTTGTGTAACCAGCTCTGTCCTTAACTTTTTTTCAGATCTTGGAGAAGTAGTTCTATCTCCAGAACATCAGTGTGGTGATCCATATATAACAGTGCATATCTATAAAGCACTATGAAGTAAAACTAAAAAAGCACTTTTTGTTATATTTTCATACAGATTTCCTCATTGCTTTTTCTTTTCTTGGCCTCAAAAAACCACCTGTGCTTGTTTCAGCATTGTTCTAGGTGTGCAGTGAGGCACTACTTCTTGGAGAATGCAACATACTAGTGGATTTAATGAGAGGCTTTTGTCTGATAGGCAGAGGAAGGAAGCTCTTACTCAGTCCCACACAGCATCACAGTGCAAGCACAACTGCTGTCATATTCTTTTACCCTCCCTTCCTACCCATGAGGCAAGATGAGGTTTATTTTGTTCTGTTTTCAGTTTCAAAGGAAAGGGAAGTGCAAACTGTTTTCTGTGGCATTTCAACTATGATACTGCAGTGCATAAAATTTCAGGCCCAGTGCTTTGTGCTTTCAACTCCTGTGTTGCTCTTAGCATGCAGAGGGTTGCACCAGCTATGCTTACTGACATGAAGTGTTTCATTTTTCCCGTTTGTTTGAATACCAATGTGAGGCCTGGTTGGACAGTTTTCATTTCTGCCTTGAGGGAGCGACCCATATGTATTCAGTAAAGCTCTGATATGAACACTATTGCGTCTTCCTTTCTGTGGCTCACCTGAGTCTGGAGTTGCAGAAATATTTACAGCCTTCTTGAGAGGAAAGTGCTACAGAGTTAACACTGCGGTCCTTTATAGACTTAAGACCTTATCTTTTAATACTCAAAACAGTGCTGCAGAGTAGGATGATATCTTCAATGTACAGTGAGTCAGACCAAGAACATTTTTTGGCTCAGTTCACATATTCTGATGTTAAAAACATACCATACAGTCAGTATAGCCTCTGTTGAATGGACAAACTCAGTTGAAAAGATAAATGGGAAATTTTCATCCAAGGATGGCATGCTTTCTTAAAAGGTCCACCTTTTTTAAAAAAGGTGTACTTTGATTTAAAAAGAGGCTTGAGTAACTTGTCTCAAAGATGATCTGAGAATGGATGTCACAGTTTAACTCCAGCCAGCAACTAGGCACCACACAGCCACTCATTCACCACCACCCACCCACTGAGATGGGAAAGAGAATCAAAAAAAATGTAAAATTCATGTGTTGAGATAAAGACAGCTTAATAGGATAGAAAGGAAGAAAATAATGATGATGATGATGATGATGATGATGATGATGATGATGATAGTAATAGTAATAATAATAATACTGAATAGTAATAATAATAATAATATGACAATAATAATAATAATGAAAGGATTGGAATATACAAAACAAGTGATGCACAATGCAATTGCTCACCACTTGCTAACCAATGCCCAGTTAGTTCCTGAGCAGCAATCCCCCCAGGCCAACTCCTCCCAGTTTATATACTGGACATGACATCCCATGTTATGGAATACCCCTTTGGCCAGTTTGGGTCAGCTGTCCTGGCTGTGTCCACTCCCAACTTCTTGTGCCCCTCCAGCCTTCTTGCTGGCTGGGCATGAGAAGCTGAAAAATCCTTGACTTAGTATAAATACTACTTAACAACAACTGAAAACATCAGTGTGTTATCAACATTCATCTCATCCTGAATCCAAAACAACACTATACCAGCTACTAGAAAGAAAATTAATTCTGTCCCAGTTGAAACCCGGGCAACGGAGTAGTCAGAGAATATTAGGAGGAAGAAGAAAATGCTCTTACCCTTTATAGCATCAGTGAGGTTATTACTGTGTCTGAAAGACATATTTAAAAGTAGTATATAAAATTGGAAAAGGTCTACTGAGATGGTCTGAAGTCTGAATAATGGACTATATAGGGTAAGATTTAAGACCCTTACACTGTGGAAGATTTAAGGTATCAATCCCTCCAATAATCCAACAGGAGGTTAGCCCATGACTTGATCTCATTTTCAAAGTATCTACATAGGAGAGATTTATGGATTTTAGCAGAGAAAAAAGCATAAAGATATCAGAGAAGGAAGCTAGTGGATGTGAATGCAAACTAAAAATAAAGCACTGTATTAACAGTGGAATGGTTTCCGTGCCACCTGAAACTATTAAATCAATACAACCTGTCTTTTCGAAAGATACAGTATAATTCAAACAGAAATGATGGTTTTAGTGCAAAACTGCCAGTGTTATGCAGTTGCTCAGAACTTAATTTCTCCTACATGGACTGGGAAAGTTTCAGATTATACTTCAGAGCTCATCCTTTTCCACTGCCTGTGGCTGAGATTTCTTTACTTTTGCTGTGAGATAACTCAGGAGACAGAATGCCACAGGCCAGAAGTCCTACACGGTTTTGCCCCACACAGTGCTGTTTCTGATATCTACAAGCTAACACTAAAGGTATAACATAGACACTGGGTACTTTTCTTCTTGCATGTTACCTAGTAGGTATATACTCATTTGAGAAGAAGAGACTGGTCAAGCTATATGAAATTATTATAGGTAAATTTTTGCTTTCTTGAACTGGAGAAAACCTTAAGAATTACCTCTCAAGTCATTCAAGCTTGTATTCCCCAAAGCAGAGACAGTGGAGGTGAAATTGTGGAAAAGCTGCTCTAAACTTTGAAAAACTTGATTTATGTAGTAGCAGCAGCATTGTATCCCAGGGTTTTTGTCCGTTCCAAACTGCTATTCATTTCCCCAGCAATGGATAGCTTCTTGTTATGTCTTAACCTTTTGAACAGCCTTAGGCTCCTGAGTGGTTTCCAGGAGGATTTATCATCAGTCCTTCCTTCACAGTTAAGACATTTCTGACGTTAAGCAACCCTCCACTGCTGTTACAAGAATAGCTGCTATACCACCTGTTAGAGATTTTCTGTTTATCAGTAGAGAGCCTAGAGATCATAAAGTATATGTCTCGAGTGTAAGGAAGACTAAGATGCTATTCTGTAATAGCTTTCTTCAGCTACTGCTGCCATGGACATTTTGTACAAATACAGATCATTTAGACAACTAATCTTGATAAATCAATTTTACATAGATTTTTTTTTTTTTATCTGTTTCCAGATGGTCTTTCTAAATTACTCAATTGAAAGAGAAATAAAAATGTTCTGAAAGACAACATTCCATAGCCAAGGCATATATATAAAGAAATTATGATATCTCTTCCTTTATAAAGTATTTATTATCTATAAGTTTGTGTTCTTAATCCTCTTTTTGCATGTTTGTAATACAAGATTTTATCTTGTATTACAATTTGGACTAAAAGACAGTAAAATGTTGCAAACAAGTAAGAATTATTGAATTGCTGTTAAAATGTGTTGGGTTTAAATCCACAGATAATTTTAATTATATGGTGGAAAGTGAGGGAATTAATAACATATATAGTCAATTAATACTGTATTTCTATTTGACTGTGGCTTCAGATGTGCTTGGTGTTGGCTTAGTATTCCAAATCAGTAATAAAGATGTTAAAAAATAATAAACTATAATACTTAATTCCATTTTCATTTGTTCCTTATTAATGAATGCTTGCTTGTAAATTGCTTTGATGATACATGCAATTGAAGGCACAATTATTCAAGTCAGTAGACCAGACCTTTACCTACAAACAAGAACATAGACAGCAGAAAGGAAGGACTGACAGGTAACAGTGGTCTCATGAGGCTACTATCACAGCTGTTTATCAGGGAGCATTAGGAAGACATTTCCTCCAATTAATAAAGTATAATTATCAAAAGTTGGCATCCTAGTGGCTGGTGAAGGAGCTAAACAAATCAGGTGCATTGCATTCCAAGGTCCTAGCCAGGAGTTTTTCAAAATTATGAAAGTCATTCTTTCAAGTAAGGTTACGTTAGACCAGGGAATGGACATAAAGGTACTAAATTCAGTTCTGTTTCTTGTTTCAAGGTTTATCTTTTCTCTCTGTTTCTTTTAATTGGTTTGATGTCACATTTACTTTGCCTTTCTCTCTATTAAAAAAAAATAAATGTTTTATGCAGTGCAAGATCATAAACAATATAGAAATAATTCTTCATTTTAGCAGCTCCTTTGGCTTCCATCGTGACAAATGTTTCTGTTTCCCGCCAACATGTTGGCAAAGAACAACAAATATTTTGCTGCCAATTTGTTCCAAGTTTAATCAACATACTTAGGATCAGATAAAGAATTTTTTTTAGAGGACATCTTATGGAAGCTGTTCATCTTAACTCAGTGGAGAATCAAAAGTTATTTACTGCTATAAAAGCTTTTCCTTGATAACCATGTAATAAAGGAACAAACACAACTCAATATCTTGTGCCATTTATCAGTTATCTGTCTACAATGCTCTCTTCAAAAATAGCTTTAGAAGAGAAGAAAGGAAGCAGCCATACTCTCATAAACAATTTCTTCCCTGATCTATGTTCTACTGGCAGCAACAGGTATAGTTTTTAGATGATCTTTACAAATATGCATGGTGGTTTCATTTTATGCTAGCTCAAAACTAAGAACAAAGCCTCATCTTAATAAATGATCCTGTTATTTAATAGTATGAATGTAGGTATTTCTTCCCTTCCTTTCCACATTGAAATGATTCATGCATGTTAACTCTCACCATGAGAATCCCTGGGGATGAAAGTACTGTAGACATGTAGATGAGGTAAACATTACACTCCTATCTGTGCTTCAGTTTACCTTATGTTCTTACACTACACACCTTGGTGACATGAGGATTTTAAAGTCAACCTTAGATTGATAAAAAGCTGCATATCTCCTACCTCCCCACACCAGAATAAGAAAAAAGAAAGAAGACCCTGCAAGAATCCTGAATGCTGTGCACTTTGCAGTAAAGACAGAGCCATCAATAAGAGTAATTTTGGAAGATAAGCTCTTCATTTTCTGAGGAAATGGAAGCCTTCCCTGATGGAAATAAAGAAAAGTAGAAGTAAATTTGTTCTGAATCTTTCTTAGAAACAATATTTGAGTTTGAGGCTTTTTAATGTAGATAGCATTACTCCGTGAATTGACATAACTCTAGTTAAAAGGACTACTGTTGATCCATGTCAGAGTCAGATGACACCTAAACATATTTCTGTTTACAGTATCTATGTAGTAAAGGCAATTTAGACTTGATAGATGTTTTACCTGACATTTTTTGTATTTATCTGCAAGAAGCAGAACAAATCTGAAATCATTATTATTTAAAAATCCATGAAACATACCACCAGAATGGTCACTGTGTGTTTACCTGCCTCAGTGCAAACTATAGCAGCCCTGAACAGAAACAGGCCTGTTTATACTCTGAGGAAGAATGCTTTGGAATGTTTAATGGAGAGAATACCAAAGACAGAACATGCTGCTAAGTGAGTGTCCTTCTCTCCTTTCTGTCTTTCTTCCTTCCTCCTTCCTCCACTTCCTCTCAGCCCCCCTCACTTCTTTGTGGTGATTTGCTGTAGCTATTTAAATCAAGATGAGAGAGGAACTGCAGACCTTCATGCTTCGAGGTAACTTTATTACAAGTTGAAACAAAATCTTGGATGCCCACCTGTGTGTTAATCCTCACTTCTGAAACTCGGGCGTGATAACCTGAAGAGCCCAGATTTGTTCTCCATGAGTAGCTGTCAGTAACTATTTTCTGTCTTCTGGTTTATATATCTGTTTGTGTCTATAATTCTCAGGGATTAGCCTAAGCCTAGGGTAGCAAGTAGTTTTAATTAAAAAAAGATTGAGTAGACCAATGAACTGTAACACAAAATCCTTGTGAACTAAGATACTGAACCTGAATAATGTTGTTTCCTGTGCAACTGTTAAACAGGAATGGGTTTGCTCTTATCACTTATCTTTGGCTTTACAGCATATGGAATGCACCTTTATTATATTTTACATTTTATAATTCAAATGGTCTGTGTTTAAAGAAGAATACACAGACTACATTTCAACTGTGATAAAAAAAATCCTGGTTTAGGACAGGGTTCCTTCCTGTAAATGTAATTTCAGCCTCCAGGAAACATTGCTGGTCTGCTTTCTCCTGCAAAAGGTGTCTATTTTCTTTTTGCAGCAGTACAGGGTTTGTGAATTCTCTCTTGTAAACAGCAAGGTGTATTCCTATCTGATTTTCACTTTTGTAGCCAGTGAAGTCTGGTATTTGTCTAACAACATTTCCATTTTTCCTCCATCTAAAATGGGTGTACGCATGAGGATGGTTTTGCTGCTTTTCATGAGAGTCTCTGCCTTTACCATGAGACCTTGTTACCAGTTAGCTACCTTTTCTGCAGGTCATCAAGTAATGTAAGTTACTGCATCTCTGAGGTAGCAGAAGTTGGTACAGCACTTTCCAGGTTTTCTCTCATCCAGACAGTCACTAATGATTAGTGAGTATCAGATTAAGTAAATTTTTGAAATTGTTGATCAAGAGCGTATTCATTTAAAAGTATGGCACACCTTGAACTTGTTTGTAACATTGCCCTCACCTGGTGGATTAGGTATTCTAAAATTTACTCTGATGAACTAGAGGTGGAAATGAAGGATGTAATCATGATTATGAAAGTAATGGGTAGGAGGAGAGCTAGAAGAAAACAAACTGACCAAAGCAACTGAAAATGGATGACTGCTGTAACTACTAAAGCTATAAAGCACTAGCTGTGTTTCAGACACAGTTTACTGCTTTCTAGTCCTGCCTCATTACCTTATATAGGTACTGTGTTTTGTCTCTTTTAATAAATAAAATACTTGTGGAATGCAAAGTAGCCTTTATCTGTAAACTCCAGCAAAACATCTAGCTTTAAAATACTCGAGAATTCTATTTGTTTCCTCAGTAACCTGTGAACTTCCAGGTAGCTCCTGCTGTTGCCACTGCTAATGTCCCATGCTAGCCCACTCATGAAGCCTGTAGACAAGAATAACTGAAATATTTGCTTCAGAATCAAATATTTAATCAGGGAAAAAACGTATAAACTCCTATTAAAACAGTTATTTCTTTCAGAACTCATTACCACACATATAGAGGTAGATCTGTCCATAAAAATACAAGGTTTTAGTTTCCATATTATGATTCAAACTAAGTCTTTAACCTTCATGAAAATTGTTTAGTATTAATATTAATGTTTTTCAACATTTTATGTTTCTCTGGATTTCTTCAGGGTTGGCCATGCTGATTTCAAGAGCCAGTGACAAAGATATGGGATTCTAATGTTTGTAAGGTCTTTTAGAAGATGCTGGTGTCATTATGCAGGGAATCCAGATGGATTACTGCTGGCACATTAGTACATTGATACATCGTTGTTAAGTTTAATAATATGAAAGAAAGGAACATAAGTTTTAGACAAGTAGATTTATTTACGTTTAAAATGGATTTGGCATCTGAAGATTCCTTCAGACCCCAGTCAGAGTTTGAGAAGCATCTTGATATGCATTTCTGAGAGATTTCATTGAAATTAAGGACCACATTAAGATCAAGTTAATCTTGAACATCTTCCTGAAGCTAGGCTGCACACTTTAAAAAAAGTCACTATTCACTTAGATACGTCTTTGAGTATTCAAGCAACAGGTAGGCATGGCCTTTAATTACTGAGTAATAAGTGGAGGGAAAGAGTAAAGGACCCGAAGTTGCCTTTCATTTTGAAACTACTTTTAAATTAATACATAAAAAAGCCCTCCTCCAAGACATAGCTTTGCACCATGCCTGAGTAGCTTCCCTTTGCAGCCCCATGAAGCCCATCTGCCTATCACTGCACCATGAAGTGTCCCAAAACCAGTGACTTCAAGGAGCTCTCACAAGCACCTCTCGCAAATTTACTTCTCTCTTTTTCTCCCTTGTCAGTAGCCCCATAGCCACACACCATTCCATAAAACATGTGGTAATGCAAATGATATTCAAAAGGATGGAGCAAGTGCTAGGTAGGTAAATCTTCACCGAATGTGTCTTTAAGGACTCCTTCAAAGCACCACTGTGTTTAGCTGTTTGGAGGTGCACCAGCCTCACAGCTTGCCAATGTAATAGAAAAAGAACTAGTGTCATTAGGATATATGTGTTGTTTCTCTCTTCATACTCTGCCTTTAGATACCTAACACTCACAGTTCACTGCGGGAAACTGGAAGTCTGAAAAGCACTAAGCCTCAGTACTCTTTTCGGTTGAATCACATGGACTGAAACTCCTCTCTGTATAAACACTGAAATACCAGAAATGCCACTGCTGAAGAAGTTTATCCATCCTGAGTTTTACAGTGTCTGTCTGACTGGCTTGTCAGAAAGATTTGCAGATAGAAAGAAAACAGAACAATTTGGATGCCAGGTTTCTCAGAACAGCAGTCAAAGCAGTAGGGATGTATGTGAAATATATCATACCATGAAAGGTTTCTAACTTTTCCCTTTTCACTTTTTCCCCTTTTCTTTTCCAGTTCGTTGGCACATCTATGTCTCCTGAGCAGATTAGGTTTCAGATTCCTCAGTTTACATGAGAGGAAAATCTGAAATTTTCCACATAGAGAGGAGTTTTTGCAGTCTGAAAATGATGTGTATGTGACATAGTTGGTTTCTCCAACACTGTGACTTTGAGAAAAGCCTGAATTTTATGAGTATTTTTTATAATGTAGCATTTGCCAGAGGTCTTTACTTTCCCTTATTATTGAAAATCTGGAACAGAGAGGCAAACTTTCAAGACAGCTCAGAAGCTAGTCTGAAGTAGCTAGTCTGAAGCTAGTCTGTGAAGGGAATGTCTCCAGTGTCTGAGAAAGGGGAAAGCATCAAGAGGAAGTAAAGGAGTAAGCTAAGGAAACATTCATTTTTGTCACTCAGTGTTGTCTGTCTAAAAAAATTAGCTTAGTCTCTGGTTGCACACAGTGGAGTGTTTTGTTATTGCACTGAGCTGAAACCAGAGCTGAAAGAGTTGTCTGGAGCTCATGAAACAATAGAATACCCTTTGATTTAAGAAACAAGGAAGAAGGAGCTGAAATGCCATGGCTTCAGAGAGCTGTTAAGTGACCATGATATTGTGGGAAAGTGTGCAATGGTTTATTCAGGATTGGAGAGCATGAAGTAGTAGAGGCACTAGCAACATAAGTCAGGCAACTGCCATGGATGGCCTGGGTCTCTGTGCTGCAGCAAAGGGCACAATAATCATGCTCTTCTGCCTGACAGCTGGTGAGTGAAAGACTTTAGGGTGAACTCAGGTGAAGACATGTGGGAAGCATCATAATCCGCTAATAAATATATTAAGTCCCATGCATTGTGACCTCACACTTTATGCAGTAGTTTGAAAATACAACATTCCTCTTGTGTGATTTTTTCTAATTTCCACAAGCAATGTTCAATACTAAACATTCTTTTATTAATATTCACATGCAGAAATGTTTTTTCTAACTCTTTTCCTAGGTACTTGTCTATTCTGGGCTTAAGGAATGCAAACACCATTAAATGAACTTTTAATTATTGTAATTAAAATTATAGCTACATATACAATTCATCTGCATAGCGTTCACTGTTCAGTGGCACAAAACTAATCACCAGGTCAAGATAAAAGTGACTTAAAAACAGATAAAATGATGATGTGCCTGAGTCCTGTTTCCACTTTGGAGTGATTAGAATATTAAACTGTCACAGCTGGAAAACTAAAGGCAAAAGACAAAGTTTTCCATCTGTTATGAAAGAGCTTTTCTTCTAACATTCTTTAAAAAAAAAAAAAAAAAAAAAAAAAAAAGTGGGGCATTCATTGAAAGTAGCAGAACCAGAATCTAGGACGCAGCAATTACTGTGCTGAAAGAGCAGTGATGTGGATTAAATGCTTCATCTCCATGTGAGCCAGTAGTGAAAGGACAAACATAGAAACAAATGTCTGGGTAGAGGCAAGGTCTGAATAAGCTCTGAAGTTCTCTGCAATAAACATCTTTGAAGAAAGCTTGATTCTTTGCTCACAGAAGCAATTCATTTTAATGCTGCTTAACATAGATGTTTCTCTCCATTTTATATTATGCATTCTTCTTGTATAATGAAACATTTATGTTGGATAAATGGCTGTAGATCCTGGCGAACCAGTGAGATTTCTGTGATTTAAAAAAAAAAAAATTCTGTGAAAGATTTTCCATTCATCTGGAGTCCTTTCTCATCCACAGGACCACCAAGTCCAAGCACACTAACCCAATATTAGCACTCTAGGCTGTCTTGGCCTAATACAAGGATCGTTAGCACTAAAAAAAGTAAGTCTTAATACATGACCTTGTTAAGATACCTCTGATTTTACTGTTAAGAATGAAGATAAAGACATTATGATATGGAGATATTTACAGAATATTTACAGGCTAAAACCACTATTTATGAAATCAGGTGCCACCCAGTTAGCAAATGATAATAGATACTGGTTTAATTATTTATCTTGGGATACTAGCTATTATATTCAATTCCTCGTACTGCAGTGATTTCTGCACATAATCACAAAAAAATTTTTTTAGTATTTACCCAAACTTGTGACTACTTGTTCTTTTTTTTTATGGAAAAATTGAGAGCTTTGTTTGTCAGCTCCTCTTAACATTTTGTCTCATTACAGAGTTTTCCATGACAACCAGTCTGCAAGCACTGATGGCCTCCTACAATATATTTGACCTTTTATGTGTTCTGTATTTTGACTGTTGATGCTTTCCAGTTCAGTGTGCATCACTGAAGCTATAAACAGAGCAGAAAGGATGTACAGCAGAGCAAATAGCTAAGTGGAATATATAATCAAAACAAGAAATGTCTTTTTGGAGGTATCTTGTGTTAAGTACTGTAGGGGCACCAGAATTGGGCAGGCTTAATGTTTTGCTTCAGTTTCATAAATAGGGGAGCTGAATTTATGCTGTGCATGCAGATGTGTATCTGCACTACACAGGTGAAAGACAAGCTTATGCCAATACACTGTGAAGAATTCAGAACTATGTTTTATTACACAGCCGTCCTTTTAGCCAGCAAATTGCAGTGGTGTAGGGGAGCCTTTCAGCCCGACAGGATGCATTCCTTTTTAATGCAAAGATTTTTTTCTTTAGTAGATGACTACACCATATTGCACAAAAACAGAATACCTTATTGCAGTGCAGCTGTGAAGTGCCTGCAGTTTTCCTCAGTTGGCACCAGTCCCCAGGGTATCTACGTGACACTGGGGAAGATGGCAGGCAGTATCAAATCTGGGAAAAATATTTGCTCTGCTTAAAGAAACTTCAGTAACTTTTGAGAGCTAGGCACTGCCTTATTAACTTGCCCACAAGCTGCTGATACATAAAGTATTTTAGTTCTTGGCACACTGGAAAGATCATAACAAGATAAAATCAAGCTGTCCTTTGTGGATAGGTGTCCTGTCTTTGGGGTCAGGAAGGGGAAGGGGAGGATCTGTTGGGGCTGAAAACATTCAGACATTTGGACAATTACCAGTCCCCTGAAAAATCTGATGAAAGATGAAGCTAGCTGGGCATCTTGGTGGACATACTGGAGCACCAGCTGTTTTATATTAGAATTAGAAGAGATTTAGGGCTTTAAGTGGACTTCAATAATTGCTGCTCCTAACTTTTTATACTGATATTTATAGCTGTCATTATTAGACGTACCAAAATTTAATTTTTCCCAGGGAGTCTATTAAAAATAGTTTTGTTTTGCTTTCTCAGATGTTTACATTTAACAAAGATGGCTAATTAAATAATCTTCCCTTCTCATTGCAGAAATAGACCTTCTGTGATCAGATATTCATCAGAATCGCCAGCTTCATTATTTGTATTTGTTTTTGCTGAGACCCTGACTTAACTGAAAAATGTTTTTAATTACATTTTAGAAGTTCTGCTAATAGAGTTTCCAGCCAAATTCATAATGACCTTGAAAATGTTTCTGACATGCAAGAAGAAAAAAAAAAAAGTAATCAAATACATGAAAGCTAGGAAAATCTTGTTACTTGCAATGTGGGGGCATTTTATTTTCAAAAATAAATTAAAAAATCTCTTTCTAATACCATTTCTTATAAATGTTAACTTGAAACAAGCCAGAAAGAGCTTGAATCTGGTTATACTGTTATTGAAGCAGCTTTACTCTTTGGGTAACACACATGAAACTTTGTATTTAGCCTCTTCTTAAATGCAAAGGCATGGAACATCTAGATACGTTTCTGATTTAAAATCCTGGACAGGTAGAATAAAGACATATCTTTAAATTCTGCCCATATTAACATCATTACTTTTTAATCTTACTTTTTTTTTTTTTTTTTTTTTTTTTTTTTTTCCCAGATTATATATGAAAGGCTGATGTATTTTCTAGTAAAACTGCAGAGATTAACACTGCAAACTAAATGAGTTTTTGTTCTGGCCACACAAATGCAAGGTCACAACTGTTGTGATTTTGAGACACACTTTCATCTGGTTTCAGTTTTTCACTGTCACATACACTTATACAGATCCAGAGCATAGCATTAGCAGGATGTATGTAAAATTATCATTGATAGCTATCCTTGACAGCCCAAACCAAGCAGAGTATAAGGGAAGAGTAGCAAAGCTGTGTAAAGTCCAGTTTGGTCAGAGAAAATCTCCGGAATATAAGTGACTTTTTTTGTAGTTTTGGGGCAGAAAATACTATAAATTAAAATCTTTTATCTTTTCTTTCAATCTTTTAGTCATAATTGCATGGAATGTAATTGTCTCTAAGGACCAGATTTTGCAGGAAGATGTGCAGAGGAAGGAGCAAAGGCTCCATGGGGAAAAAAAAAAAAATAATCTATATTTTCTGTCAATTAAAGAGTAGTCTCAGCTGTAGATTTTTGTTCTGTAACTACTTTTGTGTTCTTTTTATTCTTCACTTCAGTATGATACATATAAACAAAATTGTCCACCTTTGCTTTCAAATGAGTTTTACCAGTGCTCCTCTTCACTCTGTTGCCATTCGGTCTGCTAGCATCTTTTTGATAATGAAGCATCTGGAACCAAAATTAACATTGCTGTTTATTGAGATATTTATGACCACATTTAACTGTGCATAATAGCCGTGCTGACCATGTTCGAGAAAGAGAAAAAACAAAATCCATTCCTTTGATTTAATCTGCTTTAAATGTGCATAACACAAGTGTATGCTAGTTTTATTTGTTTGCTAGGTATAGTAAGAAAATGCAGTGGAGGTCTACATTGCACTGCAGTTTTGCAGTTGTATCTTTTAACTCTTTATAAGGAATTCTGGTTTTAGGATCCTCAGAGTCACAAATGTTACCTAGCTTATAGTTTTCACGTTCAATGCCACAGTATGCAACTTTTGCAGAAATGCATATAGGAGTAAGAGTTGGGTACATGCAGAAGAGTTACCCTATTACTTCTGCTTCTGTATTTCTGTCTTCTGCAGTGTTATTTATGCTAGAACCCTTGGCAAAAGTGACACAACCTTGCTTTCTGGTTTGGTCTCATTTATATAGATTTCAGTTTGGTGAAACAGAAGAGCTAATGTTAGCATTTATCAGTGTTTTTCAGCTGTCTCGGAGCTCTATTTATTAGAAATCTTCTAGGCAAAGTGGAAAGTTTGTGCACAATCAATAAACATTTAAGCAATAGTAGTTTATATTCTTTTTTTTTTTTTTTTCCCCCCCCAACAGTCCATTTAACATCTGAAGGTGATCTGTTGTGGAATATCCTGATTAATAGTATCTCTGTTCCTTTGAAAATATGGAGCTCAGCATAGAATGAACTGCTGAGAAAAAGAAGATAATGAACTATATCTTCCTTCAGCGTTGATTTTATTTGGAGCAGCCAAATTCCTCTTTGCCTTTTTCTTAAGGACATTGTAGATAGATAGAGGGACAGACAGGCAAACAGATAGATAGGTAGATAGGTGTACATAATATATTACATATTAATTACATACGGTTATATATATGCTTATACATGTACAGTGTGACTGCATCCTTGTGCCTCCTTTCCTCTCAGCTGCCCACTACATTCCTCAGGAATGCTGGCAGTAGGAAACAGTATGGAGGTGAAGACTTAGGCTAAATTTTCTCCAAAGCCAGTGCTGGAAGAAGTTTAAAGGGATCCAACACAGAAACTGATGCTGACAATTTGTTAAAGGTTTGAATTGTTGGTTCATCTGAAAATTGAACTTTGACCCTTAGAGCAATAGATGTCTTTTAAAGTATCTTTTCAGTGATTCATGGTTCAGTGGTCCACATCCCTAGGTGTGAACACTTGTATTTTCCATTACATTCCTTTTGCTCTTCCTTCCACTTACTTATCTCTATGGCTTTCAACATTATGGCTGAAGTGGCAGCTGATACCCAAATTAATTTGCTCATGGAAGTGGAGGAAGTCTTTAATTGCTCTATTCATGCTCACCCAGAAGCCTAACTTAGACTGACTTCAGCATAGGTCAGGATTTCTGATCAGACTGGGAGATGGGACACCACAGGGTGATGTTGTCTAACCTTCAGTCCTTTTTCTGCTACCCTCTTGGGAATCTGCTGCTTTGTAAAATATGGTCAAGGGTGAATATTTCCTAAATGGGTCCCTCATGAATTATTTACTCTTTCTAGGTATGATTAGCAAGTCTTTAAAAGTAATTATTATTAAAGGACTTTCCATTCCAGCTGAATTTGTTCTGTCCCCATGAAATAACCTGGGGTGGTCTCCACCTGATACTTGATGTTTAGTACTTTATAAGTCAGCTTTGTAGGAAAATTGTCTCATAATCGTGCAGTATGCCCGTACACATCTGCAGTGATTCATTACTGAAGAGTTAGGGCATTTCAGCCTGGGGCTGAAAATTCTTGAGTCCTTTATCTATGAAACCTTGAAGATCATTCATGGGGCCATTTAAAATACTACTTGACTAGATATTTTAAAATTTCACATTAATTTGTGATATTACAACAATCTTATAATTATAAAGAAGCCAGGTTTAAATGTGAAGGGAAGACTTGCTGAACATGACACTAGAATACAAGTTAAGAGTGGAAAATCTGTAAATATAAATAAGAAAATGTTATAGATTTGGCAGGAGGGATGGACGGGCTGTTTACCTGGATCTGTGATAATTGTCGTCAGTGTTTTCATAGTGTTGTTTAGCATAGCCTGAAGTTGTATGTTTACATGGCCTACAAAAAAAGATATCTTTTACTTCCTCTTTAATGTGCTTGCTGAATTCCTCAGCTTTGGAAGAAATAACTACAGTCTGGCCATATTTTGTGTGTCCAACCCTGGAGTTAAGAAGATTGAGTTAGTTATATTATCTGTGATTGACTTTTCCTAGTGCCAGTGTCCTACAGTGCAATGACATTGGTTTTCCTTAGATGAGTAGGATATATATAATATGTCAAGATCTGGCTTGTTCAAATGAATCTATATGTTTAGTTCATCAATATGCTTCTAAAGAGTCTCATTGACTCTACTAAGAATTTCTTTATATGTTTGGAATTGTATTGTCTCCAGAACAGTGGAAGCAGCAGGTTTATTTGAAGTCCCTTTCCTTTTCTGTAGTGTATATATATGTATCTATACACTACAGAATACTCATTTCTTTGCTTTTATTTATATATATGTATTTATTTATGACATATAATGAGTTAAAGCTGTAAAGGAGAAACCCTAATTCATATTACAGCCTGAAAACATGTTGTTACCTACCTTCTCTTGCCCCTCTCACTTAGTGCTGTGTTGGGATGGTCTTTTTACACAAAAAAGCTAGAGCATTAAAAGTGCAAGGTGAAACTGAATAACTTGCTGAATCTTTCTGATGCACTTCTGCTGGGAACCGTGCTGTTCAGTGTGGGAACACCCATAGTAACTTTAACAGGTTATCAGCCTTGCTGAGGCAGAGTAGCATTGCTGTCAGTGGCTGTATACACCCCTGAGACATCATCTCTTGGACATATCCTCAAACTCCATAGGAAATTTATACTTAATTGCTTCTCTGGAAGTTGCTTGTAGCTCACAATTTGCAAGCAAGCAACCCATTTACTAGTTTTCCTTTTAAGTAGGTCTGATATTTACAGCCCTGCACCTAGCTAGTGGCAAGGGTTGATATTTTTTGATGACAAACTTAATTAGGACTAGCTAGTGAAAGTAAGCAGCCCTGCTGTCCCGTAAGTCTGACTTAGAGCTCTTTGTACTGTGGGAAAAGTGTTCAGCCCTCTGCATAGAGGAGGACAGGCGCTATCAAAAGCCTTTTAGCACAGTCCCTGCTAACATGACTGACAACACACCTGTGCCTGCAAGCAAGTGCCATAGCCGCAGAGATGCCTCTTGATGCAGTCCAGTTAAGGCTGACCTTTCTGTGCAAGTGAAAGGCTGATTGATGTCAACAGTTGTAAACATAACAAGAGTCAGATGACCTTTGCAAAGAAAAAACATGGGGTCAAACAGATTTCCTGAAGTCAACGCTACAACCTGCCTTCGCCCTTTATGAACAAAAATGTTTCTTCTATCAGCAATAAAAAGAAGCTCTTGAATTTTGTATCTGTGAAGGCCACAGTCACTGGGTGGTTTATGGCAAGCAGTCCCAACTAAGACACAATGACTGTCCAATTATCTCACCATTTCTTTAACTCCATGCTTATCTAGCAGAATGAACAAAGAAGTTTTCCTTTGGATACCCACGATAAGCTCATCACCAGACCATCATTTATTACTGAAAATAATGGAGATTTTGAATCTGCATACCTGCAGTCAAACAAACCCCTGTGTTGACCCAAATACCATGACCTGCATCCATTCAGCACAAAATCCTATCATTCTTTAAGTTAGACTGGCAACAGACAAAGCCTCAGAATCATGTAAGTTGCTGATCAATCTTTTAGGATGGTTAAACCCAGTTTTCTGTCAAATTTCAGCAAAGTGTTTTTCACAAAGCTGAATGCAGGCTGCATGTTGAGCTACAACAACTTTGCTGCTGCCACTTTCTATTCCAGATTCAGTTTGTCCATAACTGCAAAGACAAATGACAGAGCAGGCAATGAGGTGTTGAAGGAGGATGCCAGCTGTTTTCTGTTTTAGCACTTACTTTTTACTGTCCAGTCTGTCTTTCCTCTGCATTAATACTGTCTTGTTTTCCCCTTAGCTTAGCACTGGATATATGGCAACATAACCATATATTTATATAGGGCTTAAGCATGCTAATAATTTACAACTCATACCCCAGTGGTGAGTATTGAGTTCTCTTCCGTGGCATCCCAATTATCTGTGGCTCAGATTTATAGGGCCTGAACGTTAGCAGGTTGGATTTTTTTAGATACAATGCTTTGCACTAGGGGTAGAGTTGATCTCACCCAACTTCAGTTGTGTAAAAGGAAGTTAACTACCTGGATAGATTCCCAGTTTAGTCATTGGCAAACATTTTATTCAGGATCCTAGTCACCCCAGCCTGAGATAAATCAGTCGCAAGAAGGGCTAATCTCAGTGATTATCTTCAAACAACAACAAGATCTCAAGGTTTGGTATCACTGAGAGTTTCTTGTCATGCTGGAAATGGTCCAGAGTAGCAACAAACACAGGTATACAGTGCCTTTGCAGATCAGCTTTGAGACATAGGTCTCAATGCACAGAAGCTATGCTCCGTTAGAAGGTCTGTGTCTGATAGTTTCTCCTCCTGATGCACCTATCCTTAAAGTAACCTATGATAGATTAAGTAACATTCAACTTCCAGTTTTTTCAGCAGTTAAAAAAACCTAAACATAGAGGTTGAAATTATTTTCCTCTGAACTTTGGATGAGTGTGAAATAAGTTTTGCCCAGTTATGATCTCATTTCCATAACAAGAGTGATTGTTTGGTGTCAAGAAATAAAACAAAGTGGCAAAGATCCAATGAAAGGCAAAGGTTTCATATACTATTCGCAACACAAGGCAGAACACCTCCAGTTGATTTATGAAATTGTATTTACAGGCAGAGAACAGACTGAGTGGGAGATCCTCTTTTTCTGTCAGTATATAGAAGAGCTGTATTAACATAAGAATATAAATGCTTTCAGCATGATGTAGTGGAAATTTTTTTGAAAATTATTCCATTTTTATAAGATTTTATTTAAAAAGGCTAGTGACAATTGGCAGCTAAAACATTTTTAGATTAGCAAACATATTTGTTTATGTTTATGTTCCATTAAAAGGAAAATATAAACAAATACACTGAGGATGTTTCAGCTGCAGACAAGGAAAACGTGTCAACAATTAAAGTCTTACATATGGACTTTGGAATTCAAGAAGCAAAGCAATAAACATAAATTATAAGTAGCTGCTAGTCATAATATATGCAGAAATGAGGACATTTGTTTGACTTAGTAAAAAGAACAATGGTTTGCTTATCTGGGCTTATGCCCTTACAATGTTGACTATGGACCTATGTCCTTCCAGCAAAACATCACTGTCAAAACTCCCTGAGTCCTGGAAAGGTTCAATATTTTAAGTCAATGTCTTCTAACACCAAAACACATGAAAAAAAACTTAATAGAAAAAAATTAGGAAAACGGTTACTCATAGATCAAGACTTGAATATATTAGTTTGCACACAGGTGCTTAAGAAATGGTATTTCAGTTTACTGAATGTCATGAGTATCTTTTCATGGCTGCCTTAAAAAGCCATACAGTAAAAATATTGGAAAGCCATAATCATGGTGGAAGACATGATGCTGGTGTGTTCAGATGAAGTTTCTTGAGCACTGAGATACACGGCCAAAAGCATCAGCCTTGAACACACAACAAAAATGCTAACACGACTAGGGCATCACACATCAGTGTTACCCAATATTCTGATTTATTTAGGAACACATACTTTTAGTAAGCTGCTTCTTGGTATTTACTGTTGGGCTCTTTTGCCATTGGAAGTTCTTTAGAAAATAAATGCTGACCATGAGATCAACAGGCAGGAGGTCACTCCCTCTTGCAAGAACTTTTGTAACATAAATGACCCTCTTAGCTAACTTTTCCTTTGATACTGGTAGCTAATGTAGTACAGACCAAGCTATTGGAAAAGAAAAACCATAGGATATACCAGAAGCCAACTGTAATAACGAACATTTCAGATAAAAATGAATCTTTTGGTAATCAGCTCCATTTGTAATCTTGCTGGAATGTGCCTTCTTCCGTTCTACCAACTCACTTGTAAACGATCCTGTATCACAACTGGTCCAATTCTGCTGTCATGTGTATGGGTTTTTCTTTAGATTTTACCAAGATTTACTTCAAAAGGTAAACCTGCATAGTAGGGCTGGGGGAGGAATATAAAATTATTTATCCAAGAAGTATTCCCTCCCATTAACCACTTTTTTACAATGAGTATAGTTTTATTTACTGGAATAATTGCAGTGACTCATGAATTGTTATCCAGAACACTATCTGCGTAATTTGAATTATCTTTCAGGACAATCTGATGATGTTCCTTTCATCTTCAGGTATTTTGTGCTTAGAATAAGCATGAAAATGCCAAAATAAATGGGTGCACTGGAGAGGTACTAAGATCCATCCTGACACTCCTGTCAGACATACATTCCAGTAACTCTTTAATCTCCAATATTGTAATCCAGAAAACATTTTTAGGAATCAAGGTCTGAAAATTCCTAATATGTAACTTTTCAAAGGTTGTGAGAAATTGACTGATGGTCCTCTTCAATAACGATCTTCCTCATAACTCTTACTATAATCCATTGACTAAGATAGAAGACAAGTTGTAGCAACAGAATTATCATACCCCACAGAAGTAATGGTCAAGCTCTATTTGATTTTCTTCCCTGGAGCTTATTGAGATATATCACTTGAAAGCCAGGTCACTTCAAAGGTCATTTTGTTGAAAGAGTTTACCAACAGTCTCTAGATTGAGATCTGCTGGGTTTTTGGCCCTAAAAATAAAACTGCCCTGTGGCATTCTTTGGAGCTACAGCAAACTCTAGGTTGACGAGGTGGGAGGGTCACTTTACTGGGCTAAAAGAGGTATTCAGCTTACTTTATCAGTGGGTGAGGAAGTCAGGAAACACAAGCTTTACTTGAAGGTTTCCCCCACATACTTTCTTAGCATCAACCCTCAGGTTCTCAGTACTTCAGAACTCTGAATCAATTGTGTCATTATGAGGGTGTAATCAATATCTTCCCTCCAGAACCACCCAATGACTTCCTTCCCTCCCTTCAGAAGCTTAATGTGCCAGCGCTGTATTACTGAGAACAGAGAATGTGCACCAAAGACAAGCTATCACAGAGAAAGCCTTACAAGAACAAACAGAGAACAAGACACTTCATTTTGTTTCTCAAATTGCACTGTAAAAAAGATATAAAAGTCGCTGGAGGATGGTTCTTGATAGTTCTCCCGACCTTCAAAATATAAAACCTTTTTTTAAGACTTCAAAGTGACTGAATACCTCTGTGGTAAATTTTATACTAAATCTTAATGGCAACTCTCCTTTTCTTTCAGGGCTGTGTGTTTGAGACCTTGAAAGCCAGCAAGGCGCATCTACATAGCTCAAAAAGGTTAGCTTTTTAGAAGACAGGAGGCTTTGCAGTGTTTATTGATGCTCTGATCTGAAACTATGTAAAGCACTTCTTTATTGCAGGGTACAAAATTTTCATTCAACCTAAAATGAGACATTGTCCATATTTGTCAGGCTGTATGGCCACACTCTTGGTTAACTGACTCAATCTAAGGCTGATCTGTGGCTAGACTGCTAACATTAATGGTATCTGATTCTCAGGATATAACTTGTGAGTTGACAGAGCAACCTAAGGGCAAAGCATATGCTGGACTTCCAAGGCAGCATCACCCTTGACATCATAGTATTATTTTGATAAATGGGAAGGATAAAGCTTTCCATGCTTCCCTGACAGTTTGTGTGAAAATCTACATTAATGAAAATGTATCTTCTATTTCTGAGAGTTTGTGAGGAAAAACGAGCTAGCTGACCTGATTTATGATTTGGCCCTATATATTTATGTCACTACCTACCTATCTATCTATTTCTTTATCTATGCCTGTATAGATACATACCTACATACACACTTATACATAAACTTATGTGTGTATGGCATCTGTGGCATTAGACAGATACCATACCTGTGTCTCAGACTGTCTGTCTGCCCATTTACCTGTTGTTTATCTATCAATAGAGAATACATTTACATAAAACACATATTTAGGGCCTTGGTTTCGAAGCACAAATGTGCAGTTTGGTAGGGGTCAGATGCTTTAGCTGAACATCCTCCTCAGCAGTTTTAAGACTAAATGAATCTAAGTCATTCACTCGCTAATCGTTACAGTGGATACCTCTTATAATAATAGAGCAGTAGATGATAGAAGAAATATCTCCCCCTCCCCCCCTTCAAATTTTGGTAATGTGGTGAGGAAGAAAGGGTGCTAATCTGTGGAAAGCTGGTTAAACATATACCTTTCAAAGTGTATGTATAGAGTGAAGACATGTATATTCATTCCTGCACAAAAGGGCTATGATGCTATTTACTTCCATTATTTTAGTCATGAGTGGCTATTAATCAGCATTAATTTACTTCTTGAATACACCATACAGCAAGGAGGTGAGAATGGCTAAAGAGGGCAGGGAGAAGAGGAATTCATGCTTTTCTAGACAGAAACTTTTTGGTTACATAATTTTTACTCACATTCATTGTAACTATAGAAAAGAAAGCTTATTCTGAAAGATGAGTCTGAAGGACACATGTGGAATAAATAAAGAGTAAAACTCATGCTTTTCTTTTGGGGTCTAGTATAACTAGGTACTGATTGTATCAGCATGAATTTCTTTGTCTAGTAAGCTTAAGAAGGTAAGAGTCCTTTCTTTACCATCAACCCTTAAAAAAAACTTGAGTTGGGCCAGAGAAGAGGGAGAGAAAAATGGACTTCAAATATCAAATACACAGTGGTTTCTAGAGAGAAACAAAAGAAAGTATTAAACATTATAAACAATTTTTCATTTTATAAATTTACCCCTCTGATGTTTTCCTAGGATCCAAATGTCCACTGTTCACAGATCAATACAAGCAGTCAGATGAAAAGCCTCCAAATGCAGTTTCCCTGGTGCACTGTGTATATGAAAGATAGATTTTCACTATGTACATCATAGCACAGCCTCTCATCCAGTAAAAGCAGAACCGAGACTGTTGCTTTAGGTGCCACACAAGGCACTAACATACTGGTGATGGCAGGGAAAGGGTGCCACACTCAGGAATATGAACACCTAGCTATCAAACTCTACAGCATAAAGAAGGAGTCTAAAGTTGATTTTGTAGATGTTGTCTTAGAAAGCAGACTCAGGATGTCCAAGGGTAAATGTAGGAAGACATTGTATTTTCCCCTGTTAGAAAGATCAGAAACTGTCACAGCAAATTTTTTCAAACAGATTTTTTTCTTTCACTGCATTTATAGTATCTTCAAAAACTGTTCACAAACAACTACTGTAGCATATAAATCCTGTTTAAAAAAAAAAATGTCTTGAGCCTTGCTTGACCTTATACACAGATAGTTTACTATTGCTTTGTTCTCCTGAGAACTTCATTTTGCAAATCTAAACTTGGGTAAAAAGTGGGAGGTGGACAAACACGGCTCAGGCTAGTGGACCTCAATGAAGGAAAGGAAAAATGTAATTCATAATTTGTAAAGCTAATTATGTAGTGTAAGGCATAGACAAGATTAGAGTAAAAAAAAATGGAACAAATTTATTCACATTTAGAATTCAACTGACTATCTAGAGACAGAATATTTCTGTCCTTGCGGTTTTCTAAAAAGAGGGAAGAAAAGTCGTCAGCTGAGCCCAAAGGAAGATTTAGTCTGAAACAACCAAAGTTCAGTTAAGCTTACTGAAAATAAAAGGATGATCACAGTCATGAGCAGTTGAAGATTGCAGCCCAAGTATACCTATGGCTATCAGTAAGGCCACTAACAAGAAATGGATTTCAGCCTTTTAGATTTTGCACACATTTTGATTTTTCCTGTAAGAAATATGTATCATGCTTGTTTTATAGAGAAGTAAACCACAGTGAGATACCTGCTCACAAACCTAAGGGTAAGTAGTGTCCAAAGTTTTGATACATATACCTCTGGTTCTGCTTATGTCCCCACAGGTGTAAACAGGACTGACTTATGCCATTACTGATGTCATCATGACATGAATTAAGCCTCTAGCATGGAACAGAATTAGAACTCTCAAGTTTTTCTTGTTCTAGGCCTCAGATATGTCTCATGAAAATTCAAAACAGTCTAAAACTTTAAGATTTTCTCTGTCCTAATAGCCAGCAATAGATTTCAAATTCCCTTCTGCAATAGGACGTACAGTCACTGGAAGTTCCATGGAAGTTAAAGGTATTTAAATAATTACAGTAACTCCTATGCTGACAATAAGCACCCAAAAAAGGGACAATCAACTGATAGAAGGCAGTATAATATTCACTGATTTCTTATGGTAAACATGGGACAAAGCCTTCTCAATTAAATGCAATCACTTTGTTTATTCATGATGGGCATTTGGACCCAAGTTCTGTTATGGGTATACTAATGTAAATTTAACCTAAACCCATATTAGTGCAGTTAATACAAATTAACACAATTATAACTGAAGGTGAAGTTTACTTGGCTGAACAGACTTGTTTGGTATCTAAATTCTGGCTGTCTCCCCAAATCCTTCACTAGGTGTGATCTGACTGGCAAAGTCCCATATAAATCCTGTCAAAAATATAAATAAAGCATGTGGAAGAGATGACTTCTTAAATGGTTATACTGGCCAATACCTTGGGTTTGCATCCAGTTTGGAGTAAAGCCTAATATCCTGAAATTTGGCTTCCAATGGCAAAACACATTCTTCCCCAAATACATCAATTCATCATAGTGACTTCCATATAAAAGCAGTTATTATATCTTTTCTGTGCCATTATAAAATCAACTCAACTCCAGAAGTAATAACCTTTTTAACCTAGAAATTTGATTTCAGCTCAGAAAAAAAGGCTAGGGAAAGCAATTCATCTGCCTAGACAATATTTCAAGAGAATACAGTAAGTTCAGGGCTTACTGTACCTTCTACTTTTCGCCTACTTTTGCAAGAAGGGAACACATAAGGGATTTATGTGTAAAATATGAGTCTATTATTTCCTCAGCAATAGCCTAGGTAAGGCTACTGGCATTAGCTGCAACTAGGTTTCTTGGAAAACTGCTTAATGCATTTCTGTCTCTCTTTTTGGGTTTTAAACCAAGATTTTCTCCACTGCATCACTAAATCCATCAATCCATATAATCAAATACCAGTATTGACATTAGTAGGTATAAGTACCTTGAACAAAGAATGCATCCATAAAAGCTGCCAACCTATGTCATGGTTGTGCCATCTTCCTTTGTACCGGTGCTTCTCCCCCTACCAAACATACCACCATATTGAGCTGGATCTTCCTTTAGTGTCCTGCAGCCAATCCTGCCAGAAGGCAATAAACATAGTGCTGAAATATCCTACAAGTCACTTGTGACTTTTTGTTTCCTTCTGTTTCTTTTTTACTTTAGGGCAGTGTCCAAGAACAGCAAGATACTTTTCTAAGAAGGAATGTCTTCCTTTCAACATAAGAAATACCAGACTAACAAGTAAGTGGTAGGTATGTTATTGCTACTAAAGTCATTGAAGTAATTTTGTAAAAGCTAGCGAGTATTTAAATATCAATTACTACTTAAGCACCTGAAGTACCTTGGATAGTTTAAAGAATTGCCATGTTTCCCAGCCTTAAGCTATTTGAAACTCAGGGTGGTTTTTCTCATTACGGTTTACCATAGGGTGTCTGGTGTTCAGCTGTTTTCCTATAGGAAACAAGAATGAAAAATTAAAGAATGCTCTGGCTAGTTTGGAAAACAGAAGCGCAGTTATTCCTTGTACAGCTGTCTCTACTAGAGATAGATTGTGAACTTAGTTTACTGCCTCTCCTACAGGTGGTTCTTTAACCTACTTTCCACAATTAGCTTGCAGGATCCAGAGACAGAGATCAGTTTTGAACTTCGGTGTTTCATTCTTAAACACACAAAGAAGAAAATAAACTCATCTTGAACAGGGCCTATTAAGTCCCAATGACAGAATCTATTTCACAAATTCCACAATCGAGGACTTCTGTTTTTCATAAGTAAAAACATGATGCCTAAGGCCTTTAGTTACATTCATTCATGCTGTTGTGATTTTCTCAGCAACATTTGCTGTAAAAACTCAATTACTAATATCTGTAAAAGTAAGCTGAAATAAGATTCGGACTCATGATTAAGTGACTCATTGATTTACAGCAGTTAAATACTTCTTTTCAAAAGGTTTTCAGTATCAGAACATTGTCAAGATAATGTTTCATGGCAACTTTGTGGCAGAAGTCTAAATTCAGCATTTGTCTGACTGTTTTTACATTCCAGGAATCCTTAAGTAACTGAGCAGAAAAATTTGGAATGTCAAACTATTCTTTCCTCTGTTTCCCCATATTGTTCCTCACCCTGGAGTGGTACACACAATATTCCTTTTTGATCCCTTTTTTCAAAGACTAGATGTATGCAGTAAAACATCTTGAAAAATACTGCTTTCTTCATTGACCCATATGCTGACTAGTACAATCTCATTTATTTCCTCTGCTTAAGAGGAAGAATTAGAATCCCTATTCCATAAAGTAGGATGATGAATGGATTTGGAAGAAATCTGAACTAACCATATATTTTCAACTTGGTCCGTTAGTCCCTGTGAACCATAAGATGCTCACACTTGGGAATGAATGGAGAAAATGGAGATACAAAAGAAGAAATATAAATATCGGGCAAATTTAGCTCTCTTATTGCTCCTACCCTTTATCCCATCCCAGTTATATTAAAAAAGTTCCACGTCATCATAAACACTGGAAAATGAAAATTCTCAACCTGAAAATACACATTATGCATTTCCTGCAGTCTCAGGTGTGTGTTAACAATAACCCTAGGCCAGTGATACATTCACATCAGCTTCTCTTTTTCAGCACATAACTAACCTCACTGAAACAAGTAGAGCTACTTGCACATTTAATGCCTTGTTGGATTACCTCCAGTATATGTTAGTCATCTTTTATCATATGCTAGCTAAAGGAATATGCATACCACCTTAACTCTACCTAAATTATAAAGTTAGCTTGATTAACCTAAAAAAAAAAAATTCTGCTGTGTGCGGAATGAAAAAGACATATGACCATTAGTGGAGACACCCACTGATACAAGGCAATATATGAAAAGTTTATATTTAAATGTCTGTCTCTTTGTTTGATCTCTGAGTCTAATTATCCCACCCACCACAAACCCAGAAGAAACATCTGGGTTTGTAGTTTAATAAGTCTCCTAACATCTTAGCATTCTAGACATGGAAAAAGTGCATTAAAAACATAAAAATTATTTCAAGTCAGTTCAAGCTAAATACTAGTGTCCCAATAGGTTGTATTTGTTTCATTTTTGAAATATGTAAGTATTCAAATTAAATAGCTCCAGGATATATGCATAGCACTTCCCTTATGTAACTCAAAGCCACTGAGCTTCCAAAGGGGGCTCTTTAGAGCAAAACTCTCATACATCTGCCCTTCGGAGTTTTCTTGTGGACTCTCTGGGATTGTCTCAGCTATGCCCTGTCCTAGAAGCATGCTTAGCATTTCTTCTGTCCTAGAGGACATGGAGAAAGTGTCACAGATTCTCTGATGGGCAACAGATCATTTCACAATTGGCTGGGTCAGCTACCAAGGGGATTCTGCCCAAACCTGCGAGAGTCCATGCATGCACAGGTAACCTGGAACTGTTTAGGTGGTCTGTGATTGCTCTATGAGTCGGTCTTCATTGCCAGTGCTGTTCAAACTTCCAGAAGCTACTGCTTTGAGGAACTGAGACACAGTAATGAGCAAGTTGTAATGTGTTTTGAGTAAAGCTGTACCAACTTGTTCACAGACTGTATGAAAACAACTTTTCAGGATTCACACGTCTACTGAACAAGTTTAAGCATGAATCCTTAGTATGTTTTTACAATGTATTTACATACCATAGCACACTATGATGCTATTATAAAATGTGTTGGAAACAAGTTTTGTCAATGAGAAGGCTCTTGCTTATCCACCCCAAAACATGTTAAAAAGATGAAATAAAAAATCACTTTCTAGAAATGACATCTCTGAAACACAGGTTTAATTTAGAATTGAAACAGTAACCTAGAAGAGTAATTCTGAAGACAGTGCTTTTACAGCATTGTTTCAGTATGACTTAGGAGATAAAATAGAGGCCAGCAATACATGAGGAGTTCATTGGAGCCTATCAGCCTGAATTAAGACACCATCCCAAAAGGTAACCAGCTTGCCATCTGTACACCATATTCTGAGCTCTTTTACCCCTGATTCACCTAACTGTATGCCATATTTAGACTATATACTAACAATAATAGTGTATCAGTCATAGCCTAGGAACCTCCTCATAGAAGTATGGTGCTCTGTAAGGGAAAGGAACTGTCCTGCATCATCTACATTAAGAAAATACAATGGGAAGCAAGTTCTGAACCACAACATGCTATTCAGAAACTATTATATGTAGAAAGTGCATGTGCTGTTCTCTTGTAACTCTGTTTTTAGGTAGAAGAATAAGTTACTGAACTTTTACTTTACCAGGAGAGTGTAATGTTGGTCTTTTCCTTACTCCTTGTCTAGTGATATTTAATCACTAGGCAATACCAATCACTAGGATTGATGGCAGCATGTTCCTTCTTTGGGGCAGTAAGCCACAAAGCAGTCATACGGAAAAATCTTTGCCCCTGCCACTAATCTATGAAAAATGTAAGTGTATGATTTTATTGTGGGTTCACCCTGGTCAATGGCCAAGTACACACACAGCAGCTCATAGAAAGAAGGCAAGAAGACTCATGAATCCAGATAAAGACAATTAAATAGATGAAGAAAAAGCTACGCATGCAAGCAAAGTAAAATAAGGAATTACTTCCCAGTGGCAGGCAGATGTTCAGCCATCTCCAGGAAAGCAGGGCTTCATCACATGACAGTTACTTGGGAAGACAAATGTCATAGCCATGAATGTCCCCCCTTCCTTCTGCTTCTACCAGCTTCTATTGCTGAGCACGACGTCATATGGTATGGGATATCCCTTTGGTCAATTTGGGTCAGCTCTTCCAGCTGTGTCCTCTCCCAGCCTACTTGCTGACAGGGCAGAGTGGGAGAAAGAGAAAGCCCCAGTGTTGTGCAAGCACTGGTCAGCCACAGCCAAAACACTGGTGTATTATAAACATTGTTTTAGTCACAGATCAAAAACATAGCACCATACATACAGTCTGCTATGAAGAAGATTAATGCCATCCCAGCCAGACCCAGTATGGATTTCAGCTACGCTTTAGCATTTAGGACAAAGAAGGGCAGTACTGTCTTCAGTGTAAGCAAAACAAAAAAAATGCCACACCTCATTTAAACGTGAGATGAGAGAGAGAGATGGTGGCAGCTGGTGAGCTGAAAAACCTCATAATTACACAGACAACCAATCAACTGTTTCTGAGAATGTTGAAGCAAACCTTTTGGCCCAGGTTAGGTCTGGGAGTTATCAGGTGTCCAAGGCATTGAGAAACAAGAGCAAGGCACACTACCAAAGCCTCAAAACCCAGATGCCAACTGTTTTGGAGAATGCTTTCATCATTGTTCCACATAGTAATTCTCTTCTTGGGGGACCATCATGGTACCATCCCTGGATATGAGCACCAAGCTCAAATGATTGGCTTCTCTGTGGTTGCTTAAATACAGTGGAGAGAACTGTATCCAAATTTAATACCTGACAATTAATGTATGAAGTATGTTGACAAAAAAACACATGATCACATTCTCTATACTGCACGTTGCTGTTTCCCATCACTGAGAGATGCCTGAGTCTATTATGTGCTTATGGAGTTAAATAACTGCTCACTTGCGGCAGTGAAAATAAATCTGAGGATCTTGCAACAATCCGTTTCCTGATTGTTCAAAAAAGACAAACCACTACCCTTAGATTTAACAAAGTATAGGCATTATATATGCCACTGAAAAAAAGCACCTCCATATTGAGAAATGGAGACCAAATAGATGGTTTAACTGTGAGAAATTGTCAAGAACTTTATACAGCTTTTTATATTTTCTTCAAAAGCCAGGAGAAATATCAAATCATCATTTATAAGGCAGATGACTTTATTTTAATTTGGTGTTTGGGAAAAAAAAATAATCTTGGTTTGTTGGGTTTTTTTTTAATTCTTCAAGTAACATTAGCAGGATGTTCTGGAAAAATATTTTAAAGCTTTAGAAGTCTGAGTTTCTCATTTTTCTAGATGAGATTTGCAGTCCAACTATAAGGAAAACTTTACGCAAATTTTCCATGACTAAGGCAAGAAAGGGAGTTTTACTTATAGTAGTCCTGTAGTATAAACTTTATTCTCTTGAATGATTAGGCTGTAGTTACTGTAGGTTTGGTCCTATTCACGTCTCTTGGATACAGACATAAAACCAGTATTTCCAAGTGTTAAATTATAAGACTACAGTCCTGTATAACAGGTACTCAAACAAAGCATAATAGATTGAAGGTTATAAAAAATTAAAAGCTTAAGACAGGCTTTTCAAAAAGCAAGTAAAAAAGCATGAATGTTAGAAAGAGCTTTTAATTTTAGGTCTGAATCCTTTATCAGCATAATTCTAGATTTCATTTGCTTTTGGTCCACATTTAAAATTGTACAGTACCCACATTTTCACCCTGTTCTAGCTGCTTTCCCTGCTTGTGGAAGACTGACAATCTGTGCAAAACAAAATCAAAACACTGTCTGGCAGTCGCACAATGAGAAGTTTTTGAAGCATGTTTGTCTGGGACAACGCCACCAAGACCACCGGGAAGAAACACTTTACAGAACGTTTTGCAGAAAGCAAATACAGCTTGATATGGTGGATATCAACACCACAGGGTAGCGTTTCATGCTTCCGGGAGCAGCTACCTGCTGTGTCCTCCCTTCCTTTCCTCCCTCCCTCCCTGCCCCTGTAGCCAGTGGGTTTGTTCATGGTCAAAGAGACAGCCAGCAGGATGCTCTGGAGGACCCACAGAGGGGAAACGGACCCTTAGTGCTCCTGAGGCAGCCAAACGAGGTTCAAGGCTACTTGGGAAGGGGCAGTCATCTGAGGGCTGAGAGGCAGAATTTGCTGGAAATGGGCCATCTTGAGTCAGTTAAAGTTTTAGCCCGGATTTGAACTGAAGCTTCCAGGGGACCTGAGAAGCAGAGCTGCAAGCCAAGCCTTAATTCTCTGTGCGGAAAGGCAAACAGAGAACTAGTCCTAATTAGACAGCAGGAACCCCTTTTAATGACCTGCCCATATGTTGCTGCATAGGTCATCTATTATTAAGTAAATATGCTCTCTGGGATTTGAGCTCAAAAACAACAGCAGGTAGCTATTTACTAGTGAAGAAAAGTCATACAGTCAAAATTTACAGAAGTCGGTTCATGTAAGGTAAAAGCCATGATCAACTTGCTGTTTAGGCAATAGAGGAGTGAAACTGTGTTATTTTTCCTATACTTGGAGGGCATGCACTCAGAGGATTCATCTGGAGTCAGGAATAGCAGGACATAGCTGTTACAGGGTAAAAGTACTAGGAAAAAAGCACCCGCCTCTTCTGAAAAACGTTACAGCTCTTTTAGTCTTCACCCAAGGGGGTTATCTGAGCAACAACCTCATTCCAGCTTTGCTGTCCAAAGATCTGTGGCACCATACACAGGCACAGTTTACTGCACAGTATGTAAGAGTGTGACCAAAGTCATAATTCCTTGCAAAGGGATCATCTGCAAAGCAGAGCCCCAGTTCCCAACTCAGGACCACCTCAGGACAACTGCAAACTCAGTCATGTGCTCGGGGGTAATCTGAAGGTAATCACTTGAAGGCAACTCAGACATTTAAACTGCACACCTAATGTCATGAATTAAACCTTATTAACTACCAGATGATGGAAGAGTGAGGTGAGGTCAAACACAAGCCTTCCTTTTCATCAGAAGTCTTACGAAGTCAACAGCACTGCTCTTTCAGTGAGACTCTTTTGAATGAACCAGTACCAGAAGCTGCTGAAGAGATGTGAGCAGCATGTTGCGGCTGTGGCTGCATTTGACTTCAGACACTCTTCACCCTGTGGCTTGCAACCCAGTCCTCATACCTGAGCCTTGTGAACAGTCCTGGTTCCTTGCAGAGTTTCTTCATCTTGTTATGGAAGGCCACATATACCAAATAGAGAGCCAGAATTTCAGGTTAAATACAAACCTAAGTAGCTTCTTAGGGAGTCACGATCAGCAGAGCAGGTGCTCCAGAACACATCACATACTGACCTCATTTGGTCAGCAGGGTCAGCCACAGGACCGTATCTAAAGTCAAACATCCCCCTACATCCCTAACTGTTGCATAGTAGACATCTAGACCAAGAAAAAGCTCAAGGGCTGCTCAGGCAAGGCTGTGATTATTAAAAAGCTGGATAATTCATCTTGGTGATAAATTGGTGAGGCAAAAGAGCTGGCATTGGCCCTGCTGTTGCCTGTCTTGGACCAGAGACAGGCACTGGGGACAGAGAGAGAGAGAGCCACCAGTCGAGAAATCCCAGCTGCCCAAATGGTTGACCTCACCCTCCTGACCCAGCCTGGCTGCCTGCAGTGGAGGCTGGCAGCAGGTTGGAAGACAGAGGGCTCTGCCGCCTGGCAGAAGTCTCCATCTCTCCACCATTGGTAAGAGCAGCAAGTCTAGGGGGTGGTGCAGGTCCTCTGCAGCTCATTGATCCTGCCTGGGCTTGGTCTCTTTTTCTGACTCCCTGTAAGCAGCAGCAGCCTCCCCTTTCCCTCCCCATCTGTGTGACAGATAGATAGCCAACTAGGACCTACTGGGGTGGTGGAAGAAAGACGAAGCTATCATCCTGTATCGGGTTTGTGGGGCAAGGTTTTGGTAGCAGGGGGGCTAGAGGAGTGGCTTCTGTGAGAACCTGCTAGAAGCTTCCCCTATGTCTGACAGAGCCAGTGCCAGCCACCTCCAAGACGGACCCATTGCGAGCCCATCAGTGATAGTGGTAGCACCTCTGGGAGAACAGATTTAAGAAGGGGGGAGAAAAAAACCCTGTACAACAGAAACTGCAGTGGAAGAGAGGATAAGAATATGTGAGAGAAACAGCCCTGCAGACACCAAGGTCGGTGAAGTAGGAGGGGGAGGAGGTGCTCCAGGTGCCAGAGCAGAGATTCCCCTGCAGTCCATGGCGAAGACCCTGGTGAGGCAGGCTGTCCCCCTGCAGCCCATGGAGGTCCCCGGTGGAGCAGATATCCACCTGCAGTCCGTGGAGGACCCCACGCCAGAGCAGGTGGGTGCGCCCAAAGGATGCTGTGATCCCGTGGGAAGCCCATGTTGGAGCAGGCTCCCAGCAGGACCTGTGTACCCATGGAGAGAGAGGACCTCATGCTGGAGCAGGTTTTCTGGCAGGACTTGTGATCCTGTGGGGGACCCATGCTGAAGCAGTCCATTCCTGAAGGACTGCACCCCATGGAAGGGACCCACGCTGGAGCAGTTCATGAAGAACTGTAGCCCGTGGGAAGGGCTCACATTGGAGAAGTTCATGGAGGACTGTCTCCTGTGGGAGGGACCCCACGCTGGAGCAGGGGAAGAGTGAGGAGTCCTCCCCTTGAGGAGGAAGGAGCAGCAGAGACAAGGTGTGGTGAACTGAACCCAAGCCCCATTCCCCGTCCCCCTGCACTGCTGAGGGGGAGGAGGGAGAGAGAACCAGGATTACAGTTGAGCCCAGGAAGGAGGCAGGGGTGGGGGAGAAGGTGTTTTAAGTTCTAGTTTTTATTTCTTATTATCCTACTCTGATTTTGATTGCTAATAAATTAATTTCCCAAGTCAAGTCTTTTTTGTCCATGACAGTAATTGCTGAGTGATCTCCCTGTCCTTATCTCAATCCACAAGACTTCCATCATATTTTCTCTCCCCCGTTCAGCTGAGGATGGGAGTGATAGAGTGGCTTTGGTGGGCACCTGATGTCCAGCCAGGGTCAACCCACCACACATCCTTTTTCCTGTCCCAGGAGAGTTCCTAAACCCTTCCCACCCCACAACCCACAAAATTCTCACTGACCCTTCCCAATTCTTAGCACCTTGTGAAGTGGCCACGTGCCCCCACATCCCTCTTCTTTTCCCCCCAGCCTTTCTCCCTCCGTGTCCAGGACCACACTGACTTGCCATCTTTGAAGAATATGTACTGATGTGTTACTGGCAAGACAAAAATTCACATTTTGATGGCCCATGAAAATTCCTGTGTGATTTAGAAATGCACAAACCAGCTTTAAATGGAGTTTAAAGTAGTAATACTAATGGTTTTGTGACTACTGACAAGATAAAGCTCTTCTTGGGTAAAGCTAGTTCTGCTTTGCAGATCTATACTGCAGCCACAGCATAACTTCTGTGCAACTAACTTCTCAGCTAGCAGTTGCAACTTTCTGTTCCCTTTTGCAGTAGTTCTGATGGCTTGTCTGTTCCTACCCCAAAGGGGATTATGCCTCCAAGACAATGGTATAGTAACAAAATGCTGATGACAGAGCAAAAAATAACCCTATTGCTAACAAACCACCTTCTTTACTCAAGTCATGTTCTTATGTCTGGAGGAACTGAAAATTAAAATTCCTCACAGATGATGGATGCTTTCTCATATGTTAGCAAAATATGGCCATCTTCATTTGGTAATGCTTGCAATCTGAGTAATGTCACTACTTTCTAGGTTAGAGGACAGAGCACTTGAAACTTCAGTATATACATAGGCCAATTTTGACAGCTGAAAGTGGAGAAACTAATCAGTTCCACTGCAATAAATCACTCGTTAAAATTATCTGTGTTGTTACTGTGTCCTCCATTAACATACAGGGATCCAAGAAGAGCAAGAAACAGCAGCTTTAACAAAGTTCCAAGGAGCAAGAGAGCTGGGTGAGGGCAAGCATCTGAACAAATTGTTATCTGTGGAAAGCATTAGCAGCCAAAGAGGATGAGGACAAGAACATGCCGGTTCTCGGATGAGAACCTTCATTTTGTACCCTGGGCTGAATTCAGGGCTCCAGTCCTCCTCAACCTCCTCCTGCTGCTGCCAGTAATGAGTGCTGTCACCTGCAGGTCCACCAATCATACAGGTTTAGTAATAGCACAGCATAGCCAATAGCTTAAAATAATTTTCCCATCTTTACTGAAAACTTTCCTCATCTGATAGATTCCTACACCATCAGCAGGGAGACAGCTACCATTAGAAATCTCTGCAGCATCTTGGCAGGTCAAGCAGGCAGCCCAGCCACTGTCAGGAAATTAAGTTTATTTCTTTAATAGAAACTGATGAAAAGAAGATCCTTGTGTTTGTTGTCTTTTGTCATGACTTAGATCTAGAAGGAAGGTTGGGAAGGGAAAGGATTGTCAGAGTGTATTTCACCACAGTCTGTGCTGCTGTCATCCTGGTAACAGTCCAAGTCACAGAAGGGAGGTTTCTATCAAACTGGTTTTGGTATGTGTGATGTACAGGTGTTTATCCTACCTTGTACTCAGTGGTGAATGAATTATTCACTTTGACTCAATGTTTTTCAGTCATTGAAGTGCTGTGTATTTCTCCTCTTTGTTTAGGAGATGTTATGGAACAGTTTGTGCCTTGCTCAGAGATTGTGAGATATTAAAAAAAGAGAGAGAGGGTGCAACTTAGTACTTCACAGAATAAGCTACACAATGTATAAATGTTGTCACTACATTGGCTGCCAGCCCAAAACAATAAGATGGAAATCTGAAACACTAAGAATGAAGTCTTAAGGTTCCTATTTCATTATGCCAAAAAGCTGAGTGTACTTCATAAGCCCCAATTCTGTAGTTCATCATACAGAAAACAGGACACAGAGTCTGCTCACAGCTGTAAGAGGATGATCCACTCATTCATCCCAAGTCTAGCTCCTGAGTCCAGCTGACAGTTGCAGAAAATAGATACACTTTTATATTACATTACGTTTTTACTGTTCAGGGGGGCTTTAGACCATGCCTTTGGGCCTGTTGAAATTTCTTACTCCTTCTGCAACCTGTAGCGAATACCAGTCCAAACTCTTCTCAAATGCCTCTTCATTCAAAGGTTACTCCACATGGCTACGAAGTATCATTATTTTCAAACTTCATTTCTATTATTTTTTAAAAGAGGGAGATATTTTAAAAATATGTTTTATAAAAGGGAGATAAAGGTTATAAAGAAATAACATTGAAAAAAATTTGAAAAGTTCTTACTTCACCACACAGTCTAATAATTCTGGAAAATACATTGCACTTTTATTAAATAACAGGTTTCACTCAGGGGAAATCGAAGGGAAAAACAAGAGAAAAGATGCTTTTCTGCCATTCTGCTTCTCCCAGTAAATCAGCATTAACATTTATAAAGAGAAGAGCTATTAACCACATGCCAGTAATTCTGCCTTCATTTGGCATGGAAATAAGCCTCATGCATAGGAAGAGTTTCACCCCTTTTCATACAGATTTCCCATATTCACCAGTGGGAACTAAACCATGGCAAGTTTTCCCTTGAGAAGTATCTTTAACCTGAAATGCAGCAGCCACCGTGGGTTCAGTCTGTTTCACCACAGCATTCCTACATTGTCCCTTTGCAGAGCACTCAGCTACCTAACATGCATGGCATTAACCCACTCCAAACTCTGGAGTTGCTTTTTGTCCTCTATTCCTCTGGAGGCTAGGAAGATATTCCCATGGGTATGTTCTGGTATGGTGCTTACAGCATGTTAATGATGTTCTGAACCCAGAGGCAAGCTCAGCACAGGTTATGCTGCTCTTCTATCTGTGTCAAGAGGTTTGCTGGAACAGGACAGCTGTACTTCACAGCCCACTTGGTAGACCTGTTGTTAACTACTTCAAAACCCTAGCTTTGTTTTTTTAGTTCATGAATCCAGAATGACCATGAAAGGATCGTGCCTAACAGTTGCACAAAAACATGTAAAAAATTACCATAAAGTCACAAGACTGCACACAATGTTCAGTCTTACTCTAGTTATCTTTTTGTGGAATAGCTGCGACAATGAAGTGTGAAATACAGAACAACAGCTCCAGATTTAACCAGAACACATTGGCATTAACGCCGTAGTTAGCCTGTTAACAAAACTTGAATTACAGATGTGTTAACTTAAAGCACAGAGATGAGGTCTTCCCGCAGCAGTACTGCAGCAGCAGCAGATACTAGCCACTTGAATTGCTGCTTTTTAATATGCAAGGCCATCAGTATGTTTTTAGTGGCTTGGCTCTTTTATAGGAATTAAATAATAGAGTAAATTAGCTAATGTGTGGCATGTACTCTACGTTTAACAGCAGTGAAATTGCTTCTAATATGCAGGCCAAACCTTTCACAGCCAGAGGCTACTGACTATGGTTTGCTTATTTGTATGGTTTTCATATGAAATTGCAGATATGTTTCAATACTGCTGTGCTGATACACTAAGAACTGATGTTACATATCCTGGCTATATCATCTCCATCACCATACAATTTGTATGCATATACAAAGGAAGAAAATAAGGGGTTACTGTTGTCTATTGCAGAAATCAGCATGCACATATTAGAAGAGAACCTGATTCAGACTTATGCAGTGGTAATTTCTGAGCTTGTCACTATATCTCCCTGTGCAAAGCAGCATTGTACTTCATAAAATAATGCAACTGAAATACCACTAGTAAAACAGCCTTGCTCTTTATGGAGGCCCCTCACTTCCAGCTGGAGCACATGCTCTTTTCTCTAGTAGCTCTTCACCCACACAGCGGAGCATTGTTAGGGAAGGCGAGAAGAAATTAGATGCCCTCATAGCACTTTCATCCTTGCAGCATGAAATTTGTACTGATTTTAAGTGTTTATTTCACATACAAAGTTTTTAACTGCATTGTGCAGAAAGCTTTGAAGTTGTTAATTTGGTTTAGTTCATCTACCCATCCGACAGTATGCAGCCTAGCACCTAAATGACCATTCTTCTTTCAGTGTATTTCAGTAACTTGTTTGTATTTTTATGTGTAAACTAATGTGCTCAGTACTGTAGCTAGAGGGCTTTTTGTTTTTCTATCATCCAGGCTTTCATACAGGGCAGGGACTCTAGCATAACAGGGTTCACATTTTCCACAGATCTGCAGTAAAAGAGATTTTATAAATCAGCAAGAATAGTACCACCACAACTCCCCCACATGGTACATGGGACACTGGCTAGTGAGTAATTTCTTAACTTCTTAACAGTAAAATATCATTTCTACAAACCCAATCTGCTATTTCCGAAAAGGGATAATTTGAACACTAGCTATTTGCTCTGCTTAAAAATATTTTAAAACCTGATCATTTTGTAATTCCTGGTAAAAGATGTCTCTAAGAATGTTGTGTCTGAGATAAAGACAGCAGACCTGAGATACAAATCCAAGCACATTCCTCCATTCTCCTTTTCTCTCCCATACAGAGCTTCTGTTTTTCTTTTTTTTTTTTTTTTTTTTTTGGCAAATATATCTATATATTTTTAATGTCAGGAAAATATTCAATTATTTTCAATGAAAGTTCACTGTGTTCCATTATGCCAGTCTGCAGCCAAAAATTTACAAGCTCAAGGTAATGAGTAGGATGCAAGTTCATCAGCAAGAAAAGACATGATAGATAATAGAACCATAAAAATACAGTCTTCTGTTGCTGTAGTGACAAGACAAACAGAAATGAGGCACTGAGAAACACTTTCAGGCTGAGATTTCAGTCCAAAGTACACATGAGGTTATTTGGCAGCTGTCTTATTGGGGCGCTCTGATTGAGATGTAGCCTGAGCAGCCACTGCTCACAGTAGCCACAGAATAAATTACTGCAGCCAGCAGCCTTAGTGCCTTAGAGTCACAATCAACAGCTGCAGGTAGCTAGGGTGATGAAATCTGTGCACAGTCAAGAATTAGTTTGGATTTTGGCATGCAATAACGAGAAAAAGGAAGCCGAGATGGAAATCTGCAATAGTTTGCCTTGCAGTCAAAATGGTTCATCTAGTGTAAATATCTCTGGGAAATCAAATTTCCCAGTTTTTCTTTTTTTTCTTTTCTTTTTTGTCTTTTTAAACAATTTAATTATCAGTGATGTCATTTTGCCTAGCTTGAAATAAATCCACCTTATGGTGAAGACAGTGTTTCAGCCAAATTTTGCTTGTATGCCTTGCTCCCCTACTGATCACCAGAGAATTTACAGTGAGTACCTGACACTGATGTTTTTTTTAAAAATTAGTCATGTGATCTGTCATCACTTTGCCCAGTAAAGTCACACTGAAATTAAATTTTGTCACTTTACTGAAAGAGAACTACTTCAATTTTAGTTTATTTTTACTTTATACTTGTTTCCACAGTTCTGGAAGATTTGTCCTGGCATGCCTGTCTTAGTGTGGCTCAGTTGTCATTATAAAACTATTAAGAATAACTACATTTCAGTTACACCTGACATTATTTTATAGAATACTTGAGTTAAACAGAAAAAGATATGTAAATCAACCTGGCTCAAAAAAACCCCAAAACTATAGGAATCTAGAAAACTTATGATAGTGACAATATGCTGGACAAGAAGGTTTGGTTTGTTAAACCTTTGTCTCTGACTCAGTGAATGTAAAAAGTTCTGGACTCATGCTAACTGGGTTCTCCTGTGCACCAAAAAAAAGACCCTACTTAAGACACTTCAGGCTTTCACAGATCTTCATATTCCCACATGTGCTATTTAATTTTTCAAAAGTGTAAGAAGCTGCTTCTATTATCAGAGTTTGAGAAGAAAAATGCACCCAGCAGTATATTTTGTGCAATTAATGTGCAAAAAAATGCACATAAAATGCAATGGTATTGAGGAAGTAGGTATATGGGAACTTTTCTGAAATTACATAATAAAAACCTGAAAGCTGCTCATTCTTCTTTTCTCTCATCTCTGTAATATTGCTGTTCTGTTTCATGGTCAACTGCTATTTAAAAAAAGTGAGGCAACATATCTTCCTACTATTGCAGTCGTTGAACTGTCTGTTTCTAAGCAGTAACATAGAAAAGCACTAGCAAAAAATAAAATTTAAAAAATTTAAAACATCATAAATTTCGAGACAATCTTTAGCATGTTCTAAGTAATGGAGACTGTTTAGTGTCTTGTAATCCTTTCCAAATACTTTTAAAATTCAGGCCAGGCAACTTTAAAAGCATTCTTTATCTATCAGACATCTTAAAAAAAATTATGGAGTGATAGAAAGGACCTATAAAAACAAATAGGAAAAATTCTAGCGTTCTGGTCTCTCAGGTCAGAGCAGATGATGGTGCCAAACAGACCCATTGAAATGAGTGGGGTGGAGTACCCAATGGCATTCACACCAGCTTCAAAAAAACCCCAAACCAAACCAAAAAACTCCTGAGCGCATGCCATCAGTCTGGTGGCAGAACAAGTAGCATGGAGAAAAAACATCCACCTGCTCCCTGATGGTGAGTGCAGCTGGTAAGGGGCTAACAGAATGCATTTCAACAGTCACCATGTGCCTCTAGTTTTTCTGCTTGCCATTTCATGGGGCCCTTGCCCCACTTAATCACCTTCCCATTCCTTCACTTACAGGCAGATGTAGTGCATTTCAAGCACTTCATCCATTCGCATCCTCACTTGACCCATGCCTCTATCTTCTCCAGAGCATCACTTGCCACACTCCATGATCAAAAGACATTAGACAGCTTTTGTCCCTTGGAGCCCCAAGCGTGCTAATTGTGTTTATGATGGAAACAAACTATCCAAACTATCCCCAACAGTGATCTAATTAAAAGACAGTCCTATTCAGCAGAGACTTAAAAGTAGCTGTCCTAAAGTCTTATGAATTCAACAGACCATTGTTGTTTTAAAGTATGTGCTTCAGTGCCCAGTTGAATAGGAAAGTCAGAGCCAGGGCTCCGAATAGTTTTTCAAGGCTAGGAAACCCATTTGTTCTAAGATTTAAGTAAGAGTATACAAATATCCAAAGGTCAAAACACACCTTTCCTTTATATATCAGATGCACTGTAATTTCTCTTTGTTTGAGAGAAAAGGAAATAGTTAGAGTTGATTAAATTGCTGACAGTCCCTAGCATATACAACTATGTTGCATTTCTTTCATAGGCAATACCAGAGATTAAATGGACTCTACCAGCAAACTGATTAGGACCTGACCTGATTCCCCTTAAGTAGCCAATCTGGTTTTAATGGAGTAACTCTAACTTCATTAAGAGAAATTTTAAAAAATTGCCTGGTTTTCCTTTTATTCAGATTGCTTAAACATTCCTCCCATGTTTTGCTCTCCATTATTCATTTCGGTTCTGTTCCCTTCAAACCTTGGTTCCAGTGACAAATCACTTGATGCACAATTAGTAAAGCCTGCCATAAAAGCAGTGTTAAGCACTATACTTCCCGTGGAAGTATTCTTTGTAAATGTTTACAAGTGAAGTTTTCACTTTGGGTAACACTAGATCATTTCGTGGAATATATGTCAGCTTTCTGTAGTAAATCTGAAAAGGTCTAAAGTGGACTTCAAACACAAAGCTGTAATGAAAAGAAAAACAAAACAAACAAACTCATGTAAGAAATTCAAACCAAGCATTTACTTTGATCCCATTTATTCACCAAGCCCATGTACTACTGTTCTTAAGATACTATTATTTTCAGTCCAATCCATATATCCTGTTCTTTTCCATATCTCAACAGTCTTTTTTCCTGAGCACAACCTATTCTGAAAAATGCTTCCTTTTTCACCAAGCCATATTTATGCTAACAAGAGCTGGTAAATCTTCCTGCAGTATCTCTTGTTAACCGTCACTGGTTTTTTTTTAAGGTTTTGTATAAAATTATCAAGTCAGAATTAGTCTAAAGGGTCATTAAGATCAAATAATTTTACAAGCAACTGCTGTTGCAATATAATCTGCAGGAAAATCTCTTGCATTTGAGTCATTCCAGCAGAAATCTAGATTTTCTGCATTCATTTCCATGTAATTACTTTTGGATCTACCCCTGATTCACAACCATTTTAAGTTGTATTTAAATGAGACTCACCAGACCGCATTGTCTGATGCACATGGTCTGTCTATGTGCCTACAGATATAAAAACTTAGATATGTATATACATCACCTTAAGAATATTTTCAGATGAGAATCCAATAGATCTTTTTAATATAATGATACTTAGATAGCCTTGGATCACCAAAATCCAGGTGCTTTCATGAACTCATACTCCATGTGAATAAGAAAGCCAGGAGGGAAAAATACAGTGGAGTGAGAGATACAGTGGAGTAAAATAGCTCAGAGCAGTAAAATGTCCATCCAGTCTCATATTTAAGCGTTGTTAAGCTATTGTGACCATTTTCAGAATTAGCTGTATTGAAAAAATTAATGTTTTCCACTCAAAACTTGCATCGCCCTAACACGCAGGCAGTGTTGCAGGTGCCGTGTATATTTTTCACACATAAATATGCCCCTTCACCACACACTCTAAATTAAGAAGATGACACAAATATTGAGAGTCTTTCATTGTCCTTACTTGGTCTGTATAGTCTAAAGGAATAAAAAAATTTCCTTGTCCAAAGAAGCGTGAACACATTACAGACAATGCTGCCTTCCAATGAGTTATTTTCTGCTTGAGAAAAATTTCCCCCTTTGATTTGCAGATTCTTCCCAACATCTGCTTTTAGTATAAAAATCTGTGGGCTTATTTGCCCCTTTCTTTCCTCACATTAAAATCTTTGATTTTCTCGTGTTTGTATTAGCAGATGCTGAATCAAAAGGGTCTAGCAAAGTAGTGTTACAGATATATTGTGTATATCTTCCAGTGCATTGCCCCACTGAAGTCACTTCCTGGCACTAGCATCTCCTGGCAAACACCAAAAAGCCAGTAGGTGCTCCTTTTCTGTATTCTGTGCAGAGCACTGGAAGTGGGAGAGTCTGTACTGCCACACTCCATGTGGATATAAACTCCCCTTTACAGTGTTTACCATTAGTGACATCCTGCATTCCTGAAAGCAAGAATGAAAATGACAGATTTCTCCCTCATACAATGCACGCAATGAGTCTTTGAAAGCTGTATACATGAATCATACAGAGAAGAGATGGAAGTACTCAAGCGGAGCCCTTTTCCATCTAACAAGGACATACAGAGTTGCACCTTGCCAGCTGAAGGTCTTAGGAGACATACCGATTTAGGAAAGTGCAGCAAAACAGCCTCTTCAATCCATTTTGGAAGATGACTAAGACAGACCATGACTATGCTCACTTCCACGATAACAAGCCACTTAAAGGATTGTTTCAGACCATCTCTGAGATCACAGTATCTGATCCATGGAGGCTTTTTTGCAAGGCTATTCTCAGTATTCTCAGTGATTTGATATGCCCTTACTGTAACAGCACCTAACTTTCTTTGCAAGACCAAGGCCACCATGTCACACAAAGCAGAAATCAGGAGCAGAAAACACAGCAAGTACAAAGATGAACATGTATGCTCAATACCCGTAAATATTGATAGCACTCTCTTCACGTTGCTGAAGTGTAGAAGTAGTCCTCATCTTTCAATTTAACGTGAAAACTAAAGGTGGTATGAAATTCAACAGCTGTGTACCCAAGAATACACAGGAAGTCTAAGATTGTGAGGAACTCAGGTCAGGTGTTTCTGAGTGTTGGCCCAATGCCTTAAGCATAAGTCCATCATCTGTTCAATAAATCCATTTGGTTACAGGTAGTAAGAAACAGATCTTTTTACACAACATTGAAATACTTCTATATTGACAAACAACCTCTTTACCTATTGCTGTCCCTTTCTAAGCAAGAACTTCTGAAAGAGAATAGAAAGAAAAAAAATCTTATTAACTTGAAAATTTGTTTTCTTATTTCACTTGCACATTTGAAGGAGATTATACTGTAAATAATGGGAATCAGTATGACCAGCCCAACTGAAGGAAAACTGTATTTGTTTCTCTACCTACTGCCATTTTTTGCTTTGTATTTTAACTGCGGTACTTGATGACACGACTTTTGATTTTTCCAAGTATACTTACACACCCATGCACCAAAGGTTTCTATCGTTGTCCCCAAAAAATTCCCAGAAAAATCAATGGCAGTTTAAATTAAAGAAAGGGGAACAGAGAAGTGTTAATACATATAAGCAGGGACTAACCAAATGAAACAACTGTTTCATAAAGCTCCAGGAATAGAAGGGGTTAATGAATTTTGTTTTCACTGACAATGAAGTCTAGAGCACAGTAAAAGTTCTGGCACGTACTCTCTCAAAGTGAGGTGGGCTTTTGCCTGATGTGTTACCGATTAGTAGCTGCCTAAAATCAATATTACTAGCACAGTGCCCAAGCATTAATATATTTAGAGGCTGCTGCACATCTGAAGCCAGAAGCTGATTCCAGCTGATTCCCACATTACGCTGCTCAAGAGTATTTTTAAGTCACCATTGCCCCTAGAGATGGCCATTTTCTGCTGTTGTTTTGAATACACATGGTGATCTCAGCTCTTGGCTCAAAGTTTTCTGCATTCTTTTCCAAGCTCCTACACAAAGGCTTTTGTCCTTTAAAACAGATGCCCAAGGGACTGTGTCATTGCCTCAGAAGACTGGGCTAGAGAAAGCCAGATGCCTGCAGAGACTGACATCCTGGTGATAAGTGTGGAAGCTGTGTCCCCACTTTCCTGGGAGCCTCTGGGGGGTGTCTCCCCACGAGCCACTAGCTGGGGGGGTGAGTTCACACACAGGCTGTCTCCACATCAAGGGCTCAGGTTCCTCATCAAGTGCTACTTTCATGGTGCCCTTTATCCGCCAGTGATCCCACATACTAACAAATAGAGCAAATCTTCTGAATAAGAAGTTGTAATCTTGACAAGCTAGGCCTCGTCATCTCTATTTTAACAAAGGAGAAACTATTTGTCTGCTTGGGATAAACACATCACATCTAGAACAGGTAGATGGATGCTGGCTGGACAGAGAAGAGAAGGGTCAAGTACTGATAGGCCCTGGACTAGAAAGTCTTTTGGTACAGCCAAAAGGAAGAGTTCCTCTGGAGATGATTCAGTATCACCTTACTGTTCTTATCATAGAGTTGTCACTTGCATCTAGTGACATTTATTGAGCCCCTTCCAGTAAAATGGTCTAAAGCAAAAGAACATTTATCTTCAGGATGGCAGAGGAAAGATGGTCATAACCAGTTTTGAGAACTGCCAGATAGTGACAGGGCACTCACACCCTTTCTCCCTCCTCCCACCATCTCATAGTTTATATTAGGTGGCAAATCTGGTCTCCCAGTGAGTTTTTACCTGCCTCCCCAGTTTCACCAGAATAAGACTGGATCTGCTCTTTCAAGATTTGTTCACGTGAGTAATATCAGTGTTGCCAGAAGGACCATTAATGCAGATGAGCATTACTTACACATGCAAAATGTACTGGATTAGGTCCTTACATGACAACACCATGGAAACTCCAGTCTGGATTTGCCCAGATAAACACACTAAGGAAGCAATAGCAGGACAGCTGGCAATAAAATAAGAAACAAAATAGAAAAAAAAAAAAAACAAACCAACAACATTCCATATTAGGTAGAGCTAGTGGGATGTTCCATACCTGCTATTTCATAACCCACCTTTACCATCTCACAAATATTTGGCATCCTTCTCAAACCAAATACATACTGAATCCATACTGAACAGTTAGGACACAAAAGCCAGTCATCACTGGTCAGTGGAGCCTATGCGTAGGTACAGTTTTTACAGCTCCTAATAAAAAATTAACACCATGGTCACCACTGGTTAACTTTATGCAACAACTTGCCTCTCTCTTCATGCTGAGGAAAGCCTCATTTTATACTCCATTTGTGGGAACAGTAAGAAACCAGAACTGGTTTTTTTCCCACAGAATGAAGTTAAGATTCTTTTCTTTCTACTTTTCAATGCACTTTACCCCACCTAAGTTAGTAAGCATGAAGATATAATATGAATAGGGTTAAGTAGCATTCTGTCAGAAATTTTCAAAGTTTTGGAGGGCAGCATCATCAGATATAGGCCAAACACAAGGTACCTGTTATTCTTACCTTATTCCTTCCATTTCTTACCAAAAGCTAGCATCTGCCAACATCTCCTAAACCCTGGAGATGCTTGCTGGAGTTCTCCAGCCAGCATCCGTTCACTCTTACCAGGGGGTAGTGGTAAATTGCAGAGCATTATCACTGATAACTATGTCATCTTGACACTATAGCCAATACTGGAGAAGAATATTTGTTTGGACTACCACATGAAATGATCAGCCACGCAATGATTTGTATCATGGAGCAGTCTGGTAATTCTAATGCAATTTTATTCAGTAATCACGAGTTGGGTCATGACTTAGAAACTGAGGAGAAATTAACTTTTGTTTAAATATAATTCCAACTCCAGGCAAGAAGGTTCAATTTTTTTTCAAGGAATGATTCTCACAGTAGGAAAGGCAAACATCTGTAGCTTGCTAGAATTAACATCACCCAGTTGTTATCAGTAAAATTCAAAGTTAAGCATGTGCACTGTTTTTTGCTACCAGTTTTCAGGCCAGCTGCAGGATCAGGAAGACAACACTGCATTGTGCCATATTTGGACCTTTTCCCAAGGAACAAGAAAGGCCAGAAAAGACATCTCTTAGGACATGACTAGTAAGGGGAATATAAATACATCTTTCAAGCACAAGATTAGCAGCAAGCCAAACACCAGGGAAGGGCAAAGAAGCAGTATGTTCTGCATCAGCACTGGGAAGAAACTGAACTCACTTTCTTTCCTGAGATCTCTTCTCATCTGACTCCTGAATTCTGTTATCACATTTACTCAAATCATTTGTGTGAAAGAGGAAGAAAGATAACAAATAAGCTCTCATCAGCTGGGTTTCAAATCACTCCATTGCCATGCACTAATAACACACATCAACTGGATGCACCCAAAGCCAGCAGAGAAAGCAGTTTGAATCAAATTCATCTTGTGCGTTGAGATTTGATTCTGGCTCCCAAATGCTGTGGGCAATACACAGGCACCCAAAACTGTGCTGCAAAATGGAGTGTGTTAAGAGATATTCCAAGCACCTGTTGCATATTTTTCCACCACAGTGCAAAGCCTCATAGAAATACTGCATATTCTGGACTGAGTCACTTCCATATTTGACCTAATAAGGAGAAACATCACCCTGAATCCAGAATCTTGACTGTCATCTTCTCAACAGCACAGCCCAGAACACAGATTAGGGTAATGTGTTAAATCACAAACTCCAGACTTTGTCCATCAAAACATTTTCATTGTGGTATCTTTTTGTTTTGTGGGGTGGGGTGGACAGGGCTGGGGGGAAGACTTACTTCAGTATGCACATATTTTACTGCACCTGCTAAGCAACAGGGAGTGTAAGAGCAATGTCCAGCAAATAGAAAGGGTGAAACGGGCACAGCTCAAATCCATCCTGGCTGTAATCTGCAGTGACAGCTTTCTACTATGGATTTACAATAAACCATTGTTGTTTCTAATTCACTAGTATATTTACAACTTCTGGTTTTTAACATTCCTTGGAGGAGTATAGATACATTAAAAAAAAAAAACAAAACAAACAAAACTAAACAAAACCCTGCAGCATTCCTGGGACATGCTGGGGCAGACTGGCTAGTCAATGCAGATAAAGTACTTTATATTTAGGAAGATTTATTTGTTTATGCCTATGCTGTAATAAACTCTACCAGCTTTCATATCACAGGTATTGTATTTCAATTTAATCTTGGTCACTGCCATTTTTATCTTTTAGTAAATTTCTAAAAACCTGACAGTTCAACACATAGGGTTCAGCTGAAAACATTCCACACAAATTAAAAAATCCAGTGAATGCATCATGCATTGCAACTTCATTTTAAATAAACAAATCGATGGTGTTCTGTCTGTAACCTCAGCATGAAAGGTAATTGATGTAGAATAACAAATCAATGTCCCCTGAATTTTCTGACAGTTTAACTGGTGCTCTCGATGGGGATCATTGGCATTGTTTTAATGGGAGGGATACCATAATATAGTATGTTTGCCTCAATTAGTTATAAACCAAGATAATGGAGTGTCATTAGTATGCCTAGACACAAGGAAGACCCTAAGATAACCTTGAGAAGGAAATAATGTGTTCAGTTCAACAGAAGCTATGTTGAGATTAATATTTCATAGTACTGATACAAACAGGTGTGCATAACCTTCCATAACTAATTTGTCAAATACAATTTATGTGGTGGCCTTAAGCTAAAGTACAATAGCCAACCAGTAACATGCTTGATTCTTTAAAAAGTGCTTGTTTTGTGTGAAAGATGACTTTTCTTCTTTGTTGGCTTTGGCACTTACTTAAAAAATCTTCCTTTCAAAATCCATCAAGTGCAGTACCTGCAGGAAATAAATTCAGTTCCTAAAAGAACAGTACTGTCCTTGTGTTGCATGTGCATGTTCACATGCAGGTGTTACCATGCTACACAGGTGATCAAACCATTTGACAGTAAAGCATGGAAAAAATACTTCCATCAAGTTCTGAATACTTACAGACTGACAGATCCCAGCAACAACTTTGTTGGCCCAATTCACTAGAAGAAGAGGAAAACCTTTTCTTGCTCTGACCTATGATACGTGACTGAGCCGATGAAGGACGATGTAATTTCTTAATAGATACAAGTTACCAGAAAATTTAAAGGCAAATGAGAACTCTTTTTTTCCTGGAAAAAAACCACAAACAACCCTAAACAAAATAAAAAGATCTATGTCATGTCTCTCAGATGTCATTTGTTTCTTTAAGAATGAAACACAACATGAATAATTAGTTCATAGAGAGGCAAATACATAGCTGTATATAGACATATATAGACATTTGTATATATTAATGCACATGAAACAGGCATAAATCAACATTTTATGTGCTCTTCACTACTCAAAAATGTCTGGTGGAGCTAAGCAGTGGTTTAACTTTGAATTGAAGGTTGGGGAGCATTTACTATTGATTCTACAAATGATCTGTGTTGGTGACAGGAAAGGAAAAAGGAAATTCATGTTATGGAATTTTGAAACATACTATGGACAGAGCCCAATAATACAAATACAAAAGGCAAACCATGTTGATTGCTTGAAAAATGTATGAATAAAATGAACAATCACACAGCAATTAACCTACCACAATAGTATGAACAAACATTGCATAACGCATGCTGTAGGACATGAAGAAAAGCAAAGTCATTGAAATGGTTACCTAGTAGAAATCACTTTTGAGAACTTCATCAGTGCTTTAATGCTAAATACCTCCCTGTTCCCTGGGAAAGAAAAGCTATGTATATGCAAGGGCCCGGGTGGGGGGGAATTTTCTGAAAAGTACTCCCATCTGTCACCTATTAGTTACAGAGGTCATGTTTTGAGAGTGTAGGCATGCCACTGAATGCAATACAATCTCAGTCACGGCTGTCGTTGGAACTGTGTTTAGTGATATATCATGTCAATTGACATTTTGCTGTCACACAGCAGTGGGAAACAGCTTCTCAGAACGGCCAGGCCATTCAAGTTAGATTGAAAGATCTGGAGCTGAATATTTACACAAATGGACTATGGGTCCAAATTAAAAGCTATCTCACTAAGTTGCTCTTTAACTTCCAGAATCTAAACCCAAGACCAATAGCTCTTGTTTTCTTCTTCCTCAGCCTGTAAAAATGAAAGAGAAAAGGTTAGACATATAGCATTATGAATAGGTAACACTGAATTCCAAGAAGCACCGTACCAGAATTAATCTATGGCTTCCTACCTATTAAATCCAAGCATGAAACATTTCTTGGTGCAACAGTCTGAACTCCTGAGTCTGTATGAATGTAATATGTTTGTTGCATGTAACATAAATGCATCGTTTAGACAAATGTTACAAGTTAAGTGATGGAAAAAAATCAAGCAACATGAAAGGAAAATAAGTCATTATTTATAGCTGTAAATCACCAGGTTTCAAAAATATCATGAGGGACTGCTGAAGTCACACCAGCTGTTTTAAAAACATGAAGCTGGGGAAAGCTTGGTTAGTTATCGATAAAGTACTAAAAAGAAGGAAAGAAATCTGAAGAATTAAATAACCAAAAAGGGCGGGGGGGGGGGGGGGGGGGGCGGGGGTTGGAGGAGAAGGGGGGAGCCTATTTCCATAGAGCAATTTTTAAGTAAAAGTGGCAGTTATTGCCATTTGAGTCATTACAGTAGTCTGCCTATTAACATAGTCAGAGATAACAACTCCTAACATATTTTTGCTGACCCAATATATCTGCTGTTGTTTCCACCTTGGAGTCATATATTACCAGCTTGCTTCAAGCAGTGTGTCTTCAGCAGTCACTCAGTTCAGACATTCAGTGCATTCAAATCCAGCAAAATTTTGCGAAAAGTAACAAATCCTTCCAAAAAAAAAAAAAAAAATCTTTATTCAATTTGATATTTACCTTTTAAGAAACCTTCTTCTGGCTGAGTCCAGTTGGGCCCTCTTAGCCATATGAAAAGATCCTGCAGGCAAGATAAATGCAACTAAAAAATATGAAACAGCTGTTTCTTAGTTGACACACACAAGAGAGGTAGGATTCAGGTCTTCTTGCCACCCTGATAAGGCACTCAAACATCCTTCGCTGATAAGGCAAGCATCAGTGAACTGGGGGAGAAAAGCCAGTGCCTGGAGCTCCCCAGGCCAGATCCACAGTGCTGCGGAGCTGCCCTCTGCCACCAGCTCCATCCGCAGGTCTTACACTGGCGACTTAGTGATACCAGGCAGTCCTTATATTAACCTCTCTGCTTTCTTCCTTTAGACTTTACAGTTCTCATGTAGGTGTTTTCCCTCTTGGATCCTCACACACCTGATGATCCTGTTCCAACCACCTGCAGTCTATAATCTTATCATCCTTATCTCTCTACAGACTTTCTGCTCGTCCTCACACGCTATTAGTGCTCTTACTTGTCTGAAACAGGGTTGTGCAGCTGAGTGGGATCAGGCCTGGATCCTCATCTACTAGGGATCCCATCTCAACAGCAAGGGTTACTGTGAGCCAGGGCTCCTCATCAGGACCACGCACCTACCCCCAGAACGCAGCACGCTTTTCTTACAGTTGTCAGTGGACACATATCCAGATGTTTGCTTCCAGAAATCCTACCTGCAATTTTCCTCACTAGCTTAGGGGAAGTCAAAGACTTGGGAGCAACAGGAGAATCCCCTGGTAAGAGAATATGAAGTGACAGCAATCAGGCTGGACTGCACAATGTCCTTACTGAGACAGGAGGATGACTCCAGTGCTTGAATTCAGGTTTTAGGAATGTATTGGGTCTGGCTGAGATGGAGTTAGTACTCCCTATAGCAGCCCTCACAGCACTGTGCTCTGCAGCTCTGTAGCTAGAAAGGTGTTGATAACACACCAGTGTTTTGGCTACTGCTGAGCAGTGCTGGCACAGCATCAAGGCTGTCTCTCCAACATTTTTGCCCTCCCCTCCATGGCAGGCTGGGGCAGGGCAAGATCTTGGGACGGGACATAACCAGGACAGCTGACCTAAACTAACCAAACAGATATTCCATACCATATGACGTCAGCTCAGATATAAAAGCTAAGTGAAGGGAGACGGAGGGGGGGGCATTTTTGTCTTCCGGAGCAAGCACTACGCGTACTGGAGCCCTGCTTCCCAGGAAGTGGCCAGACATCGCCTGCTGATGGGAAGTAGAGAGTAACATCATTTGTTTCTTCTTTGCTTTCGCGCGCGACCTTTGCTATCATTTTATTAAACTGCCCTTATCTTGACCCACGAGCCTTTCGTTATATTTTTCTCTCCCCCGTTCCAGCTGAGGAGGGGGAGTGATAGAGCGGCTTTGGTGGGCACCTGGCATCCAGCCAGGGTCAACCCACCACAAGGAACTTCAAAATGAAAGCCCAGAAAAAAGGCAGTTTTTTGCATAATACGGTGTTATAATTTACTTTACCTGGGAACCAAGACCATACTCAAAATTCAAATGAGCTCTCTGATTTCAAGAGTTCAAATCTGTAGGAAAAATACACAGTCAAAATGATTAGAAGTAGGTAGGAGTGGCTGTAGTTTCTTTCTACTGACTCATTTAACCCTCTCAACTTCCTGACTTCTGATTTTCTTTTTTATTTTAATGCCTGCACTGTCCGTTTTCATGCATTTTGTGTTCTGTTCTATAACAAGACTCACAAGAAACTTAAATAAGCCAAGAGGAGAGAAGAAAATCAATCACCTGCTGAAGTCAAGGTTTAAGAGCAACAAACCCAACAAGGCATACTGGTGTAAACCTAAATGTGTGAAAAGAATTCAGGGAAGCTAAATTACTTCCATAAATTGGAGACAAACACCCAGAACCTCAAGAGTTTGTTTAGGCATCTTATTAACATTGAAATTAATGAGAAATCAGACCCTAAAAATTGCTCCATTCCTAAATATATAGAAGGAAAGCAGGCTGGGCATAGATGACAATCTGAAACTGGTGTCATGTAGAAAATGGAGCCATCATTCAGTATGATCCCAGGTGGGACCTGTTATTTTTTTCAGTTAGTGATCCCTATGCTGTTTTAGTATTAACTAGGAAGACTTGTGTAAACACAGATTCAAATCCTACACACCGAAACCATCAAATTGAGTGCATGTGCAGGCTGCCTGTGAAATCAGAGGCATGGTTTCCTTTCTCTGCCAGTGCTGCTGCTCTGAATTGCAGTTAGAAACTGATGCATTCACAAGGCAACGTCCAGGATGATTTCTGCCTCTAAGGAAATGAGTAGGAAGCATCGATAGTTTCCTCTTCACAAGACTTCCAGATTCTTAAGTGGAAGGTACAGCAAAGTGTTCTTGGACAAAATAAACCCAGGAAATTAACTTTCTCATTCTGAGTTGTCTCTTCCACCCCAGTGGAGATGTCTCAGATAAAGCACCTTATATGACACTGAACAGTTGTGTTTAAGCAGCTCAGTTCCACCTGTAGACTTCATCACTCATTTTCTGCAGGCAAGTATATTTTTCCATGATTCAGAGGAAGACAATTTCTTTAGTTTGGGCTCAAGCTAGAAATTTCCAAAGCATTAAGACCTTCTGCTGATTAAAGGAGAACAGACTCAGGACAAAAAGTTGTACTCAAATTTATAAGCATGAGAAAGAGACAGAGAAAATCCTTTTATGACCTCTTTTTCAAATGCACAGTGTAGTAGCTAAGCATTAAATAACAGCTCAACAGATTTCCACCATTGCAGCAAAATAATTATCTGGGAAAAGTTATATAACCTCCAACAAACATGGTCAGAGATCAAGATAGCATTATACATGGTCTGTAAGATTCCTTCCTGCATGAAACAATTTCTTGGATAGAAAAACTCATCCTCTTTACAGTGCTGGACACAAATGACGTATTATTTTAGCACCAATTAAGATTCCTTCCTGCAGAGACTAATGGGGAAATTCATCACACAATCACATTGGTTATTCTACTTCTCTGCAACAGGTATATCCATAATTCTATCCTGAATAACCAAACTGCATCTTTATTTCAGGAGACAATTTAAAAGAGTTACTTTTTGTTCTTTAGCTGAAATAAAATCCATGGGCCTATCCCAATCTGTTCCACTGACTTTTCTTTTCTTTTCTCTTTTTCCTGGAATGTTGCAATTACTGCCCTTTCAACAGAAGAGATACCAGGGCACAGCAGCCAAAGATCCAGACATGAACAAAGGGCTGAAAACCATGTCCTCTGAGTTTCAATTATTAACCCATCACAGATACTGCATTAAATAGATTGTTACTGTTCTCAGCAACCATAACCAAGTCACCATCACATGGCAATTGTAAATGTAGCTTGTCTGAAGATGGCTGCTTACCTGAGTCTACATATTACATCTTCAGGGCAGATATGGGAACATTTCTGGTACAACTTTCTATTTCTTTGGAGTGTCTCAGCTGAAGAGGTTTTATTTTCCTCTTGCTGAGATTCTGCAGTTTCTGACACTAAGCAGTAGACTTCCCAGGTGAAATACTGCCTCTCTTAAAACCAGCCCGACTGTTGCAATCAGGTTCAGTGTGGTCAGGATTTATTCTGCCGAGCTTGGGACTTCTTATTCAAGTGTGCACAGAGTAATAGGTGCTGTTGCATATCCCAGAGCTGAAGGACCTAGATCAAAGGGGGGTTTTCAGTCTTTCAGAAGGCTCCTGCCAGGTTTGTGGCATCTCTGCAAGCTGCATGGATAATCCCAGTTTAAGCCTAGCCCTGTGAGCTAACAGAAAGAAATGTTTGGCTGACATGTTTCAGATGCTGTCCTGACAGTCATTTCCCATCACCTCCCTCCCAGCCCTGAGGTCCTGACAAACTGGAGCTGCCCCTTGGGCTGATGGTTTGGCCACACTGGTAAAGGGTAACATGTAAAAAATTCCCAAATAAATAGAAAGATTAGAGCTCCCACCACCACTCAAATTTGTGTGTTTACTTGAAGCATAAGGCCACAGGATTCAAGCTCAAAACCAGCTACAACAGAATTTTTAGCCTATATGTGTGACCCATGTTCTGTGCCAGCCATATCAAAATCAAATCGCATCTCAGTTTGTCAGCAGCTGTCTCAAGGTCTTTGAGGAGCCCCAGATGTGACCATCAGTTTTTAAATCCTGCTTCAAGTTTCCTTGAATAGTTTGACATTTCTCTTGTGATGATATTTTCAAGATCAAATACAACTTCCCTGGTCAACTCTGTTATCAGATCCAGTATGTTGTTGCAAACTTTTATACTCTCCCACTTGAACACTTTTACTGAATCACATTGGCTCTGGTATTACAGCCTTTCCAAGCCTATTTACTAATAATTTACTATTAATGGGGTAGAACTGCATCCCCTTCCTCCACTGAATATCTTACAATGTTAGTTTATATATATTTATATAGTTTAGATCAGCTAAACAATTAATTCTTTTATGTTGTCATGCAATTAGTGAGCAATACAAGCTGTCTCACACTTCACAAGGTGCCAGCCCAAAGAAAGCTTCAGTACTTTGCATAGAGCAGGACATCATATCCTTTGTCATTAAGGCAGCTGTGAGCTGGTACCTGCCCTGGTAAATAAATGCTCCAGTGGTGCTGTTGATAAATAGCTCAGGGCCAGCCCATTTTCTTTCTGTGCTGGGAAGTAACATGTTCCTGAATGAAAAGTATTACATGCCTCCCCTGAGGAAAATATTCAAGATTTTGGATCCTGGGAGGACTGAGGTTCACAGTCTAAATGGGGTGAAGGGTGACATGAGGGGTAGGATCTAAGAAAGCAATTCAGTTAACTAGTGCAGGTGGCTAATTAATCTGAGAACTGTAAGTGGTCTACTTGTGGGTGTTTGATTTTTTCTATATTTTTGTACAGAGATATGTGGTAATCTTGGTGGATGTACAGATATCAAAATATTTAGACACCTGTGAGCCAGAGCTCTTCTAAGTTAAGAAAGTGCATTTGAAGTAAAATCCCTCCTTTAAAACATTCTAAAAAATATGTATCTGTATGTCCAAGAAGTATCAGAGGGAAACACTACAGTGTAATAGTTCCTACAGCTGAAACAGTTTTGGAGTTTCCTTGGTCACTTTGGCTGAACTAATTTTATCATCTGTATTCTCTAGTGGTCACTGCCACATGGAAAGGATCTGCTTCTGTTGACATCTTCCTGCATGTCAAGCACAACAAATGGTAGGTTCTCCCTTGTCCATGGTATGTGTTTTGTTGTTACTGTTCTTCCTGAGGGGGCAAGGGGAATGGTGCCTGGGGGCTAAGATCATCTGTGACCAAGCTCAGCTTTCACGTTACCTCTACTCACAGACCACTGGCCATTTCCAGAATGCCAGCAGTCACTGCGTGGTGCTCTTCCAAGTCTGACGCCTCTGCTCTCAATGCCTCTCTGAACGAGCTGTCCCGCAGGTTGTCAACCCCATGACACAGTGCATGCTCCTTCTGATCTGTCCTGGTGCGCCTCATCCAGCTCTGTACAGTCCAGCAGCCCACTGGCATTTGACCTGCCTTTGCTCTGCTGTACCATGTGATGCAGAGCACCACAGGATGGGATCTCTGTTGACACCAAAAACCAATACTGCTGGTGGCAAACGTGCACCAGCTTATGGGCTAGACCAGTCCTGTTTCTCCAGTCCAAGCTGTAAGGCCTTTTGATCAGAAGCAAGTGGCTAACACATTTTAACTGGCAAGCCGGGGTTATTGTCTGGTCCTTTTCATTCCCCTAAAGCAAAAAGTACATCTAATATAGATTCCAGGTTTTAAATTATCATTATGATTTTTGAGTTGTTATGGTGTGTGAAAATGCAAGACTTGTATGCAGTAGACTAAATAATAATTATGTAATAAGACAAGATGGAGAATAGCTTTAATAATGTGCAAATATGTACCCTTGGCAGTGAAAAGGAAATTATTAAGACAGCTCCTGAAAGCAAACACTCTGAAGGTACTTGGAGTTGGGAGAAATTATCTGGAGGTTTGTATCAAGTAAGTGCGTGAGGCCCATTTGACTTAAAGCATTGTGGGAGCAAACTCACCCATTTTGTGCTCAAGAGACTTTACAATGAGACATTGCAATCTGCTTTATATGGCTCCATATTTCTAAATATCACATCCAACAGCAAACAGATGAGGGTAAATACATTTAAAACAGTGTGTATATATATACACACACACACACACACACACAAAAGAGTGTGTATATATACTATATATGCTTTTATATGTAGATATACTGCATAGATATATATTATACATATATACTAGAAGTACACTATAGTATAGTGTACAGTATACTATAGTGTACATATGTATGTATACTACATGTACACTAAATATATACTATATATGATATAATAATATATAGCGTATATTTAAACTCTATATATCTCTCACACCTCTGACTCAAATACCTAATTCAGGATTAATATCTTACTACCTTAGAAATACCGAGGCAAAGCACAGAGTAACCTGTGGTTTTGTGACCACTTACGGAGAAACAGCAGAGAGAAAAAAAGAAAATCTATCCTCTTCCTATGATGTCTCCATTAAATAGATGAAGCGTAAGATGCAACATCACAAGCTACTGATCACAGAGGCAGCAATCTAGTGAAGATTGTTCCACTTCGCTAGCTCTTCCCTAAACTGCTCCAGCAGTGTCTCAGTAGTATCTTCACAGCTAATCAGACCAAAGTGACACACAGAGCTAACAACCCTTGAAAAACTATTGCTGCCATGTTCAGCAGCTGTTGAAAACCACAGACAAGACGGGAAGGGTAAGAAAGCCAGAATTTGCATTAACCTAGCAGAGCCCACTGGCCCTTGTCCCGCACATCTGCAGTTATGATCTGTGAAACACTGCCCTGCATCAGAGTGCGAAGCCCATTGTCTGAGCAGGACGTGAAACCCAGTTCATGGCGGGGCCAAGCTGGAGCGCAGCGCTTGGGAAGTCCTCTCACCCAAGAGCAGGACGGCACTGTTCCCTCCCAGAGAAACATACCGAATTTCAGACTTTGGCAGCATTGACATCTGCACTACCTCTGCCCACTGTGGGCAAAACACTGCTGCTTACTTCGTCTGCCTGAACCCTCTTGCTCATTCCTTCACCATCTCTGACTTTCTGGCCAGAGCACACAGTATTGATTCAACCCACAAAGCTCTAAATAAAATTTGGGCTTTGCTGATTTTCCAATTGCTTCTCCCTTCAGCACTGCAGCGTTCCTGAATACAGAAGACAGGCAAGTGCACCTTCTCAGAAGTTCTACGTCATAATCTTGCATGTGAACATCATTCCCTGTATAGTCCTTAAATAAGCTAGAACTGTTGATGGACTCAGTGTAACTGGTACTAAGTATAGGTCCTAGATCCAATACAAAGACAAGATGATTAATCTCTTGCAGTGAGCCAGGAATGCCACTTCCCAGATGCTGTTTATGATTCATCATAGTGGTTTACTACATTAAGCTGAGGACTGATTTGTGAAACTGCAGTGGCCAAGTAGTAACCTGGAGACACAGACTCTACCTGTTGTAGAGATGTATATTTCAATGGCATTTCCTGAACGACATCTAATATTTCCTTCCTAAAACATGTGCAAAGAAAAAGGATTCATTTTTTATGGCTGTAAAACATGGGAGTATCTATGTTGAGGACAGTCCTAAAGCACATACTTAAATCCCATCAATCAGATGCTGTTCTGTATAACAACATGCAAGGTTTACCTAAGCCACAGCCCAGTTCCTCCCTATTTGCATGCAGCCTCTTACATGCAAACACATTATGTTCCTCATCTGAAAGAGGTTAGACTTGGACCTCAAGTGAACACCACCCCTTTTTATCAAGGCACAGATATTGTAATAACTAATCTGTTGGTTAAAACAGTTTCTAAAAATTACCAACAATTTTGATTGCTAACAACAATCACCTTGTATTGTCAAAACCTTATTTCAAGTATATGTATTTTTGTCTGGGTTTCCCTGCATTAGCACATCAGTCTGGATCAGGAGTTTAGTCCTGAAGTACGTTTTTGACCATACTGATTCACCTCATGTAGTGGATCACTCAAACTGGACACCTTTTGGAGGAGACTAAAGCTGAAGCTGTCCCATAAAAGCAGACAGCTGAAGAAGTCACATGAAAATTAGTTGAGAATAACTACACTGAAAAATAAATAAGATGGCTATCTCCAGAAACAACAGTTCCACCCTACAAATTAATTTCTCTGGAAACATGTACCTTGTAAAGGCAGTCTCCAGCTTACCTGCATCTTCTGTTGAGTGCCTCACCAAATCTGGAAAAATCCAAGTCATAACTGAACAGCATTCTGGCAGGTAGATCTCAGCAAAGACAAGCCATTGGAATAATCTGAACTGGCAGCTGTGCCTATATTTAACTATATGACTTCCTCAGGATGATACCTGAAGCCTCCACCAAAACTGAGATAAACTCCTGAATTCCATCACATTGTCTGGAACAGCAGACAGTCCTTAACATATGGTAAGACTTTTCTGGCAATTTACACTCTAGTTGTCCCAGATAAACAGAAGTATTTAGTAAGGATTTTCTTTATATTCTATTGGGGTATTTGAACACGTTTCTTCATAAAGTTCATGAATTTATACCTTTAATGGGTGGAATAGTGTAGCTGGATTCATATCACAACTACACTCTGGCTTAAAAATATACATTTGGATGCAAAATGGGCACTTGCTCTGGCCCCTTAAAGGACAGGGAGCCCTGATGCCACCCACTGGACTGATCATCCCTTAAAACATTTGGACTGTCAATTATTTTTCTGTAACAGTAGTTCCAGGGGATGTTTGCAGCATGACTGCTGGACACTTGCATTAAGCAGGAGTGTGTTACTTCTAGTTGCTTTGGCTACAAGGTAAATTTATGCTTTACAAATCTGATTCAGATCTGCCCTGCTTCATTTAATCACTAATGCAAAGACAGCTGCTTACTATAGTTGACTTAACTCCAGCTACAGGTTTTATCTGCTAAAGTAGTAATTATACATCTTTGGAAAAAGCAAGGAGGGAAACAATAATTATACAGATGGAGAGGGAAGACTTTCCAGCTGAAATTCAGATTTCTTTTCCCACATCACCTGCCTTAGGACACTATCAATAGATCATACAATACGTGTACTACTTCTCTTCAGAACTGAGCTTGGTTTTAAACCTTAGCCATCTTTCAGACTGTCTGCTGCTTGCTTTCAGCTCACCTCATCTCTTGTCTGAATGCCACAGCATTGTGTGAAGACAGTTTCTTGGGGTAACTGCACTTTTCAAAAGACACCTCCTTTTGCTTTATTTTGGTGGCGTCCCTGATTAATTTTAACTGGGCTTTAGGGATCAAAGTGCTAAAATCTGAATCTCTGGTGTGTCTGTAAGATGTGTGGAAGACAAAGTTTGCTGTTTAATGAAAACAGAAAGGAGATTGCTTAGCAGATCTCCCCACTGATTCTTAAGTGATAGAGCACAATTTTCCCAGACTACCTGTTGTCAGCAGAAATACTTAGGGAGGAAATTTCTTGACCTCTCTGAGCCATGCCTTACTCAGGTGCACTGTAAGCAGTAGAAGAGTGATTATAGAGCACCAGGAAGGCAAGCCCAAGCCTTCCTGCACTTCTCCTGAGACAGGATATCAGTGTGTGGCTCCTGAAGTTTTCAGTCAGATACCTTTGCTCATTCTCACTTTCTGGGATGTTAGCAACCACACATACCACCACTTATGCAGTGTTTTATGATCTTTCACACACTTCCACCCCCCTTTTTTGGGGAACTACATGGGTCATTGACAAGGATTCTGTCTTTTCCAGCTTCCATCTCCCTCCTGCCAAGCACATTTTCCTAATTAAGTTATGCTGGGCAGTGTACACAAGCAAACAATTACCCACACAATTTTGTGGGGTGCAAGCAAGTTTAAGACCACATCCACAGTGGAGAGGAAGTCCGGTTTAATCATCACTACTAAGATGTGTGAAGTGTGGGTTTGACAACTGTTTTTGGTCAACAAACCATACGATTTCATTGTGTGGTTGGCTTTCCTGGGCCAGGGCTTGAACCCAGGCCAAGCTTTAATAAAAGGCATAGCTTTTTTGACAAAATGGAGGGCCATGTCCCTATTTCTGACCCTTCTTCCCTGCTCTGATCCTTCCTCACAGATGAAGATTACATTGCCCATCATTTTAAGACTTCGCTGCATTGAAGATGCAGCCTCAAAGACATCCTTAGCTATCTTTGGGGACCGAATACAATTAACAGGGAGGATATGTGACTTCCCAAAGACTCAGCAGCAAATAAGTTAAAGAAAATGAGTTTGGCCCTCCAGCTCTTGAGGTTATTTTGTATTCTGTTGCTTCTGATGCTTGTGCATGTATCATTCTTGCCTTACCACTTCACCCAGCAGCTGGCCATTGCAACCCGCTTGACTAAACTTTTAGCTACAGCAATGTTCCTGGGATTTTGATTAATAGTTAATTCCTGTGGCAAAAAGTGAATCAAGGAAAAATTTCTCCTGCATCTAAGTGAAGTCATACCCAATGCTAATGGAACAGTATTTGAAACCAAAGGGAGAACCAAATGCCTCAGGCCATTTCATCATCCCAGGCACACAGGTGTAAATATGAAAGGTCTCTGATCTAGATTAATAGGCATCACAGGTATGTAAAAGACCTCTAAGTTTGGCACACTATAGAACTTACTTGTTCTTAGATCTTAAAATATCCTGAAGTGTGACTTTACAACACAGAAAAAAACTGTTCTTAATTCCCTACAAAAGCTCCATGTCCTTTTAGAATGAAGTTAATTAGAAGGGAAACCTTGTAAATACTTTAAAATCAGTATTAAACATCAGAGGTTACTTACTTGGAAAAAATCTTGCTTCAAGTTTCACTACAGATAAGAAATACTATCAGAAATCCAAAAAACAGAACTAAAGCACCAGACTGTCTTATCATTTTTCTTAGGCTGCACTGATGCAATCCTAGAGCTCTTAGGAGAAGTAGTTTGGTTTATATAGGCACATGTGTCTTTACTTTCTTCTCCTCTTGCAGTAATTGCAGATCCTTTACAAAGAATAGCATCCAACAGCACATACTTCAAAAACAACTGGCTAGAATTGTACATGGGCAACTCAACTAAATTTTACCACCTGTCATAAGCTAAATACATGCTGTCTTTTGCCTGAGTATATGTGCCTTACCTTTGCCTTGACTTAGGAATCTTCCCAGCTCAGGCCACATGTAGGCTTCCAGGCACAACCTCACTACTCCTCTAAACTCACATGAAAAAGATTCTCAGTGCATTTACAGTGGGTCCCCAAAACTACAACTCTTCTCCCCAAAGAACTACTGAATTACGTAACTCTTAGTCTGTAAGGCACCATCCCGCCACCACACGAGATAAAAACAAAACGCCACCACAGCCAAGATGCTGCAGAAAGGTTTCTGTGATACTGCCATAACCTACCTGAAAGTTGTTTATACACACATGCACAGACACACAGAGGTTTTATATGTCTCTTGGCCTTTTCACTTTACAGCTGCAAGTTAATGGGTGTGGGAAAAACGTCAGTATGTGCCACTTTAAGAACAATCTTTTATGTAACCCAGATTAAAATTTAGCTGGCGTGTTTCACTATTCAGTATGTGCAGCCTTTTCAACGGGATCTGATAAAGATCAGTTTTGCTGGAACTTGTTTTCAAAGCACTTAAAAAACCAGCTTCCTTGCCACTGGCACCTGGAGCAAAACAAATCACAGAACAAACTCAGTAAAATCTGCTGCATTTGAGAACGAAGCATAGTAGTAGTGTGGACATACTTAGTATAGTTTTCTACGTGCAATAAATCAATAAGGCCAGAAAGGGGCTGGAAGGATTTGTGATACAACGTCAGTCACTAATCTTGCTTTAGCTGCACTATAATGCTAGTTCACCTTCCGGTCCTGTAGGTAACCACTTCACCAGCCTACCAACTGCAAATAGCTGTCGACCAGTAAAGGATGCCTGAAACAGTCTAGAAGTGTGATTGACAAATCTTACTCAGCTTTATGTTTGCATAATTGACTCTTAACACCAAAGAAAGTTCAGCCCTCCAAGCTGCAGCTGAGGGACTGGTGTGGGAGGGAAAAGGAGGGCTGCAAAATCTTCATTTAAATTGTGGAGAAAAGATGATCAACCTTCAGTGCTGCTAAAATTCTTACCTCATTTAAACACATGCCTCTCACATACTGATGGGAAAAGGTGAATTTCTACAGAAAGCTGGTAGGTAATGATATTCTGGAGGTACTGTAAGTGTAAGCAAGCCTCAAAGATAGCCCATGCATCTCTTGATAACAGGCTGTCATTTCTGCAAGAAACAGCTTACTGGCTGAAAGTTCACACACATGCATCAGCCCAGTCCGCTGGGAGTTCCTGCAAGCTTCTATCAATGACAGCCAAGACTGCAGTCCTTGAAGTCCCTGTACCTAAGATGAAGCATGCCTATAGCAAATAAGCTGCAGTACAGTTGCATATTCTGATATCAATCTCTTTAATGTACTTTAGAAGCAAGCCACAAGAGCCAGATGCCCTGAGCTGATTATGAATCTCTCCAAGACAACCATTTAGAAGTCATTGCTCTATGAGTTCAAGACCTTCAAACTTCAAATTTTAGATCCTTGCCAAAAACTCTTGAGACACGTTATCAAAGTAGGATGTAGTACTTGGGTATACAAATCCTGTTAATAAATAATAGAAGAATTTGTGATCACCTACATAATATTTTGAAACCAAAGTCAGGAATGCAGTTTTCAGAGGACATTACCAAGTTTCTTACCTTGCACAGCACTGTGCATACCTGTGTATATTCCTCAGGACTGCCAGAAAAACTGTTTATGGATGTGCAGATCAAAAGTACTCACATGCATTAAGTAGATGGTTTGCAAGAGGAGTGCAAAACCTATGAAAATGCACAGCACAAACAGGCAGTAATTCACGCCTTCCTCCTAAGGCCTTTTTGTGTTTCCTAATCCCTTAGAAAAAACTTCATATGGGGTTTCTTGAAAGGCTATCAGTAAGCAAGTAGAAGCTGTACCCTTATTGCTTTTCATAGCAGAGATTAAAAACATCAGGTTTTGGCTTCTTGCAGAGATGGTCAGATTGATTTCTTCATTACCTTAAACTCTTCTCGGAAAGCCAAAAATGCCAAATAATTTTGCAAGGGACAGAGTAAACTTCCAGCAAGTGACAGGCACAGATGACTTTCTACCCTCTCTGCAAATGAGTTCTGTTGAGGATATGTTTTTGAAGGCATAATTTTGGAAAGCACATATCCCTATGGCTATTTTTAGAGGTGTATTTTTACTTCAATTTTAAAGCGTTCTTTTCATGATGGCCAGTAGGAAATGTTTTGGATTTAATGGACATTTTGTTGATGCTTGTGGTGTTCAATAAAGATCAAAAGTAATAAAAAGAGGGCTGGAGTAAGGTAACTGTTTATGCTACTTCTATTTTTTTTTTTTTTTTTGCTTGGAAATCAGTGTAGACATATTAAATACACCAAAAGTTAAAATAACTTTGTCCTGATTGAACAATTTCTATTAGGCTGCTGATCAGAGCTGAAGACCAACCACAGACTCCAGTGGTTGTTAGTTTTGGAGTGCTCCAGTTCATTTAAATCTTTGCAACCCACGCTGTTCAAGACTTGCGTTGATTCTCTAGTGCTATCTAGCGGCTAGTACAGAAAACGATAAATGCATAGAAATGCAGCTACACAGAAGTCAGCATCTATGGACAAACCTAGGTCCCTCTTCCATGGCTAGTCTGACTTTGAGGTGTAAGCATGGGGTTGGGTACTACAGACAAAGAGCCTCTCCCATAAAGCTTCAGCACTCCCAAGCTCCCAGGCTAAGTGCCCAAGCTGAAACCAGCAGCTAACTGCATAAACAGGTTCTTTTGTCTTGGAATACCAAAGAAACACTCATGCAGGCAGAGTTATCTTGATTGCTGGTGGCCACCTCCAGGCCTATTTCTACCTAAACAGGTAAGCACTTCCCCTTTCCTGTTCCCATTCACTTTTGAATTGGAAGTTCAGACTAGGGGAGTTCCAGCCAGCTTTCACTACAGAGAAAAGCAAACAGGCTGCTGAGCGCCAGCCAGTACCTTTGTCTCCTTTCTGCTTGTTGCCCGAGATTTCTTCTTGACAGTTTCTTGACATCTTCTTGACATTGAGAAGGAAACCAATCCAATTCAGGGTTGCCACTTTTGGGCTTGGTCAAAGAGGTTTTCTAGCTTGGCCAACAGATTTAAGGTTTAAGCTCAAGTCTGAGGTCAATAATATATACAGGTACATGAGTTCAACCTGTCAACTGAGTAAAATTGAGTACAATTCCTATATATAAAAGGAACAGTCCTATGAATGTGAGATCTTTGTCATGGGCCTAAATAAAAAAACTTTTAGCAATGAGGAAGTCTGGAGTGTATTCATGAGTTCATGGGGTGGTCTTAGCCCCACAAACACTGCATCAGTATCCCAGACCCAAATATTTCTCAACTTCATATAGGATTTCATTGGCCTGAAAGCACAAACTGGAAAATACTCCATTCTTAGACATACCAGGCTAATAGAAAAGATGTACTCTCACATTAGAGAAAGTTTCATTGGGAATCACGAGAATCACAATCTAATGGAGAAGAAACAAGTAATCCCTCTGCTGCAGCTTTTCCTGACATTAAAATACATCAAATATTTACTCCCTTTTTAAAAATCGTTTGAGACCTATGGGTAAAAAAGCATTAGAGTGCCTATTTTAATTTCTTCCATAAAAAAAATCATGCCTGGAAGGAAGGATCTGCAGGCTAGTAATGAGCACTTACACAGTACTATTCCCCAAACTACACATATATATACATACGTACACACACACACAAAGCCTTTGACGTCCTCCCCTCACACATAACACCAACACACAAATCAAAAGAAATGGGAGCAAGGGAAGTGCACAAAGGAATTGTTTGGCTGCTCGCAAAATAAATAGCTTTGAAAAGTCTGTGACTTCTTAGTGTAGAAAGGACACCATGTGATAGCAGACAGTAACTGTTAATGAGTTATTTCTACTAAATGTTAGTATTCCATAAATATGCACCTAAAGTCAAAAGTCCAGTTATATTTTTGTTTCCAGCCCTAGTGACTGCAGTAGGAAAAGGCCTTTTTCCAGACAGAAAGAGACTATATACACAGAACTCTGACGGTCAGTTGCCATTTGACAAGAACAAAAGCCGAGCTGTTCTTGGGGAGATAAGGCACAGATTGAAAAGAGAGTGTTCTCAGTCATAATAGGAAATTCAGCTCAGTCCAGGAGGTTCCCACCTTGTCTCAAGCAATTCACTTTCCTAGCCAGGACAAATTCATACTTATTGGAAAGGCTTTGTTAGATATGCAATTTAACACAAAGGCAATCACTGCTGTTGTTCAGTGTTGTGAAAGGGGCTGTAAAAAGCTGCGCCAGGAGACTGTGTCCACAAACATTTTTGTAAAGTAATTAACACACATATTTGGTTAGAACAACCTCTGACTCTACATTAACAATAAATTTGAGTGGATTACTTCTCCTTATGTATATGCTTAAAACAGGAAGTACATGATAGAACTTGAGATAAAGGTAGAAAAATGCAGGTCCTCTGCATAATCTCTGAATTAAAGCCAAGACATTCAAGGCTAGATCTTAAAAAAAGCCCATAAGCAACCAACCAAAAAACCCCTGACTTGTAGGACTGCAAGTGAAGTTTGTCAGATTTGTGGTACACACCTGTATGCCAACTGAGGAGAGCCAAGCATGAATCAATCCCATCAGGGAGTGACCCTGGAGCTTGCTATGCCCAGGGGTGAGCTTCTAACTGCCACATCTCTCAGACATCATATCCATCAGAGCTTTTGTCAACCTGGTACCTAAAACTCAGAATTTCTGATGCAGACAGAAACCTACAGTTATTCTTCCAAAATGCTGCTGGACCTTATCTTCCATTAAATCATGACTTGCAAGGGAAATGGTGGAGCTTAAGCCTTCTCTTTACAGGAACTTTTCCAGGACATGGGAATTCAAGCACTGAACCATCTAGGTGCATGAAAAAAGCAGCAGCTGCAGATGCAGCTGGTATTATCCAGCATTTAAGATCACCAAGCAACAACATTCATTTACTACATTATATGTGCCACTTGTCCTATTTAAATCCCCAACTACCAAAAATGAAGTCTTTGGCCCAGACACTATGTTTGGAGTTGCTTGGATTCCCCAAGAGAATTCTAACATTAAGAGTGACATTTTCCTTCACTAGCTGTATTTGTATATATTCATCAAAACCAAGAAAAATAACATACCTGAAACAATGACTGAGTCATTTTTTTCATTCCAAGAATATCAGAAGAATAACACCTTGTTAGCTCTTTGCAGGCACTTTATGCTTGGGGGAAAAGTATAAAATCTGGGAAAAAGAGTCAATGTGGACTTACTAAAAAAGCATGACAAAAATGTGAACACTATCACTTCTAACCATCTTCTTCTGGTCTTGGTGACAGTAACAAAGGTTAATGCTTTCCCCATACGACAATCTTTATTATCATCTGTCCTCAGTGGTTCCTGTCACAAACAGGAATTCCAGTGAACATTTGCTGCTTTAACTATTAGGATTATATTGATATAACTCATCTGCAACACCGACCTTTCTACTCCCATCAGACATATTCACATTTAACACTTGATGAATGAATAGACTTTTTCAAGCCAAAACAAAATGTGTATGTCTTTGGCAGTTTCAGACAAAGATACTCCCAAAACAGAGAGTAACTCATTTCTTATTAACTACCCAAGATGCTCCTCCCATTGCTTTTTGTAAAATCCCCAAATAATGTAAAACTCTGAAGTGTTGGACACAGTGGCTATGGCATCCCTGTGATGAGAAGGTACTTGAAAGTTACAGCCTGCAAAGACCTTTAATGTGCCTCAGCCTAAGTGCTTGTATGAGGTGCCCAAAAAGAAACTCAGGCTCCCTTACCTCCATCTGGTGTGCAGTAGTGGAAACCTCATAAAGCATCCTGAAAATGTACCCTGTGATTTCAGTCCTCCCAGTCCTGGTATTGTGCACTCCTCTGTGGCTATGAACAGTGAGGAGCATAAAAAACCCGCTATGAAAACAGACCAAACTCTTACACCTTTGTTGATCTGTGCTGAGAGTCTCAAAAACATATCCCACATCCCATAGAAATACTCATGAAGAACATTCACTCCCTTTTAGCTATAATGCCTACTTTGCTCAGACAAAGTGTACTGTTAACTAAACTGCACTACACTTAACAAAGTGTGATCTTAACTAATGAACTGCCAAAGGCTGAAATACCGGAAAACATTAGCAAGTGCTGACCTATTCAAATCCTCCCATCTTAGACAAAAAACTTTCACTTCCCTATCCATGGGTAAACTGGATATCTAATTGCAAGCACTTATATCCTATGTAGCACTCTCAGCTAAGAATACAGATAAGATTTATCGTAATGTATTGTATGTAATTACATTGTAATGTAATGTATATAATAAAGAAAAAAGTTATATATTTAAACTACCTATCTGAAGATGAAAAAAAAAAATGGACTGACCAGAAAGTAGTTTGATGAGGAAGACTAAGTAAAAGCCTGCTTAGTTCACTTTCTAAAAACAATTTGCTGCTGCAACTTAACAAAAGTCTTGAATTAAAAATTAATAATCCAGTTTGAATAATTCTGTTATTTTCAACTGAGATGTATGCAGCTTTTAGGATTAGTAGCTTATCAGAAACTATTCTCCTTTCTACTGAAATAACTGAAGCAACACCTATTTTTTGCTGCCCATTTCACACAACCACTTTCACTGGGAGTAGAAAGTTCAATAGTATTGTGGAAGACTGTACTACAGGAGAATAAAAACATATGGCAAAAAGTTAGGAACCTCTATATACTTAGGCATCATTTTCCACTGTTCTCAAGTGTTTGAAATGCATCAATCTAACCTTACACTATTAGCATTTTCCCAAATATTGGCCACACAACTTCACAACATAACAGATAACCCTGCAACAGTGGCTACTAAAATGCATTAAAATAAAGATCTACACAGCTGTTGAGGAAGATGCATGATCTCCAGGTCAGAAGGAAATAAAACCAGCTTGTATATACAATGCAGGTATTGAATATGCTAAGGACAACAGTGTTCACCATGTTAATAGCATTTGTAAAGAAAGTGAAAATTTTTATCTATTTTGAGTAGTTTCAAGTGGTGACTAAGACAGTATTGGTCCCTACAGATTAATATTTTAGATGCTTCAAAGAATTTGGTTTTAAAATGGAAGAAAAAGCTGTGTGTGGAAAACCACTACCAGCCTCTTTCCAATGTCACTCTCGCTTCAAGATAAGGCTTTCTTTGCAAAACACTATTAAAAGTACTAAGTTCCTCCACATTACTTGCAAGTCTCTGTCAGTAAAACAAAACATCTTTTTGCCACTTAAGAATAAAGATGACAACTTTTTTCTTTTTTCTTCTTTTAAGTTTGGATATTTTTTTTTTAGGCAAGTCCATGTCTAGGTCTACAGAATATACAGCTTTTTTTTGTCTTTTAAAAAGAGGCTGGATAGGGTAAAGGGAAGGGGATCCTCAATGGCTACTAAATTCCACCCACTCTCCCAACTAAGAATTACCAACAGCTTCCATATAGCTAACCCAGAAATAAATTCCAGCAGAGGAATGAATAGGAAACGAGCCATGCCAATGATACCTGCTCACTGCCAAGAAATGAAGTATGTGCATTCCCATGAGCCAGCTGTCCTTTGTCCAGACCCAGGCTTACAAAAAGTGACAGTCTCATTCATTAACACCACTCTAAGATTACTAGCATCAAATAGGTGAGAGGTAAGCAGAGTTAAAAGAAAGGACTGGATATCTGAACAGACAATAAGCTGGAGCTTTTAAGATGCCAGGCCCCAACCCTGTCAAGTCCCATAGTTAACACACTCCTGTGGAAAAAACATCAGCAAAACCAGAAGACTTAGTAGAAACAGGGCCACAGTACCTAGCTCCTTACACAACTAACCCCTGAGATATGAAGTTGTGTTGAATACCAAACGATAAAGAAAACCAAACATCCTAAGCCTGCAAAGTTTACCAACAGCTTTCCCGGTGTGGGGCTCGGAGGAGATCCTGTGCTCTGAAGCAGCAGCATGGGTCACAGCTAAAAGCAAAGTCCCAGGCTCCATGGCTCACTGTTTTGATCCCTCATGGCAAGTCCCATGGCTGAAGGAATGCTTTTTCAACAGACTGAACAATGATTAAAGCTGTCCGATTCAAAAAAGCAAGGTGGCTTCTTACTAATTCCTAAATAGTTTTGGTATCTGGTCTCGTGGATTTGCTGAGTTTGCAAGCAAAGATAAAATCTTAAAATCCAAATAAAGCAATTTTTAGCAGATGATTTAAGGTTCACATAAAGAGTAATGCCTTTTTAAAAAAATTAATTTAAGTTGTTTTGAATTAATCTGTCACAACAGAATGAACAATGCAAGCATGCCATTGTAAAGCAACCAGAAACACACCTGCAACTTTATTTCTTCATCATGACAATTTGGAATTTATTTACTTAAATCTTCCATTTAGACAGAACAGCAGTAACAAAATATCTGTACACTACTTCTGTTACAAATATAGATACTATTTAAAGTGACTTTTCCTACTCTAATGTAGGCATTTCTCACTCTAACCAAGGAGTAAGTGTAGAAGAGCAATAACAACAGTATCCAGTAACAGTACCATCTGTTTTCTTTCATCTTAGCCTACCACAGTGTAACTTCTAGAATAGTTAAGAGACAAAGAGGGTGGATTTTTTAGTAAATTCACAAGGAGGGTGGATTTTTTAGTTAACTCACTCACACATAGCTATCAATTTGTCAATACTATTTCACAGACATTCCTAATACTGTTTTTGGGTCACACTAAAACAAATGCTAGTCTTTTGTATCTTCCCCTAATAGTGGCCTGACCATTGCCTGCATTTTTGTAATGCGTCTGGCTGAGATGGAGTTTATTCTCCCCATAGCAGCCCTCATAGTGCTGTGCTCTGTATTGGTAGCTAGAAAAGTGTTGATAACACACCAGTGTTTTGGCTACTGTTGAGCAGTGCTTGCACAGCACCAAGGCTGTCTCTCCAACATTTCCTCCCCCTCCCCTCACCGGCAGGCTGGTGCCAGGCAAGATCTTGGGAGGGGACATAGTCAGGACAGCTGACCCAAACTGACCATATGGATATTTCATAACATATGACGTCACCTCAGCTATAAAAGCTATGTAAAGTAAGATGGAAAGGGGTGCATTTGTTATTTATGTTTGTCTTCTGGAGCAACCACTTGAGTACTGAGGCCCTGCTTCCCAGGAAGTGGCCAGACATCGCCTGCTGATGGGAAGTAGAGAATAACATCTTTTCTTTTCCTTTGCTTTCACGTGCAACATTTGCTTTTGCTTTATAAACTGTCCTTATCTCAACCCATGAGCCTTTCATTATATTTTCTCTCCCCTGTCCAGCTGAGGAGGGGAAGTAATAGAGCGGCTTTGGTGGGCACCTGGCATCCAGCCACAGTCAACCCACCACAATTTTCAGTTCCGATTTCTCTTAAATGACAACTGACATGGTGGCCTTCTTGCTACAATTTTTTTGGCTAATTAACACAAAGGGTCTTGCTGCTAATTAGCGATGTATCTTTCTCCCTCAAAAGACTTGGTGAAATTTTTCTGCATGAATGTAAATCATGGGCAAAGTGCGCTTTATCTGCCAGATTCCTAAGAGCCATTTTGAAGAACCAGAGACAAAGGCAGGCTACAATCAGCTAAGGTTTTCAGTGAGTGCAGTTTTGGGAGAAAGTTTTAGTGAGGATCCCACCTTAGGAAACTGTGGATGTTGATAAATTTAGTGACCACACTGCTGCCCAAAGAACAGCTCCATGGCTGTATCATGCTCACTAGACACTGTCTTGTATTTGTGCTCTAAGATTAATAACCCCAAACCAGTATTTGTGGATCTCACACCTCCTGCTTAATGCTGATGCAGAAAGGGCTTCACTGCTGTCTTACTACTCACCTCCACTAGGAGGGATTTTCAGCCTTTTACCCACCCTCAACTCCTGGTTTTAGGCCGCTTCAGTCCAAGGAGGACTCTACCTTTGCTGCTACTGGTAATGGCAGCAACACCATAACATCAACTTCTTCCACCTTGTCTCAATCAATATCCCCAAGTCTCTGTCTGCAGCTAAGTAAACCTGCCCTGAGCAGTTTGTTAGCAGCTCTGATTCAAGCAGCTAGCAGAAAAATCTGCACTGAGCCTGTAGTTAATCTTGCACGTTGGAAGAGGGCCACCTTCGCTTACATACATTCAATATTAGGAAGGTTGCTTTCACATCCATATAGGCTAGAAAACACTACTATTATAAAAGAAAAGTCTAGTTCTTCTAATACTGCAGTTGCTGGGCACTCTCATTCAGCAGGAGTAGTTTCTACTAGCGAAGTGATTTTTCAGTCCTGAGCACAAGTCTTCTCCTTTCAACACAAACACACACACACCCCTGCCTAAAAAAAAAACCCAAACAACCCAAACCATTAAACTTAGGCCAAACTAAAACACAGTCTTCTTTTTTTTTGATACACTGTGACTTAGGAAATTTAAACATGCAAACAGACAAGCAAAAAAAAATACCCACCAAAGTCACCCACTCAGCTCCTTCTGCTTGGGCATTGTGAAATAATACAAATAACCATCTAAGTCCATTAATCGTCTGCCTCCAGATTACATACTTTTCCTTCTTTTCCCAAAATTCCTTATTTTGTTAATACTTTCTTTCTTCAATAACATTATTTCTGTTTTCTGACTACTGCTGCCCATGCCACCTCCTTGCTGACTTGGTGACTTTATCATTTTTCCAACATATTTCAAATATCCAAAGCCTCTTAGCAAAACATTCCATTTTTGTTGTATGGTTATTAATGCAAACATTCTTTTTTTTTTTTTTTTTGGTGGCTTTCAAGCATTCATTATCAAACTAATATGAAAGATATCTGTGTCTTTCCATAGTGGACATAACTCCATCCCAGTGGTTTGACAGTAAGAGAAATACATCTACTGTATATAAAAATATGGTTAAGTGTTATTTTTCTTCAGTGTTGTAACAGTCCTGTGAAGCTGGAAGAGCAAGGAGTCTATATAAACATTTCCATTCTCTTTGCTATGCGGAATGTAAATAATATAGTCTTATTGACCCCTACCCCTTTGGGCAGCCAGTTCACGACAAAACAGTCAAAGTGACTGTTCCTTTTGTCCTTTTCAGAATAGCAACCGCTTCCTCATGGGTCACCCCTTCTAAACTCTGCCCATTCACAGCAATTATTTGATCCCCCCTCTTCAGGCGTCCATCTTCTGCTGCTGCACCCTGAAACGATACAAAATGTAACTGCAGACTCATGCATTTCTTTTTCTCCCTGCCACACTGCCCTTATAGTCTGAATAAGATGGGTTCAGTACACAAAACCCCTTAAAACTTTTTTTGTTTTCAATGATTCAAATACAGTCAATTGTAGTACAGCCTGCTAGTTCTGCAGGATGTTCTGCCCTAAGTTTCACAACATCAGAGCTACAGGATTTTTATATTCCCTTAACCCTGTTTGTCCAGCTAGTGTAACATTTAAACCCTACTATCATAGAAGTAAGATTTTTAAGACCTGAAGAAGTTTTCAGCAACTGGTATAAGAAATTCAGTAATCAAAACTCAGCTCTGTACTTTGATTTATGATAAAAGTTTAGGATTCTTGATTCCAGTTTTCTCTGACTCAGGGCTGTTTCCTAGGGCAGTCCCAACTATCAAATCCAGGTCAGTACCTGAACTTCTCCAAAAGTCCAGACTGAGTTCAATTCTTTTATCTTGGTCTACCTTTCAGACTCTCAGTAAAAATAAATAAAACAGTCCCTTCTACTACCTAAAGAAAATACACTCTAAACATGAGGCAAGGGGGCTGTTTTTCTAAGTTTGTACACAATTCCAGTTTTGAGAGTTGAAGATGACTCTGCCATATGCAGGGGCACATGCATTTGGTAATTCTGAATCCTCCTAAGACTATAGCCTTCAAATGCTACAGGCACATTTTGACCAGCACTTGCACTAAGGAAGAAAAGCTGTGAGAAAACATAACAATCCTTTGGCTTCAAATTCAGGCCATGATTTAAGACAGTAGCTGCTGTGAACTAACTAATAAATGGATTGACTGAACAAATTTACACATACCTTTGCAAACACCGTCTTCACATAAATGGGTAAGTCTCCATGGGGACTGCCATAACCGCCCACAATGCTAAAGCCTAGGCCATCTGGTCCTCTATCCAGAGTGATGGTCTTGTACTGAGGAGGTCTAAGAAAAGGAAAAAGAGTATTGCAATGTTGTCTGAACTTATGATTTAACATGTAGAATATTCAACAAAAAACATTTTTCCTTTCAAGCTAAGCAATACATTTCCCTTTCCACTGAAACTAAAAATGCTGTTATTATACTGAATTGGCTATTTTAGTTCACGTAGAACACTGTAACTGTCTAATGCCCTCGCTACCACTTAAAGCTATTTCAAACACCTCTTCCACCCAACTCAGGGCATAGTTATGGCTGCAATGTCCCACTAACAGTGCTTTCTAGTGAAGTAGAGATGCAGTATCAGTACCTCCTATCTCTGTAACAAACATCTACTTTAAAAATCCTGTAACCCATTACACCTCCTAAAAAAGGTCCAAAATGAGACCCAAAAGTTTATGTTGTAAGGTTTAATTGCTTCTCCCCCCCACTAATATATGACTGTGTATTTGTATATACGCATTTATACATACCATTTATAGGTATATTTTCCCCCATATACTTTGACTATAAGAAATTTTGAAGTTCTTTCTTTAAAGTAGATCTGTGTGGCTAAAGAACCCCATTCTCTCTTTCCCTGTTCCTAGAATAAAAATGCTTCAGATTTATGACAGAATTTGAGGCAAAACTTCTTTACGTAGCTGTACCTTGCAGTATACCAGAAGCAGTATACCTTGTATACAGGAAAGGTCAATGCTCCTGATAGCCCAGTGCTAGAAAGCACATTATGGAAACACAGGTACCACTTTGGAAAGGGCCTTGCTATTTAAGTTTCAGAAAAAACATCTTGGCTGTATCAATTAATGCCAGCTACCAAGGCTCAGTGAAACAAAGCAGGCTGTATTTACAGAAATCAAATCACATCATAACTCTACAAAGGGGCAAAATAAAGCAGCACAGCAAATCACATCATGAAAAATGCACAAGAATATCTATGGCCTACAGGTCCCATTATACCAAATGTGCAAGTCATGATTAAGTCAAACAATTCATGCATTATTTGCTAGAATGTGTTAAGTTTTTTAGGTTGAGTTCTACCTAAAATAACAGGCTACAGAGGTTGTATATTCTGTACTTACTGACCCTAAATCATCCTGAAAAACGCTGGTTGAAGTTAGGGACACAAATGAAAGATTGGACGTAGGTGGATCCTGCTGCTGACCAGTTATGACACTCACTTCTCCTCCAGCTACAACCTAGGAATGGAGTTTGTAAACCAGTAAAATGAGAATGCTGAAATAATTCATTGTAGCAGCTGGAAAAATGGTATTCAGAAAACATTCCAAATGTCACTGAAGTGTTTTTACCTGCAACTCAACAGTGCCTGAAGCATTTTTTAAGAGACTAACAGCTTGGGAGTGAGTCATGCCCTCAGTAGATGTTCCACAGATGCTAACAATCCTGTCCCCAACCTGCAGAAGAAAAGGTAGAAAATCTAACTAAGTTCAGTTACATAGATTTATTTGTCACTTTCTTTCAACAATAGCAGATTTGTGTATTTGCATTCAGCCAGATTTTATCAGTGATATAGGACAGGAAGAAAGAAATTAGCAACTGTTTATGGTACATTTTCTCTTGAAGGCAAGTCATCTCTGAACTACATAAAGATCCAATACAAAGGTAGAAAATTCAACATCACAATTAGCAAATTACACTGGTTTAGTGTATTCAGTATAAAAAAGTAACAATGCTTTACAGAATTGATCCTAATACTCTAGAAATATACTGGATGTAAGAAAAGATATACATTCTTTATGTCACCTGAAGATAGACAGACTGAAGTAGTAAACTATCATCAGAGATTGTATTTTTGAATTCATCCTGAAATACCACTGTACATTTTCCATGGAGCATAAGTCAAATTCAGCCACCTCTGGCACAGATCAGATACAGTATGCACGTAAGTGCTGTATCAGATAAAACCTCTCACTTTAACTCAGAACCTTAAAAAGTACTATCTCTATCCTAAGATAGATAAGCATAGAAAACATGAGATAAAACAGACTGCATACATACAGTTGCAGTAATGACAACCATGCTCATCAGTGGAGCTCACTTGCAGAATCCATCATTCTGAACCACTCTCTCTACTTTTAATTTTCACAAGCTGACTACCTCTGTGATCTAAGATTGCTTTAGGACTTCCTTCCCAAAGTTAGTATCTTTCAGCAATTACCTTTTACCTACCATGCTACTAATCTGAGTTACTGTTTCATCAATCCAAACAGCAAAAATTCTTGTCACAGCCAGAAGCACTTATGACTTTATCATTAAACTGCTAATTTATTGCCTGCCTAGAGTAATTACTGTGCATTATCCATGCAGTCTTTAAAACCTTCTTAACAATTAACTTACTCTGAGTTTCTGAGTCTGAGCTGCAACTCCATTCGGATGCATCATAGCAATAAATATAGGAACATCTCCAAGAGGACTTCCTACACCTCCAGCAATGCTCACTCCTAGTGAATCCGCAGGGCCCTGTTATTGTCATGAAAAAAGATTAGATTCTTGTGGGAAGAAAAACATGTACAGAGAACTGCAGGCTTATATCAAAAAATTACTAAAGCCCCTATCTTAAGAAAATCAGAATTCCCATGTCTCAAGCCATTTTTTAACCTAATATACTTTGCATCATTTCAAGAAAGTGCCGAAAGCACAATACATGTTTCTTCCTATCAGTGGTAGGTGACAGTTTGCTGACTTAGTTGTATGTTTTATCTTAACCAAACTAAATACTTATGGAATTCAGCGTCAGACTCGTAATGTCAGCATAGAAAGTCTGGGCAAGGAAAACTGGATAGATGGGACTGCTTGTCCTTAATACTGTCTATATCAATCTCCTATTATGAACCTTCCAAAGACCAGAATTAATCCGTATGCTCCCCCTAGTGTCCTACTGTTGAAGAACAAAACTAACTGTTCACTACTGTACAACACCCTACCTAACTGCAAAAACTGCTATTGTAAACTGGTATTTGCAGATTCTACTGTAAAAAGAGAATGGCTAAATACCATCCATGTAATCAAGTGAACTAGATGCCAGGCAAAGTCAAATAAATATAAATATTTTGGATAATCGAAAGCAGTCTGCGACTCAGACCTCATGCTCCTGTAAATAAGAAAGTTGACTATCACAGTTGAAAACCTGGCTGCTGTCATTTAAAAGCCTGCCCATTAAAAATATGTGTGAAGAAAAATATGAAATACCAACCAATGGGCTTGCAACTTTGGCATAGTTCCCTTGACTTCACTGAAACAAGGTCTGGATTTAACTTGGTCTGATAACAGTAAAACTAGGTCCCATTATCTCTTACTAATCCTTCCTTCATTTGCTTTCAGAACAGGTCACAAAATGTGATAGCATAAATCGCACTGATTTTACATAAAAATATAGGCAGTGGAAAGCATACAGTCTTGACCTGAAAAGATAGGCAAATTAATTAGCTATTGCCACATCAGCCCTTCTCTCAAAATGATTAACAGGGCCAGACTTCTTCATTTCTGCAAACACACCTATTGACAACATCTACAAAACCTGTTCCTGATATATACCACTTCATGCTGTAACTTACCTTTTTTATTTCAACTGTTCTTAGTCCCTGTATTTCAGAAGCTGCTGTCAAATAAATTTAGAAAAAGAAAAGTTACATTAGCATTTTTAGGAAACTTTCCATTAAAGTTATCCAAACCACTAGGATCATTCTAATTTTCTGCCAGTTTATTGTAGACTTAAGTTTTAAGCAGGTTTTGAAAGTGGCTGTCATTAAATTAACAGGATTGAAATACTTCTAGAATGGGTAAAAAAGTCATTCAACCTCACCATTTAAATAACTTTTGGAATAAGACTTCTAAGCATACTCACATAAAATAGAAAAAACTATTATTTCCTAGCAACACTTTGGTCAGAAGTAACTTTGTTCTAAATTTGAGCATGAGACAGCTATTTCACATCTACTCTAATTTAACTACACGGTATCTGGATTTCTATGTATGAAACAGTTTGACTGAAGACATATTTAGATTAAACAGAAAATTATGGCTCAACTTAAGATTCTCGGTATCTAAACTGCTGGTGTAACAAGCTGCTAGTTTCTTTTACAAAAACCTATTCAAAGATATATATGATGTACTGTACAATAACCACCCCTGAAGTGCTTTAATGACTAAAGAATCACTTTCAGGCCTACAGCACATATGACAACATTTTAGAGGAAGTGAAAGATCTCAGCTATCAGTTCACATGTATAAAATAGTGAAGGCACCAAAGAAACCTTACTGGTATTCTTCTTCAGACCGCTTTCAAAGACCTCAGGTGCACTGGACCCAGAAACCGGGAAACCGAATGATGAGAGACTGCCACTTCCTTCACTGACCTAAATACAGCGTTAAACTGGGATTAGAGAGCAGCTTGAGACACCCAAATGATAAAACTGTAACCTACTGTATTCAGTGGATTTTGCCGCATTTTACTTTTTCTGTGCCCAGTTAAAGCTGGCACAGTGAACCTCCACATATCTCTCGGTCACTCTAGAATGGTCCTTGTCTGCAACATCATTAGACCAACAGAGAGTGTACGCCTACAACCCCATGCAATACCTTGAAGCGCTGCTTCTGAGGCCATACTGTGCCCTTATATTTGTACCTTCTATCATTTCATAGAGATCTTCTGGTGCAGAAGTTAGCCGTGATTATCAAAGTAGGGACAGAATATAAAAGACAGATCTTTATACATGTTCATGTGTACTCTCATGTTCACCCACTGCATCAGCTAAAACTAAGATTAGGCTCTCCACTTAGCTTCACCTTGCACAATTTCCAGAACAATTTTCACTACACCCACAGGGCATGTAAAGGAACATGGCTCCCAGTGAGACTAGTTCGCTGACTGTTACAGACTTTTCAAAACATTCAACACTGGGAGCTTCTTCTTACGTAACAACTTGTATGAAGACCACCCAGAGCCTGCACATTTTCATCTTGTTTGGCGTACCCCATTTTGAAGAAAGTCTAATATTACAGTGTTATCCAGTCTTAACCTGCTCACTTGAAACTGTTTAATTATGATTTGTCTTAAAACTATTTATCTTCAGTACTTGATGATCTGCATACCCAGTTTATAACCAAAGAAAGTTCTAAGGTAACTTGTGAACTCTTGGGAATATAGCTCCTACTGGAGAGAATCAGCACGTGAACTGCTACCACATTAAGGATGCATTCAAATGCAGAAATTGATGTGAGTTTGTTACAGTCCACCATTAGACCAACAATAAAATAAATGAACTTGACAGAACCCTGATGGAAAGTGTGCAGGTTTCCTGCTTCTGATGATCACAATCATGGCAAGAATATGCAAGGAGAAATTCACTAAGTTTACCAAAACAATACTCCATTGCATGCCAAGCACTCCTAAAGTAAAAAAGTGTTTAAAGTCCGCTCCAACTTCTTCTGGTATTGATGAGAATCAGAGCTGTCCCTGCTTCGCAGGGTGGAGCCATAAAAACCAGACTAGCCAACACAGCAAAGTAATTTCTGGTTTACGTTATTGGCTGGATCATGTCTTTAACAGATACAATATGCTAAAGTGAACACATAAAATACTTACTAAAAAGCTGCAAAGTAGATAAAAACTACTTTCCTTCATCTTAGATCAGGTATGTAGAAAATCCTTGTCATCATAAAACCAATTCTTTTTATTTGCTTTCATTATTTAACCATTATTTCTTCCAAACTAAACAGTTTTACAGTTACACACCTGGCTGCTCTGGGATGTTCTCCTCTCAGAGTGGAATGGACCAGCTTTTATTCTTCCGACCTCTAGTCTTACCGTACCTAATGAACACTAAAGAACCAGTCACTTATAACACATCTCTTCTGTCTACAACATTAAAGCCTATGATAATATTTAATTCACTTATTAGATGGTGGAAAAATAAAAAAATACGGACAGGCAAAAATAACGGACTAACAACCCTGTGGTGTGCACTGAGCAGACAGTGCTCATGGCAGTATCAAAGCCACACAAACTAAGTGTACCATGATATTCAATACTGAGCAGGGTACTTTTTGGATTAACCAGTATTACAATACAGATGTGAAAATTACACAAGAAGACTAATTCTGTTACTGTTCACATAACAGGGAGTAGTTTTGGTTTCTCAATTGTTATGTCAATATATATTTTCAAGATGGCATTTTCAATGAATAGTGAAATTGACTATTTTCACAATAAGCACTAAAAATAGTGTAACACCTCAAAGTATTAATCATTATTTCTGTTGATATGACTGAGAACATGGTATCTAAACTGGCAGTTAGTCATCTCCTGCCTGCTCCTGAAATTATCTGTTATTCTGGATCCATAGCAATGTAACTAAAGAAATTTTGGGCAGGAGGTTTTCCAAACATCTGTAGTTTAAATGAACTTTCTGCATCTGATTCCCAACAGAAAGCTGAGTGAAACAGACTGTTTACACATTGGAAAATCCTTCCACTACTCTTTAAGCTTTTAATTACACTATTAATATTTACATGTCTGCATGTCTCAGAAAAAATTCACCTGCAATCAAATATGTAGAAACCAAGACATCAGGCTGATTTTGGAAACAATTAAGCTTTTATCACAAACATTTAGAAAACTGGACTTCCGAAATAATACAAGTAGTGTCAAAAGAAGACCATCTCTCTGCAATGTATTAAAATACAGAAATTTCAAAATTTTGTTGCTATTTTGCTTTTTCTTCTTTCTTCCACTAGGAAGTTGTTATATGAACTCCTGTATGCAAAGAACTTAATATTACATAAGTTTGCCATTATTTATCATGCTTTAGCTGCATTACCCTAAGAGAGTTTCATGTATTTGTCAGAAAATTCATAGTAAGAAATAGACCAATATATCAAAACCAACAACAGGACATACCCATTCAAATAGGATTTCCATACCTCATATCCTGTTGCTGTTTTCTTAGGGGTGACACTATAAGAGATTTATTACTAAATTGCTTTTTATTTTTAAAATAATGTTGACTTCTCTATGTCCTGGGAAAGACTTGATCATAGCTCAGGCAAAACCATTCTTTCCTGCTTGTATGAATTGACTCGTATTAAACCACACAGAAAACTCTAATCCAAAATGGAAAATCAAGTAAGTAATCTATGCACCTTAAATTACCACATCCTCACATAGAATGCAAACCCACAAATGAGATTTGAAAGTTACAATGTGTGAAAGTGGGAGGTAATACTTTCCAACTGAACTTCTGAATTAATCAATTCACATTTAATTTTATTACAGCTTTCTCTCTTCCTGAAGTCTCCCATTTGATAAATCCTAAGTCAAATGAAGGGAAAAAATTATCAGCTTTTCACGTGTTTTAGGGATACTTAAAAAGAAACACTGCAAGAACAGGCAGAATTCTCAGCCTGACAACAGATTCCAGTGGTCTCATGCTACTTAAAATACATTGGGATTCTCCAAAGATTATAAATAATTTTCTAGCAAAGTACATTTCAGGCAGTTCAAGACAATTTGCTCCTAGATCTTACTCCTGTGAATGGAAACAGAACTGCTAGCTGAACTAAAAATGGTGACTGCCTCCATGTGAGTGATCATGCTTTACTCCATTTATACTGCATGAACAAAACAGAATTGTTAAGAAAAATTTATCTGAGGTATTTTAAAAGCCTCATTTCTCAGGGCTAGGACAATTAATTACAACTACTGCTGCGTGGGATCAAGTATTGAAAACATGAATATACAAATGGTAAGTGGGGACTAAAAATCTTCAATTAGATACTCCAAAATCCTTGCCAAAATGGAAGAAACTTTCCACATAAAATGGTATTTTAATTTAAAGGGGATATAAAAATGCAGCATATGAAGAAGAAACACATTATCTGTAGATAAAATAAAGTATCAGGTAAGAAAGGAAAAGTACTATTACCCCAGAAGAGGTAAGAGTACTGTCAGAACACAGACCCAGTTCTAGCATCCTCACTTATGTGTACACACTGAAAATACAGAAAAAAGTGTTCCTACCTCCCTGTCGTTAGAACGACAACTGCCCTCCCCCTCCTCCCCCCCACCCCCCCCCCCAAAAAAACCACCAAAAAACCCAAAAAAACCCAAAGGCTCAAGGAACTGTTCAAGAGCTGGAAAAATATACCTTTGAATGTGAGTGCAAAGAAGCATGATCATATGTCTATGTATCCAAGAGTCAGCTATGAGTAGTGGGTGTTAAATTTTTTCCAGTGGAATGGCTTTCCATTGGAAAATGCTGACTTGATGGAATCCTTACCATGCAGCAGGAATGTCTCAAAACCCTGGATGGAAAACAGACAAGCTGGCTGACCAGCTGGACTTCCTGCCAGACCACAGGAAATGCTGTATATCTGACTTCATTCTGATTTGGAAATAGGGGGAGGACATCAGAAGCACAAAATTTATTGAGAATAGAAATTCTGGTTCCAAGAGCTGTAGACAGAAGTTTACTTCAGTTATCTTTGTGAGAAAGCAATTTCTTATACTAGATGCCTTGGCCACTGGAAAATGCATGAATAGTATTTAATGGACGTAAGGTGACACTAGACATACATAGGAAAAACCAATGAACATTATTAACTATGGAAGTAATCATTTTTGGCACAACTACGCTGATGAATTCTCCATCATTTAAAGTCAGGTCTGCTTATCTTTCTAAAAATGTGAGATACTTAACCAGTTATCAGTTTGTTGGAGAAAATACAGTGTTAAGTTTTAGGTTGTTCCAGGTAATGGTCTTCTATTGCCCTATAAACATATGGCACTCTACACCACCACTACTCCGAAGTATCAAAATCTGAATGCTCTAGACTTCAGGAAGCTTAAAGTTGGATCCACAGTTCATTCTCACTGACATCTCAGTAACAGTCTGAACTCGGTCTGAAAAACAAAAGCTTTCAAAAAATCTGGATCTCAATTCTTCACTTTTATCCACCTTCTCTTTTACCAATACCTTTAGCAAAGCTGCAACAGCCTCCTGGTTAGCATTTCGAACATCTTCTCCGTTCACTGTCAATATCTGGTCTCCTTGCATCAATCTCCCATCTGTATCTGCTATTCCTCCTTTAACGATGTCTGACACAAACACCCCTGTATCATTTCTGCAAATACACACATGGATTTTTCATTACAGGTCCATTTTTATGGCTTGCTATTGGGAGCACAATAAGCATTGTCTCATTTTTCTGTTGAGTAATGCTGGGCTAGTTTCACTAGGAATGGCCAATTAGCTTAGTCACAAAAAATGACATGGAGAGTCTTCAAGTCTGCAGGACCTGAGCACCAGACCCCAACAGAAACATGAGCATGCCCAGCAAGTCCCAGACATTGACTATCCAGGTACATTCATACCTTTTCCCAACAATACTCAGTCCAAGGCCTTTGCCAGGCTTCTTTTGGAGCTCTATATTGAGTACATCATACATGTCTTCCTCCTTGTATTGGGCCTCATCTCTGTACACAGTGAGACGAACTTTTTGGGGAGTCTGTCGGAGGACATTTATCGCTTCATCATGTGTGGCATTCCTGAGGTCAGTCCCATTCACCTGCAATAAAAGCATACAATGATAAATTGTGCAGGACCTTCCAAGCAGACAACAGAAGATGCCTAACTAGCAAATGACAACAAAAGTGACCAAAGAAACCACCACACCTCCAATATCTGATCCCCAGCCCACAGTCTCCCATCTTTAGATGCTGCTCCTTCTTCATATACTTCATGGATAATGATTGCTCCCTGTGGATAAACAAAACAAAAATAAATTGCATGTTGAAAGAACATGCCCCTGCTTTGAACCAAGAACAACTGAAAATTCCTACTATAATTCATCAGTGATAAACAAAACCGTCAGATGTGTGACGAACAAACTACGAAAACATTTAAGAAGTTCATTTATACTTTCAATTTTAAAAGTGCTTTTTGCTTTTTTTTTTTTTGCCCCCCCTTTTTTTTTTTTACCTAAATTGGTATCTTTGGTATCTTTTTATAAATGCTACAGAAACAAATGAAGGAAATATCTCTTCTATCACACATTTTAATTTCATTATTCTTATTTCACTTGAGTGACACATATTTTTCCAACCAACCAGCAAAGTGTCTGCTCCTCCAACAATGCTCAGACCAAGACCCGTCCGCCCTTTGGAGATATCAATGGTTGTTTCACATCCAGGAATGATGGGACAAGTAGCTGGATCAGAGGTTAATGTGGCTGGAGTTGAAGATCTACTTGTGTCTAAAACAACAATTAAACACCTGATTATAGTAATACCACTTATTTTGGTATTAAAAAAGTGACTTTAAAACAGCATTTTGAGAGCCCATTAACAGTTCTACAGCAACAGCTGAGCAGCTGACCTACAGAGAATGATGCTGCCAACTCTCCCTTCCCCTCAGACAAGTACTATCTTCTAGTTTTATTCACAATTGTCCCATTTTTATACCATCAAGTTCCTGAATCACAGTCTGGATAGCCAAAGAAACTATTGTACACAACAGATTCTATTTAGGATGGAATTTAATTTAAACATCTATATCAGTAACTATGCAATGTAGACCAGAGATAAATGAAGTACATAGTATGAATTAAATATCAAGGATGTCAGCCCTGCACTTTTGCAATGGGTCAAGTCAAGGTCCATCTAACTAAATATTCTGTCTCAGACTCAGATCTGTACCATGAGAAAGAATGTTAAGTACGAATCATATATAGTCGTATTCCACAAGTCCAGCAATCCATGGTCAAGTCAAAGGTTTTATACACAACGATATATTTAGTGGCCCTCAAAAAGAACTTTAAGCCAGTCCAACTTTTAACTGGCCACTGACACAGCTTTTGGAAATAGTAAGTCTTGTGGTGTAAATATATATTCTCCTAGCGCGAATACATATTGCATCCTTATGTAGCAATTTATCCGTAAATTCAGTATCTCTGGTATGTGACAAATGGATCTTTGTTTCAGTATTTGTCAGTTCTGTATCCTTCACAGAAAAAAAAGCTAAAAATACTAGGAGGGGATACTGTGTAGCAACTAAAGGAAAGAATCAGCAATCAAAAGGTCTGGGATGTTCAGATTATCTCTGTCACTGATGTCTCCTGTGCTTTAAAGAAACACCAAAATTACATTTTTTCCAAGAGGTAAAAATAGGCATATAAATCCTTTTGAGACACTTTAAATGGGCACTGATTAAAAGAGGTTCCACTGAAACTAAGAGAGGATTTGACCATTCAGAAATACGGATTTATGTTAGACAAATACTTAGGTATAGTGTGAGCAATAGGTCCTTCAGGAACAGTAAGACTCAAAACTAAGAATCTTGGCCTCTGAAGCGAACCAGAAAGGCAATTAAGACTTTTTAAGGGTAAAGCTTCTGTGCGAGTATCGAACAGGTTACTCTATTGCTCTGCTATGCAAGTTCTTCATGTGTATGATGAGCAACTGTCCATGCTCAGTCCGAGCAAAGTAGGGGAGTCAAAGCTTAAGTAATATAATTCTGTCCAGAAGGCATAAAATGTACAAGAAATACATGAACTGAAGAATTGGAAGGGAATCTTGGTATGCAAGGCTGAGCTCATCTAGATAGCTGCATCGGTATTGAGACAAAAATTGCCTACACAGCACTGCTGGAAACACCAAAGTTGGGTACTGATGTAGTAGAAATCAGACCAATATGGAAAAAAAGTAGTTAGGGATGGGTTGCTTATTTGGAAGGAGTCTGTGCAGAGAAAACAAGGTGCAGGGGCAGCAAAAAGGTGGGCTTGGTAAAAGAAAGTGGGGGAATAAATTGTAAAATCAGGTGGAGAACCAAGAGGATGAGATCTTCCAGCAATTGGGTTGTAGGTGCCTGTAAATGGTAGTGAAGCCAAGCTGCAATCACAAATCCCCAGGATGCTGGAGGGAGCATTGCTGAAATCTCCATCAGGTCTTTATCCCTGAGACTTGCTGTGGCAGGGTAGAAATGGAAAGGATAGACTTGGACAAAGCAATAGATTATATAAATGCAGAAGGGAAGACAACAGAATTATTACCTAGTAGGTCTCCCGTGTGTTTCTTAAGATTTCTTTATAGTAGTATAATTGTGTATCAATACCACTTCTAATAATAATCAATGGAAACATGACTCAGTAATACTTGCAGTGGACTCAGTAATACTTGCAGTGATGTATATATACATTAACTGTGATGTGCACATTACTCAGTAAAGTTATTACTAGCTTCTTAGTAGTGTGGTGCTTAACCAATAACCATCATCAATTGGTCACATCTTGACTCTCCACTCGAAAGGGAGAGAGTCAAAAATGGCTAGTCATAAATGGCAAGACAGTCTCAGTCATTCCCCTGTGCTAGGAAAGATGACATGACTTTTCTCCCTCATTTAAAGGAAAGCCTCCTACTTAGTTCTGGACAACCTTGATAGAGGCACCTGCTGCACAGCCTTTGGGAGGGAGGAGGAAACATCTCCACCCTCCTGCCTCTAAAACAGGCCAGTGGGAAGGCAAGAGCTAGCTCTTTGGTGTGGAGCCTCACTGCTTTATTTAGACGAATCTGTAATCCAGAAGTACTAGCAAACGCAACTCAGAAGACAGCTGAGTGCACACAAAAGGAGAGAACTTGTTTATAAGCTGGGTGTTCATTTCCATGTCACAGCCCCAGTGAAGACAGACACACAAGGAGAACCTTACTTTTGACTGCTTCTGGTTCTGGTGAGCTGGAAGAGGGGACAGTTGCTGGTGGCTGCATATTCCTCCTCTCTGCTGGGGCAGTGCTGGAAGGGACTGGTGCTGCAGTCAGTCTATCCATCTCTGCTGAGTTGATTGTAAGCTTCACCATAGTTTTGGATGTCTTCAGTAGACTAATAAACTGAATGATAAAGAAAACTTGGTGAAGACTGTAACTGGACTGTTCAGTTGTAAAACAAAAGTGAAGCAGAAGAACTGTTCTGCAAACTGGAGCTAAAAGTCACAATCCTGCAGGTTTTCTTGGTAATGAATAAGGACAAATATTGACCTTGTTTTACAAGAAACAGCAATAGATTTATCTGTGGGCCAGACCTGGCTGATATTTATCAAGTAGCTTCCATGAAACTTTGCCAAACAACACCAGATGAGAATGTGGCAGTCTTTTCATGGCTTCTCTGGACAAATACTATGTTTATAACAATTAGAAAAATCAGAAAACTAGTATTGTCTTTAAATGCTTGGGTGGAGCCTAATTCTGATCCCACAGAAGTCAATGCCAAAATATCTACTGATTTAAATAAATGGGATACTGCCATCCTAGCTCCTCAATCAGATGCACTGCTGGAAGAAAAATCTGAAAATATTATCTGAACTATGGGAGGGAGAGAAGGACACTGGTGTGTAATGCAGAATCTAGTTTAAAGGGATACTGAAAAACCTTCACAATTAATTGCCATCTCACAGGGAAAACACCAAATCCTCCCAAGACTTTACATTTCGGTAGAATCAGATGTATTTTCTGAAATTACTTACTCAAGTAAGTTACTCTCTTTCTTCCAAAGCCTCCCTACTTCCCTGCAGAGAACTTCACTATCTCTTACTCATTTACTACTTCAGAGACAGCAGCACATCAAACAGTAAACTGGATGCTCTCCTAATTGCCCTCTAAAAATCAGAAAGTAATCTTCTTCTAAAGAATCACAAGGCAGGTGCTAGAAAAAAGCCCTCCCTGATTCATTACAGAACCCAAACTGAGTTTACAGAGCTAGAAGTTAGAAATAAATCTTGTTATTTAGGAATGGAGATTGTTTTCTTCAAAGGGTTGAAATACCAGGCTTGGAATATAATGATGCTGTTATTACATACACTCCCCATGTATAAGCACAGTTCATGGCCTGATTTACCACTGAAGCAACTCACCCATGTAAATTTACACATACTAATTTTACTGGTCCTAATACGTTTAAAGTGGAGTAACTATAAAGAGTCATTATTGAGTGACAGTTCGTGGCTTTTATCTCACAACTAAGTACCTCTCAGTCATCAGATCTGAACCACAGCGGGAAAAAAAATAAATCACATTTTTAGCACAGAGATAAGACGATTCATGTAATGCATTAATATAAAATAGCAGCTGAGCTTTAAATTCAGGCTTTAGCTTATTCTGCAGTAGTTTCCTTATCCAAACAATGCCTGTGGATCTTTGGCTCTTCAGCCAGCTTTGAGAATGAAGTCAGATTATAGTCATGAAAGCCTCACTGATTTGTTTAAGACACAATCACCTCCTACACTAAGTGGTGTGATTTCCGCAACATTTCTGACACTTCAGAAGCACCTTTTCTATGGGATGTCCCACAACAATTTCATCATCCACTGCCAGGATCTGATCTCCAACTTTGATTCGTCCATCCTGGAAATAACACAGAATAAAAAACATAAGCTCTGGATACTACTCCAAAAAAGGTTTTTCATTCCCTGTTCGGATTGTAAATGTTCTCACACCTTTGCTGCTGCACCATGATCTGTTAAGCTCTTAATAACTACTCCATTAATTGTGTCTTCTTCACTAATGGCAATTCCAAAGCCTCCTTGATCCTGGGGCAAACAGAAAAATGCAAATGGTTAGGCACTGTATTTATCAAAATGGTAGAATACATTCACTAAAGACTAGTGAAGGCAACAGACATAACAGAAGTTTGGGTTTTCACAATGCACCAATATTTTTGTTTTAAACTAAACTATTTCTGAAATAGATTTTGCCAACCTACAAACAGTATATTGGCTACCAAAATAAATCTGAAGCACTTTTAAATTCAAGTCCACTCCTTTGAAATTTAGAAGGTCAATTGTGATTCAGTTGTTAAATTCACAAATAAGAGTAAGAAACACAAAATATTTGGAAACTACAAACTGAGGTAAATAAAACTTCATGACATAGCTTAAATTCGTTCTTTGAAACCACAGAAGAAATACACATGGGAGTGGAAAATAAAAGAGGATGGGAAAATGTATGGTCTCCCTGTGAAATTATTAAATGTTTGTGGCAGAGTGAAATTTCCCTAAAGCTTTCACCTAGAACTAAATCATCCAGACCACTATCTGTAAGATATTCCCCTGGTTAATAATGGAAGGGTAGAAGGAGAAAAACCTACTAACAGTCTGCAAATCTCTATTCTTATGTCCACTGAATGCAACTGTCTTCTCCATGTCAATAAGCAGGAGCAGCAATTTTTCCACCCTTATTTGTAAGCTTCATAGTTCAGAACACCTGGTCATTTTCTCCCAGATGCAAAATTTCCACTAAATATGTATGTTATTTGGGGGGATTTGGTGCTTATAATCTGCTAATTCATTTACTTCAAACATCTAAGGCAATGACTTGACCTGAGGCACCACCAGCAGCTGGGTACCAAAAGTTCTACAAATAGGACAAGAGGTAACTTCTTCCATAGACACAAAGCAGTTGGCCAATTTATGTGGAGTTAAAGAGACTCATGAGGTTGCCAAAGACAGTCATTACATCAGGAAAACTTTGGGGTCTACTCACAAATAGGAAGGGAAGACATCTAGAAATCTCTATTCTGAGTTCAGGAAAGAGACACAAGTTTATTCACCATAAGAGAGACACCATTACAAAAAAGCAAATGGTGAATACAAATGTCGCTGATGTGAATTTAATTTTCAGCACATACCTTAGGGAGTTCCACATACTGAATGTTTTTATATGAACTGAAGTCAGAACAAGCACTGGAGTTTGCAGCGCTGCTATCAGTCTAATAGAAAATGAAAACATAACTGTGAACAACTATATCCAACATTTTACATCAAAATAAAGTAGCACACAAACATCTGAAGTGGGTGTGATCATTTTCCAGATTCATTTAAACTGCTATAACCCTATGCATGGGAATGTTAGATTTACTTCGTACTTTAGATGAAAATAAAATAAAACTGAATTTAGCACAGCTGTACTAAATTTAGCAGCTTTACTAAAATCTCGTTTGTTTTTCCCTTGGATTTCTTTTTCTTACAGCATTTGCTAAGCAGACAGGGCACTCCTCTATCCAGCACAATGTTAGTATCTCAGTCAAATGAGAAAACCAAAAATTTACTTTACCTCTTGATGTGGAAGTGTCCCTGAAGTACACTGTGAAGCCTCTACTGACTTTGCAGGGCAAACAGCCATCTGATTTACTGCATCTTTATTTCTACAATAGATTCAGTTAAAGAATGTAGTAAGAATGTAGTAATACAGCACCCTATTTCTTATAACAAGTTTAAGTCTAGTGCTTTCTTTTACTTTATTTCTGACACTCACAATGCAAATATCAAAACAGAAAAGAAGATATATTTAACAACTACTAAGAACTGGGTTCAAAAGCACATCTACCTTATCAAAATTAAAACAGAAACACTCTGTGTAAAACTTGAGCATATTAAAAGTAAATCTTTTTAGCCAAACCTTTAACCAGAACATACCTGATAAAGATTATTTTTACTTTAGATGGTGCACATTTGATTATTGAGGAAGCATTCTGATGAGTCTTTCCATAGAGTATTTGCCCATTTATCTATATAAAGGAAGGAAGCAATTATTTCTCAAAATATTTTAATTCCCTTATAATTAAACTAATTTTTAAGCCTTAAAAAAATCCATTATCTCACATCACTGGCTAAAGCAGCAATTGTATTAAAATAACAGAATATGTTATGTATTGCTTTCACTCCATTCTTCCAGTAAAAAATTCCTTACGGTTCAACTTCAGACTAACATTGTCATAGTGCTAAAAATGTCATTCTCTGAGTTACACTGGGTTGACTTGGCACATCATCTATTTCCACTTGCCATTGATCATCTCCTGACTGATGTGATGATAAAGCACGGCCATGGGAAATTCTAACCACAACAAATAAATGAATCGCTTATATCCAGCAATGGGATTGCTATTATTTATCGAATCTCAGCTCTAAGCCAGGCACTTCATACACAGAGGTCTGAACACTGGTGCTTTTACAATCTGAAGATTTGAACTGACAATCGTTGTCTTCATTTGGCAGAGCACACTCACTGAAACCCTTTGAAGCCCCTATGATTTGGATACAATTGGAAGTATCAGTGTGAATTTGCAGAATAAGGCCATTATTCGCTCACATTTTATTTGTTGCATTTCTTCTTGGAAATGGAAAATCTACAGTGCAGAAGTCCACTCTAAGACAGACGAAATGATTGGAAAAGGATAGCTTGGACTTACACAAAGGGAAAATAATGCAACACACACTGAGGTAGTACCAATAGAAGCAGAGAAGCAACGGACAGTGAGTAACAGACATAAGACTGAACTGAGGGCTGAGCATTAACAGCAACCCCTCAGCTCCCATGCAGCCATGGTCACAGGGATACTGAGCCCAGTCATTTACACTGAAGGTGACAATCCAGATGCAGCATTGCTTCCAGTGTTTGCCATGGGCTTGTGAAGAACCACGGTCAGGCTGTCAGCTGGGGGACAGGGCATGGCCGGCCACAGCTGATGGACAGCTACTGGGGAACATGAGGAGCAAGCTCAGATGTCTCCTCTCAGAAGAGGTTGAGACAATCTCAACCTCTAAGATGCTAAGATAATCTTTTAGCATCAGTTTGCAGGTTCACAACATGGACAGTAAGCAAGAAATTACATGAGAGCAGACTCAGACAGCTGTGTTTCAATGTGTCCTGAGGATACTTAGCACTAGCAACATCAAGCTTCTAAAAATACACATTTTAGCTGATTCAAGAGAACTGTCTAGCAGGTAACATTGGACTCTGCAACTAACCGGTTCCTCCACAAAACAAGATCCACAGTGCCACAAATCCCTTAGTTTCTCTCCTAGTCTGCAACTGCCAACCTACATCATTTACTCCCTCAGTGCCTCCCCCGAGCTTTGTTCAGTCTCACCATTACCCCCGTACCATCTCCCCAGTGCATCCTCAAACACCTCCACATACAGTTTTGAAGTTACACAAAGCATTTCTGTGACGGTAATGTAACTTACTGCTATCAGAATGAATGGGAAAACCTATAGCAGAGAATATATGTGCAAGTATCATCAACTAAACTGTGGCAATATAAAAATATACCTTATGCTCATATATGTATAGGGAATGTTAGCTGCACATTCAGCTGTTGGGTCTCTCCACAATGCCACTAGAAAACAGCCTGAATGTGTCATGAGATAGAAGTCCATAACACAAATGGATCTGTTCCTGTTTCCCCAATTTCATTTCCATTTTATATGTTAAGCAAGATAAAAATATTCTGATATTATCATACTTCCAGTAGACAGAGAAGTAACTAGAAAGTCTGGAGCACTCCACAGATGGATAGACTAAAGGACTTCAATATTTTCCATGGTCTGCAATGAACTGCCCTTCCATACATCTCTGTCACCCCGAAACTGCTGTCTTCCTCCATTTTTATCCATTTTAAATACAGACACACCTTTACTTAGTACTACTATAACCAGGAAAAAGAATCCCAGCTGCAGCTATTTGGCATACACCAGAATGAAAATCTGGTAGCATAGCGATGTCAACTTGGATAACTTGGGGATTTCAAAGTCCACTGAAGAACATCTATATTGCAGCAAGATTCTAATATTTTAGTGCATTTTAGGTCAGTATGTTAGGGTTTCAGTATAAATTGCAAAAACTCACCTCTAGTAACTCATCTGCAATCTGTAACCTGCCATCTTTGCCAGCTGCTCCATTTGGATCAATTCCCACTACAAAGACACTCATCCTGGATCGGTCTTTGTTACCAGCAAGACTAAGTCCCAGACCTGTCCTTCCTTTTTCCAGCTCAATCATGTGTAGCTCCCCCAGTAGATTTCCATAGCGCTGCACAATCTTTTCTAAATGTAAAAATGTGGGCAGTAGAGGTTGGATTTACATTAGAAAGTTTCGCAAAGTCACCTAGAGAATCAAGATCAGTGTCCAGTGGGCAGTATCTGACAGAAGAATCTCAAAATGGATGAGAAAATTTTAAGTGTAGAACACATGTTCTTTTAAGCTAAGCTTTAGGTGATTTATAACAATATTTCTAGTTCCTTGTTTTCCTTCTAACTTTGGAAAACATTAAAACCTCTCTTAAAAAAGGCTTTTCACACATAAAAGCAAGAATCTTCCCTCCAGTAACACCTTCAGGTAACAGAAGCTATCACATTAATCATTGCCATCAGTTACACAGAGTACACTGAAATTCTTCAAGTAGTCCTACATGTGAAACAGGGAATTTGGACCACAGAGGAAAACAGAGATTGGAGTGCAATGAAGAAGAACAAATTAGTTTTATATTTCACCATGTGCATCTGACCAAGCACAACTGAAAGTTGACAGCAACACTTAACACCCAAACCACAAAGCACATGAGAACAAAATAGTTCAAACTGGACCCCCCTTATCTTCTGCTACAGTGCTATTGCAACACTGAATTATCACAAAGGATAAACTTACTCCAGCTGTAACCGAACTCATCCTCCTTCTCCACATCCTCTGGGACTCTGCTAGAAGATGATTGCGCAACATCACAGCTTATTCCTGAAAATGCTGAAGGAGGGGGCAGAGGCAAGTTGTTACAAAGAGAAGTCTTTTCTGGCTCTAGATCGGACTGATCAAATGCCTGTGGAGAATAAGAAAAATGCAGTGGCTAAGCAGATGCAGACTCTATGTAGGGCAAACTAGTATACAAAAAAGTCAAAATGGCAATGACTATGGCTTTGAAGTTTAAATACCAAGCAGCTGGAATTCTAAATTAATAACACGGCACAAAAAGGCTGCAAGAGATAAAAGATGGAAACAAACACCAGGCAAGGTAAGAGATAACATCACTCCAAAATGCATTGGGAAGCAAACAACTCACAATAAAAGCCCAATTCAGTAAAGTTTTATGTGCCACTTTACATTTCAGAAAAAGTCTTTTATGTAGACTCAAAGTGATTTTTTTTTTTAATGTGACGTTTGTAAAAGACTTCTACTTCATTTTATTTTTTAAAAGCCACCACACATAATTTCTTCTTATCACGAGCTTTGGAAGCCACATAGGAGGAAAGGGAAAGGAAACAGAGAACTTGATGCTTTCAAAAATGCCAACAGAATAAAGACAGTAACTGGCATATTAACTGAAAGGACAATTTAAAACCAAAATGAAACAGATGATATTTAAGAAATCCACAGTAACTGGACTTTCTTAGTCTTATTTACTGATTTCCTGTAAGCTGCACAGGGGAGATCAAATAAAGGAGGATACAGATTAAATCACAAAGGAGACAAATACTTGTGGTCTTGATGTATGTGGTCTATTCATATTCACAAAAAGTTAAAAAGTATAAGCACACAATTACTGCAATATAATCGTTGAACGCCCAAATGCATAATCTGGCAAGCTTCCATTCAAGTCAGTTTCCCTGAGGAATATTGACTCTGATCAGGGATTTGGCTAGGTGTTTGTAATTTACATATTTTTGGCTTGGTCAGAGTAAACATGCCGGCAAGAAACCGCTTTCTGAATGTCATCATTCTGAAGCTTATGCATGCCCAAGAGACTTTGATACTTGCCAGATCAACTGTTGATGTAAACAACAAAAACTTCAGATGAAAACCAAGTATTTTTCCAACACTAGGATTTTCAGGTGTTGCCCTAGCTTCATAGCCCTGTTCTCATCATTTCAGCTTTCATTACCTCCATTATCAAAAGTTGAACACAGTATCTCAGACGGTGTCTCTGGGTGCCCAAACAGAGACAGTTTCTTCATCACAGGCAACAGTGAAATGGGTAACAACATACACCTTGGAAGACTTCAGTCTGCTTTAACGTGAAGGTGTTGAAAAAACGAGGAAGTTACCAATTTAGTCATACTGAGATTTAAGGAAGGTCTCACCTCTCAGGGAGAATGAGTTACCTTCATTCTCTGTATACTCCAAAGATTTGAAGAAAACGCAAATGCCCTATTTCAGTTCTCTCGTTCTGTTTCTGCTTGAAAAAGATTTTCTTTTCATTCAGGAAGTCATTAAATGCCAGAAGTTTGGGAAGTTTTAATATGGCAATCAAGACAGTAATTTTGATAAAAAATGCATATAAATCCTATATGATTTTTTCTATCATTATATCAGTCACATTGATCTGTGCTTCAAATCTAAGACAATGCCATCCTGTTGAGATGATACTTTGCATCACTAAATTTCATGTAGAAATCACTTACAGTTTATGCAAATTATACTCTAAAACATGCTAATAGTTACAGGGCAGACATAAACCTCAACTGAAGCAGCAAAATTCTAGTAAAGACATTGTTACCCATCAGAATCAGAGTAGGGTGGAAACACTACTTAATAACATTCGAAGTGATTTTTCAAAATCAAAAATTCATGTATGCACCATGGAGAAAAACTGGTGACAGACCTCTACCTCAAGGAGGGGTGAAGGGGAGAGTAGTTCCAGAAACATTGATTTTTCAGAGTGCATCCTAGAATTTTAACTGGAAAGCTACATAATATACTGAAAAAATGAGGAAATGCAGTGTGAGAGCAGACCAGATCAGCAGACCTTACAGTAGTCTCCATGTTTTAAAACCAAAATTAACCTATCACTTTAGTGGTACTCCTGGTAAATGACAGTGTCCAAGATCTTTGCAAAATTAAAGAAAACATGACCAAAAAAAAAAAGAACAAAAAATTGCTGTAAAGGACCTCTGGAAGATCTATAAGGTGTGGAAGTATGGCTACATCCTGACAGATTAGCACTTATGAACTGCAGCCACCATAATCTGATTGACAAAAAATTGATTTTTTCTGTACCTTTGCACGCATACATAAGTCTGAACAAGTCTGATGTTTAAGGAAATGCTGAAATGAATGTAAAAGCAATGCTCCTTTGTAAGAAGGATAAAAAGAATGTTACAAAGCCATTTGGGTGGAGGGGACCATGTCCTGCCTCCAAAACTCAGCCTGCCACACATGCATCCCCAGCAGCAGAAGCTGGGCCCTGCAGTTTACACACATAAGACTTTTGCTCCCTGAATCGGGCCACACACAGAAACTGTAAAATGCTTTAACTCATGAAATACTTTCGGTGTGCCATGGCACAGTATTTCATTTAAAATGCAAAGCATTAGACAGTGCATGAACCCATTTGGCTACCAAGGTCACTCCGATCACAGCCAAGCAAATATTAAAAATGGCAGCAAGTTTGGTGCAGTATCACTTTCAACAAAGGAGGCACACGTGGAGGAAGAAGCAGAACTCCAGAAGGTATCACAGGCCATGTCCAAACGTACAGCACACATATGGTAGGACCCACTCACTGGAATCAAGACAAACCTTGAAAGGTGTGGGAGCAAAAGGGTTAGTTGGGGAACAACGGAAGGTAACCCTAATGGGATTCGATACCTCCTATAGTAACAGAAAACAGCAATCCATATGTTACAGCACTTTTGTCAATACACAGCATTATTAATGAGTAACTCATTTTTAGTTACGGATTCATTTCACTAACAGCAGCAACTTTATTAACTCCACTTATAAATGGACAAAAGTATTTAAGGGGTTATTAAGGACCCTGTTTCAGTGAAGTTTATTACTGTACATGAACCTTAGTTCAGCAGAAGCGGACAGAGATGACAAAAGGCCATTCTTGTCCCAGTGTTAAAAAAAAAATTATGCAGGAACTGCAAAAACATTAGGTTTTCTCTAAAAATATGTGTAATTTTTTTCAGAAATACTTCTGAAAATATAGGAAATACAAGCCATCGTTTATATTACACTTCTACTCCCTTTCCTTAAAACTGTAACAAACACAAAGACAGATTTCAAAAACACACATGCAATTATACACCACATATCATATCATAAATTTTCATTGCACTTTCAATATATTTGACAGCACAGAAAACAGACAAAGGGCACAATCACTCCCAAGATGTATAACCAGCTAGAAATTATTTTATTAAATCAGAAATGCATGCACACAAGAATTAATCCTTTATTTATTATTGTGTTAGAGGTTAACTCTGTTCACAATAAGAATAACATGCAGTAAGCACTAAGCACACAAAAAAAAGAATCTAACTTCTTTCATATTTCCAAAGATGTCAGCATCCTGTTCATGGTGCATTAGAAGAATTTTCAAGAAGCAGAAGGAAAATATTTTCAGCATCATAAAACAAAAGCTGCCACTGTTTTTTTTTCATGCAAAAAGAAAGAAGAGATATCAAAGTTGGAAAGTCCTTACCACATAAAAAGAAAATTAATTACATAGCAGCAAAACACCTCACGCTGATGAGAGAGTTACACTCAAGTAGGTATTTAACATATAACATGGGGACTGATTTTGTAATTGAGAACCTACTCCTTTGGTAGTTGTGATTACATCAGATTCAGTGGTTATGATTAATAGAGCTGGCATTTTTTAACTTCTTCAAAACTGTTCTGTGTGCATGCGTGTCTGTGTCTTTTTAATTCACTGCACAGAATTTCCACTCTCATCAGCACAGTATTTTACCCAAGTTGGTATAAAAGAATTTAAATGCAGAGAGACACCAATGGCAAAGAAGCACACACATAATGTTTGGTGAGTCAGAAGCAGACAGTGTGTCATCATCCAACCTTGTTAGTGTTGAACTGAGTAGAATCAGCAAACGGGTTAGTGCTACTGAAGACAGCTGGCCTACAGAAAAGACCATTCTGCAGGAAAAGCAAGGAAGCGTTCTAAAAGGAAAATGTTAATAGAAAATAAGCAAAAACATTTTTAAATTAATCCTTTCTGACTTATGAAGCAAAACATATTTATTTAGCTATTTGTGCTAACCAAACAATGTCCACTTCCTGCACTTTGCTACAGACATATGAAGGTAAGTAAAACTGTATGCCCTGTGTTTGTATCAGCTATGTTTAGCAGAGCATAGAGGAAAAGCTCTGATCCTCATACCTGTTCTAGCCTACAAAGTGCATGAAGTGCAGAATTCAGCAGGATGAACAACTGAAAATTTACTTGCTATTATATTGGTACAAATTTGTCCAAGCATCTCAGTATATGGGATACTCTGACACATTAGTTAATTATAAAATTGTGGATTTCTGGATTAGAATAAACACAATTCTTTGCAATAATGCAGAAGGTTTTTATTTTGAAAACCACAGATTAATTCTCATAATTTGATTTACCTCTTGTGGTAACACGTTTACTGTGTACTTCACAAAAGAGAAGGTTTAGTAATATTAGGCATCTCTAAACAGACTTCATATCTAATAATAACTTTTACAGATCACTTTATATGTGTGTGCATGTATACTTTAATGAAACTAAATCCTCTGGTCTTCTCCTTAAAAAACACAAGGTACTTCCTTATTATTATTTAACACAAAAGGAGTTTTCATATTTAGACAAAATTAAAGGATGTAATTTGACCATTTATATTCTTTATGTAGTTTTTGTACTGTACTCTATTTTGAGATCAGAACCTGTTTAATAAAGAGGAAACAGCTCTGATTTTGCATAGTATGTTGGAAATACTTTTCAATGTATACTTAAAAGTAATTTCTACACTAGATGTATCTGTCTGGCAATTGCCTTAATGTCGTAGGGCTCTAAGTTTAATACTGGTGGAAAATAAGAAATATAGTAAGTGGAAAAGAATGTGAAAGGCTTGCAGCATCAACTGATACTTTTATATCACAGTAATTTAATCCAGATACATATTAAAAATTTTCTTAAAGCATTTTGGTTTTTTAATGCTCCTGAAAATAGAAAATGCATCCCTAAACATTTATTTGCAAGTATCATTTTGCAAAACAAAAAGTAACGTTATTTGGTAAGACAACACGTGTCTTGGTTCTACAGTATCTTCAGCAATGAGAAAGTAGAGCTGTGCATGAATGCAGTTTCTTCAATTATGAGTCACTCAGAGTCCACTGGCAGTTTCCCTACAGTACAACAAGATTTTCTGTTTACACATGTGATTCACCTTTGAATTTGTCTTTCATAAAGAGAAATTTGGGAAAAGTAATTTGCCTGTGTAATGATCCTATTACACTTTAACAATTACATTTGTCATCTGCATAAAATTTTAAATTGTATCTTGATGAAATTTTAGCTTACTAGAATAAGCATCACAAACATTTTGTACATAGTGAAATCAGTAATATAAAATAATAAAAATAATAAAAATCAGGAATATAGTGTAACAGTGAAATCCTAGTAAAAGAGAAAACAAAAGATCAGCCACAGTAATCCAAAATCTTGCCTTTTGTATTTTGCCATGATGGCATAGCACCTAAAATATTACTGCCAGCTCAAATTCTAATTCATGCAAGAGCATTGTATTAATATGGACTGATCAGTGCGGTAAAATATGGGGCATTTGAATTTACCTAAACAGTTCTGTTTAGCATGCCTTCTTGCACAGTCTAGGACCACAAGAAGCAAATACTAAAATAAAGGGTATTTTTCCTTTTACTTATTTTTTTCAAAACAAAACCTAAAATAACAGGATTTACTTTACCTTTTTTTTTTCTTTTGTTTTTTTTTCAACTAACTTGTGTTCAGCATTTTATTAGTGTGCCCAGGATGCCCAGTTATCAGAAACTAGCTAGCATTTCATATTGCACAATGCTGTAACCCTACAAATTATCTGGGATAATGGTGATAGATTAATTCTTACTCACGAGATAGGCAGAGCAGTATCAGCATGAAACACAGATTTGATGGATAACTGCTTGCTAGCAAAACTATCAACTAGCTTTTCGCATGGCATTTGCATTATTTGGGCTATTCTGGCATACACTGAGGATCTCTTTAACTACTACAGCAGCCTGAATGAAAAAAACAAAAGGGAAGAAACTGACTCAGCAACACATCAGTTGAAACTGACTGCCTTGCTAAATACATAGCTGTGTGCAGCCAGCTAGCTATCTGGGTGACTGCACATGAATGAAGGCAGGAAATTCCGTTATAAGATCTTATTATAAAGTACAGATGCAAGTTTCAAAAGATGAAGACAATAAATATAATGTCATTTACAAAGATCACAATGCAACGCATGTGTACAGTAAGAGCATTTGCAATGTTCCTGCTTACAGAAAAATGGGTTTGTCCATAAACAGTCAAGAAATAACCAACAAGCTTAATAATCCGAAAATAAAGAGAACAAAGAACTACAATTAAAAATAGCAAAGTAGCATTCTCTAAATACAAGTTGTGATAAAATAACGGCATCATTCCCATCCCAAACTGGCCTAAACATTCAGCAGTGGCAATTTTGTTCACATCACAGCAAATGCAAAAGCCTTACTTTAGTAGCTTGAGTATCAATAACCAACATTCAATAAAGCTTTTTCATGCAACTTTACCTTAGATGACTGACGATAAAATGGGTTAGTAGTTTTCTGCCCACAGGGAGCAGAAGCTGAAGAAGGGCTATAAAGAGACTCTGGCTGGGGAACAAGAGTTATGAGACAACTAGTAAATAAACATGCAGCTTACACAGACTCTACAATGAGGAAGTTTAGTTTCTAATGATGCAAACAACTTATATTAAAGCTCAGTAGCTTTTGTCTGCAATGTCCATGCAGCTTAGTGACAGAAAACTTCCGTGTACTTCTAGGTCCTTTCATTAATGTCCAATGAATTTTTTAACAGGTGCTGTATTTCTGCATGCGCTCCTCAGACATGCTGTCAATCTCTAAGAGCTGGTTTTAGTTAGACTCCTACTCTGCCCCCCAACAAATTATCTTTCTTGAGGCTTTTCAAAATAGTTTGAGGACGGCGTGCTGGAGGGTAATTCCAAATCCAAATCGATTTCATTCTAAATGGAAATAATACTTAAATCAAATCTTTGTGCCTAAAATAGCTGAGATGGAACTTTCAGGATTAAGATTAAATATCCCATTCCCAAACACCACCACCTTGAACATTTGTTTCATCTATTACTATGTATTACATCTCTTTTCACATTCTTTATGCTTACCCTTGGTCTGCTTATAATGCTCTGTACCATAAAGACTACAGGATTGCCTGCCTTCCGTATGGCTTCCACAGCTTGTTCGTGGCTGGCATCTCTGAGGTCAATTCCATCCACCTGTAATTGGAAGGCCTCATCTTAACATTGCAAGAAGCTACAAGAATGATGAGTCAGCTTTGGGGTTTGGTTAGGGAACTTTGACTAAAACCTAAGCCCAAACCTCTGTTACTGGTGGAAAGGTTTCTACTGAGTTGGCCTGAGGTCCCTCTCACACAAGTTTGAGATTTCCAAGAGCACTGAAAGGACATCAAATAAATATTCTCCATGCTTTTTAAAAACAGGTTTTTCAACATTCTTGGTTCAGGCTGCATAGGATTTCCCACAGGCAACGTAACAGAAGAGGTATGATAACAAGAAGAGATAAGGTAATCTGAAGAGAGTGGTAGTGTTTGCCAAATAGCGCTTCCTGCAAACCTATCTCAGAATATCCCACCTCCCCGGACTTTATGAGATTTACAAACTGAAACTTGTTGGGTGCTGGAGGGTCTTTCATTATGGAGTATTATGTCAGTACAGTGTACTTTTTTTTCCTTTTTTTTTTTTTTCCTTTTTAGAAAGCAAGATAAGACCAATTTTAGCTACTAGATGCTTTCCCCAGAACTTAAATTTTTAGGTCAGAGCTGAAAAGCTTTCTCTCTTCTAGAAGAAAGCATTTACAAAGGATGGCTAAGGACAAATTTTTGCCTGCTTTTCTTCATGCTTTTGGATGTACTGGTGTGTAAAACAGTTTGTCTTGTGATCCAGGTAAGAACCATGTTATGGTGAGGTTAGCATCAGTAAAGCATTCTCACAATGACCATAATAAAAGCTAGAAGCTAACACAGAAAGGTTATTTGTTAGTGGCAATTCTTGCACACCGTTATGCAATGAGGACTACCCCTACCTTTTAAATTGTCTAATTCTATCTTATCTTAACCATCCAATGTAAATAAAGAGAGAACACAAACAATCTGAGCGAGGTAACTCTCTACCTATGAGGAACTGAACAATAAAACTAAGGGTTTCTGACTCCCCATGTCTGAAATACTGTATGCACTAGCAGAGAGAAAAGCCTAGATACACCACAACTTGAGAAACTGAAATAATCCATTCAGAAACAGTCACATTAACACAACACTAGTTAATTTCACTCATGCGCTCCAACTTCTGCAAGCATCACTGTCAGAGACAATTCCTGCATTCATAAAAATCCAGGTATTCAAATATAATGCATGTTTTTTAACTGTGGCCATCAAGCAAAATTCCACCTCCCAACCTGTTACACACTGGAAACTCTTCCACCTTGCTGTAGAAAGTGCTTTAAGGTATTAATTCAAGATCCTTCATATAGATCTTGTAGCAGACAGTAAACTGCAGTTTAAGTATCGCCATGTAAAGCAAGCCCAGTCTGATCCAGGGGAGAATCAGCATCTCCATCACCCTGCTTACTATGTGTTACTGATGGACAGTCAGCTAAGGACATCCAGCAGGGCAAAGAAGAATGCAGTTCCTAATGGCCTGAGACTGGAAACAGAGTAATGTCTGACTTATTGATAATCATCACAGGAAAGACACATTCCTTTCAGTATGTTCATTCTTCAATATCTTTAAGTGAGAAAGCACAAGTGGCTGCATGAGTACAGGACTGGCTAAGCAGAAGACAAATCTAGATAAATTCCTCCCACCAACATCAGTGACCACCCTATCTTCTCTATCAAATCCAGCTTTCTTCATGACAACAGGAAAAAAATTTTGTCTCCCTTAATTCCTGCAAAAGATGTACAAGAATGATGTGATCTGAGTGAGATTTAAGAGGGGAAATAAGCTTGGCATTTATTTGCATGATTTACTGTACACTGGCCATTTCTGTTGCTATCCAATCTCCAAAGGTAAAACCTTTTAGCTTCACAAAACTTAGGCATTTTCCCACACATGCTGGCTTTAAAACAGGCAGGTAGAACTGCTGGCTTTGTAGACCCCTGCTCACACAGTCAGTCATCTATGCTTTAGGTTGTATATTCAACTTAAAGCACACAAACATCAGCAGATGGTACTACACTCTGTATGGCTCAAGTGGTGCCAGCTGGAGCAATTACACAGCTGTCAGCCCAGGACCACACATCCATCTCAGCGGCTCTTGAGATGCTGGGGATATTGCAAGCAAAAGGCATTCAGCTGGTACCTCCACGATCCGATCTCCGGTTTTCAGCGTTCCATTTTTGCCAGCTGGGCTGTCTTCCAGGATGTGCTTGATAAAGATCCCTCTCATTACTTCTCCATTACTCAGGCGGCTCCCCATCCCTCGTCCTCCAACAATGCTGATCCCCAGTGACTTGCTAGGCTCTCTCCAGAGTTCAACCCTGTTGTGAAAAAACAAGGACCAAAATAAATGAAAATCTGTTGTGATTATGACAATGCGGCACACTGAAGACACCTTGATTTGCACAATGGTTTAAAAACATTCAGGAATAACTCCTCCTTGGAAAGTTCTGTCTTTCAGTGGGACTTACCTACTGAGTTGCTCAGAAAGTCTGTAATTGTGTCTACTGTTGTTCACTTTATTTTGGATTCTAAGCAAAACTTTGAATCCTTCTCTTCATCTCTTCTTACTGTCTCCCAAAGAGTCAGCCTACACAGATAAATTACTAAAGCAACTAAGAAACTGCTAGATTGCAGGGATTTAGACCCATGGCAATAAAAATCAACAGTGAATTACTCCTGCAATGCAAAATATACTTAAGTGCAGCAATTCTGTTGTTTTCTTATTCCTCCTAAAATACATTTCAGGTTTCAAAACTTTTTAATTTCAGATGAGATTTTATACTGTGCAACTAGATCTGCACTCACTTTCTGGGCTGGTTCCAGTTACTGAAAGCTGCATTTTGAAGATCACTTTCTTCTCCTTCCCCCTCTTCACGTTCTGGAAGCTCTGGGAGTTCCCTGCTGATGAACAGGAACATGCAATTCATTTTTAAAGAACCTACATAATCACTAGATTTCAGTGCAAAATTTCATGTATTGGATCACCCTGCCAGCATTAGAGTTCGTACACAGGGTCTGTGTAATGAACTTCTTTTTCAGATGTCCTTTAGAATACATATTGCATTTGGGGATTCCCTGCCTACTTGTCTCCGCAATTAAGTTGCTATCAACTGACAACCACAGAATAAAAGACTTTGCATTTTGGAACTAGAACCAAATTAAAGCCGAAGGTAATTATTTATTGTTTCCAAAATAGATGAAATTACAACAACAGCATTGAAAAACAGTTACTGCTTTTGGAGATTAATTTTCAATAACATAAATTATTAGTCACTTTGAATATTTTGGCCTATAATTGTAATGAATTTTTGAAACTCAAAGAAAAGGACAGCATAATTCATTCCTTCCAGTATATGTTCTGGAAAGACCATCAATGCCAAATTCTCATGTTGGAAGCACTGAGTATTTTTGGCAATACATAAATCAAATTGCATGGTATTCAAGAGATGTTTAGCATGAGGCAGTATTCAATCTCCTTTTTGGGTAAATCAAACACCTAAAAAACAGCCTTGTAAAAACATCAGAAAAATTTGCTAGCTGAAGCAGAAATTGTATTCTGAACCACTTTTTATTGTAATGGCTGCTGGTTTAATGAAAATCATCCATCTTTCAGCTCTTCTAAAATAAAACGTATCTTCCTGAACTGTGCAAAGTGTATGCAAAGAGTCATATCTGAGAGCCCTATAGGAGAAAACAGCAAATCTTTTAACTCACCTGACAGTATGTGAAGGAAAAAGATCAAATGGCACTGCTCCCTCTGTCTGTTGTCCCAAACTGGCCCTGTACTCGTCTAAATTTTCTGCTGGCACATACGTAATACTGCAACAAAATGGGACATGATTAAATAGCATGATGACTGCTGGTCCTGCCTTCGGTGGGTGTGAGGAAAGGATATGAGGAAGCCACTTGACTTCAAAGCCACAATGCTGGTATGTTGGGAATAAGGAGTTAGATGAATCCTTTGTGACCTTGCAACAAATGTGCATTTATGGTCAAACTAGGTAGCTGAACAGCACATAATGTTCTGAGGGCTGGCCACTCCATTTTAAGTAAATGGTGCTTGAACAGTGACAAGTGTGTAATAGAGACAATCTAGCTTCAGTCAAAACAGAGATTCCTCGTGCAAATACAAACACTGAAGGACCTGTGAGGTGTGAACCACCATTACCATCCTAAATGCTGGCTGAAAATGCTTCTGGAAGTTGGCCTGTAGGAGGTTTTGTGCTTTCCTTATCAGTTTTGTATCTATTTTAGGTTTCTATGCTTTTGGTGAAAAATAATGCATGGGTTTGGATGTACAAATGTGCTATAGCACATCACCTATGTCACAGGGATCAATCCCCTGCTCAACTCCTTCCTCCATTCCTTCATGCACTTCCAGCCAGCTTTAGACAGTCAGACAGTCATGTTTCACCAGACAAATGACATGCAGACTCCAGAGGCCCTGGTGTAACCCAATCATGTTTGAATGCCAGAAACAGAAATGGCCCAATAGATGGGAAGGGGGAAACAAAGAGATGGAAAAAGGATTAAGGCATGAAGAATATTTCTTAAAAACCCTCCCTCCACAGGCAACAGGACACTATGATCTAAACAGGGCTATTTAGACAGCCTTCCTTTAACAATGCTTTGTCTTCTTAAAAACCTTTAGTTGTTCAATAAGCAGCTAACAGATCCAAGTCTGCCAAGAAGTAAGGCTGATGGAAAAAGAATACAAAAAAAATGGCTCTCCTCCAATCCATCACATGGTTAAAACAAATATGAATGTATTTTCCCACAGGACAGACAAGGGAAAAAAAAATAATCTTGAGCACTTCACAAGGACGTGTAAGCTGCTGAGGAGAGACTCCTTCAGCTCTAAGTCTCTCACTTACTTGGAGTCCTCTTCTGTCTGTCACTCCATATATGCCACTGATTCCCTCTCTCATTGGTTTTCTGCTGAATAGACAACGCAGGAGAAGGCAGAGCAAAAAAACTTTTATGACTAATGCTGTCTGTCCAAACCACTCTACCAATATTATCAGAAGGACCATCTTTATTTGTCTTCTTTGTGCCAAGCACGTTCCCTAGCTCCTCTCACATCTACCATATCTAGAAAAGTCCAGAAAATGGTCATTAAGGAGGTGGCTAGGTGTGGGATAATTAGAAAAATAGACACATAGCGAACAAGAGACACAATGGGGCTGTTCAATCTGAGCCAGAGGCACCTGCAAGCAGCAGGCCTCAAGGACGCAGCGAAGGCTAACTGTTGCTACAAAGTTTGATGAAATAAGCACAAGAAGCTGAACAAGATGGGCCTACGTGACTGAAAGCAGGACACCAGGCAAGACACAGACAGAAGGAACCGTTCCCGTGATCAGAAGGCCTTTTCCAATTAACTATTGCTTTAGGTGTGTGAACAGCACATGTTAACCGATCAGTAGATGGCTTGCGCATGGTTGTGGTATATAACCAAGTGTTACGTAGCAATTAAACGGAGAAATCGCTTGATCCACAGAATCTGTGTTGGTCCGTTTCTCCCCAGGGCGAGTCCCTGGCGATGCGTCATTTCTCCTAGATTGTCGTGACGGGAAAGCGTGACAGCTAGGGTGCTGAACAGGAGGAATCCTCCTGTTCTTTTAACAGAAATTTCTAAATTATCTATATTATCACCAGCTTTTTCTCTTCCTTAAACCTCCTTTCTCTTCTGCTTTGGCCTTTTTCAAACAAGTGTCACGTGCTTGACGCAAAGTGCTTTCATTTTGAAGTGCTGGGGAGTTAACATACACTAGGGAAAAAACACTCAGCAGAAGGTCACTGACTTTTATCTCTCTTCCCTGAAGGCATTTCAGCACTGGAAACAAGCAAGACATGCAGCAGTTATTCTGCAAAGCCCTAGCAGTGAAACAGAGAGTAGCAAGAGGGAAAAGAGTTTTTGAAAATAATCACTACTACTTCTCAGCCGTCTCCAACTCCAAATGCACTGAACCATAGGGAAGTGCTAGTATTATGGTCACAAAACTCTCACAGGGCAAATGCTGCTGTAGAAACACCATGCAGTAAGCCCATACTAGTACCTTGCCTCTACAAAAGCTATGAGATGTGCAAGCTGCATTTCAATGAAAGAAAATCTATCATTCATCCACTTACATTCATCGGTTTTATCCCAATCAAATTCATCAATTTTCACCCTATAAAAATAAGTAGGAAACAATGTATTTTCCCTTGAAAGACAGCTGCAGTAAGGAAACCAGAATTGCAAGAAAAACTTCTGCTGGCTAGAAGGCTTGGGCAATCTCCTTTATGCTAAATTGCATCTGGAAGCTATTGTTCAAATAATTGAAAGGAGAATGGCTGGCTCCTAAAAAAAGGAACAGATATGCCCAGATTCAGCTTGGATCTAGACAGTTAACTGTGATCACTGATAAGAGTGTCCAGCATCCTTCAACTCTTGTCCAGTCCTTTTGCACAAGGAGCACAAGGCAAACAACTTTGCAGGGTCCCAAGGTCCATGGGTAGTAGTAGTCCTTACCTCATACTTTTGTGCCACATTCAGCGTTAAGAGATCAGATAAGGGCGAGACAAACCACATACATCACAACTTCTGGTATACTCTGTTGTTTTTCATTATATGAATAAGTAACTGACATTGTGCTGGGACATTCAAAACGTACAGCTCAAAGAGTGCTCTCAAACAGCCTTACATGCTACCCACAAACACCTCCCAACCCAAAAGCTCCCTTAAGTAGGTAAGCTTCCCTTTCTGTGTATAGCACAGGAACTGAGAAGAAAAGAAGTTCAACCCACCATTTTTAAAAATGCGTCTAAAATTGAGCAACTGAATTACCTAATTGATCTCCACAGATGGAGTCAAATTTAGATAGTATCACTGGGAGCAGTTACATTTTAGCTCTTTGGAAGATTACATTATTTCTATTCTAGTGCTTAACTACAGTTCTAATTGCCTAATTTTAAGGACTCAAGGAACATTCAGTATGTCTTTAACTGTTCATTCTTATCTACAACTAAACTTTAATAATACTTCAGCTACTTCATAAATATAAACCAGAACACTTACTTGCATTTTGCAAAAAATACCAGAGAAAAGAAAACTAAATTACATGGATCAAATGCATGAAAAGGTGTATTCTGTGTAGGAGTTCACCTTTGTTTGTTGCTCATCATTTCCAAAGTTCAGTTAACTGCAAAGGTTTCCCTAGCTGCTCTTATTAGCTAAGCTGTATTACTGATGTGGCTTTCCTCCTCCTCTCTCTCCTCTGCATCTTATTATTGAAAAGTTATACAAAAAATCTAGCTCTGCTGTGAATTAAGAGTTTTAGGAAATATGTATATCAGAAAGTCATCTTTGCTAAGTGGCTGTCTGTCCTGCTCCTGCCTTCTGACACACGGCAAGGTCAGATTGTACTAAAGATCTTGGACTTAATATCTGCCAAGAATTTTTTCCCTGCTTTGTACTTCCTGGGCAGACACCCCACAGTTACCAAATCCATCACTTTCTGGATTGCTACTGCAGCTAATTTCTTGGAGGTCACAGTGAGGTCTGAAGACATCCAGCATCATCCTGAACAGCTCAGTGTGTGACTGAGATGATGAGGGGCCCAGAACAAGAAGTGTGTTGGGCTCCTCTGGTCAACTCAGTTGACCCTTGTGCTGTAAACTGGAAATAAAAATCCACCCAGCCACCTGAATAGCTCATCTGCAAAAGGGACTGATAATTGTCTTAATATGGTCACAGGGAAGAGAGTAAGAGAAACAAGTGCCAGGAAATAGGGATGAAGACACAGAAGACAGGAAACAAGTAAATGACTCCTCTACTCTTGTGTTGCATTTCTTATCTGCAAGAGAAGTTAAAGTTCAACAATTTCAAGGGAAAGTATATGCAGGGTTAATCAATTCCTCTCTTTCATAGCTGTACAGCTTGAAGAAGAGTATGTTCTGGTTTCCTTTCTTGAGAGCTACAGCCACCCTTCTCCCCCCAGAGATATGTACTAGCAATGAAAGCAGTGACAATGGAAACACCAAAGGGTGCACATATGAAAATATCTTGTAAACACAACACCACATGCAGTACAGAGGAACATTTATCACATGCTTGACTGAACAGTCACACAAAACCTTGAAACACCAACAAACCAAAGTATGGAAAATGTTCAGGACAAATTACTGTCATTAACACATAAGGTCTAATTTGAACCTTTTTATAGATGAAGGAAGTAAAATATAAGTGCCACAGAAAATATGACACTGAGATTAATCCAGATATCAGTACATTGTACTCATGCCAATTTGAGCAGTGAACCCTGTAAACACACATACACACATGCGTGCACGCACATGTGCTCTGAACATGTCTGGGGTGGCCATCAGAGGTGAAATTTAAAAATATTACCAATATTTTTTTTAGAATACAGGTGTTTTCATTCCAGTCTTAGAAGTATGCTCCAATCTTCAAGTTTAAAGCCATATATATACACATACATATACACACACACACTCTCTCACAGCTTTTTTTTTAAAAAATATATATATACACGTCCACATGTGCAGCTGCATGCACATGCACGCACACACACACACAAAGAGAGAGAGAATATGTACCTATATCTGGATATATCCCTGACATTACTATGGATGTCATAAAAGCATGGAATGATTTTACAGACAAGTTGCAACATAGAGCCATAATGAGTTTCTGAATCGCCAATACTCACACATAACAGAGGGCCTGATCATCAGCAGGTGCTGGAGAAGATCTAGAATGTGAAGCATACGATGCAGCATCTTTTTACAATAGTGTTAACAAATGTCAATGTCTCATGCTGAATGTGAGAGGCATACTTATGTAGTTAAAACTATGACCTGCTTTTTTTTTTAACTTCTTCTTTATATTTTCTTTTCTTTTTTTTCTCCCATTCCACCTCCACTTCATCTACAACTCCCCCAGAAAGCATCTGCTCTTTATTATTGTCTATAGCAGTGATCATTAACAAGCATGGAAAATGGAATTGCAATCTATCTTTTATTTCTTGATCAGGAATTCATCCCCACACTTTAGGCAGGTGAATTCTGATTCAGCTTTGTAATTATCTGACAGATGTTACAAGCAGCTGCTGCTGAGCACAAAACCCTGGCTATTACTACAGAAATATAAGAGCTCCTGGCAAGGTGGAGTGAGAAGTGAAACAGAAAACATTCTGGTAAGGCCACACATCTGGTTTTCCACTCACAGAGAAGAAAAGTGTTAAATGCCTAAGTCTGAAACTCAGACTGCTGGTTCTTGAACTATTCAAAATAAAATTTCCTTTAATAAAACAAAATAAAGCCTTTGTGTGGCAAGTAAGAACAGCTTTATGTTTTCTCAGCAAATAATGTTCGCCACTGAAATACAGCTTTGAAATCAAAATATTTCTGCTTAATCACTTTGTAGGGGCACCCTGCTACCCAGAAAATCTCAGTTTAAAAGTTAGGCCAGGACAGTCCACCTTTGAGAAACACAAACACCTTGAGCAAATCCTTACTTTCTTTAGAAGAGTCACACTATGAATGCAAAACTCTGACTAATCCTATTCCTTCAATAAAACCAGACAGGGCAGTAATGATGATGATTACTAATAACAGTATTAACTTTGCAGCCCTGTATGGATAAAGAGGAATGATATCTAGATGGCCACACCTGAGTGCTTGTGCACCCTTGTTTCCCAAGGAAGACACCAAAGAGATTCAACTTGCTTATTTGAAATGCTGGCCCTTAAACCACAAATCCTGCAGGGTGGTGCACTACATTAGCTCTGAAATGACATCTATATAGCTGTGTATCCCTCTCAGCAAACAGGAAGAACTATCATAAGATAATGCTCCATATCTCCAAATTTCTGATTTGGGACATTACCCACATGTTTGTGTCATAATATTTTTCTGGGATCCTGTACTGCTCCTAAAGTACAAATTACAGAAAAGTTTAATTATGCTTAATAGTCTTGTATCAAAACTATGCAGGCTCAAAAATGTTGTCCTTATTCTTGCAAGAGTCCGTTAGAAGCTACCAAAGGATTTGGTCTTTCAGTTCTTTGAAGTGCAGAAGCCGGCTTCACTTTAAACCCTTATCATGAGAGTGCACCAAAGAACATAAATATAAAATGAAAGACAAAAATCCTAAGTAAGAATATGAATAGCAACTACCCCTTTTCTATGAGATCTTTCAGAAAGGGGATGCGCTTTTCTCTTTAAAGTCTGAATATTCACGTCTTAAGACAAGATTTTTATATTTCCAACATATCTGCAAAAGACTAAGACTAAAAAACAAAACTTACGGTCACACAGAGTAAAATGCAGCAGCTATAAAAGGATAAGCACAAATAATGTACACACGTGTGTTTGATCACATAACTACAGCACTAATAAAAGACTCCTCACAGAAGAATGGTGCTGTAGCATTTGTGTATCTAGGCAGACATACACACACATGCATGCGCACATACCAACTGATTTCAGTCGTGGCAGTCGGAATTACAATACAGTTTGAAAGCCTACAATAATAATCAATGTCTCATTTTATCAACACTGACTCATATTCATGACAGCACTGACAATAATGTAATTCATTATATAAGGATATCTTATTTTTTAAACAAGCTTGCTTTAAATCATAATCCTAAACGCATGACAGCTATGGGGCAGACAATTACACCCACAGTGAAGATACTTTGCCTACCTGTTCCTGAAATGCCAAGTCTCTTCAAAGCCAGACTACTTCTGGCGAAGAAAGGAGTGCCCTGCAGTCCATTTTGAACTGACAGAAACCACACAGTTAGCCGCAGCCTCACTGAGGATGAACTGATCCCTTTCAAGGCCACCCTCTTAAATAAGTAGAGGCTTCTATTACCAACAGCTCCATTAATCCCGTTTGCAGATCTGACCCAAACCATGTTACCATGCATTTGAGAAAAATAGCTACTAGAATTGTCTAGAGCACCTTCCACAAGTTCAGGAATAACCTCACTTCTCCATGGTGCATGTGGGCAAAGTTAACTCCACATCCATGATGACTAGAAAGAACTGTACTTTAAGGGAAAGTTTAAATTCTGTAAATTGAGTGAACTTGAGAAGAAACGTCCTCATCAACCAAGCAGATTTTTCAAAACTTGTATTAATTACTGCAAGTTTAATGTAGTACTCTCAAGAGCAGATATTTATGCACTACAGCAACAACTCCTTTGTACGTACTAATAAAAACTTGGAAGTCATTTCACAAAACAGACTGTTTCTGCTGTTTGTCACAGATATACTGAAAATGTTTTAAGTATTACTTTTCTGCATTAACATCATGTGCCATACTTTCTGTCCAGCGGTTAAAACCAAAATCCACTACAAAGATCTCCATCAAATGAAACCACTTGTGCAATGGCCAGGACAGTCCACCTTTGAGAAACACAAACACCTTGAGCAAATCCTTACTTTCTTTAGAAGAGTCACACTATGAATGCAAAACTCTGACTAATCCTATTCCTTCAATAAAACCAGACAGGGCAGTAATGATGATGATTACTAATGACAGTATTAACTTTTCTAAGAATATCCAAAGCCTCTCACACAAGTGATTTTATCTTTCAAACCCATGAAGCTGTAATCTGAAGGTCAATTATCCATCTGAAGCTGTAACTTAAAGGTAAATTCATGTTGTGAAAACAAACAAAATTTTCATTTAGAATACTTGCATAAATACCCAAATTTTGACATTTAGCCTTTTCCTACCACAATTCATCATCTAGCTTTACCTACTTTATATCTGGTCCGATGAGTGAATGCCTCCTTAGCATAGCCCGGGCTTGTGCATTGGTTAAGTTAGTGGTTGACTCTTCATTAATGGACAGGATGCAGTCCCCCACACCAATCCGTCCATCACGACTTATGGAGCCTCCATGAATAATGCTGCGGACAATCATTCCTGAGCCATCTTTATTGGAACTTACTGTCATCCCTATGGTGAAAAACACATTAAACAGTTAATAACATCTTTGAGCCCCAACTCTGAGTGCCAAGAAAAAGAAATGTGACCTCGGGCAGGGAAGGTAAAAGCCAGTCAGCTGACCTGCCAATGTCAGCAAGCCTATAAAAACATTGCTCTTATTCTCCCTTGCATTTCCTTCTTTTCAATAGGAGACAGCAGTTACAAATCACAATCACAGTATCTTTACCTTATGTCATTTGACATACCAGGCTCAACATAAAAAGACAGTGGAAAATTTAAGCAGAAAATACACAAAAAAGGTAATGAAATCACTTCTAAACCAGTCAAATTTACCACCACAGTTCACTGAGTTTATACATCACATTTCAGTTTAGTTTATGATGGTTCTCTCTGGAAAGGAGGTAAAATGATTAAACAGTTAATTAGGAGCATAGAACCAATACAACCACACACTTATTTTCAACAGAAAGCCTGAATCAGATCCCACTGAGATAGTGGCTGCCTTCCTGCTCTCCTAGGGGGGCCATTACTTAGGCCCAGAAGAGCATCCTGACTTCTGTGAGAGCCTGCGCACTACTGACAGATACAGGACACTACATGAGTTACACCGTAATCCAACCTGTGGCACAGCAGGACACTACTACTCAAATGTTTATACACACCATTTAACTCTACTTTCTTTTCAGTAACGGGAAATGAGACAGAGATGCTCTTCCCACTCCTCCCACCCACCAGTCCACCCTGTGGACTTCCACTACCTTAATACTGCCAAACTCATTTTTATTCTTTTTTGTGCACTAACATGGAAGCTTTCCTTTACTAACAAGATGAAGCCACTGAAGTAAGAGTGCTTTATGAAGGAATATCTATTGGAGAAGGAAGCAGTGACTACCCCGCTATGTGTTCTCCTGGTATTGCATGTAAACATCTGGCTAGAAAGCACTGGGAGTGCAGCTGTGTGTCTACAAGCCCTTACCTTATTGTCCAGACTCTGAGCGGAAGGAAGATGATAGCTACCCAGAGCAAAACTTCCAAGGATACTGACTATGAAAAAATTCTGACCATTTATACACAAACATGGCTACAGAATGAGACTAAACACTTTACCCTGTGACCTTAGACCCTGGGAGACAGACTGGCTGAACAGAGTTTAGAAGGTAGCTGTAAGACCCAGGCTAGCCAGATTCAGCCAACCTTACAAACATCTGCCTATATATCTGTGTCAGAGAAAAAAATAAAATACTGTAACCATTTAAAGAACAACATGAATCTGGATATTCATTTGTGCTTTTTCGACTCCTTCCAGAAAACAAAAATCTCTTCACACTGTTGGCTTCTCACACCTACTTGTAGCTGAGATTAACATAGCTGTCTAAGTATGAGAAGGTGGCCCTGACTAGCAAGGAACTGCCCAATAAGCTTCTTAGACACAGGAATACATGTACCTCTCTACTTTGGTATGGAGAAGTCAAGGTTTATCTTTTGGGAAAAACTGCAAAACCCATCTTCATGATGGCACTTTATAGTAAACTCATGAAAGAATATGGTGTTACCACTGACTGGAGATCTTGTCACCTATCCCTCCACTTAGTAACATTATAATGTTGAGCACATCACAGATAGCATTAACAGGTGCTGTCCTCTGGTGTTTACACTCACGTACTCCTTCCAACAACCACCTCTTGACAGATTGGCTCACACAGGTTACTCAGTTAGATCTGAATGTAAACACAACTCTGCAACAAAGTGGTCTCCACCAGAATACAGGCAGCATGCACATAAAAGCAAACTGCCAGGCAAACAGCTGAAATGTGGTCTGAAATTCTGAACCTAACTTTGCTGCTTGGTTAAGCCAGTAACAACCAACAGTATTACTGAGGCTAGTGTAATAGCACTTTAGAAAAACATCATCCCTGGTTTCTATGCTGACATCCTCATTACAACAGATCTGCAAGGCTGATGTCACACTTTGGACAGCTACAGTTTCAGGTTAAAAATGCAAATGCCACTGTCAAGTTGCCAAATGAATCACACAGGACAATGGCATTTCAGGTCTTGCATGTGGGTGCTCTGTCCTCTTACCTTTTAAAAATCACAATCAAAAGGTTAGAGCTCCAGCTCTGGCTGGATCTGAAGAGCTGTTGCAAGCTATGGGTGACCCCATTTAAAAAGAAGAAAAAAGTACCAGTTCTCAACTGAAATAATTGATGCAGCTGCAGCTTTCAACATCATTCACAGCTCTTGATTTAGCTCCTTTTGTAAAAATGAAAGTTAAAAGCAGTGCAGCCATGTGTGTAAATTGGTCACTGTGCCCAGGCAGCTTCCCAGGCCAGAGCACACACAGCCCGGAAGAAAAAGACTACAGTTAAAAGCCAGGAGAAAGCATTATTCACATTCATACTATGTGTATGAGAGGCCAGTCTTCATTTTCATGCATGTAATGTCTGCCAATGTGTACCCTGCCCCAAGTTTGTATTTTTATGCTATATTACGCTTGACATGAAATTTGCTTTGTATGTTCACTGCACTTAAAATACTCATAGACATACATCAAAAACACAACTCTATTGAGTTAGGACGGTACTGCAAACAAAACTTCTTTAACAAAATCCAAATGCCTGGAACTGCACTGTGACCTGCACTTTATTCATCCTGGCAATGAGGTTAGTGAAGGCAGTAGTTACCCAAGCACCTCACACCAATGAGTCAAAACTTATACCCACATCAGCCTTGCCTACAGCTTTATATTTTGGGGAGGCTGATTTTAAAACAGGTCAATTCCCAGTCCACTTTGGAGGCTGGCTGTATCACAAAGGAGAAGGTGATATGAGGCAGACTGAGCATCCAGCCATCAGAGCACAATTTATTCCAGGCAGAAGCACCCATGGAATTACAGCACCAGAGCACCCCACCCACCTCTGCACAGCAAGGGAGTCCTGAGTGGTGGCTCTTTATGAACTAAGGGCCCACAGGCCACTTCCAGGGTGTTTCCTGTGGACAACCCATCTTAAAGCATTTGTGGAGTTATTGCAAACGGCCAGTGCCTACACAAATGCCTGCCCTACCAACACCAGAGAGTCTTCAAGAACATGCAGTTGGCCAGAAGAAACGGTACCAGGAACCTTAATCAAAGCAAATGAACACACCAGCTTTGAATGGGAGGACAGCACCACTGCTTCCTACCACAAAGTCTCCCTTGCACTGGCTCTGGGAACTGGCCTGGGAGGATGCTATCCCTATGCTCCCCCTCACACTGTCCAGGGCCACACCAGAGACCAGGAAAGGACGCTGAAAAACGTTTCCATCTGTTTTGCCTCTGCACTCCAAAATGTGCCTCCAGTCAGTATGCTCAGGAAGTTGCGGATTGCAGATATTTAAAACCCTGAAATTCTCTACAAAATTATAGTATCATTGAGCTAAAAATACTGCCTATTAAATGTATCAACGATCTGATCTTCAGAAGTACTGAGGCACTTAAGATAAAAGCACAAATAGGTAGCAAGGAAGTGAAAAGCTTGTTTAGACCTTTTGGACCATTCTCAGAAAGCAAGATCATTTTGTGTTTACATATATTTGAAAGTCTAGTCTGCAGCTTTTTGACTGAAGTGTTCTTCTACAGCATTCCTTGGCAATATCTCATTTTTACGCTATATTATATAAATGTATAGAGACATTAAAAAACAATGTATTAAAATTGTTCTGTTAACATTTAGGAATAACTAAACTCCTTTACAGGAAAAAAAAAATCTCAGTGAGACTGTACAGTTTACTTTTGTGTTCACAGTGACAGCAAATGCATCCACTGCCATCATAGCCAAACAGGGCAAGAGCAGCAAAGAATGAATATCCTGTTATGCTTTCCCCACTAAAAGGAAAATGTTTAGTCTTTACTAATAAAACAAGAAACGTATGGGAAAAACAGAAAGCCATGTTTCTGAACAGGTTACAAAAAATGTTAGCGACCTTACCTAGACTTGAATTGCCTTTTGCAATAGTGATAGTCTTCTCATATGTATTTTTGACTGAATTTGGGATTGTGGAACTTCCCTCTAGAGATACTGGGCATCTCTTTTCCATTAAAACCACTTGATCCTAACACAAGGGAAAATAACATCAGTTCAGAATACCAAGATAAAAATACAATTGGACATACTGACCTCAACTCAACTTATACAAAATCTAGGTGCGTAACTGTTACAAATTCCTTATACAGACATTGGAAAAGTCAGTCCATCAAAGATCAAACTGACATACATAAGGTTTCTGTTTTCATTCAGGTAATGCAGCAAATCTACCACAAAGTATGCTTTTAATTTAGAGACATCAGTTACACTCCTAAAAGTAGAGGGATGAGCTCAAGGGCTCTCAGGCTCATTCACCACATGTCTAACAATCTGCCAGTGCTAAAGTAATAAATCTTGTAAGAAACTGCAGGTCTTTTTAATAATTTCTTAACAAACCACTGAATGTAAGAAAAAAGAAACACATCACAGAGACTGACATATAAAGGAATATTATGTCTGCACAATGTGGCATCACAGACCAGTCTGTCTGGTCTGCAACTGTGCAGGCTTGTGTGAACACCAGGATGCAAGACTTTCACACCACTACCCCTTGGCTTAGGAAAAGCCTCGTTTCCAGCTGTGCACCTCCTCCTTGGGCCCATGCCTCTGCAGAGATTAATAGGGTATAAGAAGAGCCCCCTGGCCTGCCCAATGGGTACACTGTGGTCTAGCAGTGTCTACTGCTGTGAGGTATGAGAAGACTTACATACCCCTGTATCGCTAGTCTCTGGTAGATGACTATCTTAGTGCCATAAATTATCTCCATTTTGGATAGATCTAAATCCCTAAGTTTTGATGTGAGCTACCACATCTGACAGATATTTAAACGAAAGAACCATACACAGCTGTTGGCCAGTGTCTATTTCTGTAGGAGATTCTATGGTGTAATATGGCCTTTCCATAGGTTTTTTTCAATTACTATTTAAAAAAAAAATCTTTACTTGTCCAGTGGGATCAAGCTGCATTGCAGTAGCAAGGCTTGTACATTGTGCAATTTCTGCTGTTGTCTGAGTTGCAGTCCATGTTGCTGTGTTTTCACTTTCATTTTGGTTGACATCCGGAACAGCCAGAGGCAGAAGATCCTTTTTAGCAAAACCAGTTGCAGTTTCCAGGCTACTGGCCACTATGGACTTTTGCTCTCTCGCTCTCTGATTCAGATCCATGCTGTACAGATTCTTGTCAGATACACAGAAATCAGCTGCAGCATTTGAACATTCCTCTCCAACAGACTGTTAAACACAGAAGACAATGAACAATCAACATTCTTTTGTAATAGAATTTAATAGTACATTTCATGCTAAAATATTAAACAGAAACTAAACTCCCAGAACTTAAACATATATGTTGTAACATCAGTGTCTTCAGTAGATCCCTACAGGCATTTTACTATAAAATTTACTTGGTTCCCCAGACAATTTCTTCTATTGTAAAATAACAGAAATCAGTAAGTTACTGCTGAAGGCCAAATTCTAATTTGGTACTTACTCATCAGTAACTCTCTGCTAACTTCAGCAAAGTAAGGTCCACTCACAGATTCTCAAAGTAGACATAACTCCAGCAAGTTATTAAAATTAAAGCATCGAATTGTCTTAGGTGGAAGAACTTTGCAAGACTAAAGTCTTTACTTTCAAAACACGTTAGCAAGAAAGGAGCAATTTCAAGCAGTTCAGAGAAGAAGAATGCAATCTAATAATCCATTTAACTGAACAGAAACCTATTTAGCCATCTTTAGACATCCCTTCCACACAAAGAGGGAAATGTAAAAAATCGGTCAAATCTCAGCAAAAAATGAACATAGAGGTTTTGAAGTGTGACAATAATCATACAGTTACAGAAAATTAGCAGTTAGTACTTATTGCAAGTATATCAATTATGGCTGCAGTACTAGGATTAAGTTCTCTACACAAAATTTGTTTAGACTTTCAAGATTCCAAGGTCCTGCATTTCAAGTATTTTAAGGTATTGCAAGAATCACAACCTTCTGAAAAAAAAAATCTTCAAATATTCTCTAGCTGAGCTTTCAAAATAAGTAATTTTAAAAACATGTAGGCTATTAGATATTAGAAAGATATATCAAGGACTTAAATGTTGGACTTAGAGGATTGTATCAGTATTAAGAATTTTTCTCTGAAATGTAGTAAATGTAGTCACAAGAACGTCTACCTCTATCTATCTTAGTTGTTACCCTCTGGTCCTATTAATTCTTCTATTTCTTTTCCAAAAGGTGGGGAAAACGTGTTTCCCAGGATTTTGGGATATTTTGCAACATTTTGTATCATGGGCCTTAGAATTAGTTTTTCTCATCTTTCATGAAGTGCATACGTGCTTGCTCTGTCCCCAAGCAATCATCAGAAAAGGTTCACCTGTAAGTAAGTGGTTTAAGTAACATCTGAGAAGATAATTGAGAAAAGCCTAAATACAACTAGTCTGCATGATGTAAACAATGAAATAATTTCCTACCTTTTGGAGAACAGAACACCAGGACTACAATCTATTTAAATTATTTCATAAGGTTTCAAAGACAGCTGGGACATCTACTTTTAAGTCTGTTTTGTATCCATTTCCAAATAGTGAAAACAAGACCCAGATTGTACTCAACATTTATTCCATATGCCATATATACATATTAGAGTTGCAGCATATGCCCATTTATTATTTTTTTTCACTTAAAGAAAAGCAATGCTGTAATTTTTGACGACAAGAACGCTTTCAGGAATTTGTAACCACAGCAACATGTGGCCTCATTATAGCATCTTCATTACTTTAAGTATTTTTTTTTCATCACGTATTTTTAAAAGTGACACCAAAGGCATTCAGAACCTGTCAACTGCCCTGCAGCCAGAAATAGCTGAAATACCTCTGCATTCCTCATAGCATCAAATAGCATTTTTTTTTCATTTTTACTGCATCTCACATGCTTCAAATGTCTTCTTTTATGAACAGATTTTCTCGCTATGTTTACTTTGTGAAGTCACTTATAACTGCAGAGTATAGAATGTTACTCGATGAGAACTTACTCACTTCATACTGGCGCACAAAGAGGAACACTGAAAAATCAGGACCGTAATCTTTAAAAAAACATGCAAACTAAAGCCATCTTTAAGTCAATACTGAAAATAACTTAAGACCTTCTAGAGCTTCAACTTGATATATAATGTAAATCCAGCCTCCATCTCATAAAATGCTTCTCAGCATGCAAAATGCATAATCCGTTTAAGTAACAATTACAGAGTTAAACAATGCAATCTGTCCCACTGGCACAGCAGAGATGTGCTCTTCTGTGGATTAGCAGAAACCATTAGAAGATGAATTTAGCTTTCCAACCACGGCTGAACATATTCCACGAGAGATAAAGACAGTTACTGCAGCTCAGGTGTGGAGGAAAAAGCAGCAGCTACTCTATTCAAGACCACAGACTGAAAACCTGGGAGAAATCCCTACAATGTTGCTTTCAAAGAAGACTGCTAGGAGAAATGACTTGGAAGACTCTGGATTAGAAAAATAAATCCATAGATTGCCACAAAAAAAGAGCATGAAAAACCATGGAGAGAAACAAAACACCAACTCTGATACAAAGAATGAAGTCATTATAGGTATGTGACCAGCAAGAAAAAAGATACTGATCTTTGTAGTAGTCTTAAGGAACTTATCTCCATTTACTGACTTTAAATAGAAATTACTAGCAATCAGAGGTTTGATATATACAGAATTACTTCTAATTATAGTATCATTATGAACATTTCATTCAAGAACACAGTAAATTAATTAGCAAACATAATAACTATGAAGCATAAAAGCAAAGCTTAGGAGGATAACTTACTCTTGCTTTTCATACCAAAAATATTGTAGAATAATGCAGTTATTTTGTGTTATCACTCTTTACTATGCTCTGAATTAAGTTTTGCAGCAGACTGCTCACCACAATTTTAACACTACAAACATCTCACCATACTTTATCTGGCTATACAAAACACAAATCCAAGCTTTCAACCTTCTAGCTGCCTCTCTCTTCAACACGGGCATCTGAAAGACACCAGCACCACCCTAAATAAAACTGCATTTTAATCTGGTAATAAATAGTGCAGTTTGAACCAGGATGCCATAAAATATTTATATCTAATAATACAGCCTCTTCACACTTATAATCAAAGTTTGTCATCAATAAAACCATCCTCCTTTTTACCTTGGGAGTTGACAATGGAAGAGAGAAGCTGTAGTTTAGCTCACCGCTACAGGTACTGCCATGCAGAGCTATCACTGAAGCCTCGAAGACGTCATTCTCTAGAGAATACTGCGATTCAAAGGTGGACTCATCCACTAGATCTGCCTCGCTGGAGTCCACCTAACAACAAAAGCAATTCAATCAGCCAGGCTGTTAACCTGCACACCACATAAGCCCCAAACACATGCATCTCAGCTGCTACATACTGACTGACACGTAGCTCCTTTTTTTTTTCCCTCCATGTTTTATATTGAAGTTACCTTTGCACAGCATGGTAGGAAAAATTTCTGCTTCCAGTTACAATTCATGTTACTACACCTTTAGAGTTTGCAAAGAATATCTGAAGGAAAGTGAGGGTCTCAAATGGAATGAGTTGCCGGGCTGAGGCAGACTCATGCCTATTAATAGAAGTACGAGGTGTTGGGGAAATTCTGCTGTACTCCATGGCATTAATATTTTTATTTCTGTAGGGCTTTTTTTTTTTATTATTATTTTATTTTATTCCACAAGAATTAGCACTTAAGAAAAATGAGCTTCATTTAGTGCCACCTGTCAGGAATGTTCCCTCCACCCAGCTTCACAGGTTCGGTTGTTTAAAAACATACAAAAAATTATCTTCCAGAAACTTGCAATGCTTTTCAATACATTTATGAGAAAAATTTATAACATGATATTTTATGATTTCCAAAATATTTTACATTTGACAACAAGATCAATATGGACAATTCTCCTGTCTTACATGAGAAATAAAATTTTTAAAAGACTTCCAGACACGGACATGGGCAGTATTTTCTGCCTTTTTTTCTCCTTACATGATATATAATTTTTTTCAAGACTCGTATACTTTCAAATACTAGAATGAAATTAAGTCCTAAAAGATTTATTGTGCTTCACATACTACACCTTGATTATAATTTCATCTCCCCTGGCAGAGCTCAAGAAAGCAGTGTATGCTAACAAAAACGATCAGTGAGTTCAGAGCCATGACCACACCATAAACTTGTATGAAGCAGCCAAGTGTACCCATCTGCAGAGATGAGACCTAACTGTTGTTTTTCAGCCTCTGTGGTTAATCATACTATGAATTCATTATGTCAGATCCACAACAGCAACAGCAACAACCTGCAGTGATTCAACATATTGATTCCTTTTTGGGGTACAATGATTCAATTTTTTATTGTCTCAAACCTAAAGGCTTAACAACTAATTCAAACTGCTCCTTTGGTGTAACATACTCTCAGCCCATCTTCTGGAATATGCAGACTAGTGTTACCGAAGCTATGCCCTAAAAAAAAAGGATTGTGAAAAACAGTGACAGACCTGTAGAATCTGAGTGTAGATTTATCTATGAAAAACAGTACCTCATGAGTGTACTCCGCAAACATTATCTTCAACTGGGTGACTGCACATTCAATTTCAAATTTTGCACTTTTAATTAGGCAGCTGACAGAGTTGACAATTTAACCATATTATTATCTGCCATGTATTTTCATTGTCTTTTCCACAATTTTTTTTAATATGAATCACAAATAGAAGTTAATTTTTTAAATACTTAAGTTTTAATCTTATCTTTTCAACACACCTTAAATTAAAGGATATTTACAATACATAACATGGCTTCTTCATACTTCTTCTCAATGAACAGAGTAAGGCAAATACTATTATCTAACTACTGTCCCAAGGTAACAAACTCCAGAAGAAAAAATAGGCAGTCTTGTTTAAATGCAACTTATTAAAAACAGCTTGTCATTTGCAAATGTGAAAAAATAGCACACATACTCAGATCAGTAATTCAGAGATTTTTGCCTAGGAAGGATCCATTTCAGGTTTTTGTTTGGTTTTGTTTTTTTTCTCATGAATTAAGTTCTGGTATTTAGTAGAAACTGCTTCCCTACACATGTGCCTGGAAAATGAGGGCCAAGTAACTTCAACGTCAGATCCAGACGAGTACAAATAACCATGAGAAGACACACTCAGAACACATTTATATTCTGGTTTGGGGGATTTGGGGAAGGGGTTGTAGAGTCCTATTTCCTTTGTCTTTTTTTATCTGAGCTCTTACTGATAACTTCTGGGCCACGTAAGGCACTGAATGCTCAGGTAAGCCACATTGTTTGTACAAGTGAACACCTTTTGACCTTGCAAATCTCATAATCACTGATTGATGCTGAAGTCTAAAGAATATTATTAGCAGGAAGTGTTGGCAGCTTTTGAAGATAGACAGCATTCCTTCTAAGGCTGGCTTACATGCAAAAAGAGGGTTCCAGAAACTTTTCAAGGTAGAGAAGTGATGTATTATGACATATAGGCAAAGAGATTTATTTAGAAAATAAGCACAAGAATGTTTCTCTACACAAGGTGAGATTTTCAAAGGGATACTCAGTGCATGCAAAGAGAAGTGGGTAGCCATGCACTTTTGAAAATCTCAGCAAAATGGTTCATTTTTTTCCAGCAACTAACATATAATAGGCCAGATTCACAGCTCATGCAAACAGCCAACATCTTCAGATGCCAGTTTCTACCATGTGGGGATGCATCCCAACTATGGTGGATGAGTAATGTGGTGACAGTAAATACTAAAAAATAAGCATGAACAGTGACAAAGCAACCCCTTTCATTACAAAATGCAAAGACTTAAGTAATCTTTGGTAAGTTGGGCCACTAACCAGAGCCAGCTCAGCATGGAAGAGGGCTGCATCAGCTGGCCCCTCCTCCTCAAGTGACTGGGCAGTGTAGAAAAAGCAATCTTCCTTAGCAGAGACATAGCCCTCCTCTGATGAAAGCTGCAGAAAGAACGAAGCTCTGAGTTGGATGAGTGGCCAGGACACAGGGCGTGCAGTGTGTTATGTGGGGGGGTTTACAGAGGCAAATGAATTCCAAATGCGGGAAAGTTCATTTCAATCACGGTCACAGTGTTGGGTAGGTAAAGAGACAATTATTTTTCTTCAAATTTACCTGAATTGATTCAGCTTCACATCACATTTTATATCCCCAAGTAATGAAAAAGGCCTATCCAGCTACACCACAGAGCCCGCAGCTTAGCCTAAACTAATTTTAAATTTCTGCTCTTATTAAACATACACTGAAACTGCCATCAGAGATGCCACCAAGGAAAGAGCCTAACAGAGGCTCTTTACAACCTTGCTAGCCACAGTGTAATCTTGTTAGCAGGCAGGAAGACTGCATACACTGTCTGTGTTTTAAGATTGTATCTGCCAGGTGGAACAGCCTCAAGATGACAAAACATAATTCTGACTACAAACCAGTAGCTTTTTCCAACATAATTTAATGGTAGGTGCATTTGCCCAGTACTGCAAAGAAGCCAGCGATTATTCAAAATGTTTAATTAATTGGCAAGCATAATTTATGAAATACTGAAGTGCAAATGCTGAACATTTACAAACTGCTGGGAACAGAAACAAAACCCCCATGTATTTCCACATATTTTCCCTTTTAGAGTATCTTCTTAAGTATGAAAATGTTGATTTGCAAGACATTTTAGTAAGTGTCCTCTACAAAAAACTAATTTAACAAAGCAAGTTTTAAAAGTACCCACTTACTATAAAAAACAAAGTTTCTAGTAACCTAAACATCAGCCATTCCCTCCCACCCTCTCCACAAAGTTCTACTAAGAATGAAAATTTGATATCTGCATCAAGAGTTACAGGATTGCATGATTATCATTTCATGAAAAGCAAAAATGAACCCCAAAGACTGCACCTGGGCTTACAAATATAGTGAAAGGTATCTTCTTCATATGTATGAACTGAAGGCATTCTACTGATTTGAATTTAACACACTAGGGACTAGTCCACTAGCATCTTAACTGATAACACTATCTTGGCACCCTTAGGTCTCCTTCAACTTCATTCTTCTAATTGTTACAGACTACCTTCTAAAATTATTTATGGCTATGCTAAAATAAACAGTTTGAGATATATGAACAGAAGACTACTCACCATTGTTTAAACACAAACTGTGCAGTCTAAATACATATATACTGCATATATACTATACCTCACAAAGCAAGGAATAGGCAAATTCCAGGCAAACCACATAAAGTTTATGTCACCACCTCACGCATTCAGAGAATCTTGTAAAGTGTACAAAATTAGGCCTGAAAGACTGTGCTGGCTGCAAGATGCTTCACTGTTTTCTCAGCTGCAAGACAGGCATGCTAGGTCTTGCAATCACTACACCAGCCATACACTACACAGGCCACTCCTCCATGCAAGGAGATACACGAATCTGTTAAAGAGCTTCTGGGTGTTCTAAGCCACCCAGCTGTACCCCAACGCACACAAAGTGTATGCAGAAGTCAGGATCATCATGTACCAGCTTAAATGACATGAAAAGTACTGATCAAATTCCCAAATCCTTACAGGCAGTGGTTTGGCAACTCCTATTTTAACTGTTCCTGTTGGGGCTCCTTTCAGTGCTTGTACCGCTTCCTCCAGGCTGCCATTTTCCAAGTTGGTATCATTAACAAACATAAGCCGATCTCCAGGAAGAAGTCTGCCATCTTGCTCGGCCACACCCCCAGGAACCAATGAGCGAATCACAATTACGGTGTTTGCTGGATCAACAGGATCCTAATTAAATAAAAGGAAGAAAAGGAACTCATTTTATTTAGTCTTTTATGCCTTGAGAGGCTGATTTTTTATACATGAGCTTTTAATAACCCAATAGAGTGGGGTTATTCAAAAAGTTGGAGCTCTGCTCCAGATGAACCTTCAGTGGAAACATACCCTTCTGTCCATACTGCCCATAGATTTAGACTTCCACCTATTTTTAATTCTTAAATGTGAAAATTATCACTCCTTTCCAGGTGATGTCCCATCATATATCTCCAACACAGAGTTCTGTTTGCATTATAATGAGTAATTACACTTGAGAAATTAAAGTACTTCCTACTGCAATGACAGCATTGCAGACTTTATCCTCCCTTATACTCAGTGTTTTGGGAATAGAGCTGGGCAGTTGTGGCAGGTTGACCCTGGCTGGGTGCCAGGTGCCCACCAAAGCCGTTCTATCACTCCCCCCTCTTCAGCTGGACAGGGGAGAGAAAATATTACAAAGGGCTCATGGGTCGAGATAAGGACAGGAGAGATCACTCACCAATTACCATCATGGGCAATCCAGACTCAACTCCGGGAAAATTAACTCAATTTATTACCAATCAACCACAGCACAGTAATGAGAAGTAAAACCAAATCTCAGAACACCTTCCCTCCACCCCTCCTTTCTTCCTGGGCACAACTTCACTCCCGGATTCTCTACCTACTCCCCCCAGTGGCGCAGGGGAACAGGGAATGGGGTTTACGATCAGTTCATCACATATTATTTCTGCTGCTTCATCCTCCACAGGGACAGGACTCATCACACTCTTCCTCTGCTCCAGCGTGGGGTCCCTCCCACGGGAGACAGTCCTCCATGAACTTCTCCAGCATGGGTCCTTCCCACAGGCTGCAGTTCTTCATGAACTGCTCCAGCATGGGCCCCTTCCACTGCGTGCAGTACTTCAAGAGCACATTGCTCCAGCATGGGTCCCCCACGGGGTCACAAGTCCTGCCAGAAAACCTGCTCCGTGGGCTTCTCTCTCCACAGATCCACAGGTCCTGCCAGGAACCTGCTCCAGTGCAGGCTTCCCATGGGGTCACAGCATCCTTCAGGCATCTACCTGCTCCGGTGTGGGGTTCTCCACGACTGCAGGTGGATATCTGCTCCACCATGGACATCCATGGACTGCAAGGGGACAGCCTGCCTCACCATGGTCTTCACCACGGGCTGCAGGGGAATCTCTGCTCCAGCACCTGGACCATCTCTCCCCTTCCTTCTTCACTGGCCTGGGTGTCTGCAGGGTTGTTGCTCTCACATGTTCTCACTCCTCTCTCCATCTGCCGTCTATCCCAGCAACTTTTTTTTCCTTCTTAAAAATGTTATCACAGAGGCGCTACCACTATCACTGATGGGCTCGGCTTTGGCCGGCAGCGGGTCCATCTTGGAGCCGGCTGGCATTGGCTCTGCCAGACACAAGGGAAGCTTCCAGCAGCTTCTCACAGAAGCCAGCCCTGTAACACCGCCGCTACCAAAACCTTGCCACACGAAGCCAATACAGCAGTGCAGACTGGGGCAAAGTTAACACATGCACTCTAGTGGAACAAAGGGCTTATTTTCAATAACTCTTTTATACTTCATGGCACCAGATCTTGCTCAGCTGAGAAAGCACTTTTTAAGAGGCAAGTCCTTGTGCATCCCTAATTACACACTTTATGTGAGACAGGAACATACCAATACAGCACTCTACTCAACAAGACACAACAAAGTGGCGTTTACGTTTAAAAAAACAACTGCTTTGAAGTCCCCATCCTCCAACACACTGATGTTTATAAAAACGCTAGCATCAAATACTAGTAACAGGAACATACGATTCTGTTGTAACAATTATCACAGGTGCACACATTTGCATGATTCTTATAGAATTACATTCACAAGGAACATCATTGCATGTTAATTACTTCCAACACACAGCAATTGACTTGAGTGCATGCATGGAAAAAAACAAGAAATGTAATAATGTACCAGCTTTATTGATAGCAAAAGTGAGTGAAAAGCAAACATCTACAAACTGGCAGGCAACTGTAACAATTTTCTGTGCCAAAATGTACATCTGAAAGGATGCACATCATCAAGGCAGCACCCAAACCCACAGGAATTGGAGACTGTTGAAAGCTAGAGTGACAGGGAAGTGTGGAGGGAGGGAAGGAAGGAGGGAAGGACACCAAAAAGACCCTTAGCACTTCATGGCAGTTAATACGGTAAGAAGAATGCCATGAAGCAATAAAACACTACAAGTGGAAATACAGCTAGCGCTGCTGGAGACAGTGCTTAAGCATGAACATTGGCATCTTCCTCACTATTTTAACAACAAGTATTTGCACTCTCACTTTAGATGACACTGCATGACACATTTTTTTTTAAAAAATCACGTCTCTAGAGTTTGTGATAGTCTTCCCTGGTGTAACAAATAATGTAGACTTTCCTACAGGCCTGCCATTGTATAAAACATGGGGAATGTATTAGTATGAACATAACTATGCTTAACTTTAGTCACTGTTCGTTCATTTGACGGAAACAGCAAAATACAAAGATAAATCTCACTGTAAACTTATTGTTAGATGAAAGCAACATTTCAGTAACAAACTGAAATGTTTTAACTACATGTCAGAGGAGAGAACACAGGACAAATCACAAATAACAACAAAAAAGGGTAAGTTTCAGCAAGCTAACTAGAGCTGTAGGATATAATCAAACTCACATTTGCAAAATATATAAAACAATTTAAGGTACTTCCCACAGCCCTTCAGTATTACCATCCATAAACAAAATTCAGTAACTAACAACATAGGCAAACCACCATTTGTGTCGATGCTTCTGAAGAGGCTGAAGCAAATATATGCTTTACTTTGTCCTTTCATGGACTCCAAATACTCAGGCTCAGCTACAGTGTCTCACTACAGAGCATCATGAGTAACACATTTAGGAGTAACCACTGTTTCATGAAACAGGTACTGTGCCTTTCAGATCATTAAAATACACTGCTCTTCACGTTTATCAGTGTGCAAATGCAAAATATTACTGAGGCACAAATTAATTATAAGTGCAATATTCTGCATGCATAATTTCCAGCTGGAAATGACCTCCAGATGCAAATGCATATACTCTTAGGGACAAGATCCAGCAGAGACCTGAGAGGATACTGGGTCCTGCAGCACTACCAGCCAGCTGGGCAAAAGCCTATGCTGACTGTAGGGAGAAATTACTTGAAGTCACATTAGAAATTATCCACTGTGGCAACCGGGAACAGGAGTAAAATTTTTTCTGGGATCCTGACCAAGTGAAGGCAGGAGACAGGGACTGAGCTGTTCATCAGGACACACCAAGAATCACAGCTTGAGATACCCAGGGATTTTGAAGTCAAACACAAAATGAATGGGGGCGTTAGGCACGTCCTGGACAGACAGCAGCTAAGCAAGGGATTTCAGAATTGCAGTTCTGGATTTTAGTAAATCCTTCTTTAAGCATCTAAGTCCTTCATTGGATCTTGTCCTAAGCACCTCACTGCAGGTAAAAAATACATGGCTAAATAAATGCCTGAATATTCTGACTACATCATTCATTGCCCCTGGGGGACTAGAATATGAGCCTTCTGAAGACACTTGTATATTATGGATTATCTATTTTTCTGGACCAGTATTACTATTACCATTAGAACCTGTAGCCTTAATACAGTAAGAGGAATAAGTAATGTAGCTAATGGGATGCCTAACAGTAGTGATATCCACTTAACTTCACCGTATTGCTTGGTTTCCATTAACATTTACACTTAAAATATGTGTTTAGATCATATTGAGAGATCCAAACAATACAAAGTATTTTGTCCTCTACTCAAAGAAAGGAGCACAGAATTGTTGTGATTTAAGCCCAGCCAGCAACTAGGCATGACACAGCCACTTGCCCATTCCCCACGCCCAGTGGGATGGGGAGGAGAATCGAAAAAAAAAGTAAAACTCATGGGTTGAGATAAGAACAGTTTAATAACTAAAGTAAAATAAAAGGTAATACTAACAATAATAATAAAATAATAATTGTAATGAAAAGGAATATAATAAAGTAAAATTTAAAAAACAAACAAACTAAACAATAAAAAAGAAGTGATGTGCAATTGCTCACCACCTGCTGACTGACGCCTAAGCAGCGATCCACCCCTACTGGCCAACTCCCCCCAGTTTATATACTGAGCATGACAATCTGTGGTATGGAATATCGCCTTGGCTAGTTAGGGTCAGTTGTCCTGGCCATGCTCCCTCCCAGCTTCTTGTACACCCGCTTGTTCACAGATCACGGGAAACTGAAAAATCTTTAACTTAGGAGAAGCACTACTTTGCAACAACTAAAACATCAGTGTGTTAATCAACACTGTTCTCACGCTAAATCCAAAACATGCTGTACCAGCTACGAAGAAGAAAATTACCTCTATCCCAGCTGAAACCAGGACAAGAAGTTACCTGGTAGTCCAATATGCTAAATCCAAGTCCCATACTCCCTTTCTCCAGCTCAATGTGCTGTACTTCTGTTTCCCACATCGCCAAAGACGAGCTTTGCACCTCTTCCATACTCTGACCCTCGTCAGCTATTTCCAAAGCTGTTCCCTCCGTGTCCGAAGAGCCAATGAATCCAAGTTCTATGTGAGCCTGAGAAAACAGTGAATAAAATGTGTATGTTTGTGAATCTGCAGGGACAAAACTCTGTTCACAAAGAATAAGATAAAAACTAAGTGATATGTCTCTGTAACACAAGGAAAGTGCAAGTACTCAGAGTTAACAAACAAGTCTGACAATCTAGCACAGAGTTCACATATACTTGTAACAAAATAGCTAGGCTGCAAGTATATGAAAGTACTCACTGGAAAAAAAATAATTACAAAATGGAATTTCTGTCAAACTAAAAACTTCATAAAACTTAATTAGTACATGTATTCAAATACACAGGAAATATCTGTTATTAAATGGTATGCCTAAAAATATGCCTTGATCTAAACACAGTAGCACTGACAGGAGTCAGAACATTTACAATAAGAAAACACACACACATACATACACACACATACACATTCTTCATTTGGTTTCATAGAAAAGCTTAGCAACTATAAGCTGCATTTGATGCCTTGCCCAGAACTCAGAATTAACTGTGTCTCTTTTCATATAAATGTTATTGCCTTGTATACTATTCCTGCAGGCCATTCCTACATGTTTAGCACATCAGGCTGCCCAGAGCCTAGCAGTTAGGAGTGACAGAAATGTGTCTGCCAGTGAATGCACACACAGTGCTGCACAACACAAACTCAGACAACAAAGTTCAAAACCAGATTAAATATATTCAGATTCTAAGGAACACACAGTTCAGTTTGCCATACCTCCACAGCCCACCTGCAGAACAGAAATTAAGTACTTGGGTAAGACAGACCTGCGTCCCAGAATATTTCTGCCCGTGACCTACCAGGATTGACAGCTTCTGGTGGCTTAAAATACAGTTGATGAACATCATTTCCCTTTTTCTATTTACCTGGTTCCAAGTCCTAAAATATTAGGAAGTATTTCTAATCTTGTACAAGAACTTTATTATTTTTTTTCTCAAGGAAACGGTCATTTTCTCAGTCTTTTTTTTTAAGACAAAATACCTTTTCTGTGAGCTGAACCTCAGATAGACTTAGACTCTCCAGTGCTTCAGGGTGAGTGATGGGGGGAGCTACTGGACGACAGCACACCATTGTCACCTTAATAGGCAGTTCCTTCAAGATATTGACCACATCCTTGTGGTTTTCTCCAAGCAAAGAGATCTCATTCACCTCAATAAATAAAGAATACAGTGTTTAGAAGTACACAGTGTTTAGAAGTACAATTAACTAAAATGGCTAAAAAAAACCCCAATTCACTAATCACCTGATTTAAAAAAAAACAAACCAACATGCTGATGGACATTGTCAACCCTTAATTTCTACTCAATTTGGTGTTCAGAATCAGCATCAAGGTAAGTTTTGAACTGAATGGTCTCATAAATTGCATGACACAGCCCTACAAACACCACATACTCTGTCACTTCACATTTCTGGCATTCATGTGAGCTAAATTCATACTTTAATCCTAAGAAAATTATTTAGAAAAGTAAAACAGGTGTTCAGTCCCTTCACTGTGTAGAGATATTCCTATTAAATCTTAATGCTTTTGCTAGATATTCTTTTTGGTGACCTTGAACTGTATCTGAAAAATCAGCTATCATCTGAGAAATGTATATAAGCATATGCATTCACATAAATATGCATAAGTACACCTGAAGTGACTGCTCAAGCACTTCTGGTGACAGCTAGTATGCAGTTAAATATGCTGCATTCCCAAAGTCATAACCTGTGAGAAGCAAGTCACTGCTCAAAAATCTTACTGAATGCAGACTAAGATAAAAGTACTATTTTTTCTTACTTCCAACAGCTCATCTCCACTGAACAGCTTGCCGCTTCGTCCAACCGGCCCCTCCGGTAAGATAGACCTGATGAAATGATGTCCCACTGTAGCTTCAAGGCTTATCCCTAACCCACTGCTTTCGCTAAATTTGTTAACTACAGCCACCTAAAATAAGATTAAGAAATGGTTACTTTAACATATTTACACCCGTAACTGTTAGTTTCTGGTTTAATTTACATACAATGAGGTGAATATTCCAGAATTGAGAAACCAGAAATATTGTCATGTGTAATGGGGACAGTCAGGTAAAAACCAAAACTTTGATCACATACCACTTCAGCATGAACAAGTGCGAGCTGTATGTAACAATAATATATCTAATAATATATACTTTCACAGAAACTACAGGTCTGGCATATAATTTTGCAATAAAGTCCTAAACTCAGATACTGCTTTTCAAATCTCCGGTAAATGTCCTATGCGTTATTTAGATCATTACATCAAACAATTCATTCAGTATGCAGAATGGGTAGGATGTTTCAAATTCTGGCTAATAAAGGGTGCTTTGAAGTTCACCTTAAATATTACTTTTCTTCTAATACACATTTATCCTCTTGAAGCTAGGAAATCTGTAGAACAATATTCATAGGCACAGAAACCTCAGAAGCCTGTGATTATTTTGCTAAAATCAATACAGAAATATATGTATCTATATTCAAAACTTAAAATAAAAGAATCTCAACAGATTAAGGAGCAGATGTATGATTTTTATAAATAAAGAAACAAATAAAATACAGACATATTTCTATCTGTAACAACATAATAGGTGGACAGATCAAAGGGCATTTAATAATAGTAATCAAAGTTTACCTACCACTATTTCATAATTTGAACCCATAATCCTCTGCCACTTTGCTTTCGTAGCTTCTGCTTCTGTGGTAGTTAGCTGGAAATCTGAAAGTTATGTCTGAGATTACTGTGACAAAAAATAAAATGTCCTGTCTATTCCTATAACTGATAAGGCCTATGGACCGTGCAAAACTAGACAATCATTCCCATGATGCCAGAACTCTCCTAAATATGACTAAAAACTTGGCATGTTTTGTCTCAGCAGGCTTGGGTTTATCAGAGGAAAAACTTGCCAAATAGTATTAGATCCCACCTTCACAAAACTCTGTATTTTGAAAGACACAAAGTTCAGCCAAAAACTTCGGTGTGCACGGCTGAGAAGAAAGAACCTATATTTAAACTAGCCTCAGTGTTGAGTGAATTTAATGCAACTCTACAAGATAATGGGCACAAAGCAAATAAAAAAGTTACATGCATGCCCCTGGCATTTGTTAAACCACATTTTATGTGGGCTGATCAGATTGATTTAGGGGGATGGCTGAAATACTTACATATGTGATACTGCATACTGATCTTTTGGACAGTGCCTGCATTTTAGAGAGAGTGTCCAAGTAAAGTTTTCAAACAGAATCTGGAGGGTTTGTACTTTCAAAATTATGAGCACCACTGTAAAAGATTTTTCTGAAACTGTAGGCCCTAGAGGGCAGTGAGAGAACACAAGTCCTAGCTCTTTTTTTTTTTTTTTTTTTGTTAGATTCACATACGTGCACAGATACAATTAGAAATAATTCTAATACCTAAAGAGCAGCAATGAAATTGGAAGGGAAGGAGGAGAAAATACTATGAAAATGCTATGAAAAATACAATGACAGGTTAGGCGGCAAACTGCAGCAACTCTTAACTTGATTGAAAGTTTATCTGCAGGCTGAAAAAAACACAGAAATGCTTTCCTCCTGCTCATTTTCCCCTCATTCACACTGTTTAGATTCTACGGCAGGAAACAATAAAAAGCAGTATTTCAACAGCCAGCAAACACAGCAGATATAACAGGACCCTACATATTCAAGGTCCATGGTCTATGCTGTGCCTACAGTAAGTATCAAAATAAACTCGTCAGATCTGAATGCTCATTACAGGCAAAGACTAGAATCTTCATTACAAGATTAAGTTCCCAACTCCCACTGACTTTTAGTAAGAATTTCAAGTGACTAACAGCCTCAGACAGTGTTTTAAATCTAGTCATTGCTCAGAAACATTACTAAAGAAAGCCAGGTGTTGTGTGGCATTCAAACATGACAATACTTTCCCCAAAGCAGAGACCCTGCAGTATCTGAAGGAAAAGTGCTAGAAAGAAATTCTTCAGCTATCCAAGCTAATGGAAAGTATGAGTTATGAAAAGATACGTATTACAGAATTCATATGGGTGATGCTTTTCAGTTCCCCTCTAGCTCTGGAAACAGGAAACTGTTAGAAAACACATCAAATGCTGTCTCAATATGGAAAATGTATCATCACATAGGACTTCTGAAAAGCAACACAGTGCCCTAACAGCTCAGGAGGGAAAGGAAAATACTCTTTAGAAAATAAGAACTTCTACCAAGAATATGGGAAAAGTCAGAGCATACCAGTGCACCAGACCGAATTTCAAACATTATGAGAGAAGACAGATTGAAATGAATGCAAGCTCAGGAATTTGTGAAAAGGAGGTTTATCAGAAGAGGTAGAAGTCCTGGAACTGCAGCTGGGCAGCTGCAGGCAGCTGGAATGATAAGGCATGTCAGGGAATGAGGATGGAAAAAGTTTAATACACAACTAGACTAAAAAGAGGGCTGAGCATGTAGCAAAAGCAGACTGCTTCATGTGACATCTCTGACATAATTATTTTCAGACACATACAGTAGTCAATGATCTTACAGCTCTCAAGAGTACATGCTGACATGTATGATTACTTTCACTTTCTAGCTGTACCTCAGCTACACAGCACACAGGAGATGGAAAGGCACACAAACACCTGATCTTTGTGTAAGCACACCCAAGTGCATTTCCACAGAATAAAATATTAAACGTTGAGAACCTGTTTCCTGGTGTTTCATGTCCTCTCCAGTATTTACCACACTGGCACTGCATGACAGTGATGGGGATCCCTGTTCTGTTTCACTGTTATCTGGAAAAAGAAGAAGAAGCCTTTTCAGATATTTTATGTGTTGTAATATTCATCAGGCTCACAGGCATGCCTCAGGGCACTGACTCTCTTCCAATGGACTTCAGAGGATCCATATTTGGTAAATGGAATCTGGCATGAGAGGCCCAGAACAAATGCCACATTTTAAAGACATTTTGTCTTCTGTTAATCCTTTGCCTTCTCCGGTGAATTCTTCAATGAAACAAGAAAAAAAAAGCACAACTATCAGTAGCTGCATCTCTATGATTGAAAGAAAAGTTACTGGAAAACATATAAATATAACATTCTTTAGCACTTTTTCATTACCTCTTTCATTACACCCCCCTTCTTTCCTTTGTGCAATTCAGGAAGCTGATGCTGAAAAATGAAAATGCTACAGACTTGGAGACCTGCATACTTGACAGACTCTTCACTTGTAGAAAGCCTCACCTACCACAGAGTTCTGTTAGGTATATTTCTGGCTGTCAGCTATATTGAACACCTCTAGGCTGGAGAAACAGCACTTTCTGAGCATCTCCTCTGTAATTTTTGCTAGAAGTGGCAAATGAGAGGATGCCATACAGATAACATACTACTGAGTCTTTCAAAATCTTGTGCGAGGTGGGGATTACACCTTAGTCTATGAGTTCTCATACACTTCTGCTGACATCAACCTATAACACAAATAGCTCACAAAAATCTGTTTGTGCATCCAGCCTCTGTGCAGATATTCTGTTCAAACAGAGGGACTTTCAAGATTTGGCACATATTTTTCAACATGTTCACAGTGCAAGAGTAAGCTTCACTGATCTCATCTCAGCAGCAGCAAAATTAATAATAGTCATTGGCTTCTGAATGTTGTACATGTATATAGTTAATGGCCTATGAGATTATTAATAACCTCTAGATATAGGCCGCTTCTCTCAAACCTCGAGTTTGTGACACTGATACGCAAGAGTGAAAGGAACCGAGACTTGCTTTTGCTCACTGTGGAGGGTATCTCTGCTCGCTCTTGAATGCAGCTCTCACCCTTGAGCACAAATAAAACATTCACTGCCTACTTACCATTTGAAGATTTGTAGGATCAAAGTCTTGAAGCAATTCAGCCAGCAGTGCAATGCAGTGCAGAGCTTTCAACACTCACTTTGAAAATGTAGCAAATAATACCACTGTGTCTAAAAGATTAATCAAACCATAGTAGACCAAATTCTTGCCTCATGTACAACAGCTCTGCCATCAGTAATAGCTACCCGGAATGAATCTGGCCCATTTTATTTCCAGTTTGCAATTGAGAATAAAAATGTTCAAGCCAACTTTAAAGCAAAGCCAGTTTTAATTACCTTTGGCTGTGCTACTATCCATTGTTGGGAACAGTAAGTCCTTTTCAACAGCAGCACTGAAGTCCTCCGGGGGCTGAATATGATTTTCCTGCTTAAGCCCTCTTCTGATCAAAGTGAGCCGAACCGTTTGTCCCGTGTGCCGCAAAACGTCAACTGCTTGCTGGTTAGTAAAACCCTGAAGATTTGTTCCATCCACCTGCAGGATTAAGCAGCTTTTCAGCCCACAAGACACCACCCAGAAAAAAAAGATGTCCAGGGCAAAATAATATGGTGAGCTCTCAGCACCTGCTAGCCTGAGCACAAAGCAAGTGGAGGGACAAGAACAAAGACCTGGATGACTTAATGACATTGGATACACTAAACACTTTCACTGGAGTACCCCACAAGCTAGGTAAAAACCAGCAAAGTGGGGAGAAGTGCTTTGGGTGCCCTCCACAGTGGGGCCAGGCAGATCTGCTCTGTGAGGTGGTAGAGGATGCAGCATACGCTCTGCAGGGCACACTGTGCAGTCTGCCTGCTCAATCACTTCAGCCACCCCCACTTCAGAGGAGAAAACACTGGGTGAATAAACCGACACAGTCATGGCTGGGAGAGCTGCGGAGGGAAGGGTAAGGAGAGACAACCATCCACAGAACACAGCTGTTCTGAGGCCAAGTAACCTCAGACGTGATGAAGTCTACTACCACCATGAAGTCCAATTTCCCAATCAAACACTGTCCCACCCAGCCAGATGTTACCTCCGGTCCATCATTTTAATATTTTAAAGAAAACATTTTGGCCTCTTCTGTTTGAAGCTACCCTGTTATCTCATTAACTCAGGGGTTTTTTTCTGAAACTCAAGACTTTGACATTGCTCAATTTCATCCCATTATCCCTAGTACACACTACTTTTTATTCTCCTTCTCCCTACAAACTCCGTATTATTCTATTCTTTCTCCATCTGACCCCTCAGGCCCTTCAATTTCTGAAATACTTCCAACAATACTATATTCCTTGACTCTTGTAGTTGTTTCAGTCTAACTATACAACACACGTATTCCATTATTTTAATTCCTCCTGCATGAAGAATGACTCTCCCTGGACCCTTAATCATTTTGTTGTCCTTCTCTGAACTTTTTCCAGTTCTGGTGCTCTTCTAAATATAAAGTAATTAAGAATGAGCTGGGGTTATTTAATTTTTCCTCCACATTTAAGCAAACAATATTTTATAAATGTTTATTATTCTTTTGTCTGAGGTCACTCAAATCTTTTCCTCCTTCTGCACCTGCAGTAGAAGAAGAAATCAAACTTTGGAATAATCAATTTTAGCAATTTGTACTCAACATTTAAATCATTATAAAAAACAGATATACTTCCACATACAAGTATGCAGGCACATTTGTACTTGGGAGAGAGACCATAACTTGTTCTTGGTGCTGCCTTCACACAAATGCAAGGACAGATCTATGACAGCCACAAAAATGTGGTTCTCGAATTCATGACCTGATTTTCACCACATAACTAATGTTTTATGCATGAAAATATTTTCTTCTTTCTCTGAGCATCTAAAATTTTAATTATATACTTTAAAAAAACATTTTGAAAACAGTTGCTTAATTTGAATCGAACTTTGAAACTTTGCCTTTATTAAGCAGTCTCAAAGCTCCCACTGATAAGATACACACATACAATACAGATTTTCCTAAGAAACACAGGTTACACACAGGCAGCCTAATCAGAAAGATAATGTGATTGAATACTCAGTCAAAAAAAGTCACCATTTCAACACCAATCCTAAATTTTTTAAACAAGTACTACATGAGGACGTCTTTAAAACTTACAGCAGAGTTTTGCGGATAAGTCACCTCATTTCTTTCTGTGTTTACTTACAACGATAATTTGATCTCCCACGTGGATTCTGCCATCATGTTCAACAGCACTGCCTTTTGTAATGCTTTTCACAAAGATACCAGAAGGTTCTGGGATGAAGAGACAAAATTAACTAATCTATTAAGAAAAAATTTAAATAATGCAACAATCTCCAACTAATGCCACCAGCCAAAAGAAGAAAAAGAAAGAAAACACAATCTCCAGGTAAGATATGGAAAGAGTCATCAAGAAAGTATATGCTTAAGTAAAACACGTAATTATTTTCCTAAAGAATAAGCCTGATTAATATCAGCTTGCATTGGACCAGATTTCATTCAAAATCTTACAATGCCAAATTCCCAATTCTTGCTGCAAAAGAAGAAATATTCTAACTGATTTTGATCTAAATGTTGAAACCAACATTGACAAAAAATGTCTCCTGGCTCTGGGTCAGATTTAAAACTGCAGGTCAAAAAATTCAGTTTGAGTACACTAACCTGGTAAATTCTCTATTTTCTAGGTACTTAATAACTGCTGAAGAAAATGCATGCTTGGATAACCAAACACAGAAAATTATAAGCAAGCAGGACTACAACTTACTTTTGAACCAGCTTTTAACTTATACCTGTAAGTCAGTATTTGATCTAATAAAAACAAAAAGAAAGACAGAAAAGAAAAAAAAAAAAAATCCAAACCCCAAAACAGAACCATTTTAGACAGTTACTGATTTTGAATCAGAAGGAAAAGTAATATATATATAAAACACCTACATAAGGGACATTTTACAAAAAGAAATCAGTTTCAGGAAAAACACACAGGAATTTGAAACAAGTTCAGCAGCTTAGTAAAGTGAAAATCCATGGAGCTCCTACATGCACACTTTGCATAGTATTATGTGAAACTGAGAAAAATACTAGCATGAACTGGCATGAAATCAGAACCAAGGGTCACAGGCCTGTACCACTGGTATCAGAAATCTTAACAGAACTTAGTTTCTCTCAACAAAAGATCTAACTGTAAATGAATACATTTGATGGGAAGATAATCCACTACAAAATGGGGTTTAACAGCTATCAAGACACCCCAGTGCCTTTGCAGACTTGAAACTCACCTTTTACTGGGCCTCAATATGACAAAAGTTAGCAGGAAGGAGGGCTAAATCTGTTTTGCTCTATTGACTATATTCAGCTTAGGAAGAATAAGGCTACAAATATATTTAAGTCACAATATCAACAATTCTTTTCTGTTTTTTCTTAATTTGTTGTTTACTCAGGTTTTGTGAATAATTAAATGGCTGGTCTTACTAACTTCCAAGTGGTTTTATATACTCTTAAGAGCTGTATGGTAACATGACGAGTTGCTATTTGTCATTCATGAAAGATTCAGCCAAAGATCTTGTTGTCCAGTAGTTTTACTGCTGACAGCAAAGTTGTTCTTTAACTAAGTGCTAAGTCACAAAATTAAGCGAGATGCCCAATTAGTTCCTAAGGCAAGAATAGTTTCTAATGCAGTTACATGCAGCATGATAACTTAAAATCAAAGACTGGTGATACTCCAACACTAAATCAGTTAAAATATACTATCAGATCTATCATGTGTTCTACAATTTAATCTGCTTTTTGAAGATTCAACTGGAAGCTGCTAAAGAGTGGACTTACACAAACTGTGACCACCTATCCTATGGAACAGATAGTTAAAATTTAGTCCAGCTTCTGAAAGCCAACAAATTACATCTATAAACCGCTAATAACGTGGGATATTTCTATCCATATGTTTTTCTAACAATATATACGTGGGTAAAAGTCAAACCAATAGCTCTTTGAGAAGTTTTACAACACATTCAACAACTGTCCCTTCCTAGCAGTACTGCATTTGCCAAATTCACCCTAAGGAGGGCTAACAGAGTTTTGGACCATTTTTCTGAAAAAATGCAGTGGAAATTATGAAGTAAAAATACACAACTGTACATGAACACTGTTGCATTTATTTATTTAAACAAACATTTATTGGCTGCAACAGCCCAGAGATCAACAAACATTTATTCTATCCAGAAGTCACTAAGGCATTCTTGATCTGCCATCAGTACTCTACACATTGTTTTTCAAAATAGTAACAATACCTCCTAAAACTACTCAGAATACTAATGTATCATCTTGCAAGAACCTTTTAAAAATGAAAACATAATTTTAAAAGCCCAGCTAGTTCTAACAAAAATGGCTCAATGGCTCAATCTATTTTAGAATTGTTTTGCAAAAACATGTAAGCACAAGCTTTAGCCAAAAGTAAATATAAAAATTGATTTAAAAATGCTGAGGTGGGATTTTATAATAAAACTGATTGCTTCTAATTTGAATGTCCTTCTCACAAATCCTTTTTCTTTACAAACTTTAAAAAGATTTTAGATAGTCAAGGTGGGTTTTAGAGATGCTATACCAAAACTAAAATTAAATCTTTGATGCACGTATACCACAGCATGCAACAGATTGTATAATAAACTGCAGGAATCAATCATTACCTGACGTTTTATCTCCAATGTAACCAGCAATAGTTATTCCTAATCCCTGGTTGTTTTTAGTGAGTTCAACGTTAAATTTCTCCCCATCTTCACAGCTACCAACAGAAGCATCTGCCTAATAAGGAAAGCGTGATTAGAAAGGAAGCTTTTTTTTCTTTAAAGATCCACCACATTCTTTGATGTCATTAACAAGTAAAATTAGACACATGTAAAAAAGAAAGTACCAACTTTGCTTCTGCAGAGAAACTAGATGTAGGTAACATACCTCACTGTAAAGCAATGCACGTCATGCCCTCCCCACCACACCACCCCTGGGATGTTACCCTCTAATCTTTAAAATAATAATTAGATGACTAAAATGACTGGTGAAATTTGTACAAATTAAACAATGAGGTTCTTGCACAGTAAGTTACACAAACCAAGCTTAAACGTTAGACTATGTAGCTTGCTGCCCTTCTGGGACCTCCTCAGAACCAGCTTTAGACTGCTGTGTTATTAAAAAGAAGAAAAAAACCCCCACAATATATTTTGTATTCTTTTTGTTTAAATTCCTCTTCAATAACTGTAGCTATTTTTTTCCTATGCATGCCAAGTTTAAAACATAATAAAAGCTATTACTAATGAGGCAATCACATTTATTTTGAAAAACTTAAAAATTCTGTTTTAAAAAGTAGCAATTACACTTCCAGCTAATTAAAAAATTAGAATCTCTGCTAATGTCTACTACAACCCTTTGAATTTCAATAACAAAGAATTTTGGGGGTAATGAATTCATTTCTTTATTGTTAATAATTGTATATTACATATTAAAATCCCATTTCAAAAATACTGCTTTTGTATTAAAAGAAAAAAAAACTTATAAAACTTCATTTCAACTTAAAAAAAAAATTTTTTAAAATTTTTCATCTTTCAGTGGTCTAAAACAGATAGTTACTAGCCACTTTCAGCTGATATGTATCAGTATATGATTACATATACAAGGCTTCAATTTTCATTGTATTTATATAGACATCAATATTTATGCAAATATTTAAAAGGAGAATTCACAGATACAGTACAAATCTATCAAGATCCTGCTATACTCTTATTTTATTCTGTCTGTTCTGCATGACAAATAGAAGCTAGTATTTTTTAAAGTGCCAATATGGCAAACAGGCAGATAGTAACTAAACTCAGTTTAACTAGATGAGTATGCATGCGCCAAAAAAAAAGACAACTTCAGGAGAGCTATGATGCTACTTGCCAAAAGAGAATCTGACTTCAGTTCTTTATCTGAACAACTCCACCCAAAACCACAATCAAACACAAGAAAAATAAATTTCTACTGCTTTAATTACATCTCTGCTTAATAATTCAGGATTATTTTGGCCACAGGTAATGCCACTAAAAAACAGCTCCAATTTCTATAACCTCATGAATTTTTACAGGATAGACATCTACAGGGGACATGATGAAAAGTTCCCATTTTGGAAAGTTATTCTGCTCTCAATAATAACTTCAAGAGCATCATGAAGTCTTCACCCACGCTGTATTTGTCGGAAGAAATTAACAAACCAAACTGTTTCCATCATCATCTTCACTCCAGATCCAAATTAATGAGGCTTGCGGCACCATTAACTGGGTGCTCCCTCCAAGAACAAGACTTCATGCAGGCAGCAGTTTGAAAATAGCCTGCCTCCTGCCAGGACAGATGCACCAGGAACAGGGTATTGAAAAGGACGGAAATGGAGACAAAGGTGGCAAGAAGTTAAATTTTGCCACTTGGCAGCTTTGAGCTATTTCCGCGGTACTAGAAATCCTATACATCCTGCAGTCGCAGTTATGGCCTTCAACACTGCAAAATATAACCTCAGAAAGCCAAATACTGAAGAAATATACACAGATGTAATTACCAAATTCGGCTTCTCTTTTGAGACTGCTGCTTTTCAGACGAGTAATATTCGGGCTAAACACCGATCCCTTTATCTAAAATACAGCCAAATACAGCACTCTGAGTGCTGTAGAGACACGGAAGTACCCGTCTGTTTCTCCTCTTAGATGCTCAGAAGACTCCATGTCAAGAATAACTTTCTTTGCCTTATAGCCACAAAAAAGGTGATGAATATACGTTTGTTTTCCAAAGGTACCACTACAATCGACAGAGGCAAAATAACAGTAATCATGCAAAAATTACTAAGGCTTTTTTTCTTCCAAAGTGACCTATCTGAAAAGTAATTTGTAACTGGAAAGAAAATATCTAGAAAAACAACAGGAAAATTTAAAACAATAAATTCTTTGTAAGGCATAAATTCTGTAGGCTCAAAACCAAACACCTTTTTCTTCTGTCATTTACTTACCCTACATATTCACATTTAAATTTATCTGGTCATAACTGTATGTGACAAACCAATACTGTTGCTGTCTCCCATGAAACCAGCCTTTGCTGCAAACATGTAAATGACCTATTTTGTAGAGGTTTTGAGCTGACAGGACATGATAATATTTACAGCATTTTTTAAGTGGCTGACAGTTGTAGAGGAGTAACAGCACAGAGAGTACATTCATCAGCAGGGGAATAAGGGTAGCAGCTGGCTGACTTTTTTTGGAAGATGTCTAGCAAATGAGCAATGCCAGGTAATGTAGGAAAGAAGCAGCATCTGTGTGCTGGTTGGCACAGGAAGGAATTGTCTGATGGTTAGCTGCAATGATATGGAAATAAGAAGTGTTCCTGGAGAGAAGAACAGGCAGGCAGAGAAATACTACACAGCCAGCTTGCTCTGTCTGAAGAAAAGACTGCATGGCTTCAGTTGTTGCGAATGTATTACTGCAGAATGATGAGCAACCCAGAACCAAACGTTATTCAGATCATACTTAGGGAACTCCTAAGCCTTGATCCCAAAAGGCTTCAAGCATATAGTTCCCTGCATTGTGGACTCATGACACTTAAATTCTCCCAGACTTTCAGCTGAGAACACTGCTACTGGGAAAGAAAATCCTGGCTTTTGAGAACATAAGCGTGAAAGACATTGCTGTGGTTTAACCCCAGCCAGCAACTAAGCACCACACAGCCACTCACTCACTTCCCCCTCACACAGTGGGATGGGGGAGACAATCAGAAGGAAAAATTCGTGGGCTGAGATAAGAACAGTTTAATAGAACAGAAAGGAATAAAGTAATAATGATATTAATAACAATAATAAAGTTACAATAATAATTAAATTATCAGAATATACAAAACAAGTGATGCACAATGCAATTGCTCATCACTCACCATCTGATGCCCAGTTAGTCCCCGAGCAGCAATCCCCCCCAGGCCAACTCCTCCCAGTTTATACACTAGGCATGACGTCACGTGGTATGGAATATTCCTTTCGCCAGTTTGGGTCAGCTGTCCCAGCTGTGTTCCCTCCCAATTTCTTATGCCCCTCCAGCCTTCTTGCTGGCTGAGCATGAGAAGCTGAAAAATCCTTGACTTAATATAAAAACTACTTAGCAACAACTGAAAACATCAGCATGTTATCAACATTCTTCTCATACTGAATCCAAAACATAACACTATACCAGCTACTAGAAAGAAAATTAACTCTATCCCAGCTAAAACCAGGACAGACATTCAAATAGCAGTTGAAAGAAAAGGAAGTTTGAAGTAAGTTTGCTGTGAGTTAAGTATATTCACTGTTGCTTACCTGTTTCTCTGGTGTGGAAGTGGGTACCGGTGTACCTGGAGGGACTGCCGGTGGAGGTAGTTCCTCAATAGGACCTCTTGCAATCACCAGTTTCACTCGATTTCCACACTGCCTCAGAACTTGTGCCACCTGCTCACTGCTCATTCCAGCTAGGTCCGTATCACCAATTTTCAAAATGTGGTCTCCACTACACAATCTCCCATGCTGGAGGAAGAATGATGAAAAAGATCTACTAGCATCCTGCCATTTTTCCCACGTATCATACAATTAGAAAAAGACCACCTAGCTTTAGTCACTTTTAAGACATATGAATCAGGTGACGTTTTGGGTGCCAAGTCAATAACCTGATAACATGGAGAAGAAAAGTAGGTTGCCTAATGGCACACTAATTTTACTAGAAACTTCCCCAGAAATATACAGGACATCCTTTTTCAAGCAGTCAGTCACCCGAGCACTGAAAAAAATGCATGTGGTTATGGCTACTACCTACTGGTATTTAACAACTGCTTGGAGATTACAGAACTTCAGGTTTCATTTCCAAACACACTTCCAAAAGACAGCATACAAACACATATTCAGCTTTGCACTTCTGTTTAAAAACTGGCCCTCAGGATTAACTGTAACTTCAAAATAAAATACTTTTCTCCCTTACTGTGATCCAGTTATTTGTATTGCTTTCCACTGGTTTACTCTCCTAATGATTTACCTTTAATCAATAAAAAAGCTTCACATGAATTTAACCCATATGAAAAGTACTTAAAGAGACAGGTCTGTAAAAGGAACCCATCTACCTTCTCATGGAAAGAGTGCAGCAGTAAACCCTATCCATGCATCTCCAGGCCTTGTTATCAGGCCACCACTTCTGTGGTTGGAAGACCGACCAGTCTCTGTGTCTATTCAATCCTTGACCATCACTAACACAGCCCCAGATACTTGTCCAACGGAGAAGCTAGAAATGAGCTATTATCACCAAATGCAGTTCATATGACCTTTTCAGGCAGAAGCAGAGCCCATGTCCTGAAGCAGACACATGAAGGCACATGCCTGCTCCAAGCTTCAGTTAAGCCCAGTAGATAGAAGCAGATGCTTTTCTTAGCTGTCAGGGCAAAGCAAGTAAGTGTTTGGTGTGTGTCCCCACCCCTAGATTACAACCAGTACATTCATGAAAGAATCAGGAGTCTAAATGCATCTACACCAAACACGTATAATCTGAACAGGTTTGAAAATGTGATTTAGAGCCTAATGCAACTTTTGCATTCAAACACACAGATCCCCTGCACTAAACACACCTTTACTGAGGATAAACTTCACCACTTGCTCTCTCTTTTTTACACTTATGAGGAAAAAAGCTACCACTAAGTAGCATGATTATAAAAATAAAGAGTAACTCCACACCCTACTGAACAGTAAACAGAAAAATAAGTTGAATTTACCTGATCAGCCACCCCTCCTGGGAGGATGGTTTTAACAATCACTCCAGTTGTCTTTCCTCCCACTATCCCAAATCCCAGACCTGAGCCATCATTTACCAACTCTATGGTCTCCATGTGCTGCCAGTGAACCTAAAAGGAATAAATATAAGCTTGCAAATGATTAAAATAAAGACACACATATTAAAACTTGCAAAATATTTTCTCTTATTTCTTGGTTATGTTTTTGAACAAAGGAAGGTGGAAGGAAAGTGGAAATACAGGCCCTTTCTAACAATTACTATTAGGTATAAGATTACATAATATTTAAGCAATAAATTGCTCATTCCCTAACAGTTGGAATTTCTCTAGTACAAACCAGAGCTGGGTAGTGGGTCAGACCTTTCAAGAACTCGCAGAATTAATTTAAGAAGCAACCCACGACTGTCGGCCTCCATGCCCCATTTCGGTCAGTGAGAAAAATACTGCTGGTAGGAAATCTCACAGGACTGTAAATTAAAATCTTCAGGTAAGTGCATGTTCACATCGGCTACTGTAACAAAGCACAGCAGGAAGCGTAAACCCAATTCAGATGTTAAGGCTGAAAGCAGCACCAGTGTCACAAGGTAGGCATTAGCAGAACTGCCCCCTGTATAATGAACAGATATTGGGTTATCTGATGTCAACAGCACTGGAAAGAAGTAGCTCTGATGGCAGGCCTCCTGTTCTGACAGGAGGAAAACTCCCCTGAAAGAAAGGCGAACGCTAGCTCACTCTCATGTGGCGGTACTGAAGGGACGACTGGAAGCTCCTGATATTGTTTCTCCTGAAGAACAACCCACACCATAAACTCATCTGAAATTTAAAACCGCAGCTGGTCCTCCACCAACTAGGATCTTGAAAACAAGCAGTTATTCTGGAATAATCAAGGTACTGCAAATTCAAAGCCCTGTAGTACCTGTTTGGGAATCCGCAGTCTTAACACTAATCAATGATGATCAAGCAAAGCCTGAAGGAAAAAGAATGGCTCTAGATAAGCTGCCTTACCCCAGCATTTGAAAGTGAAGGGAACACAAGGATTGGGAAAGGCATGCATAAAAAAACAGAAGGAGTTGTAGCAGGTTTGAAAGAAACATTTTTTGAAGCAAGGGAAGCTGTTTGGAGAATATGCAGGCAACCACACAGAGAAAGAAGTGTGTCTGTCACAAGAATACTGGAAGAGAGCAGGCCTCTCCTATGTGCTGACGGGAAATGTTAGGCCAATCAGCTTTATTCCTGCACACAGAAGAAAAGAATAATTCTGAAATTTGTTCACTAAAGGTCTTATGCTTATGATTAAAATAAACACTAAAATAGCTGCTTTTTCCAGACTGATTGCTCTATATACTTCTGATTATCGACTCCCTTAAAGAAAAGCCACAGATGACTGAACAGAGAAACCTACAGAAACTGAAGATAGGCCGTTTCATACCAGGCCATTACATGAATAAGATATCAGGAAGAGAACGTGCAGTTACTATCACCATGTTTCTGAGCTATGTTCTCTACACCTAGATGTGCAAAAGCTTTCAAAGGAAAGGAAATGTAGCAGAGCTGTTTTATGGGGTTCCTAAAGAATGTCCCTACACATGGCATTTTGATGGCTCTCTCGGTGTATTACTTGAGTCTCACCACTAACAGACAACAGAGAAACAAACAGAGAACCACCCATCCAGCTGGTGGTGCAGATCAGATTGCAATGCTTCAAAAATTTCTGTTTGCCCAAGCAGAAGGCGAAGAGGAGAAAAGATCCCATTTCCTGCTACCTCAAAATAAAGCTTCATATAGTAAGGTAAACATGCTGTATTTGCATTGGTGGATACAGAGAATTTGGCAGTCGGGAAGAAGGAATATGTCCAGGATCAAGACGCCCCCCACAGCAACCTTGAGTATTTTCTACTCTTTGCATAGGAAAATGTACAACAAAGATAAACGGAAGAAAAAACTCAATGACTGTGAAAGAAATGTACAAACAAGTTACAAAAAAAAGTCTCAAAATACTAGATGCAGTAAACGCATACATGCCCAGAACTGAATACACAGATGTTTGGGGTATACTCACCGGGTTGGAATGGGCTGAAACTGTGCTAGCAGCAGATGGAGACCGGGAAACTACAGGACTGATGAGCTGAGGGAAAGTGCCCCTGGCCACAACTAGCCGGACATTATCTTTTGCTTTCTGTAGGATGCTGATAGCCTGTTGATGTGTAATTGTCTGATCAAGGGCTTGTCCGTTAATAGCAAGGATTTGATCTGCTTCCTTCAGCTTTCCATCTCTGTCACGTATGGGTAAATGGGGAAGGGGGACGACAAAATAAACAAACAAGAAAAAACAGAGAAGTGCTGCCACAGAAATTACAGTATTTTGACAATTTTCCAGTATTTTTAATAACCTGTTCTCTATTCCCCCCACTTTTTAATCTCTCCCTGCAGTTTTGCTGAAAGGAGCTGATGCAGCACCCTGGTGATCGCTTCCTTTGAAGCTAATCCCACTGCCACTCTCCCCTGGCTACTACCCCCTAGCTAGCTTTCTTCTCCCTGGACCCCCATGCGAGACTAAGCACATTAGATCTCAGTCGCTCCCAACTATAGCCTGGGAACTTATGTTTATTCTTGACTTTGAGCCTCTTGCTTAACAGACCAAGTGCTCCACTTTGTTCAGTGCGCCCACTCTGAATATTCATCAAACCATGGAGTGGAACACACTTTCATCAAGATGTTATGGAAACAAATTTTGTTTTGCACAAAACCAGGGGGAAAAAAAAAAAAGAATGGGAGGCAGAGAGAGAAACAGGAAAACAATGATAAAACAGATCTCTTTTAAAGGAGTGGAAAAAAAGCCCTTAACAAATTAAAAAATAACTCTTCACTTTCTGACAAAAGGAATCACTACTGTAAAATTACATACTGAGCCCTTCCCCAGATCTACTTCAAAGGAAGTGTATGAAGCCTACACAGATGAGTTACCCCCTGCCTCCTCCACTGCTTCTATTGCTTCTGCAACAAACCAGCAAAAACTCTGGAATCTTGTCTTTGACATCCCAAAGTGGCAATGCTTTGAAAACAAAGGGCAGCAACAAAAACAATGATCCCTATTACACCAGCTTTTGTGAGTACCTACAGTGTAGAAGCCAAGGTACTCAACAGCATTCAGGAAAAACACTATTTAGCTTCAACCCGTAATATTTTGACTGTGAATTTGAACTGTTTTTCAGAGTGCTCTTGAAGACTTATTATGACCAGGGCCTTTCTGATTTATGAGCCCTGTAGCAGTTGTTGAATGTTTCTCTTCTCATCAGTGAACCGGGCAGGCCCTGATTCAGTAAAGATAGGTCTCAACTCCATGGAATAAGAGAAGTAAAAGCAAAGACCTCTTGAAGGGGAAGAGGGGGGAATAAGAAAAAAAAAAAAAAAAGTAAGTAGAATTTAGGCAGATTTAAAAATAATGTAATGATATAAAGCATGCCACTTTTCGTAACTGATTTAACTCTGTAGGCCACACTCTGCCCTCTGTTAAAAGGACAGTGTTCAGACCACAAATCATCAGAACACTTCTCCCTACAGGACAGTGAGAAATAGCACCAAGATGACTTAGCCACCTCACACAACACGCAGAGTACACCACAAAGCAGCTCTGGCCAGGATCCTAGTCAGCAAATCCACAAACAGTGATACACCCCACCAGACTGCAGTGAACCAGTGCTGCTGCCATTCACCACTGAGTTCATTTGCTCCCTCAGGCTGTTCTTACAGCAGAAATCCATTTCTCTCAGCGCTATTTGTGGAATCAGGACTAGAGTCTAAAACAAACTTTCAGCAAGCTATTATTATTGCTGAGTTTCTGGTAATACCAGCTGAACATCTCTTTAAGAGTCCAACAACTTTAGATCAAGCCTTGCGTGCTGGGTTTCACACCTGCTCAGTGCGACCCTACCTAACAAACAACCCTGCTAGTTACATGCAATTTTTTTTGCACCAAATTTTTTGGAGGCCCATTCAAGGATGGCAAAATCGGTATTTCAGCTTTAAAAGCCATGACACTGAACAGTAACCTCCCTATTTTCCCTGTTGGAAAGGAGATATTATGAACAAACCACATAGAAACTACTAGAAATTCAGAACTGATCATATGCTGCCCTGTTCCAACATTACATAAATTGTAGTGATAAGTAATTTTAAATCTGCTATGATGTATGGCTTAGAACACAAGAGAAACATGGCCTTGTACCACAAAAACAACAGCAGTAACACAAGTAAATTGCAGTGTCAAGTTAACACTTGGCACGGTAAAATATTCCAGTAGTGCTCTTACCTATGTGCCACACTTCCCTCCTGGATTTCTTGCACAAATATTCCTAGTTCTCCCCTGTTTTCACTCTTGAGTCCCACAACACTGAAGCCCAGACCACCACTTAAAGGTTTAATAAGCTCAATGGTCTCAACAAGACGACCCTGTTCAGTACAAGAAAAAAAAAAGGTACAAATGTTAAAAATGTTGAATAGCAGCATTAATGAATGTGGTAAAAAACTTGGAAATGAGTTTCTAATTTGACGGCTACAGCTGGACAAGGCTATACTAGCTAATAACTGAAACATAGTTGTTCACTTCCAATTTCTTGCTATCATACAGAAAAGTGACAATATTAAAGATTTGAGAAATACATATTATTACAGTCCAGAAGAGGAAATCAGGAAACAACAACTAAATATACAGTGTTTAGGCTTAGTAGTGACTAAACTAGGATGTATGTGTGTATAAAATTTTAGAGGGTACAGGCCAACTCCCAAGCAGAACTAGAAAAAGGACTAATTTCAGAAAGAGGAAAAAAGTAGGACCATGCAAAAGGCTCTCCAGAACAGCAGGAGACTTCTCCTATCTGGCTCTATTACAGGTTAATTAGAAAAATGCTGGAATATATGCCTGGCCATTCTCAGCTCCATTCACTGAAGGAACTCATACACCATTTCTGCCTACCACAGGGAAGCAGAAAGACTACAGAACAATGCGTAGCAAGGCCAAAAAGGAATTTTCCATCTTATTTCCAATCAAGTCACAGAACTAGCTTTCATTAGTTATGCATACAAGAGCATGCTCTGACAAAGCATTTCCCTCATGCACAGCGCGGCAGTCCTACAATGAGCATGGAAATATAATGGCATGCTGATCTGTGAAAGGCACACTGCCCAGCCAAGGACAGTAACTCAGCAGTGACAATGTCAAGGCTACTTTTCCAACTGTTTTCTCATTTACCAATTCTTCTTCAAATTAAAAGGTTGGTTTTGTTTTACATAGCAAGTGAGCTCTGGTTTGCTTAATAACTCAAATTGCTTTTAAATAAACATACATATATTTTCATCTTCTACATAATCAGTGATCCACATTTCATGGTTACCAGATGACATGCCTACCTGGGACATATTTCTGATCAGCTGCTCAAAGTCATCACTAGAAGACTTCCCATTAACCTGAGGAGTAATGGATCTCATTGATGCTTCTAGCACATTAGCTGGGCTGCCATTCTGGTGAGCCAACAAATATGGCTCATTATGTGGCAAGGACCCCATGTTCACACCATGATGGAGAAGCTGAGGGAATTCACCAGTGGAATGTAAAGAAGGTGTAATATTTACCTGTAAAAGATTGATGGTGACACAGATTTATAGACACAGCAGAAACCTCCTCCTTACCCAAAAGCATCATGATAGGCCAATTGCTTGTTAAAAACATCTGAAATCCCAACTTGCAATTTTAAAAAGACATCTTAAAAAGAAAAATTATCTTTCATATTTTTTATTGAAGTTGTGAATTATCTGCATAAAGCATGAAAGAAACTGATGAAAATAATCTAAAATTCTTTTCTTTTCCATACCCTGCCTAAAGTTCTTTTGATCATATCAGCATGGCAGCTTGAAGTACTCCAACACAATAGTAGAGGTAAGCAAGTATGAACAAGATTTCTCTACAGTACCAGTATTTTTTAAAATAGATTTACCAATTATTTTACAAGAAAATTTTAAAAAAAGCATGTGTATTTTGATGAAAAAAGAAAGAAACCTCACCAGCTACATAGGAAACAAATTTCACTGGTCAGGGTTTTTGCATCACTATGCACTACAGCTGCCAATGTGACTCTCTACATATGCTAGAATTAAATAGAGAATTACTGAACAAGTCTTAAAATTACCAGGCTGATCTGAAAAACACAGTCATACCTTTATACAGAAAGCCTTGCCAATACAATTCTGTCAGAGCAGAAAAGAAAAGAAGAAAATTCTCCACTTTGCCCAGCCATAGTAAATTACCCATTTTCAAGCAGGTCTCTGCCAACTAATCTAATGAATGGCTGGTGGTGGTATAAAGCTCAGGTGAAGCAGGAGCCTTCATTTGGCTGTTGTCCCACTTGCCTGTTGACTGTCAACAGGCACCGTTTTACTCCACATCAATCTGGTTCATACTTGCCTGGCACACTAACCACAATTTAGGACAATATTGCAGCAGAATACTTTTCACAGTTGTACAGTGCAAATTTTCTAGCATTCTGCACCACAATACAAAAGACTGGGATTCCCATTCCTTGAAGCCTTATTTTTAGACTTCAAGTTATCAACAAAAAGTTTCAAAACGTTAAATGTATTCTAAAATGTCTACTGCACCAGTTTCAACTGTTTAAGCATGCTACTTCCATTAAGTTTATCACATCCTTCTCCCAACAGTTCAGTCATTAAAAGGTCAGTATTGTTCTCCATCACAAAATTCTTTCTCATCCGGGTGCTTTAGGGAAATACAATAGAACAAACATCATTTGTTGAACACCTTATGTGCCTGGGAAGACCCTCAAGTTACAGAAAAGATATCACAAGACAGCAGTGGAAAGAAAAGTCCTCAAAAGCACTTAGCCTGCTCTGCCATAAAAAAACAGGAAGAGGAAAGACAGGATGTTTGCAACTCAGTGATTTCCATCACACAGCGATTATCTTCTGCTGTCCGTATTTGTAAGGAATCACTTGGGTTATGTTTCAAACAAATCATAATGCCCAAAATGTGCACACATGCACTTTCTTTAATCACATACAGTAATTTCAGCAAGCCTGTAAGGCACAGGTAGATAAGCCTTGTTTCACAGTTCATTGCATGTAACAACACCCAGAGACATAATCAAATTCTCCCGTTCTGTGAATGCAAGATTTCCCCTTATATTATATGCATGGATTTGAAACTAATCAAGTCTATGCCATACTGCATTTCTTATCTGCATGAGTCCATATAAGAGGTTAATTCACTGCCACCTTCCCAATGTCATCCATTTCAATGTATAAAAGTGTATCACTGAACCTGGTCAATTAACATGCTTCATTTCTTGTTCTCCTCCACCTTCAAATCTTCTTATACCTTCTGCTGCCACATTCCTTCCCGCAAAAAATTGTTATGGGTCAAATTACTATTCCTAAAAGTATCTAACACCACTGTAATTAGCCAGTCTTGCACTGTTTCTATTTAAAAACATTTTACATTTCCACAGCAAGACAAGGCTGCCTAATAGCATGAAAGATGCAAACCCAAACTACTTCGCAAACCCAAACTACTTCTCAAGGCCATGGTATATGGGTCTGATATCACAAATGTTAGTAAGTCATGGATATATGTTCATTTTCTAAATTGCAGTGTTCATTGTAGAAAACAGCACTCAAATGCTCTTCCTGCTGAAGGTTACCATCCTCAGAGCTTGCTTGGTGAAAGAAGTCACTAAAGAACTCACCAACTGCTCAAGTAAAGCCAGCAGGGTTAGCCTAAACAAGCAACAGCATAATATGAGCAAAACCTACTGATTTTGCCCAATGTAGATTACTGAGAGCTCACATAACCTCTTCGGTGCAGCCTTTGGAGTCGTACCCTCAAACTAAGTAGGCAAGGCTCACCAGCTGAGAGAGGTAATGACTCCAGTGAATCTGATTAAACCTGGAGAAAAATATATGAAATGCCTTCAATTTCATTTAGCACCATCCTAAGCACAGCATTACTCTGTCTTGGGACCCTTTTAATGCGGCAGGAGCTTTCTGAGGTTTTGTCCTTGGGATGGCAGAAGGGGAAGGGTCACTGATATTACTGATAGTCCTATGTAACTCAACCATGCATGAATTCCCTGCTTTGAATGGAGTGTGCAGCCATCTTCCAAGACAAAAAAGGGCAAAAATGGAAAATTCCACAATAATGCTAAGAGCAAAATTTGAGACTATATACAGAAAGCTAGAACCTCTTTTGTTTTATAAAGAGAGAGCCACGCAGGCAAAAAAAAGAACAGTAACAGACTTTTAAGGCACAGAAACTGACTAGCTAAGGAACCCTTGCTGTGCTCACCCCACTGTCTACTTCCCTTCTACCTTCCTTCATGAATTTCACTGAAGTTTTTTCCATGTTACCACACAGTGTGCAGACTACTAACACAGAGACAATCCCAGCCTGTGAAGCCTCTCTCTGGATAAAAAGTCAATGTCTCTTCCTGTATCCAGAACACTCCTTTACACAGAAATGTGTAGGGACCAAGTTGCAACACTGGAAAAATGATATAATGCACACAGAGTAGATCAAGCAAGCCACAGTAATCCTAAACCACCACATCTTTTGAATAGTATGAATAATACAAATGGTGTTTATATGATGATATTGTTTTTCTTTAATATACACTTCCCTGTATGCACAAACAGCAAAGAAAAAAAATGAAACTACACATCAAAAATAAAATGTTGTTGAGTATGACACATTGCCCCTATGCTAAATTGTGTTATATGCCTTCTCTGAATCTAAAATACTTCTTGTGCCACTCAATATCCCATACAGCACAACCTTCAGTATTCAGAGGAATTCTGTGCCCATCATGTGCTATGTTCTACATATGTTCTGCCAGTACTGTTTAACTGAAGATTGCTTTATGCAGCTCATTGACTGTTTGTAATGTTCAAACAGCAGGCTAGCCATGACAGGCACATTAACTTCCACCTGAACACGTGCCCAGTATCGCTATTTTCTTCTCTAGGTAAGTTTGAAGGAGTTCTCCAATTAAGATATGACAGTCTCCTTAGGGATTTACGTGCTTCTCTCTGGTAGAAAACTCACACATCCCCATGCTAAAATAGAAGTAGCACCAGGCTGATTCATATTTTAGTTTTACATTGTATGTTTTCATAGACCAAATCCTGTTCAAATTGGCGATACAGTGCCCACCTTCTCACTCTGACATTTCATCCCTTCTGCATACTCGTATGAGCTAGGACACTACTGCAAACATACAGGAATTGACTGACCACTCCCATTCCTTCTGCCTTCCAAACCAGAAGATCGAAGTTGTTCATGTTTTTCTAAGACTTTTTGCATAACTAATTAACGCTATTATTCTGAAGACACTGGATAGTTTTTATTTGCATGATGGTTGAAACACCACTGAAAAGGAGTGCTGCATACTATATACAGCAGGAAAAGGCAAAAATGACCCTCCAACCCACACCAGTTTAACTAGAACTTTAAAAAGCTTCACCTTGAATCTTCAGTTCAACTGTGATTACAGCACAGCTACAATGCAGTATCAACCACCACCTCTTCAATAGCACTTGATAGCAACACCTCATTTTCATCACACCTTTTTTAAACTAACACAGCTACACATTCAGCAGAGGATGTGCTTAACACGGGAAGCCTACCTCACATAAAGTGGCTTCTGACTTGTGAAACTCCAAGAAAAAAACAAAACTCTAGGAAAAATGTCAAACTGTTAACAGAATAAAGTTTTGTGTACGTGAGTGTGCAAAAAACTTAAATTTCAGAATGTCTCCTCTCCTGAAACACACATGCACACTTACACTTGAAAAACATTTGTTTTTTAATGACATTTATAATGATCCTAAAGGTAGAAGTTCAGAATCTCCAGACAAATTACAAGCAGAAATGTGACAACCACTCTCTTCCCTGTCGTCCCCCTCCCCAAAATACAGGCTTACAGCATGTAAAAGTTGAGAAGAACTGGTTTATATTCTTGCTAACCACAGAAGTATAGGTCATTCCAGGGGGAGCAATAAACCACAAGTGGAAATCTCAAGAAGATGATGCTTTTGTGGTTGCATGAAATATTTTTCATAACATATAAATTGCACTACTTTGCAGTAATAAAATCACCATAATTCCATCAAGAGGTAGCTTTATAGCACTGTGATTGTGTAAGTACCATATGAAAGAATATTGCTTTGTTTTATAATTTGGCTTATGCTAATTTTCCTTGATTGGCTTTCTCCTTACTGTACGTAACATCTGCAACGTGGACATAATTCGGCATAAGACAAAAAGAAAAATTCACAAATACCACTGAGTATGATAAAACTTACGTTATAGTTGAACAGACGGACACTAAATGCAATCAAACAGTGCTTACATGCAGTTGCTCAAAATATGTTTTTAACAAAAAGGGAGCTACTCGAGCCATGTCTGCAGTGTATCAATACTTAAAGCAATGTAATCAGCATTGCTAGGTCTCAACCTGAGTAAGAAGAAATTCTCGGTGTTTCTGCACTCCAGCCATTAAGCCCCAGCCCTCGGAGACCCCAAGAAGCACAAGGCAGTACTTCAGCTGACTGCAAGCATCCTGAGTGGCAAAAAGGTCAGCTGCAGCAGCAACCGCACTTGAAGTGCCGAAGCGCAAGCCAGCCGCCATGCGAGCCCTGCAGGGAGCCAGCAGCGGGGACAGCACTGCCCAGTGCCCTGCCCTGCCCGGCGCTCCCCACAGGCACGCTGCCTGTGCCACAGCGAAAGCCCCCAAGGGAACCCCAGGAACAGGCACTGGCACTGGCACCAGCACTGCTCCAGCACTGCCCTGCTGGCCGCTCCTTTATGTCTCCGTCCTCAGGGTGGATGAAGCAGATCCCAAATCAGCATCTCTTATAAGCATTTTGCTTCAAAACACAGAGCAAACGGCATTGTTGCAGAACAGGGTTCAGGATAGGAATTAAAGGTCTCCTCTATTTGTGCAAACTACAAAATTAAGCGAGTGTTCACAGGCGATATGAAAAGACACAGTTTCTCCACTTCTTCCCGATATCCACTCTAGGGCTGACACCCAGCTATCCCATGCAACCCAGTAAGTTCTGCACTGCAGGGGGACTCTTCCCCACTACTGCATTGCATACAAAAACCTATGATCAAACTCGCGAGCAGAAAAAATCTGAGGAATGCAGCCCAGCCAAGGGAAGCGTATTTTGTTCTGGCAGAGCCCTGAGTGGAGTGGAGATGGCAGGAGGAGGGGAGGAAGTGGTGGACAAGGGAGAGACAAAAAGGAAAGGAAGAGAAGCAGGAGAGGACTGCCATCACGGTCTGAGTATTTTCTTTAAAATATTTTATAAAGAAAAGAAAACACCATTGAAAAGTTCAAAGCATCACAACATCTATTTTTCTTTTCTGTCACTCCCTTATCTTCAAACAACAAGACAGCCCTCCAGCATGACAAGACAAGCACTCACTGAAAAATAAGGATACAGAGAGGCAGAAAAAACCCTAGTTCCTTCAGTGCTCCCTAACTGAAGCGACTAGTTAAGTCACGACAGTATTTCTCAAAAAAACATCTCTTTGCTGTCTCTAGACTTTTCCCAGTCCAGTTCTCAACTTTGCAATGACAGATTTGCACTGCAAACAAATTTTGCTTGCTCATTCAAGAAAAAAAACTTCAAAGCACCTACCAATAAGCACCAAAGCATCAGAATTGCTGACTTCAGCATCATGCCTCACCAACATCCAGATGAAGCAACCTACCGCTCAGTCCACACTACTGCATGTAACACAAATGCAAATTCAAGATGCTCTTGTTAAGTACACAACAACAATGAAGGGGATCAATTTCCAATTAACTCACAGAATTTTTACAGAAATGGGACAGCAAATCTGAAACACCTCCATGCATGCAGAAACACACAGTTTTTCAGATCTTTTGGTGCTTAAAAGATCATTTATCTGTAGGGAAAAAAAAAAAAGAAAAGGAAGTCTACTATTTAGACCATAAAAAAATGGTAGTATCTCACTGGAATGCAAGGAATATTTGGCTGCCAAAACGATGTATTTGTATCCTATTTTTTCCTAAGAAAACATGACAGATGTTTACAAGATTTGCCAGCTCATTTTCCAGACTCGCTGTAGAAATGTAAGATGGGATTCTCATTATCATCTTTACACCTTCCAGACACAGTGCCTCAAGACAGGAATATGTCCTACCCTCAAATTTATTCCGGCCACTATAGGCCCACAAGTAGGTCTCACTCAGTGACCTACTTCTGCTGGGATGCTTGCAAGGAATCAGTTTGACTTAGAAAGTAAATTGCCATTACTGCTGCTCTACTCTCATCCTCTTTTTGAACCAACACTTCCCTTAAAGATGGCCATCTGAGAATTTTGCAATAGTCTTGTAGCTTTTTAAAAACTCATACACTAATTAAAAACACAGAAGCAGTTTAACAGACTGTCACTTACACTTCACCTTGAGAAGAAACAGGCCCCCATTCAACTTTCAGTGCAGCTCATTGTGAAACATCACAAAAATTTAGCCATCTTAGTCTTGAGTGGGTAGAGACTCCAACACCTAGTCACTGCACAGCCCAGCACCACTTGTCATCCTGTCTCAAACACAGCTCTTACTGCAAGTGCTTGGAAAACAACTTGTCTCTTTCCTCAGTCTGGCACAGCTTGGCCGAAAAGCCTGGTCACTATTCACATGCCTTGCAGCTTTCACCAATCTGTAGTTTAAAGAGTTTCAAGAGCACAGCACCTTTGCAGACATAAAAAGAAAACTAAAGGGTGTCCTTGAACAAAACTGAGCCTTTGACAATGCCAAGAAATGCAATTTCTTTAACATGACTGCCTATTTCATGATTTTATTCTTTGTCCTGTTTCAATATGCTTTATAAACATTTAAATAAAGCAAAGAAGAGACAGATAATCTCATGTTATATTGCAGGGAAGAAATGATTCTACAGAGAAAATACAGGACACTTTCTGAAGAGCTGACCCAAATCTAAGAATGGCCAGAAACATACATTTATTTGCACGTGCAAGTGTTCATGTAAGCACTTATCAAGAAGGGAATTCACATCTAAGTAGCTCCCCTGTCAACTAGACTGAATACGTACCATGCAACACGCACAGGCCACTAAAGTTACCAGACAGATAAACTTGTGGAGTTAGGGCAGAAGGTAAAATTGTTATTTGCTTTTTAAAAAATACACATCTGAAATTACCCATCTGTAGCATCAGCTGCTTCATTTTACCAATTTAGGTGTCTGTATTTAAAAAGAGAAGCATCCTTTAACTTCACAGCTAATATCTAGAAGTGAAAATTTAATTTGTCTTTTCACCAAATTCCCATTAATGCTTCAGGCACACTTTTGCTTCTCACCAAGTTTTCCCAGAGTCACCACCACGTAATTCGCATAATTTCTGGATGTCACTGTTAAATTCTCCTTGTCAAAGAGCAGAGCAAACAAACCCTAAGAAAGGCTTTTCTGCTACATTTTTTTATATCACGCCAATGTCATCAAGTCTCTACATACCAAGCATGCAAAATCTGAAAAGCACGGTCAGGTATAGCACTATGGACAACCATTCTAACTTCCTTCTTGTCTGTGCAAAAATAGCACCAAGATAATCCACAAGAAGCAGTAAAGACCAGATTGTACTCTTCTGCCACACAGTTGAAGTAGTGTCAAGATTGTGATGACTCCTCACTAGCCAGAGTCCAGTCAGACACCAGATGCAGCTCCACAGGCCCAGTGTGCAGGGGCTGCATCCTCCCACTTTGGCATTTCTGCATACAGCCACCAAGCTGCCCATCTTGCAGGAGTCGACAGTAACAACTATTTGCAAAGCCAGATACGCAGTTTAGTCCTAATTCAGTTACTGAACTACTTTTTATATTCTTCAAGTTCTTATTCTGCTGATAAGGAAATTAAATTATAGTAACAAATAATCAAGTCAATACAGTCGAGTTGCTGCTCCTTTTCTCATCCTCACCGAAGACATGCAGAAAAATAATACTTTTACTTAAAACCCTGAGCAAGGAAAAAGAAGGTAGGAGCTCTCGGTTCTCTTTGATCTTTTATTCCTACACAAAAAAAATAGATTTTCATGTGCTTCTGAAGTCAACATTCCACAGCTTCCCTTATATATTCTCATGTTAGCAGGGTAAGACACAAGAGAGCAATAAAAACCTCATAGGAAAAAAATCCTAAGATCTCATACAAAACATGTTCCCTTTGAAGGACAGAGACAGAAAGCCTTATGATAATTCCCCACCCAGTATCACAATTTCCCTACCAAGAACATCATAACTAACAAGCATAACATAAAAAATACCTACACAAACTATGGGTCTCAAAAAATCCCAGAAAAGTCAATGGGTATGTCCCCCTTAGTTCCCTGAAGCTTTGGATCAGACATTTAATTTAGGCTATTTAATTTAGGCTATTTAATTTCACTATTCAACATGCAGAGACACACACATTTTTGCACCTTCTTAGCAATATTTCTTTTGTGCCTAGGAGGCTGCTTTTCCTTACCTGATCTCTCAGTTGTTGAACAGAAGTCTGAAGGTTGAGAATTTGGTTAAAGAGAGGACTCTGCAGCACTGATTTCAATAAGCTCAGTTTCTCTTCGTTTGCAATGTCACCTCGATCCCGAAGTTTTGCCTGTAAGCGCTCCATGGCCTGGAGGGCCCGATGTGTATCTGTAGCAATAATCATTCCTGGTCAGTTTAGAAACAGCCACATACAAGCATGTAACAGGTTTAAATGTATCCCTCTCTACTCTTTAAACTACAGAGGACTTGAATGGTTCAGTTCTGAACAAAAATCCCAGCCCAAACATGTCTAATGAATCAGGAAGTCAGAGGCAGAGCACAAACCAGAAGCCAATGAAAATTACATTTTTGTCCATCAAGAACTGGGTTGCAAAAGTGAAAGAGCTTTCATTAAAATTCAGTTACAGGAACTGTCTTTACAGACCACTCTAAGTAAGTAGTGACAAAAATAGCCATAACAGAAAACAACTGTCCTTTTCATGAGAACTTTTTTAATTCTAGTAAAGATTGAAACAATGAAATCAAGACAACAGGCTAAAAATTAAGTACAATAAACAAATGATGGTACACCTTTTGTTTTAAAATACAAAATACAAAAACCCAAATACATCATGTACTTCCAAGCACAACGGAATTTTTTTACAAAACCTCTCTCAGCAGTATATGCCTATGCCCTAAATCCACCATGCACACTTAATTTGGCCACAAAAATATAGTGATACAAACAAAAAAAAAGATTACCAATCGTTTCCAACATGTTTTCTGCTTCTCAGCTTCTACTCCAATAATGGTAAGAGGCAGCAAATACAGTATTTCCCTGAAAAATAACAGAGAAAAAAAAAGGTCACATTTATAGAAGCACTAAGCTCTGAAGGAGAAGAAAAAAGCTTGACTTCTGAAAACAAGCAACAGCCCACAGAATAACAATCCACAAAAACTGTATCTCCTTGGATAATTAAAATAACCTCAGAGGTGACCATATTCTGAGTCACTTTGGAGCTTAAAACCTGCCTGAAAGTAGCTTTTAGGAACATGCTTTGTAATATTTTTGCAATTCCATACCAAAGCTGCTTGTCTGCATACTGTTGCACAACATGTTCTGCATTGCTTTAATCAGAAGCTATCAATCACAGCTGTCACTGATACTTTTAAACAGTTTGCTTTCCTTTTCAGTGATTCATAAAAAAACCTTCCCTGTGGGATCAGTTTTCAAGCCCTATGTTGACAATTTCAGGTGCATGAGCCATAGCACATTTTCTAAAGTCGCCTTGTAAAAAGAAGTCACGCAAGTCACAAAGTCTTCATGCTACATAGGCTTGCAGGATTCCCACAGTACAGCTTCCACTATTAACGCCTATTGGAATTGAGACTCGGATCTGGATGACAGCTTGGTTTTCACCAGCATGGGTTTCCAGGCAGTAAATTCTACACTGGGAAAAAGAAAACCTGAAATTGCTTTGTTTATTCTTTTTTGTTGCTTTTGGGGGTTTGGGTTTTTTTATTCAACAGCGTGTCTGCAATTGCTCAGAAATTTGTAGTGACGGAATATATTTGGTGGAGATAGATAGCTGAGAAGCGAGCAGTTCAAATATCACTGCAGGTGTATGAACTGAGCTGTGCATTTTACCATCTTATCTTTCATAATGGTGCCTTTGTTTTCTTGGTAATAGGAAAGCACTCCAGTATAGCATCCTGACTTGAATCTGGTGAGCTCACCAATATGCAGATAGCTGTGATCTCTAAGCACTCAGGAAAAATTATTTTTCCTGAAACTTTGGAGAAAAATAGGGAAAAGGAATGGTGTTGACAAATCCCTGTAGTTTTACAGCCTTTTAGTTAGGCTGTAAGACAGCCTAACTAAAATTCAGCAGGACCATTAGTTAGAGAACCTGAGCAGGACAAGCATGAATTGATCCTCACAACAAATGCAAGAGAACAGCTGTTAACATAGATGCACTTATAAGGAACACAAGCCAGGATGAACATTTTGACAAGCCTGTATTATTTGCAGTTTGTGCAGAAAACCCAATCAAGTGCGTTTAAAATGGTTTCAAATTCCATCACCAAGACTTCCTTAGTTTCAACATGCCTGAGGCTTCGTATCATTTTTTTTTATTGCATTTGAATTTGCCAATACATTGGTATAGAATCACTGATCACCCTTTTTAGGACACAATGTACCACTTACAGACAGATATTCAAACCTTTTGAACCTGACTTTGTCAAAGTAACCTTATTCCATGATCCAAGTTACGCATATCAGTAATAAATAATAACAAGCCTTTATGAATTTGTTTTCTCACTTGGCAAGGCAAATCCCAGCACATGATAACCAGATCTGAAAAACAAACCAAGTATCTTGCGTTTTCACCTTGTCACTCTACAAAAACAAGACCAAAAAAAAATGTCTATTTTACATGGGAAGGGCTGGATGGGTTTATTTAAACATTATGAAGGAAGCTGGCTTCCTGAAAGCTTAATCACTCATAGCTTTTCCTTCTAAATTAACAAACTACTATCACTTCTTCTATGCAGCGCCCCTATTTACAAATAGAGGCATTTATGTCATGTTCACAGGTGTTTTTCCCAGTGGCAATGCCAACCAAAGCAGTTCTTACACGGTTACATTTCTTCCTCTACAGCTGCTCTTGAGGCTGTGTTGTGGATGCAACTCGAGAACTGTGTGGAAAAAAATGACGTGGAGTATTCCTCAGTCATTTCAGTGCCATGATCCTGTTTATCACAGTACTATATGCACAAGCACATGGCACCGTATGTTCAACTCTCATCTTCTAAAGAAACTGAACAGGAAAAATACAGGGTTACTGTTCTTCTGCTTTAGCTCCCCGAGAACCTCAAGAAGACATGCAGCTGTAAAAAGTCCGTATCTTTTGGAGCAGCTGGATATTGCTTTATGTTATGATTCAACTTGCCTAAAATCTCATTTTTGGTGTGCTGTGAAAGGCATGTTTTACAAGTGACAGAATGTACAAGGTCACCACTGTGTTCGTGCAATCCCAGTGGTATGAACTCTGATGATTTATAATGGAAGCTTTCTAAAAGCAAACACAAGTCCTAAACATACTCTATAGATGGAGATGATCCTATCTAATTTGCAATGAAAAGAAGTCCTTAGCTCTGCTAAGACACTAATGATATACTTCCTATTTACCTCATGTTTTAGAGGTAGGAATACTGCTCCAGAGCTATCTTAGCATCAGGAAATCCATTTTTAACTCTCAGTTTAATTCTCCTTATTTTGTGTTTATATTAGCGGGGAATCCCTCCTCAGCTGACCAGATTAATGCTTTTGTCGACTGCGGCACTAAGCAGGAGCAAGACTGAAACTGCTGTCAGGATGTTTTCCTTCAGGACACTTGCTCCGACACAGAAGGCACACCAGCATTTCTACATGTCGCAGTCCAAGATGACCCCTGTACACTCGGCCCACACTCTGAAATGGCGAAAAGCCACGTGACTGTGCTCCTGCTGTGTTACATCCATGCTAACAAGTGGGATCTGTCAGCACCAGCTCAGTGGCACATTAACATTGCCGAAATACAGGGCAAGCAAGCACACATCTGTCCAAAATGCACCACAGAGACATACCCATAACCACCACCCACTACAGCTGCAATTCCTGGCCTTTAAACCAGCTTACTTCTAGATATTTTAACAATAATGTGCTGGGAAGAAGTATGGAGGCATGCATGATTATTTGTTAAAAGGCATAAGCCTATTATTTGCTATAGTGAATATTTTTATAATGCCATCACAGACTTCTAGATGCACAAACGGGAAGTTTAGTTCTGATTCTCATTCTGCATACTCCTGGCACCCTGTATCACAGGAGTCTGAAGCCAAAACCAGCCCTTCTATACACGGCACAAATACTGTTCACACCTCAAACAGCTTACTAGCTTAGCTCAAAGCAGATTTAACTATTTTTGTATTTCAGTGCTAAAGTTCATTAATCTCTTCACAGTAATAAGAACAAAGACTGACAAAGTTAGACCTTTTTATTTGCAACTTGAAGAAATACTGTTAAATGAATAGCAAGTTAAATTCACTTCCAGGTTTTTAAAGGCACAGGTGGGTTTAAAAAAAAAAAAAAAAAGGCACCTTCTCCTCCTGTTTTATAACAGGACAGTAGAAAACACAAGTAATTTTAGACAGGTACATGGTGAGAAACATGACATCTTCTACTAAGCATGCACAAAAGTTAAAGATGATCCCTTTCAAAGCTGCACTTCTGAAATTTGATTCTTCCCAGGCTAACAAAAAAAATGTCTTATATACACACTTCTCCACTCTTTATGCTGCTGGTCTTCTGCAAGGTCAGCTGCCAGAAAACAGTTGGCATGCTGCAGCTCTGGTTTCTTTGTGCCCACTCCTAAAACACTAAAATCCACGGGTGTCAGAATTCTAAATGACATGAAATTTGTGTTAATCGCCTCCTTTCCACTACAACCACGCAAACCACTCAGCTAAACAGCCAAAAGATTCATGAAAAGGGAAAGATGACCCACTTCCAATGATTACTCCTTCACACCTGATCAGGTACTTCCTACAAGGAAACTTACTGTGTTTCATGGATGGATACTCCATCTCTTACTTCACAAAGCCATTTCAGATAATACTCCAGAAACTAACGCTCATAGCACTGGATAAGCTAACATGCAATGCCAAAGATAGAAAACCTAGTAATAGGCTTTGCCCTGTAGCTCCCGCATTACTTTTAAGTGCTCTGAGGATACAGAGGAAATGCCTATCTTAAGAGTGATCTCTAGGCCCAAACTTTGGCTAGGAGTTGCTTAAGATTACAACTAAACCTGTTTCAATTAAGCAGCACAGCAATCACAACATGCATTTTATAGCTGCTAAAAAGAGTATTTTGAAACTTCTAATCTAAATTTAAACACCTGGGTCCGGATTTGGCTGGGCTAGAGATATCCATTCATACTCGATTTTTATGTCCTGTCATTTCCCTCCCCTGCTTTCTGGCTATCACTCAAACAGCATGTTGTGTTAGCACAGCCTGGCACACAAATGGAAACCAAACCACACAGGAAGTGGCAGATAGTAATTTCTGCTAAATCTTCTGCTTTGCCTGCAATTTCCAGGAGCTCTTCCATTTTGCCCAGTTACCTCCCATGTGCTGGCTGCCTTCCCTGAGAGGAAAACTGAGGTGATCCCCAGACTCTTTGCAGGGAGTCTTGTCAATATAAAGGCAGCAGAAACCATTCACAGTAAATTAAAGATCTCATGCTTTTCTATGTATTCTTCCACTGTCACAAAGGCAATTTTTCTGTTGCATAAAGCACTTTCTAGGATTATAAGCAATATTACAAGGACTTGACAACTGCAGCCTGGCTGGTGTAGCCTTCACTACTTGTAATGAAAGCAAAACGCATACCTGAGCACACACTGAAAGGGTGTGGAATTAAATGCAGGAGAGCAGTGACCAACAGGGAAAGGAGATAAACAAAAACAAAAAGTGGAAAGGAGGAAAGAAGGGGAAAAAAGGCTAGCCTACCATTTTACTGACAGGACATAAGCTTGCCAAATTAACATCAACCACTTGGTTTCATCAGCCAAGAGACCCTGGACTGCACGTTTCTAGATGACAGAAAAGAGAACTGATTCGAATTAAGGATTTAATACAAGCAAAATTAATGTGCACTGTTCCACAAGGAACAAAGCAGATTTCCACTGACTATCTAGAACATAACAGGCAAGAACGAGAAGCCTGAAATTTACATTTAAAAGCTATGCTAATAAAAATTGTTCTGAAATATTCAAAACAGAAATAAAAAGGCAGTTCTGAAACTAATGCACAGCCTATATTAAGACTACAGGCAGTACTGCTTGAAAAGTGATGTTTCTAGCCTCTTGAAATTTAGCACAACGGTGAATGCATCAAAGAGATGACAGTAGTGGCTCTGTATGTTAAGTACTGTGATAGAGCTGACCAGCACCATGTATTTGGAAGCAACTATGAAAACAGAATTTTGAACATTCAACTATTTTTAAGCTTCTGTTCACGTCACACTAATGTCTTAAGGAAACTTACAATGCTTTTGGATAAACAAGCAATCCGTTCGCTATGTTTAATTAATAACATTCTATAACACTGTTAAGGAGCCCTACATGAGCATGGTATCCATGTTAGCTGATGTGCAAGTTAAAACTGCAACAGGGAAATGGGCCTAAACTATACCTAATGCTCTCACCTACTGATAAACGTGTGTGGTACAGTGCATTCAAAGGTATTTTGTAAAGAGTATTGCAAAAACAACAACATAGTAGGGGAAATATTTCTTGTAGGGGTTGGGTTTGGGGGGAATTTTTTTGGTTAAGGAAACTAACAGATCACCTTTCAATAAATATTTTAACTTGAGATGAACTGGAATCACTTTCTTCTAACTTTTTAAATACAGGATTAGCTTCAGAAACTGAAAAGCAATTTTTCAGTATACGCACAATACATGCGACACTACATATACTGAATTAATGTATGAAACCCAGGCATGGTTAATATTGCCTTTTTATGTTTTCAGCATAGGCAATTGATTACCATATTCATTAAACTCAGTTAAACCTGATGAAACATAGTTCCTTTAACAGTTGCACCTCTTAACATATACTGGATTCTTCACAGAGGTGACAGCAGCACACATAAATGAATAAATGAGAAGCCCCATTGAACAGTTGCCAGTAAGCTTCAACAAAGAGTTGCCATTTTCCTGACAAACTGAAAATACAAACTTCTCATTGTATACTGTGACAACAATGGGCAAGTAATGCAGAAAATCATTACAGCACGTAACAAGACTATCATGCAAGGTGTCTCAGATGCAAGGACAGGGTCCGAAAAGCCTACGGAAGAAATATTCCAATACTGTGTAGGCAAAAATGGCGTATGTATATATTGACTTGTTGGGAATGCCAATGGTGAAACAAAACTGTCCTTACCAATGATGACACAGTATAATGCCAGCATGGCATTGTATTGGCTTAAACTGCTTCAGCAGGATGCTCAAATATAAAGCCAATCAGAAAATTTACTGGATACACTCCACAGAATTTTAAATTTTCTTACATGAAACATGAAGCAGATGATTTAAAAGGTCTTTATAATGGCTCTCAATACACTGATTAAAGTGTTATCTATTAAAACCATTTACAGTGATCTGCGTGACTGAGAAGTTGTATGGCATTCCTCTCTGAAGAATTCACAGAGCCAGATGGAATATAAAGATCATCCATCAGTATGTAAGTAGTGCAGTTCTCTTTTCCATAGTGCTGATACTGATCTAACTTTCCTAGTGCACTTTTGCGCAAAGAGAGGGGAGAATGTATCCAGTTCCTGATGAAAAAGCTTCTTGAAAGCACAAAGGAAGCCGTTAGAAACAGCAGTGCTAGTCAGTAAATGTTAGATGCACGTTACCATTAACAAGCCACGGAAACATAAAAAATATATATACTAAAAATGGATAATAATTTTGAAAAGAAAAAAAACAAGGTGATGTCTTCTGTCATAAAAAATGTTGCTAGTTAAGGTGGGTATGTCCTTAGATATTTTCATTCTGCATTCTTCTAATGTTACATTACTTTCCATCTACACAGGAGCATCAAGTAACATTTCCCAAAAATATTCTACCACTTTCCCCTTTTCCAGTTTAGATTCTTCCCTCCCAAGAAGTTGCTGTTATCTTGGAAAACGCAGTGCTGATATGGAAAACCACAAGGCATTACACAATAGACTTCTGCAACGGCAGAATTCAGACCCTTCAGCTTGATGACAGTAAATCACTGCTCTGCTCCACCAAGAGACTCCTCTACACTTCCTGGCACCGAAGCCATAAGAACGTTTTCTGTTCCAACAGCTTACACTAACAAAACCTTCTGCACGTGTCAAGAAGTTAAAAAAACCAACGGGATGAGACAGCGTTTAGAAAAGCGAAAGAAGAGGGGGGGGGGGGAAATACACTGTTCGGCCAAACGGCAAAGCAAATCTCTTAAATGAGGTACACGGAGTTCAAATGGTCGGCTTTGTGAGAGTTTTACTTTTTCTTTCCTCCTATTACTCTCTCCAGTAAACGTAGGGAGGTAACGGCAGCAAGGGGGTACACCACACGAGAAACAAACCATCCCAAAAAGCAGATCCTTTCCTTCGCACAACCAGACCCATCACAGGGCACAAGCGAGGCTTGCGCCTCGGCCCTCCGCTTCCACTTTGCCAAAGCGGTCACGTTTACATGCAGACCGGCGGTGGGGGGGATGCTGCAGGGCTACAGCGGGCTCCGGACCTGCGAGAAGCGCCAAGATCAGCACGGCAACAGGTACCGGCACGGACACCCGAGGCCTCGCCCCGCCAGGAGCCCGCACACCAGCCGCGGAGGAAGCCGCCGGCCGCGCTGGGGCCCCCGCACCGGCGCTGCCTCCCAGCGAGTCTCAGCGCCGCCGACCGCAAGCTCCGGGCGAGGGCCGCGGCGACCAGGAGGCCCCCCCCCCCCCCCGCCCCAGGGCCGCGGCCGCCCGCAGGTCTATGGCGGCAGCAGATGCGAAGACCTCCCCCGGCATGAAACACGCCCGCTGGCGTTAAAAGGAGAAAGGGGGGGGGGGGGGGGGGGGGCGGACGGGGGCAGAGCTCCCTGCAGCAGCCGGTGGCGGAGGCCGGGCTTTTGTTTACGCGAGGACGGCTCCCCGCCAGGCCGCCCGAGCCCGCGGACCCACTGCGTGCCGCAGGCCGGAGCCGCGGCCCGGCCCGGCCCCCAGCGCCGCTCCCCGCCGCCCGCGGACAGCTCGGCCCGGGGCGGAGGCGACGGACGGACGGACAACAAGCTCAGCTCACACCCCCCCCACTCCCCCCGCAGCTCCACGGCCTCTGTCGTCCTCCAACCGCCCCCACCCGCGCGCCGGGCCCCGGCCAAACCCGCCGGACCAGCAGAACAATAATAAATAAAACTTGGCGGGGTGAATGTGTTTTAAAAGGCCGCTCAAAACTCCAGCGACGCGGCGGGCCCCTCCCCGCCCTGCCCGCACCCCCGGAAGACGACACCGGCGGGATCACCCCGCTCCCCGGCCGGCGCCCCGCTTACCCCGGCGGCTCGGCGGGCCCCGCGGCCCGGCCCCCGTTCTCCGCCGTCGCCCTTCCCGCCCTCAAGTAACGGCGCCGAGCCGCGCCGCGGGGGAAGCGCGCTCAGGCACGCCCCGGCGGCCTGAAACCTAATCCTGCCCCACCGCCTCCCCCCCCCCCCCCAGCCCGGCCCCGGCCCCGGCCCCGGCCCCCCCCCCGCCCGCGCCGGCGGGTCTCCGGTCGCAGCGCTCCCCCGGCGCGGCCGCCCCGCAGCGCGGAGCCCGCCGCCTGCAGCGGGACGGCGGCCGCATCCCGACAGCGGGGGGGCGGCGGTATCAAGGGGGCTGGGCGGGGGGGCACGTTTGCGGGTTTCCCGGCCCGCTGCCTCCCTGGCGCGTCGGGTCGCGTCGCGTCGCAGCCCTTCCAGCCAAGTTTCTCTCCCCGCGGCTGCGGGCGAGGCGGCAGAGGGGGCCGGGCGGCGGAGCGCACGCCTTGCCGGGGATGACACCGAGGAGCTGGGCTGCCCTGGTTCTCCTTCCCGGGCCGGTGAACGGAAGGCGGCGGCGGCGGCGGCGGTGCGCTCACCCCTGGCTCTTCCAGGTGGTGCCGTGCCTCCTCCGGCTGGGCCTGGCCCTGCCGTGCGCCGAGGGGCCGGCTGCCCCGTCTTGCTGCCCGGCTAGCCGCCGCCGTCGTAGCCCTTCTGGTTCAACAAGACGAGCCTGGGCTGGAACGGAGGAAAATGGGAAATGTTTGGAAACGTTAGACAAAAAAAAAAAAAAAACAACAAAGCGGTCCGCCGTGATGAAGTTAGACGAAATGATGAGTAAGGTCATAGGACTAAGGAAAGGATGATTTTTCCCTGTAAGCAACAGCTGGTTAGCGTCTTAACTAAAAGTAAGGAAGATGCTGTGTCCATTTCACGTCTGTATGCAGATCATAAGAATAAAGCACGTAACGCGGGAGTGTTTGCAACGACCACAAAAAAAAAAAAAAAATCTGCAAGAAGTGGAAGTATTTTACTGTTCGTTAACTTTGCTTCACTTTGCAGACGTCCTCAGGATCACGGTCTCCCCTTTTCCTTGCCAGAAAGTAATTCTTCGTCGCAGATGCGCTCGGGCGGCTCGGTTGAAGTAACTCCCTGCACGGGGAGGGGAACCCGGCTGTTCTGCCGGGACCGTCGGCCGTGGCTGTGCGGGGGCGCGGTGCGCTCTGCATCGCCTTGCCTTCCTTGGTTTTGTTCTTTCTCCAAATGGATTTTAATTGCAAGCGCCATCATATTCAAGTGACAGTTGTTTGGGGTGGGGTTTTTGTCCCACAAACAATTTAAAGAAAGTTAAGTTAAGTTTAAAGAAAGTTCCATGGTTTGGCCATGGAACGGAATACTGCCCTATTTATTTGAGAGAGGATCAATAAATGCAATCCCGGTACAAACACTTTCACAAGCAGAACATCTATCATGTAAACTTTACGAAACAAAGCTCTTTGTACATTGCATGGATTTTTTTATTATTATTATTATTTTTAAATTTGGAAGATTTAACTTCTGAAAAAAAGTTGACCCTCCAAACAGTATTTCTCTTGCTTATTACAGCTGGCAGTTTGAAGAACTCCAAATGATTAGCCGCCTTTTCCTCTGCGGTATATTAAAGTATGCATGTAATTACACCTGTTTAACAATCACTCTTCCACTTCTTAACTAAGGAAAAATAATTTTCAAGATTTTATTCACAGGTTACATTGTTCGATCCAGCATGTGCTGGTGAGCATATTGCCTTTTAAAATGAAATATAAAGGCTCTGTTTGCTATAGCTAGGACATTGAATGCTCTATAAACTGTCCCACTGGCTTTCTGTGTTACATGAGCCTTTACTGAATCCAGAATGAAATTTTTAAAATAAGGTGTTTGCATGTATCACTGTTCAATAAATAAGCCACAGTAGATTAGATGAGTGCAAAATCAGGCAACTATTGTTATTTCTTCCGTTGCTCAGGCTTTAACCATTGCATCCCACTGAAGTAAAATACAGTGACACTAGTAATTTTATTTGGAGCTAAAACTAGGTCAACATTAGGTGCAATGGTACTTTACTCTTGATGTGTAACAACTTCAGCTGTGTAATAGTTCTTCGAGTGCAATTTGTGTTTGTATGGGATATACCTTTCAGATAACTTTTTAACATGCAAACTGCTATTCTCAAGTAGAATTGCATTTTCAATTACATTCAGATTTTGTCAAGTCCCTTGAAGTACATATTAAGTAGATTATACCTACTGAAGTTCAAAACATCACACTACCTTAGGCCGTGCATGTATTAAAAATATTTGCCTGGGTATAATTATGCTAACATAACTGTACCCACAAACCTGGCCCTTTTGGTAAACATACAGCACATCTGTAACAGGAGTTTGCATCACGGTAACATAATGAGCTCTCATGTACAGTAGCTGATGACTTAAGAAGAGTCATGCAGACACAGGTCTAGCAAATGGCAAGGCAAACTATTAGGGGTTGGAATACCCTAGTAGTCTTGCGAATACACCTGCTAATAGGTTAGAAAGGTAACTAGAAAGACATCAGCAATTACTGATTTCTTCTTCTTGCCAGAAGTGTTATCAAGTAGGACAAAAAGATAGTCATTTCACTGATTCCACAATGAGGGAACTATATTACATCTCCAACCCCTTCTCAGAAAAAGAGGGTCTCAAAGTATTCATGATTCTCCAGAGTGGGTTAAGTCATGTACAGTGACACATGATGTTTAAATTATCTCATGGCTTCGTTAGTGTACTGTGGCCTTTAATGTTGTGTAATTTTCAGAGATGCTGACCTTAAAATGTCCTTAAAATACGAGGAAAGAGAATCTGCTTTGTATTTCAAGTCTAAATGTGTTTACAAACTAAAAACTAATTGATGTATCTGCATACATTTATCCACGTAATTTTAAATAAAAACTGCAAGCAGTTTTTTAAAACATAAGCTTTCTTCAAACGACCATTACAACTACAAAATCCATAATATAATATTCTGTCAGAAAGGACTCTTAAGGAGAAGATGAAGGGGAACTAAAACATTTTATGTTATCTAGTATTAATCTCCAGTAATATTTCATTTCTCAGGCCAATTTATAATATACTCATGGTAGAAGAATCAATATTGGATATCTGCCTTCATGATTTACTTACTGATGGTAAAATAGCAGTGATTAATATTAATGATGTACTGCTTAGATTTATTAGAAAACATGAAGGAGAAGTAAACTCAGAGAAAAAGTCTTAACAAAAATAACAGGGGCTCCAAAACCAAGGCTATGTGTCCATTAAATCATTCATCAGACCACTGTTGGGAACACAGTCTTTTAAAATAGTAATGGGAACAGGATCTAGCAAATGAAATGAGAGTGCGAATCTGATCCTGCTCTATCTGAGTCACAAATATTGACTTCACTGTGAGAAGGATGTTGCCTGTGAAACACATTTGACAACATTTATGGAAGAAGTCAATTTATTTCCTAACAAAAAAAGATGCATTCACAACAGTAATAGTTTAGTTTCATGTCTGGGTATTATGTTTTGGTATGGGCATTGGTGTTGCATGCCCCACTGTAGAATGGGTAGAATATATCTTTTAGGGACCTAGAAGAATTCTGAGAGGAAGGACTCAGAAATATTTGTATATTTTATATTTATGCTTGAAAAATTCCACCTCTGAACTTAGTGTAAAACATAAAAAGAGACCTATAAACCCTTTTCATAAGCGCTACCTTAATTAAAAATTGAATACATTTCTGCATTTATAAGCTTATCCTTCGATATTACACCATCATTTGGTTAATGTATATTCGTGTGTATTTATGCACACATAGGCACAATATTACGCTTTTCAGCAGAGCATTGACTCAAATTTTAGGTTAAACACAACTAATAGCAATCTTCCTTCCTACAAAATGGTGATAATTATTATAGATCAAATTTTATTCCCAGATGCATAAACCAAGAGTAATCCATTGCATTAAGTGGAATTAAACTGTAGAAAACCAATCTGAGATCAAAGGTAACTATGATCCTAATTGCTATAGCTGCAAATCTAAATATATTAACTATGTCGTTATGCATTCTATCCTTATCTATCCAAATAAGGCTGGATCACCATCTTTCTTCTTTTTTTATGGAGCTCTTTAGAATACAATACTTCTGTACTACATTTTCCAGAAGTTATACTAGCAGAATCATACAGTCAAATGTAACACTCTTCTCCTCCATCACCTCAACATAAAAGCTATGCTTCAAAAGTCAGATGGCAGGAAGTAGCTATGCAGTTGGAAGTTAACAGCATGCATGTTGTTATGCAGAGTTAAAATTAGGAACTTTCTGTTAACTTTGGTGCTTGGAGTTTATTCAATTTTTGGATTATTATGCTGGCAAGTAGAGAATATTAGTTTCACTTACTGGAGCATACATGTTGGCAAGAACGGTGCATAGATTTACATTTTAAAGGTTTTTAGGGAAATTGTCTCCCCTGGGGACATACTTCATAACTGTTATTATTGCTATTGGAGGTTACACATGTGCGTAGAAGAGAAAGTATGCCCCTTAAGGTAAAACGGAGTAAAAAAATCATAAAAGGTATGTTAATTATTTATAACTACAAAACAAAATACTTGAAATTATGGCAAATTAAAAGGGAATTTGTTTACACACAAACAGGATTATTTAAAACCACAGGCCTTGCCCATGGCAGAGAAGTGAAGCCAAGTAAGTGACAAAGCATATTAACCTTATCATAGATTTTTCAGACACATAATACCTATAAGGAGAGTCTGGTTTTGTCAGATTAAGGCTTGCTTTTTTTTTTCCCCAAATGTTGTGTTTTGCCTAAGGTGATCACATATTTGACAGACCCCACTCTCAGAAAACCTAATTTAAAAGGCTTTTTTCAGAAATGCCTGAAGGGACACAGTCCAGAGCAACATGTGGTCAGGGGTACTTGTCAATGCAACAGTTGTTCCAGTATTTAAAAAGACAAGATGATCTCTCATTAATAAATTTTGTGTTAGAAAAATTCATCGGTCCTACGTGAGATTTCCTTGAGTTTTAAAAAATTCAGAGTGGGAGGAATGGACCTGACTAGTCCAGGAGTTTGTATGCAGCTGATCATGTTGAAGTTATGTATTGAAACTGATAGCACTTCTTCCCTAAGTGCTGGGATATCAGAACAGGGATATAAATTTATCTGAAAAATTGCCATGTAATTAACCAGTTTTACAGCCAGGGGAACTACAGAACATTGGATGGGAGGGAGCCATGTTTACAGGAAGAAAAGGAAATATTTCTCTGGCAGGTTGATTTATTTTCAGACTAAATCCTCTCGAAGATGAATTGGTTAAACTAAAGTAAAGCAGAGCAGTATGTATAGATCAAGTTGTCATGCGGGTCTGCAGTTTATCACTGTTCGAATAGGTTGTATTTCCTTCGGTATGCTCTGTTTAGCTATCAGTGGGTCTGAGATCCTGCCCTCCACAGCACATGACACAGATTAGCTCTAAGAGTGTATGTCAACTTCAATTCTTTGCTTTTGATCCAAACTGTGGAATTGGAGAGATGTTTCTCTTTCAGTGCTTTTCAGAGTTAAAAGCTTAGAAAAAAAGACAGCTCTGCATTTGCAATCTTGAGACTTTTGTCCTCAGAAATAGTCATGATATTACCCATTTTGGATAAACCATTCCCTACCTATTGGACCACCAAAATGGTATCTCCCAGTCTCAGACAAGGACCAGCATCAGAGTTGTAGTCAGTCTGGGAGGGCAACGAAGCTTTACAGATCGCGTTGCCAAGTCATTGTGTGTACAGAGAGACCCTGCACACAATCGTCCTCCATGACCTTCCACAGATGCTTTTCCAAAGGAGCTGTTTCCACGTGGCTCTGCGTGATCTCTCTCAATTTTAAGTTACTTGTAGAGAAGAGGCCAAAATGTACATTTGTGTCCTTCTTTCACCTTATCTATGATGTGGCTGCACTTTGGTTTAGGACTAAAACTATTAGTATTACCAGCATTATTAATATGTAGCTGAGTTGAATAGCTGATTATTACAGACTGAGAATTATCAACACAGTGTTGGTGTTGATGTCAGTATGGAGACTTTGAGTCTAAAATCCAAACATGCCAAATGCACATCCCTCTGCTTAGTAACTTGAAAACTACATGTTGCTCATTCACATCAGCCCAGTCATTTGTGGATGGCAGGTGACATATCCGAAGGAAATAGCTCTGACCTCTTGAGGAGGCTACCCAGGAAAAAGGCTTTATTAGCTATTATCCCTGTCATCCTATACCAATGCTATTTTGTCTAGCAAGATCAACACCTGTAAAAACAGGAAGAGTGGGCTGGATGAAAAGAGGAAGCTTCTGGTGCTTTGTGGTACAGACAACTGGCCCAGGCGTGAATGAACATATCTGTAACTGGCCAAGTTCTTAAGGTCTCAGGCAGGTTCACCGATGTAAAATCCTTACAATTTGCTTTCATTGGTGCCGGACTTGCCTTCCTCTGTATGTGCTTGGCTGCTGTAAAGGAGTTCTCCATTCCTACACACCACCCAGAAAGTACTAGAAAAAAAATGAAAAAAACACAGTGAGGAAAGAGGCTTGAACTGATTAAAGACACTAAAGAGGTTAGTGTTTCTGGAATAAACCCATTTATGCAAGTATCTGACAACTGAAAGGTCCATTTTACTTCATTCTTAAATAGGAATTTAGTACTAAGTGAAAATCGCTTTAGCAAATGCAACAAATATAAATTTAGTTCAGCTGTACTCTCACCAACATTAAAAAAGCTATGTTAGAGCAGGAAGCTGATTCAGTAAATCATTTTTTTTTCTGTTAAAGTGCACTTTGGTTTAGGTCAGCTACTTCTCTTATAGATAAGGATTCCTTCTCACAGTGCTATTGCCATGAGGAGCTCTTAAAGGCTTTGACAAGAAATGTGAAAATTTGCCCTTAGCTGTTCAGTAAGTGCCAGAAACTTTCGTCATAAGTAAAAATAAGAATGAATATTCCATATGAGAACACAAACCTGTAGTAAGCTGAAGCCTTCGCTTTCAGCAGTAAAATGGTTGCCCATCCGTACTCAAAACCTGTATGCAGAAAACAGTTCATTTTCTAGCTAGATGGTGTTGCCACAGTCATTGGCTAAGTCTCCATTTTCTTTCTCCAGCCTTTTAAGGATTCATACAGTGTGCAGAGCACAGGACAAGTTCTCAAGGCACTCATAAACTGCCTCCAGTTTTCTGGCTTGAGCCAACATCAGGTCTACAACCAGTCAGAATCTCAAAATGTGTTATGCGAAGACAGGCTCAGATGAGCTGCAATTTTTTTTTTTCATCATATGGTTGCCTTTTAATTTTTGTTGCCAAGGGGACAAACCAAGAGGAAATGGATTTAACAACTGAAAAGTGATGAATTTTAAAGCTGCTGTTAATAATAGTTGAACTCTGAATCTAATTGGTATGCAGGAGGAATGAAGAATAATAATGTAATTTTAGAAAATAAATGAAACCCAACTAAACAAAAATCACCCTTTCCCTCCCATGCTCTTCTCTGTCATGTCCATATCATCTGAGAACTTGAGCCTTGAAAAAAAAGGAACTCTAAATGCCAAGGCAACTACAGAAACATGGGAAGGTAAAGGGCACAAAAATATTGAACCTATTATATCTCATACCCCTGTGTTACCTTTAACATACACAGATGTTCTTGAACATGAAGAAGGTCCAAAATACACATCTGGTTTGTAAAATGCTACTCTAACAGCAGGAAGGAGCTGCTGCAGACAGCAAGCGAGACGTTCCTATACCTCCCCCTCCCCCTTGAGTGTTTTATAATAGGAAAGACTTGACAAGAGGGACAGGAGGGAAGCTGGTAGCAGGAGAAAAAACCTTGTAGTTTTTAGGACTGCGCTTTGCATAAACTAGCTTGGACCACTAGTTTGCATGCAACCACCTGCCCTGCAGCACAGATCCCATCATCCTGCTCATGTGGCTACAAGCACCCTTTCTCCTTCCATCTTCCACGTTACTGTGTGTGTTCTCCTTTTCTGGGACCCAATGCGTGAAAACTAGTGTGGACTTCACTGCAGGAACATTGCTGCTGCCTTCAGACATCTGTGCCTGCAAGGTCACCCTCACTGCAGACATCTTCTGCAGATGATTTTTCTAATAATGCCACTGTCCTTTTCCTCTGTAGTGAAATAAATGTTGGATCTGGGTATTGAAACTATCCTCAGAAAAATTAGAGAGAAACAGTTCTTACATAATTTACTCAAGCTGGAGAGATCAAAAAGCCTTTTTCCAAATCTCTGTAAGTACCTAAAGAAGTCTACCACTATTGTTACTGCCAACACTCAGCCCCCATCCAGGTGTGCTGCCTGGGTCTTCACACCTTTAGATCCATCAGCATTACATTTGTGACATTGAATTTACCTAGATGACTCCATCTTTGTTTCCTGATATACTTTTGGTGTACCTTCAGGTACATCCTGCTAGAATTCATAAAGCAGACTTTTCTCTATATGATTTTGAGGACTGTACCCAGACTTCTCTCTTAGAAGATACCTTCCTGCTCAGGTACCACTTGGCACTCAGGCAAATGAATCAAGATCCTTCTTGGAAGTGATTTAAACCCACATTTCTTGCAAAAATAACCTAGACTGTCTTAGCTAAGGGTGTGCTGAGTTGGCCACAGTCCCTGCATTTGATGCCAAGGTTGTTTCATCTCACAGCCCTCATACGTGGCATTACTGACATTTTAAACCAGAAGTCTTTAACCTAGCTCACCCTGGGAATGTCATAGTAGCGCCCTTGATCAAGAGAGCCCTCAGTCCAAACAAAGGGAGGCATGAAAATTAAATCAGGGTCTGCTACACTCCGGGTGGAGGGTCTGCCCACTGAATTATTCTGTGTATATGTGGACATCTCTATGCTGCACGAAAAAGAGCAAGCTTTTGTTTCAGGTATCAACTAGCCAGAGAACTTCACGATCCATAAACCTTACATGATAGGAAATGCCTCAGTCTGAGGAGGAAGAAAGATTTGAATACTCTTGTCTATATCCTTCTTTGTTAAGTCAGCTTTTGGCCCAGCACCATTTTGTAATGCAGCAAATGTTCCCTGCCTGTGTATGGCCCTGGAAACCATAGCAAGGAACAGGCATCTAATATGTTTGCAAGCACATACTAAGCCCTACTAATCACATTTCCTTTGGATCCAGGTGCAGATTTGTTACCTTCTACTTTCTGTCTCAGGAAAAACATCCATCTCCTACTTATATAATTCTCTCAGCTTTGGGAATACCTTTATTTGAATCTTTTTGTACAAACGGTAAAGGAAATGCTCTAAATACTTTGAACAGGCAAATTTATCTTCCAGTAGTGTAATAAGACTTACTTTGCCTCTGCAATTTTATTCAGGAACAGAATGTTTATACCCAGTTATAAACAGTTTTGAGAAAAAAAATATATATACCAGTTTTGTCTTCTGACTTTCAGCTGCCTCAAGCTTTCATTAAGCCATGAGCATCAGCAGTCTGACAGGGGAGTGCGTACCAAGTACAGGAGTGACAGTCCTGCATTGCTTACAAGGGTATCTTCCTTACAAGTGTGGCAGGGGATAAGTGATTTTTCAACCTTGATGGGAGATTTGAGAAATCAAATTTTCTGTGAGAACTTAAACGCCTTGTAACCCAGAGGTACTGAAGATACTCGTTAAGACCAGGGGGGGAATTGCAAAATCTAGAAATTAAGGAATTTGAACATCTGTTAAAACTCAATAAGTGTTTCTCTAATGAGTGAAATAATAAATCTGATTGATAGACTTTCAGCATAGAAGCTTGGAGAGAATCAGCAAAAGAGATTTATACTTCAAATTAATTTGGCAGATGGCTCAAAAAAGGGGTTTTTTAATTTCTCTTCAAAATTGTAAATAAATCAGTTGTACACCCAAGAGAAACTAAGAGAAGTTTAAGGACTAAATTTACCAAACATCAGGTGAAGAGAGGCATATAGTGTAATTATCTGTCACTGCAACTTGCTGAACCTATTACAAGCTCATAAAGCAGGAAGGGTGTCAGGTCCCTAGTAGTTTCTCTGCAGAATTGGTCCCCAGGGTGGTTCAAGCTGCTGCTGGGACCAGTCCTGACTTCATGTTGCTACCTAGCATTTCAGATATGCCTACATGGCATAATGTACTGCTGTGCAGAGATAAGCAACCTCGCTTCAGGTGTTCAGAGGTGGCTTAGGTACCAGAAACACTAGATACACATTAGTGCAGTACCTTGACTCAGCTAATTACTTCTGGGCAACAAAGCATTTTAGCTCAGGTGTACACTGTGCTAATGTAACCATCCTGCTCCTGGTACCCGTGTGATTGCATCATGTAGACAAACGTAATTATCAAATATACACTACAGGGAATGAACAGTCTACAAAGCATGCAGACAATTAACATACCACCACTGTTTACAGTACAGTAAAATACAGGCAATGTTTTTAGTGAAAATTATTGACATTGAACATGTACAAATTAATGGACTGATGCACCATCAAAAATTTTTTCCCAGCAGATGCCATAATAACTGCTGCAGTCTTTGCTGACAGGAAGCCAACACTGATTGAGGGACACTGTAGAGCAGAAAATGGGACAAAGAGGGAAGATGGGAAACAAAAGTTCATTGTCTCTTGCACTGCAAGTACTAGCAGACCTCAAATTAGACTAAAACAGAAGGGGATAATTCTTTGTGCAACATGTGGAGATCCTTGCCACAGCACAGAAGTTTATGTGGGATCAATACAAGTTTAGAAAAAAATTATGGAAGAAAACCTATTAGAGACTTAAGTATGAAGACATGAAAAACAATGAGACAAAGAGAAGATATTAATTACGTTTATGAACATAATTTTGTCATACTCTTCATTAGAAACAGCCAGATAGTGCCTGCTTATGCCTCACTGGGTGCTTGGATGCCTTATTTGAAGAAGCGTGGTAGCTAACTAGAAAGTATATTCTGTTAAAATAGATACCAATAATCTTTGCAAAAGAATACACTATGTAAAATCATAGAATCATGGAATGGTTTGGTTTGGAAGGGACCTTTGAAGATCACCTAGTTCAACTTCCCTGCCAAGGGCAGAGACACCTTTCACTAGATCAGGTTGCTCAAAGCTCCATCCAACCTGACCTTGAACACTTCCAATGATGGGACATCCATAAATTCTCTAGGCAACTTGTTCCAGTGTCTCAACATCCTCATTGTAAATAATTTCTTCCTTACGTCCAATCTAAACTTAGCCTCTTCCAGTTTAAAACTGTTGCCTCTTGTCCTGTCATTACAGGCCCTAGTAAAGTCTCTCCTGTGGACTCATGTCGTGGTTTAACCCTAGTCAGCAACTGGACAGCACGCAGCCACTCGCTCACTGCCCCCCACCAAGTGGGATTGGGAGAGAGAATCAAACAAAAGTAAAACTTGTGGGCTGAGATAAAGACAGTTTAATAGGAAAGAAAGGAAAAAAATAGTAATAATGATAATTATAATTATAAATATAATATCAACTATAACAACAACAGTAATACAATAATAGTAATAAAATAATTGGAATATACAAAACAAGTGATGCACAATGCAATTTCTCACCTCTCACCGACCAATGCCGAGTTAGTCCCCAAGCAGCGATCCACCCCCTCTGACCAACTACCCCCCAGTTTAGTGACCCTCCAGCCTTCTTGGTTGCTGGGCATGAGAAGCTGAAAATTCCTTGACTTAGTATATAACACTACTTGGCAACAACTGAAAACATCAGTGTGTTATCAACATTATTCTCATACTAAATCCAATATATAACACTATACCAGCTACTAGAAAGAAAATTAATTCTATCACAGCCAGGACAGTATCCACCCCTTATTCTATACCATTTACATCATGCTCAGGTCCCACACTTTCCAATACATCCCAATTAATCATCATCACCTTTCCTGTCCTTTGACATATATATATATATATACATACACAGATATTATTCCCTTTTAGTCAATGGGCCATCCCTATAAAATGTCCATTGAGTTCATTTAGTCCATGGCTTTGGGCTCCATATGTCATACCAGTCTTTCTGGGGAGGGGGGTGGTGCGAAGTCTACTCAGTCGGCAGAGCAGGATCGGGCTTCGGTGCAGTGCAGCAAGTGGCTGACATTGGACACAGCAGGTGGATGATGTGCAATGTTGGATTGTTGCATACTGAAGTCAGTTCTTGTTCCATCACTACCATGCTTCACTCAGTTTTATCAAAGTTCATTCGTAATTAATCTAAGTGATACTTACTGTAATGCCATTGATATAGCATATAACAATTACAATAATGATGACATACAGTAGCAGATTTACATAGCAATTAACATGATACAATCTAAATCTTTGGCTATTCTCACCTAAAATCAAATCCCCTTGAGGTGCACATAGGAATTCCCCATGTTTTCACATCACCCACCAAGTGCACCCAGGTCCTTGAGCAAAATCAATCGCACAGATGGGTTTGCCTTTGCCTGAGGCAGGAGTACCCAGACTGTCTTCTCCAGCCAGTTTTTTATGTACACTACAGGGAGTTTGTCCCCTTCTACAGTACATCAAATTTTGATTGGGCAGGCCCAGCTCGATTGGTAGATCGTCCAGCGTTGACTAACCAGGTGGCTTTTACTAAATGTGTACCCCAGCATTTGAAAGTCCCAGAACACATTGCTCTCAATGTAGTTTTAACAGCCCATTGTATCAATTTTCCTGAAGGTTGGTTCATGATAGGGGATGTGATATACCCACTCAATGCCCCGCTCTTTGGCCCAGCTCTCTATGAGGTTGTTTCAGAAATGAGTGCCACCGACTGACTCAATTCTTTCTGGGGTACCATGTCACCGTAAGACTTGCTTTTCAGGGCCCAGGATAGTGTTCTGGGCAGTGGCATGGGGCATGGGATACATTTCCAGCCACCTGGTGGTTACTTCCACCATTGTACGCACATGGTGCTTGCCTTGGCAGGTTTGTGGGAGTGTGATATAGCCAATCTGCCAGGCCTCCCATATTTATAATTCAGCCATCACCCTCCATACCACAGAGTTTTTAACCACTTGGCTTGCTTGATTGCAGCACATTTCACATTCATGGATAACCTGTGCACTAGTGTCCATGGTCAAGTCCACCCCTTGATCAGAAGCCCATCTATATGTTGCATCTCTTCCCTGATGGCCTGAGGGGTCATGGGCCCACCGAGCCATAAATAGCTCACCCTCATGTTGCCAGTCCAGATCCACCTGGGTATTTCAATCTTAGCAGCCTGATCTACCTGCTGGTTATTTTGATGTTCTTCAGTGGCTCAGCTCTTGGGTACCTGAGCATCTACATGATGTACTTTTGCAACCAGGTTCTCTACCCAGGCAGCAATATCTTGCCACAATGCAGCAGCCCAGATGGGTTCACCTCTGCTGCCAGTTGCTCTGCTTCCATTGCTGTAGCCACCCCCACAGGGCATATGCCACCATCCCATGAGTCAGTACAGAGATAAAGCACTGGCCACTTTTCTCGTTCAGCAACGTCTAACGCTAGCTGGATGTCTTTCACCTCTGCAAACTGACTTGAACCACCTTCTCCTTCAGCGGTTTCTGCAGTTTGTCATATAGGACTCCATACAACAGCCTTTCATCTCCAATGCTTTCCTACAATGTGACAGGACCCCTCAGTGAACAGCGCATATTGCTTCTCATTTTGTGGTAGTTTATTATACAGCAGGGCCTCTTCAGCACACATCACCCCTGCCTCTGGTGATATTCCAAAATCTTTGCCTTCTGAACAGTCCATGATCACTTCCAAAATTCCTGGGCAACTGGGGTTTCCTATTTAAGCCAGTTGTGTGATCAGTGTGACCCACTTACTCCACATGGCATCAATTGCATGATGTGTAGAGGGAACCTTCCCTTTGAACATCCAGCCCAGCACCGGCAGTCGTGGTGCTAAGAAGAGCTGTGTTTCAGTACCAACCACTTCTCAGGCAGCTCAAACTCCTTCCTATGCTGCCAATATCTCTTCTTCAGTTGGAGTATAGCAAGTGTTGGATCCTTGATATCTCCAACTCCAAAACCCCAGGGGTTGACCTCAAGTGTACCCTCGTGCTTTCTTGTCTGTTGCAGAAGCATTAGGCCAACAGCAATATATTTCAAAAGTCAGTTTTGTTCAGGCCCTTTTCTCCATCTCCCTATAGTTATTTGCATTGGGGTCATCCCCACATGTCCCCATCCCAATCCTCCTCACCTGTGCCTGTAATCAAATTCCAGATTTGGACAATACTGGGGGACTTTTCTGCTTGTGCTAGCATAAGTTCAATCTTTTCTTCTAACAAACACGTATGCTCCTCTTCTCTCTTTAATGTATTTTTTAGATGGTCTGCCTCCAGTTGTTGTTTTAGCTTTAGACTGTCTTATGTCTAGTTGTTGTTTTATGAAATCTTTATAACGATCTTGTGCCTGAATTAGGCAGGTGCCAAGGATAGCACACACAGTTCCTTTTCCCTTGCCATCCTGACTTTTACTGTGGCATTGTTCTATTCTCCCCCGATGGCTGCTGGGTCGTACCACTTCTCGTCTACCCAGGCAAGTCCCAGGGGAGAAGGGGCACAGCCGTGCCTCTGTAATAGCCACTCAGTCAACATCTTGCCGACTATGCCCGTTAATGTCACAGAAACACTAGGCCAAAAGTGATATATTTCAAAAATCAATTTTGTTTAATGATATCAAAATGTGACAGTCAAATTGAAGAGGAATGTTATGTGACAATGAAACATAACAGCCAGATTGAACAGGTATATTAGATTGTAAACACTGCAACAAACAAAACTTCCTTACAGGTTCAGGATATCAGTTAGGAACTATCACTACACGAACTGTAACCAAATCCAAGCTTAAAATGATGATTCAAAATGCACTTCTTTTGTGAGGTTGCTGAGGGTTGAAGAACAAGTGCCAATCACTACCACAGCGGTGCACCAGCAGCAATATTGCACCAACCAAGACTCTCTGATTCCCATCCATAAGCTGATTCATCAACTGGAGAGCCAAGGAGTGATCAGCAAAACTCACCTCCCCTTTAACAGCCCCCTATTGGCCAGTATGAAAGTCTAATGGAGAGACTAACAGCTGACTATCATGCCCTGAATGAAGTCACATCGCTGCTGAGTACTGCCGTGCCAGACGTGCTAGAACTTCAATACGAACTGGAGTCAAAGACAGCCAAGTGGTATGCCACAATTGATGTTGTTAATGTGTTTTTCTCAATCCCTTTGGCAGCAGGGTGCAGTCCGCAGTTTGCTTTCACTTGGACGGGTGTCCAGTACACCTGGAATCGACTGCCCCAGGGGTGGAAACACAGCCCCACCATTTGCCATGGACTAATCCAGACTGCACTGGAACAGGGTGAAGCTCTGGAACACCTGCAATACATCGATGGCATCATCATATGGGGAAACACGGCAGAAGTCTTTGAGAAAGGGAAGAAAATAGGCCAAATCCTTGTGAAAGCCCATTTTGCCTGTCTGTGCCCAACCTGCACAGAAGATCCAGGTTTTTAGGAATAAAATGGCAAGATGGACGTCATCAGATCCCAAAGGATGCGATCAACAAAATAAAAGCTATGTCTCCACTGACTAGCAAAAAGGAAACACAAGCTTTCTTAGGCATTGTGGGTTTTTGGAATATGCATATTCCAAATTACAGTCTGATTGTAAGCCCTCTCTATCAAGTGACCTAGAAGAAGAATGATTTTAAATGGGTCCCTGAGCAATGGCAAGGCTTTGAAGAAATTAAATGGGAGACTGTTCATGCAGTAGCCCTTGGGCCAGTCCAGGCAGGACAAGATGTAAAAAATGTGCTCTACACCACAGCAATGGTCGGAAGAAACTCCCCGTTGTGACTGGCCCAGAGGCTCTGTGCATCCTTGGCATAGACTGTCTGAGGAGGGGATATTTTAAGGACCCAAAGGGGTATTGGTGGGCTGTTGGTATAGCTGCCTTGGAGATGGAGGAAATTAAACAGCTGCCTACCCTGCCTGGTCTCACTCAGGACCCTTCTTTTGTGGGGTTCCTGAGGGTCAAAGAACAACAAATGCCAATTGCTACCCATTGTCCCAGCATTGGAGCAGGCAGGTGATAATTAGCTCACCTGGATGACCACCAAAATCTTTTTGCATACCTCACAGTTCACTCAGGTTTAAGGATCGTGTGATTACCTCTAGTTCTACTTCTTCCTCCTGTTCTCATGATGACTCTGGTTCATCTTCATCCCTTACTAAGTGAACTGATTTTTTTGTGTGTTTCTTCTGTATAGGGGTGACTGATACTGGCAGAGGTTGGTTCTCTGGTTCAGCTGCAGTGCCTGTTGCAGGGGTTGGAGTAGCCGCAGTGCCCGTCATTTTGTCATCAGATCCAGACACCTTCTATTCCACTTGAAGGTACTGAATAGTCTTGAACAGGTCTCGGCAGGAATGGCCAGGCCACAGCACGTTGCAGTGGTTTGTGTCTCTCTGGAATTGCCAGGGTGACAGCATACTTTTTCCAAATATTTTACCAGATTTTCAGGATTCTGCACTTGTTCGGGGGTGAAGTTCCAAAACATTGGAGGTACCCACTGTCCTAGGTACTTGCCCATACTATCCCATGCAACCGGCCGTTCATAACTCTCCAGCCTTGGGGCAGATGTCTGAGTGGTATTCTTAAATAGTTTTTTAACCTTAAACAAGACCTGGAACTTGTTCAGGAGGCATCGCAAGACGAACATGCTGGTTTGAATATCATTAGGATTCTGAAGAGCTATTTTAATTTGCCTGGAGGAGAAGGGGAAGGTGAAGGGAGGTGTCTCGCCCATGGATTGGCTTTCTAAGGAGAAAAGGTAAAAGGTGTAATTATTAATAGTTTCTGATAGATGGCTCCTGAAGTACAGAGGTGACAGCAATGCTGGGTACAAATAGCAGATTAGTTTCATGACTAGCAATTCTACCGCATCTTAAACCGGTGTTACAAAGTACAACAATATATAATCTTAGCCCAGTTCCCATGGGTGATAAACAGAAGAGGGATCATATACTACAAGTAAGGTATTATGAAACGCAAATTTAAAAACAAGTGCACCAGTTTTGAGAGCAAATAAATGAACATTGTGACCAGCTACTATTGAACCAATATAATGAAAGCCTATAACAAATTTGTTCTAATGCACTCCAATTGGATTTGTCATCTCAACCTGCTGAGCCCCATGTTGGGTGCCAAAAAGGACTGTTGTGGTTTAACCCCAGCCAGCAACTAAGCACCACACAGCCGCTCACTTACTCCCCCCCACCCAGTGGGATGGGGGAGAGAATCTGAAAAAAAACCCGTAAAACTCGTGGGTTGAGATAAGAACAGTTTAATAGAACAGAAAGGAAGAAAGTAATAATAGTGATGACAATAATAATAGTAAAATGGCAATAAAAATAATAATAATAAAAGAATTGGAATATACATAACAAGTGATACAAAATGCATCACCACTTGCCAACTGATGCCCAGTTATTCCCTGAGCAGCTATCTGTCCCCCCACACCCCCAACACTCCCCCACTTTATATGCTGGGCATGATGTCATACAGTACAGAATACCCCTTTGGCTAGTTTGGGTCAGCTGCCCTGTCTGTGTCCCCTCCCATCTTCTTGTGCCCCTCCAGCCTTCTTGCTGGCTGAGCATGAGAAGCTGAAAAATCCTTGACTTAGTATAAACACTGCTCAGCAACAGCTGAAAACATCAGTGTGTTATCAACATTATTCTCATACTAAATCCAAAATATAACACTGTACTAGATGCTAGAAAGAAAATTAACTCTGTCCCAGGAGAACCCACTCTAACAGATCTAAAATCTGATGTCCCAGACTACAGAGGAAGTTAGGCTGGCTTGCCTAAGGTTACCTTCATGGTCACAGCATCAATGAATTGACAAGTTCATGCTGGAACCCTTGTTTTGTTTTGTAACCGTCTAAGGGGTTGTCAAGTCTACCGTCATAAAGTCATAAAGTACGTGGCAGATTTGACCATAGGTGGCAAATTTTTACAATATGTAAGGCATATGAAAGAAAATTTAGTCATATAGGTATTTAAGTATGATATCTAATGTTATAAAAAGTTTCTAAAAGCATCTGTAACAATTTAACTAGTATCCTCACCTTTGTCTCCTTTTACAAAGATCACGCTCTACCACAATATTCTCACAGCTAGAAAATAAAAGGTAAGCTATAAGCCTGTTTAGAAGTACTAAATTCTCATTTTCAAATATCTAGGTTTTCTAGTTACAGCAGCATTTCCATAATATCTTAAATAAATTTGCTAGTTGCAGCTCTGAATGCCAGTTTAGATTTTCCATTACCACAGCCTTAGGGATTATTGAATGATAGGCAAGGATTATTTTGTATCAAAAAATATAAAAAAATGTAATTCTCATATATTAATACTGCAAAAGAACTGTGTTTTTCAAGTAATATTTGTGCAATACTCAGTTGGAGGGCTCCAACTAAAAGCTGCTTTTCATATTGTTACTATCTATAGTGACAATAAATTAATCTTTTTAAAAAAATTCCACATACTCTTTTAAATATTTTTAAAATAATAACCATCTATTATAAATGAGTTTATATTCCTAATGCCTTGCTCTAATTCCACACCGAGACATGTCATGTCAAGATGGTTAGACTGGGCCAGATTGCCTGTGATTTGTTGTAGTTTTAGAAAGCTACACATCAGTAGAGGGAAAGCGTTTACCACGGTTATTGGTCAGCAGTTTCTCTGAGCAAACTATAATGGGTCATGTATCCTTATAATGACTGAAGCATAGAAGGATTTATCTAATGTAATTATGATGTTTAATTTACAAAGAATATGAGATATTCACGTGTATAAAATATCCTTATGTCCAAAGCTACTGGTAATCAAGACATCTGTCAGTATTTTCTCCTCCCAAATTAAGCATTTAATCACTTATCAAGACTACTGCTTCTCCATCTCAAACTTCATAATTTCTTACTGTTTTGATAAAGTCCAAAACCTGAGATAAAAAATATAATCACATTCAAGTGTGTAAAACTGTAGTTCCTGTCTGACTGCCGGTGAAACATCAATCAACCGTTTCAAGGGTTGCTCTGTTCAACCTAGCATGGACCTATAATGTGTCACCAAAATATGTTGGTGTTTTGTGCATCTTGTTAATGAAGTAGATTTAATGATGACCATAGACAGAAATCAAGCAACACCTGCTATACATACCATGTAACTTTCATTATTAAATAGGCTATTCCACAGACCATTTCAAAGACAAAGCATATAAATTTCTGATTAAATTTCAGAGAATCTCATTTCTTAGTCTTTTTTCTCCATTCCCGAACTGGCGCAGTACCCATTACATCTCCCACCTCTGGTCAAGATAAAAATGTTGCTCTGCAATCAGGGCACTCAATGAAAATTAGAGAGAATATTTCCAACATTGCACTTTTTGTGAAATGTGACCTGAAATCTAGCAATGAAACATTATTTAAAAGGTGGCACCTTAGCATATCTTTTTCTTCCTTGGGTTTTGAGAAAAAAACATCGAAAATATAGCAAAAGTTATCTCTTAGAAGGTCACAGACTGATGTTTGAAAAAAGGCTGACATAACCTCCTTCATGTGTAAAATGGCTGTGGACACATTCCATTGGAAATTTTATTACATTTAAAAGTTCTTGTTTGTTTGTCTTTTTACATTTTAAAGACATGATTTGTGAAAAGCAATAATTCATGTGTACTGTTCCCTGCTCATCAGCTTTTTAGCATGTTCATTTCTAATGGGATTTCATTCCATTTCATGATGTGCTTGGCCAGCTATAAATTAAAAACTCCTCCAAGAATTGTCAAAATAACTTCAGTCAGAGGTGATTGCAGGACAGAGTTGGGTGTCCTTCTGTCCTCATGAGTACGCTGTGTTGCAGGATGTCTGTACTGTCATAGTGATAATACAGCAGTTCTGAGGTAATACTAGGGCTATTTAAACTCTCACTCAGAAAACCTGTTTCTACCATTAAATTTGTGTTTTATCCCATTTATGTCATTGCAATGACATTTGTTTAATACTGAGTTAGCCTGTAGCATCCCCAGTCCTTTTCAATGCATGACTAGGGAGTGCTAAAAAACCAACCAAAATTGGTTGCTATACCAACCAACCAACCAAAATACCAACAAAATATTCAAATTGCAACCCTGGCAATGGTATATTTCATTACAATGAAAATGCAGTTCCTGAAAATGTATTCCATTATGAGCAAGGTGTGAGCACAGTAGCATAGTTGGTTGTTTTAATGCAAAAGAAAAAAAAAAAAAAAAAGGAAAAGTAAAACTTGCAAAGAGTGATGTTTTCTTATACCACGGCTAGCAAGCTTGTAATTTTTTACCTCAAATATCACACATAACAGTTAAAAATATTATTATACCAGTAGATGTCAGTACAGTCATTGAACTCAACTACAATGTAGCAGAGTATGTTCTTCATATTCACTGCTGCAGAACAATCAAAGTATACTGATGAAAATTAGTGTATAATGAAACACTTTGAAGGTTTTGGGAAAGATCGAGTCTGTACTTTTTAAACGTATTCATTTTAGCATCAAGAGCTTGAAGAGATTTTCAGTGCTAAAAATTTCAAAGGTATTTTCTAGGCATCTTCTTTACTTGCTAAACAGCAACTCTAATTTTCCATTTTCTTTCCAAAACCATTTGTCTGTACATTAATGAATTCATAGTGTTGACAGAACTAGTTACTGGGACTTGGCTTTTTCCAGCCAGAACCTGGTATTATAAATCCATCCAAAGGCATGGCTACAACTTAACAAAGATAACTGTAGTTTTCTGTGACCTTTCTAGGATAAGTCCAGAGCTGAGAGGACTACAACTCATGTTCCATTAAGCCTATATTACAAAATTTTCCTGTGACTTTTAAGGGGATGGGGAAGTTTGAATAAAGCTTGAGGTAGTCAATAGGAGGAGACCATGGAACTGGTTAACCTTTGCAGTGAAAAGGGGATAGAAATGGCATGATAATAGACTTAACAAGTACAGAAGTAGACTGTTTCTACATCATATCTCTGCTTAGGAGCATGGCAAACTCCCATTTATCAGCTCTGGTTTGGAACGATGGTTTTCCCACAGTATTGTCATACCCTTTCACCTCCTATCATCCCCTTTTTAACGTCTTGCTCCTTTGGTTGGAATCCTGACTAATCCCTATCCTCCAGGAATCCTGAAAAGCTGAAGAATTAACAGCATAAGTAGCACCAAAATAACAAAAAATCTGTATTTGGGGCAATATACCATACTCACCCCACGAATTCTGATAGTCTAATAGCTACAACAGCATACCACACAAAAAAAGTGGCTTTTCCTAGGTATGCAATGCACACACATTCAATGATACATGACCCTGCTGTTTAAAACAGGCTGAATCCTGGATACAAACATTATCAAGTGTCAATACGCTGAACACTGAATCCTTAACACAGCTTAGTTTTGCTTACCTCGGACCAAAACAGGCTGGCAGCCACCATCAAAATAAAGAATCAAGAATGAGAAGTACCTTCACAGTCAGCTGCTTTAGCTGCCACAACAGATGATCCTTTTCCAAGGCCTTCAAATGCCACCTAGACAAACTGATCACTGGTCAGAAGTAGATATTAATTCACACAATGTCATATTCCAGCTTACTTTCATGTCTCTTACATTTTCCTATTACATTCAACATGCTTTGCAACACCGCCCTCAACAGAGATGCTGAAATAAGCCCAAGGAAATGTAAGTCATGGCTAAGCTGACTTCCAGGTGCTTGGATGTTGCTTGCTGTGGTTACTTTCCTGCAAGCATGCTGACATTTCCTTGCCCTGGACATAGGGGAGGAAAGATGTGGGGAGGTGGGGGAGACCATAGCGAGTGCCTGGGCCTCCTCCATACAGCAACCCAGGACAGAGTCAGGGTGTGAATCCCCATGTGGGCTGAGGCTAAGAAAGATAAGAAAGCCAAGGAGGTAGCACAAGATCTCATTTCCATGCTGGTGCTATCCTTCCTCCCCAGTGGTGAATATTAATTGAGCAGTGTTGCAATGAACTTCCCATTCTCATGCCAGTTAGGCTATTTTTAATGCATATGCTTTTAACTGTCCTGCTGTGGGACTTCTATATCATTTACATGACTGTTTGCTTTGGGATACCTTGGGACAACTGTTGAAAAGAGCACTTGTGCTTAACAAGTGGTAGTGACTGGTTTCTCACCCTGTTCCTCCACATGCAGCAAATACACTTTTCTTGACTCTTCAGCTATACGTGCGTAGATGACTGATCCACAGGACACAAGACTGGAAATAAAAAGGCCTGGCTTCTGTCTCTGGATTTGAACTGCTCTGACAGCTGTCTACCCTCCTGCTACTTTGTCATCTGAGGGTAGAAAAGTGTTTTACAAACTGGAGGTAAAACCAACAAATGCTACAAGTGGCATGGTTAAGTCCTGGTTTTTTTCACAGGGGAATTTGCAAAGTTTTATTCATGCAAATGATGAGATCCAAGCTAAGCAGAAAGAATTTGCTTTAGTTTGAACCCCACGCACATATTTCACATTCCTGTTATACTTCTATACACACCTATTTTTTTCACAAATATGCATGTGTACAATGGCTTATATAGGCAGTTAAGCTGGTGGGACCAGATATGTTGAATTGGTAGACTTATAATCACATTAAAAAATAAAATAGCTGATGATGCTATTCTTCCTTATTTTAAGTTTTTGTATGCCAAGACTGTGATTCTTTATTTTTTCCTGCAAGAGCTAGTGATAGTCCTGACACATAAAGCAGAACACAAAATTAGTTTCTCCATGATGATTTAAGTGTTAGTAATGTCATTAACTATTGACAGAGAAACACAAAACTCACTCCAAAACCCGTAGTCCATGGCCATCATGCAGAGTGGAATAAGTTGAGATGTTTACCTGAAACCAAAGAAGGAGCGGCAGAGTGAAGAAAAAATGTCTTTTAAATGGCCCTTTGTAAAGAAACTCGGACATACTACTACCAAGTTAAACAAAGTCATTATGGGTAAATTGCTCTACTTCTTTAGAGTTTTAGAAACTCATATGAGAACCCTCAAGGTGGAATGCAGATCAGAGTGCATTGAAATGAAGGAATTTCACTAAGACACATGCTCCTGTCTCTTCACTCTGACTCCTGTTATCTGTGTCTTGGCTGTGCACAAATATCAGTTTTCTACAATGAGGTGGAATATTTCATGAATGATTTGAGAAATACACATTGTTCTCTAAAGACGCCAGGGTAATCAGCAACAGGTCTGTTCTTGACTAATACCCTTCTTGGCTTCATGAATCATAGAAAGTTTAACATCTCTTCATCAAACTTAATAGCCTGTATTATTTACAATCTCCACAGTTCTCCTGAAAGTCAGTAATCAGTCCCACATTGCTGATCATTACCAGACAGCTGGCATTAAGATGTATAAAGTACACAATATCCAGTACAGGAGGATGGTTACAGAGCTTGGGATGAATGTGCCTCGGTGACACTAAATTCTCTGACCGGATATGTGAACAAGAAAGAAGAGAGATGAAATCTGGCACTCAGGAGACTGTAGTTAATGTACAGCCTAGGAAATGTGGTTAGGTTCAAAGACGGAGAAGAACAGATATTCTGTATTAAGGGATGAACTAGCCTTTTAAAATCAACAGACCTCTGAAAGCAAATGGAAAGTAACATGTAACGCTGCAAAGCCTTTCGTCCATTTCTCCAGTACTTCTATCAATCACACAGAAATAGGTACTACGTGAGAAGGGTTTGTCTCTGTGAAACAGAAAAAAACTTTCTATGTGTAGCTCTCTGAAGACCCAAACATCTAAAATTAGTCATTGATGTTTTGACAAAATGCAAGGCAAAACTTGGCCCCTTAGTAACTGAAGCTGAAAAGAAAGATGAAGGTTTATAACCATGAGACAGAAGATAAATTTCATACAGTCTGACATAGCAAGTACAGACTTTCTGGGAGAGAGGGTTGTATTTAATTAAGCTCTATCGCACTTCACTTAAACTTAAAAATAACCGTAAAAAGTGATAGGAGACTGCCTGTCTTGAATTGACAGCCTGCATACTCATTCAGACCTTGCTAATATTTCCTGACTGTTCACTTTGTCATGCCTTCACCATATGAGTAAGATCTTCATACTATTGCATGGGCAAGATCTTTCAGGGCTTTAACAACCCTTAGGTGGCTTGACCTCACCACTACCTCACAAAATTTGCTCCAATAGGGAAATCATAAAGTCCAAGAGAAACATTGAGCATACTTGGTTAGGATCTCACTGTCACACATCTCTTCTGCTCACTGCTGAAGTGCCTGCCTTCCTTCACAGACCCTGGCTGACCCCAAGGCAGCTGTCCTGACCCTGGTCCCTAGAGGGGCATCTGTCCAGACACAGGTGAGCTGAGCTCAAACCATAGCCCTTGAAGTGACTGCTCAGCTGGTGGAGGGTGTCATGACAATCTGCTGTGACAAATGATAGCTCACCAGATGGTGGCATCACTTACAACATACGCAACTTGGCTAAACCCTCCTTCATCCTACTTCTTTCCAGGAATTCAGCAAGTACCAATTGTGCCCCAACATACTAATTCTGCACTGCCGTGAGATAGCAACATGGTCCAATTTCTATGGCTTTGCAGTGAATACTTGACATAACTTGATGAGATATGCAGCATTGCTAGCTTACTTAAAGGCTAAGTGGGAGTGGGCAGCTATGTTTCCCTACCCTCCATATTGCATGGTAGTGTTGCAAACAGTAAAGGAAGGGTAAACTGAGTAGCACAAGGAAGGCAGCAGCTCTTCCCTCCTTTTTTTTTCTCCCTTTTGAAGACTGCTACACCACTCCTTTCACTGAAGAGGATCTTCAACGGTGAGCGTTATGAGAGATACCCACAAATGGGACATGAAAAGCAGCCTGCCCTAATAAAGCTCTTTATAGCAACAGAAATAAACAAGCCCTCTGGTGCCACCAGCAGTTTTTCAATGGTTTACCTCAATAGTAGAGTGGCTTATGGCAGAAGCAATACTCTCATGGTGCCAGGAGGAAGGCACTGAAGTTCAAATCCACAAAGCATTTAGGCACCCAACTCCTAGCCTACAACTGTTTGGAGAATTATGCACCTGGTCTTCAGTCAGAGCAACAGAAAAAAGCACATCATCTGAGAAAACACAAGGGCATGCAAATTAGTAGCACATGCAATGAGGAGTCTGCCTGGTTGCAGCCTCCCCCACTCCTTTTTCTAGGCAGTACCAGGTGCCCAGCTAATCAAGATTGGCACACACAAGGGTGGGGAAGGTTAACTTAGTCAAAGTTCAACTTGCTCTCACACTCTTGGTGGTGCCCTCAGGACTGTGCTGCCGTGGCCCCAACAGCTTGGCATCAACAAAAGGCTCACAACACTTCTAAATACTTGGAATCAAACATACTAAAAGTATGTGTCATGAAAGTAATAGAATTGCATATGAGTGTGCATTGATGGAAGCAATATGATGAGCTTGACTGCTGATGCTTGCCAGAGCCATAAGAAAAATTCTAAAAAATTAAATTTTTTTTAAAAATATCCATATCATCTGACTTGAAACACAGAATACAGAGTTCATGTCCATGGTAGAGTGAACTCAATATTTTAATTCACAAAAGAATGAATAAAGTTTATAATTTACAGAATAATTTACAGATTATTCACAGATTAAATTAGTCAAAAATGTACTTTTAAAAGACAGAAAGAAGAGTCTTCACAGAATTTTGAGGAAAAGGATTTTTTTTCAATAGTAGCTGACTGAAAACCACAGATGTAGCTAAATATTGAAGGCATTTGGAAACCTAACCCAGATGCAAATTTTGTCTTTGTGTCAGCAACGATCTAACCTAAAAGTGAGAAATGAATATCATGGAGTTTGGAGGTGAGGTAGTAAGAGAAATCTGGGTGTGAATTCTATGATTCAGATGTGTGTCTTCATACACACACTACTTTTCAGGACACGCCCATCTTTATGTAAATGATGGATTCCTAAAATGTGTACCATATGATTTGTGGAATGGCAGTGCCCCAGTTTTGCATAAATTAAACAGCAGATCCTGATAACTAGGCTTTCCCATTTACATTATGCCTCAGTTCCAAATCCATGGGATATAAATGAGAGCAGCATATGGTCCAGAAATGGGAAAGCTGTGGGATTTTCATGTATGCACCATGGGAGCAAATGGCTGTCCCACAGATGGTGAAGTATTTAGATGCATCTCCTGTATGATGGATGCCAATGCGCAGGAGGATGAAGCCACGAGCAACCTCTAGAGGTCTCTGCTGGCTGGCATGACTTGGACAGATGCTAGATCAACACAAAGGGTTTGCAAGGATAGCTCTTCTTTTTATATCTTGGCTTTCCGTTTTTGGTGCTTGTCTGTGTGTGGAAATTTACAGCATAGCTGAATGATCTTGCCATTAAAGCTGTACTATAGTTAGAACTTGTCAGTGAGAGCACTAATAATAAAAATAATTTTATTTCAGATTAGTTGCTTCACTTCAGTCTTTTCCATGAGCCACACGGGAAGCAAACACAATTTTTTTTTTTTCTTCTCTTGGCCTGGGGCTGTGAAGAAAAATTCACAAGGCAGAGTGGTTGATAAAGAAAGATCTGAGAAGCTACTTCCATATCCCACAGAATTCTGTAGGCAGAAGTTATATACATTATTAGCTGTTAGCATTGACAGAGGCAAGCATTTCGACACAGCCAACTGGGACAATATCATTGGAAAGAAAGTCAGAAAAATCTTTATGTGAAGAGCCCACTGGTATATTTTGAAATACCAAACTAAGTTATTTGGAGAAGACTTTTAAGATATTGCAAAAAAAACCCTGAAAAAAACCCAAAACCAAAACAAAAGTTTTCTTTCAAAAACTACTTTGTATTTACCTGTGAATCCTTAGCTAGCCGTAATAATAAATGAGTAAGGCCACAGGGCCCCTAGTAAACTGGTTATGTCCCATCAGTTATAATCAAAACATGCATATAAAAGCAGCAGAAACTGTCACAAGAAACAGATAAAGAAAATATTTGTGCCAAATAACAGCACGGCACTTACTAAGGCAAGGTACTGTGAGCACAAAAAAATTCTTCTCCTTGGCTGTCCTCCCATGGCTGACCACATCACGCACACCCTGCCCGCCCCACATGCACTCTTCTCCTGACTCCATCGCATTGCCTCCTCCTACAGCTATGCTCCTTCACCCTCCAGATGCTTTTGTGAATATTTTATAGTGTTGCTGGCATCTGATTTCTTACCGCAGACCAGGAACTTGATGTCCTTTAGGTAATGCCTAGCTGGGCTGCAAGGGGCAGGTTTCCACATGAGTTTTGCAGAGGGCAAGTGGTGGGAGCTATGCCAGGAGGTGAAAGTATTGGTCCTTTTCTGCTATCTGGATGGAGATTTCTGGGTCAGAGCCTGGGCAGCAGAAAGGAGAGTAATGATGCACCAAACCAGGCATGAGTAGAGAGTTGGGGCAACAGGAGAGTGCATGGGTGTCTCCATGTAGGGGGGTTGATGCTGTTGGGGGATACCCACTGCTGACGGCACTTGAGACCCCAAAAGCTCCTGCAGCACAGCACTGGCGAAAGCATGTTTCTTCACACTCCTGCCTCCTCACTCTTTTTGCCCTCCTTCTTCAAAACACAGAGAGTTTTCTTTTGTGGCACAGTTAAGGTGAGTCAGTAAACTTCCTTATAAGATATCATCTCAGCCCCTCAAAAAGCTATACCCACACTTTCTAGGAGTAAGGGGCATGAAAGAGCAGAGACACTTTGGGATTTTATCCCCCTTTTTACTGGTATAACTAAAATCCCAGCCTCATCCACAACATATGATAAGAATGTAATAGGTGGAAGGAAAATTTTTAAAAATCTTGCTGTATTTAAGATCATAGATCAGATGTAGATCTCGGATCTCTCTAGCAGGTTCACTGCACTGGTGGAAACCAAAGAACAGAGCTTTTTCTCTGTGGTCCTTTTGTAAATCAATAGCAGAGTGTATGTATGTATGCTATAACAAGCTTAATCCTTGATTTTGGTTTGTTGGGGTTTTATTTACTTGTCTCTCCTTTAGCTATTTCTCTGAAATTTTTATTCAATTTGTGTTTACAATTAGTTTTATTAAGGACATTCTCCTTCATCTTACTCTTCTGTTCTAAATACCTGTTTTTCTGATTCTACTGTGTTTTTTCCCCTCCTAAAAAGTGGTGAATCATTTTTCTTCTTAAACTTTCATCAGCCTTTTCTTCAATGTGTTTTGAGATTTTACAGAATTGTTTTTTTCTGTGAAAGCCTTTTCCCCATTTCAATTCCATATTTGAAAGCAAATAGGTTCAGTGTCTCCTCTTCTGCCTTCCACTTTTTTGTCTTCAAAATCTCACAGTTTTTACCATTCAAATGCCTTTCTGGAGACAACTTATTGAAAACAATACGTATACACAGACTGAAATGGAAAGCTAAAATCAATCCCTGTGTACAGAACTTTCAATAAGAAGCCTGTTGGTCTGCAGCAGGTACCATAGACACCCATAGGTACCATAGACATATTTATATGACATTGTATAATGTGGCACAGTGTTGCATACCTGGAAATTTCACAGCTAAATGTCCATAAATGTATAAAGTCAACTGCACTCCCCGCCCTCAAATGGGTCCCATAAGGGACCAAATATATTACTGATGTAGCTGCACAACAGTCACTGGAATAACATAAAAGTGAAATCTGGCAGAGAGTGTTCTGGTAGAGATCAAAGACCCATAAAAGATCTAAATTTATAAAGTATAATGAAAGTTAAAAATGAAAAATAATTACATGCACAACTGGATACTTTTTTCTAATTATTTCATTTGTATTTATACTATTATATTTTATTGTTACATTTACTCAGTAGGATGCTCCAATTACGTTGTTATACACACAAAAGCCTGACAAGTTGGATTCAATACAGGCAGTATCATGAGTTAATTTACTAAACATTTAATCATTAGACCAACTTTCACTATTAAAAAAAAAAAAAAGAAAAAAAAAGCACAAAATGATAGCTAGACTGCTAGGCACTCACAATAAATTTCCAAATTTAAAAATGTATCATCTCCTCAGTTACAATGGTATGGATCAAAATGATGACTTAAGTAAAGCCAGGACAAGCAACTTGTTTATTAATACAGAACGTGTCCTCTAATATCTCAAATGAAAAAAAGAAAAAAAATCCTGCATGAAAATGTAACAAATGAGCTCTTGGCTTTCACTGCGTTTAAAGTTCCAAGGTTTAAAGTTGACCTGTTTATTGGCACCCAAGTGTGTAATGGAGGAGTTTTATTTGGAAATACTTTTGGAAGGCATTCAACACAGTTTTGGCAGCATTAATTTCACTGTAGTTTGGGGAGATTTTCACCTTTCTCGGAGTGTGTAACTTGCTGGCATTAACCCAGACGTAATCTACCAGAATCATGTAATCTAGTTTTTAAACATGCTCAGTGAACATTTTGGGAAGAGTCACTAAAAAGACATATAATAACTCTTCTGTTTTGCATATGGTATCTTATCTCTTGGTCTCAAATGAAGAACTTCAAAGCTTTAGGAAGTACTCTCCATGGAATGAAACATTTTTCATAAATGCAATAAGGAGCTATCAACATTTGGAGATGATCTTACAATTTACTCACTGCCCCCTATCTCACTGAAATTAACCTGTTCAGGAACAACTTCCAAAATGGAAAAAGAATACTGTCTCTTGCATAACTTATTTATTTCACACAGCTACTCCACCCCTTAAGCCCCATTTTCTTTTATTTATTAGGAACGTAAGGAAAACTTATTTTTCATGGGATTTAGTTGTCACAGTCACAGAATCACAGAACCACAGTGTGGCTGAGGCTGGCCAGCACCTCTAGAGATTGTCCAGTCTCACCTCTGCTTAAAGCAGGGCCAGCTACAGCAGGTTGCTCAGAGACATGTCCAGTTGGATTTGATTATCTCCAAGGATGGAGACTCCACAGCCTCTCTGGGCTCTGTCCCAGTGTTTGACTGCCATTGCAATAAAAATAAATAAATAAACAAATAAATAAATAGACAAAAATGAAAAATAAAGCTTTTTTCTTATGTTTAAACAGTATTTACTGCATTTCAGTTTGTACCCATTGCTTTTCGTCCTGTCACAAAACACAACTGAGAAGAGTCTGTCTTCATCTTCAGTTGCACCATCAGGTATTATACAAGTAGATAAGAACCCCCTGAGTCTTTTCCAGGCTAAACAGTCCCAGCAGTCTCAGCCTGTCCTTGTATGGCAGATGCTTCAGTCTCTTCACCTTTTTTTGTGACCCTTCACTGGACCCTGGCCATGTCTCTCAGTGGACCCCAGTATGTCCATGTCTCTCTTGTACTGGAGAGCCCAGGACTGGACCCAGCACTCCAGGTGTGGCCTCACCAGTGCTGAGTGGAGGGAAAGGATCACATCCCTCGACCTGCTGGCAACACTCCTTCTAATGAAGCCTTGGACACCATTGGACATCTTTATGGGTGGGGCACATTGCTGGCTCATGGTCAACTTGGTGTCCACCAGGACCCCCTGGGCTGCTTCTGCAAAGCTGCTTTCCAGCCAGTGACCCCTAGTCTGTGCTGGTGGATGGAGTTACTCCTCAGCAGGTGCAGACTTTGCATTTCCCTTTGTTGAACTTCATGGACTTCCTGTCATCCCATTTCTCCAGTGTGCCTAGGTGCCTCTGAATGGCAACACGGACAGCTGATGTAACAGCCACTGTTCCTGGTTTTGTATCGTCAGCAAATTTGCTGAGGGTGCACTCTGTCACGTCATTCAGGTCATTAAAGAAGGTGTTAAACAATGTTGGACTCAGTACTGACCCCTGGGGTTCACCAGTAGGGGCTGGCCTCCAGCTGGACTTTGTGCTGCTGTTTGCAATGCTTTGAGCTGACAAAAGCCTTGCTAAGTCAGGCTAAAAAGTATCCACTTCTTGCCCCTCATCCATTTGAGACAGTTGTCTCATTGTAGAAGACTATGAGAATGATCAGACATCATCTCCCCTTCATAAACCCATATGGACTTTTTCCAATCCCCTTCTTGTCCTCAATAATTTTAGAAATTGTTTTTGGGATTATTTGCTTCACAACCTTCCCAGGGATTCAGGTAGGTCTGGTCGGCCTGTAGTTCCCCAGATCCTCCTTTTTGCCCTTCTTGAAGGCAGGAGTGACATTTGCTGTCTTCCAGTCATCAGGGATCTCCCCTAATCACTGCAACCTTTCAGGGATAACTGTGGCAGAAGAAGAGACTTAACTTCAAGGTTCAAGTAAACTTGAACTTCACTCACAGACTTAACTGCAAGGTTCAAGCAAATGATTTATTTGAAGTTCACTTACAGACTTAACACACCACTATTGCAGGTTTTACAGATACAATGGAGGAATACATTATTGCAATTTTTAAGGCAAGAGTAGCACACTATTAAAACCACAAGCGATTCACACACACCCACAAGCACACACGTATTTACAAACTTAAAGCATAAACAATATTCACTTATCCCTCCAGGTAAGGGCTCTCAACCCCAGGGAAGGTACCTCGATCAGCGTCCTGATCAAGGCAGGGAAGGTTCTCCTTCACAAGCCAACTGTATAGTTAGAGATGTGACTCCCCCATTTCCAACCTGAATCTTAGAGTTTTTGTCCCCTGACTTGTGGAATAGTGTGTATAACTATGTGTGAGTAGATTATGATACATGCCTAAATGGATTATGTATATCTGAATGGAATTTCCCCTTATCTTTCCTTTGCTGGTCTGTGATTGTTTGAATACACAAGGTTGTCATTTGAAACTCAAGCTGAAACCCTCCAGGTCTTTTTTTTTAAACCTTGCTCCCTCTAGCAACTGAATAGTGGTTGGATTGAGACTAAGGGCGTACTATTTGTTAACGGATTTCAAGGCTCAGTTCAGGTTTTGGTTCTTCGAATGGCATAGCTACCACCCTGTTTAGTTTAGGGTTTATCAGACAACCCAGGGCTAAGCTGTCTACACAGCTCCCTGTGAGTCGTCTCTGCAGAGAAACAGGGCAATTCAAGGCTGGGTCACTTTTGTAACCCCCCATGAGTCACCTGTGTGCACTAGACATGGTGAAACTCATTTGTGAACTATGAGCCAGACAATCCACACAATCACCAAGAGTGATTTCACAGTGACCTGGGCCAGCTCCCTCAGCAGTCACGGGTGCATCCTATGAGGTCCCAGGACCTTGTGTATGTCCAGTTCATTTAAATGAATGACAATCCCCCTCCAGCAAGGGTAAGTTTTCTTTGCTCTAGATCCATGTCTGTTGGTTTTAAGTGACTGTTCTTTAAACTTTACATTAACTTTGTGAGGGGATTTAGTCAATAAGACTCATGAAGTTTAATAAGCACTATGAGGCAAAACCCCTACATCACTCCTTGAAAAATTGCCATTAAAATGTAGTGATACTACTTTTGTAATTTTTGGACTGAAAAGTTAAGAATTACATGAATACAAAGGATTTTTGTGGGAAGAGTAGGAGGAGACAGGTAGGCTGAACATTAATGTAATGGTTTGAAGAAACTGATGACCTAAAACGTCCTTCATGTGGAGCTAAACAGTTCAAATCATTCAAGTCAGAATATACTGTTGAATAAAAGTTGCATCAGTGACCTTTATGAAAGGGTCTTTTCTTACTTCTCTGAGATAAGCAAAAAACTGTTGTAAATGGTGCCTTTGTTGAAGGTCCCCCAAACCTGTTCCAAACCAAAAGTGAGCAAGGTATGAGGACAGAGTTCTTTTTGAGACCTGTACCTCCAGGAACAGGTCAATGCAAACTACTGGATTTGTGCAGATCTGGCTCCCTTGCATGCTAGAAGAGTTTACTGAGAAAAAGAAGGCTTCAGTTTGTACTGTCATCAAAATGTCATCTTCTGCAAATACTAAGATTTTTAAAAGAAACAGGGAGTTATTTTGAAAAAATGTCTTTTAAATATAAGGAATTGCTTAAGACCAGGTAAAAAAATGAGTAACTCAAGCTTGAAGAGTTATAAAAAAGCCTATTCCAAACAAGAAGAACAGAATCAGCAATATTATAACAATAAAGTTGCCAATAAAATAAAACTTCTGTGCATCTGTTAATGCCAAAGGCATTATCTTATGTGTAATGAAAAGCCATCACATATGTGCTAGACATGAAATGAGACTGGACAAAGCACTGGAAATATAGTGCATAGGCAAAGATGAGGGACTAGATGTAACTTCACTGTTTGGATTCAGCTCTGTTCTTCCTTTGCATTTAGGCACACCACCGACTGCCGTATGGTACATAGCTCAAATTAAAATGAAGAGTGAGGAAAAGTTTGATCCATACCAGCTGGCAAAGAGTTGGTTTTTGCCAACTTTAGTAGGACGTGCAGGAGCTGTGTTGGGATTTAGTGGCTCTGCAAAAATATCTGCATGCTGAAACATCAACTCTCCATAGTTATCTGCTTCTGCTGGGTGTTACCTGTCCGGAAACACATGTTCACCACCCAGAAATGTACTTTACTTTGATACAGTTCAGGAAGGAGTGTGCTTTGGGGAGAAGGAAAGCCGGAAATGATCTGGGAAACAGTGATAAATGTTGAAATCAGCCATCAAATCTACGTACATATAAATATAGTCAGTGTGAGATCAGGAAACAGGAAATGTGCATGGTGTTTATTACCCACACACAGAAGTGAGACCAGCTGGCTACATGTCCTGGGGTGGTCAGGATAATCCTGTAATTAACATTGCACCACAATGGGGAAAGAAAAAAAAAAAAATCCCGCTAGTCATCTCATACTTGAGGATGGAGGTGTGGAGGAAGAGGGCAGCGAACAGCATTTAAAGACCATTAGGAATTTTTGAGGAACTTAACTCCATGCCGTGTTCACAATGCAGTATTCCTGTGCACAGGCACATCCTTGAGCAGTCCAGAGAGCTTCCAGTGGTCCTGCATCAGGACATTCTGTTTCTTAACTCCAGAAATACAAGATTACAAACTGTATTTCTCTTGGAAGCCAGGAGATGCTACTGTAGAAATGTAACATGAGATGTAATGCTGCTGGTGCCTGGAGGCAACAGAGATACATGAATATGATTTACTCTTCAAAATTTTATTTTTATCCTACCACCCCTCACTGTGAAAAGTAAAGGATTTCTGAGATCACAACACAATAGCCAAATGGATGGAGATCACTGGAAGGGAGGAGCCCTTTTGTAGGGATGGCAAAGGCAAAATTCCTCTGGAAGACGCAAAACTGCAAAAAAATTTGGACACTTTTTTTTTGAGTGTGCAATGGATATTATATGCCCTCCAGTTTCTAAGAAGGCTATTTTCTTCAACTTCTTTTAAAATTTAATATGATCAGATAAATCTGTTTAGAGAAGGAGCTAAGGTGTTATCTTGGTTATACACTTGCAGAACTACTAACAGGTCATATCCTTTCCTCCTTCATTCAAAGACACACAGGAATGTTGCCACTGAGCAACAGAACAACTTGGTTTTGGTTAAGGACCAGTTCACCATGGACATATTACTTGCTTCCACTGATTTTTGCTAGCTATAAGAGAGAGTAGTTTGATGGCAGGGCTGTGCGTAGGGGTAGGCATGTGTGGGTCCAATGACTCATGACAACTGAGCCTTACGTGCAGTATTTTAAAGTGAAAAACTCAGCTCATGCAAAAATGGTCATGCTCTTGCCTGTTCTTGTGAGGCTGCTGTGAGTTCACTGTCTCAAAACACAGATTTCTGTAAAACATAAAATATTAATGATTATTAATCTATCACAGATCAGCACTACAACGCAGCCTCCCTGGTTTGACTAACCAAAGCTCTGCAAACGAGAAGGAGGAATAAAGTTTCTGATTTTAGACATGGAAAGTCTTCCTTCTCTGTCTAGTGGGTTTTAGCTTAGCCCCAGATGTTACTCAAGAAGAATCACAGTCCAGCACCTCTGCCACTGAGCAGCAGAAGAGCTGGTGTGAAGATACTAACTCCAAAACCCTCAAATCCATAATAAATCTCCCCCCCCCCTCCCTCCCCCTTGAGGGTAGGACAGTGAAAGTATTGGCAGCTTTTGCAGCTGATATCCCATGCATACACTTAAAATCACCAAATGATATTTCACTTGGCCCTGTCTGACAGTGGAAAGCGTAGTGGGCAGACCCCTGCAGCCTACATCTTTTGGGGTTTCCCTCTAGTCCCTCCATCTACTCCCACAGAAGACATCCATTTCGCTATCTGCCAGTCCCTCTGGGTGCTGCATTTGTGCCAGACTGTTCGTGATGTGAATGTCAAAGACATGTCATTGTAACCAAGAGTGAATAAACAGTGCATGAATTCTCAGTGATGTTTCACCTACATACCATAACGGGGGCATGAGCCTTGAAAAAGGCTGTGCCGTACTCTACTCTGCTCCAAGTGCCTGCTAGCTTAGCAAGAGTTAGAGGGTTGAAAAATTCCCCTTGTCCTTTCAAAGCACCACTTTTGTTTTAATCTTAAAATAGCCCCCAGTTAATCTGCATCTCCCAAAAGGGAGATGTTTGCAAATGGCTCCCTGCCTGCAGCCTCGCCTGTACAGACCAAAGCCTTCATTCACCCAGCCAAGGCAAACGGGTTGCAATTCCCTTTGGATTTCATCCACATATCTTCTTAATTGGCAGGAGAGATTGCCGCTGAGTGGTGTGAAGGACTCTTTCCTTCAAGGGGCTGATTGTGCTGCCTCCATAGGACTACCCACACCTGCCAGCCGGCAGAGCAAGAAGCCAGCATTGGTCATCGTCAGAGATGAGCCTCCTGCCTGGGTAGAATACAGTGCTTTAAAGAGCACATTGGGAAAAATACATGGTATGTACTTGAATAGAGCATTATTTTTTTGCAGCAAGCCCTATTGCACTTTGCACTCAAAATGAGTCGACAATTGCAATGCGATGTCCTTCTCTTTCTTGATGGGCTGCAGTGTGGACTAAATAGTGAGTATTTAATGCTACTTGGCCAGGGGTGTCATCAAGGGATTACAGCCAGAGAAAAAGGGCCCAGCTAGTGATGAAGTATCAGAGATCAGAACTTTGTCTTCCACGTGTATCACCCATAACAGCACCCCTTACATGTCACCTGTCTCCAGGATGATAACTACAGGAGAGGAGGTTTGTCCATAGGGATATAACACCATGGGGGAAAACAAACCAGGGGAAAATACTCAGTGGCATCTGTTTCTCAACTTGAGGGTACTTACCAGCAGTGAATGTGGAAAGACACGCTGGTTGGCAGCAGTCAGTTCTTGCTCTTAGGACTGTAACGTGCAATGCACAATAGCAACTCTTTTAAAGCCGATGCAGCTGTTCAGCTCCATCAAGCACCTACTGAGTTGAAGGGTAGGCGCTTTATTTGAACACTACAGCCTCAATTTTAAAAGGCAAATGAATTTTCTGAATTGTGCAAAAGTGTTAGCGAGTCATACAAATGGCATACATGAGTTGGTCATGATAATTTGAATACTTAATTTGGATACCTGTTTTCTTAATTAAAAAAAAAAAGAAGACGACAAAAAAAAGCCCTGTACTCCATCTGTCTCTAACTAGCTGGTCATTTTCAGTCTGTCTGCATGTCCATAATAGAACAGGAGCTTGGAAGGCAAGTACAGGACTGATGAGTTTTATAACACTAAATAGAAACAAGCAAATAATTTATACAAATTTATACATCTGACTGGCAAATTTCTTATTTCAGCCATTCATAAAATTCCTGCAATCATTTGTCTTTCCGGGAGAGTTTTTCCCAGATTGTTCCTGTGTGTAATTCTTACTTTGCACTTTACCTGACAGCATGTAGTTGAAGCTCTGTAACTTTAGCAATGTGAAGTTCAGATTGTCCTGTTAAGCTTTTGTCAGGTGAACAGGCATTGACTGAGGAAGGTTAAAGCTAGCTCAACCCATCCTCTAAATTCTCTGTCTAAACATACTAGTGCAGGGCTGAAAACTAGGGCTTGCCAGGTAGCACACAGTCTCGAATCTATGTGTCTGAATGGTTTCTAGCATGGTCCAATGCATGGTGCAATGCTCAGGACCTGCTTTCACCTGCCTTGCTAGTCATGCTGTAGCAATGTTGATGTCTAGCTAGGCTTTGAATGGGTAACAGAAAGGGACCCCCCACCTGGCAGTCAATACCCATGCCAGTGGCCATCAAGCAGCACAGATGGCAAGTACTCCTCAAAGCAACCCCCATGCTGACCAAAACTTTGCTGAAGGAACAGTGCTGTATTTTAGTATTCGTGTTTAAACAGAGGAGATGTCATTCTTGTATCTACAGCCTCCATGTTTTGCCACATGGTCACTGCTGAAATTGATATGTGCAGCTGTGTCCCACCACCACAGAAAAGATTTCATATTTACAAGTTCAGTCTTTTTGGTTACTTGGAGATACTCACTTAAAATTTGTACCTTCCTGCAGTAATCTGAGATAGAACATCCACAATGAGCAAACACTGAAAGCAGGGAAAAGCACTGAAAACAAAACTAATGTAAAACATCCATGGACACTTGAGAGGAATGTTGGCCCTATCCATCATGATGATAGAACACTCATTCTTGTAGCAGGAGATAAAGCTCTCACATCTCAGAGGATGAATACTGAAAATTCTTTGACTTCCTGGTGCAAGCAAGATCTCTCTAGGACAACTTGAGAATTATCAGAATACTGCTGAAGTGTGTTGTGCTATTTGATCACTCACCCCAGAAGCATTAAATGAAATGTAAGGTATGATAGGGTCCCAAGCAGGCTCATTGTGCAAGAGAAAATTTTATCCAAAGACAATAAAAGCTATGAATGCCTGGAAAAAAACCCTGCTGCATAGTTTGTTCTCTGGACTGGATGTAATTCTATAGAAATGCAGCAGTCTGGCCAAGAGAAAATTAAGGAAATTAGTTTTGGTGGAGTATAGGATTTTTTGTTTTGTTTTGTTTTAAATCAGAGAACATTATGTCTTTGCAAATGAAGTATTCAGACAAGAAATTCAGAGCTGGGAAAACAGATATCTTGAAAGATGAGCCCTTCTTAATTAAATAGGATGTCAGCTATTGAAAGAATTATTTTCTAAAACTAGTTTTCCAGCTGTGACTTTTTTTTCTTGTACCATGCTGCCTAGTAGACAAAAGTGGGAAAGAGGATCTAGTCACAGAATGTCCTTTTCAGCAAGCCCAGTGGTATAACTTACATATGGGTCTCACCCCAACTGCGTGGTTTCAGTGAAATTAATCACAGCACATACAATTCGTACTGGTGTTTGAAGACCTCTGTCCTACATTATATACTCACTCACTGGGAATTAGCTGTTAAGGAAGAAGGGTGAAGGCAGGAACCTAGACAACAGAAAGGAGGGACAAGATTTAGAAATGCAGCTCTGTCACAGCAAAGACAGGAAGCTTCTTGGTAATTGGCCAATCCCCTGGTTTCAGCTGTGGTTAAAAATCACAGGAAGTTCACTCTAATAAACTTAGGTAAAAAATTATATAGTATGACAACACAATTCTATTGAAAAGCATGGGCAATACAATAAACCCAGACAGTAAAGCTCTATCAAACTCCAATTGTAATGATCCCATCATGTCCATCTTGTCTTAGTACTGAGTTACTGCTCAATCTATGCTAGCACATCCATGCAGACAGCATCTGATGGTGTCTTGATTCACAATGCTGGAGGACAATGCTCTCATCCGTGCTTTCTTCTTAACCTCCCTGGACAGGTAGTTCCAGATGAACAGTTTAATATCATAGACTACTACCATAGTTTCCTTGCAGTTTTGGGGAAAATTGCATTGCACTTGTCTCAAAGGTGAAAATCTTGCTTTATTAAAAACCAGTGGGAGTTTGCCATTAGCTTGAATATAGCAGTTTGTCAGACCATACCTTTCACCGTAACATTTTCAGGCAACGTCACAATACTTTGCAACTGCAGCTCCAAACTCTACTGAAGATATTTACATATTATGCAGTCTGTAATCTCATTACTAATGTTATATGTGCAGATAGCCAGGTATGAAGACTGAATAACCTGGCTAAATTCCACATTTGAATATGCCTTCTCAAGCTTAATAACAGTAATTTTATATGGTTGTATTTAGTGTCGGCTGGAGCATCCAAGATGCACCCATCCATTAACATGTTAACATCTGAAACTTAGGCTGGAATAAAAACCACTGTTATTTCAGCCCATTAAATTATGCATTTCATAATTCAAAATTTAATCTTTTCTCTATTCCTTTACTACAAACATTCAAAATAACTGAAAGAAATGCTACTCAAACATGAAGACAAACATCATAAATGCCTTCAAATATTTGTTGCCTTTGTCCAATTTTAACTGTTTTGAATGAATGACTAAAGGTGAGAGATGGATAGACAAGAAATTGCTGCTTTTTCTTTCCCAGTACTAGACTACAATTCAGCAAACCAAAACAATTTATTTGTCTTGCTGAGTGACTTCTCCACTTGCTCATAAGAGTATCTGTTATTCACTATCTAAAATATTTATTGAATAAAGATTACTGTGGGCCACAAGGGCATGTGGAAACTTTCAGCTGTTGAGAAGAAAGAAAAAAGACAGTGAAGAATAAAAATTATATTTTTGTAATGAAAGTCTTTAACCTAAATTCCCTCCGCTAATAACATGTAGGAAAAAAGTTAGTGAGTACTTCTATTGTTGTGCCAGACTCCGTGGGTGGTTAATCCTTATTTGAATTCTGATTCAGTTTTAAATGAGTGTAAGGAGGGTGGAATATTGGACTAGAACCATTTGTAGTGAAATAGAAACTCTGGAGCAGGCTTCATGCAAGGACATCTGCAAGTGCCTTTATCTGGCTGCAAAAAAAACATTTATTCTTATAAAACATTTTTTTTACTTTTAATTTTTTCTTCACTATATACGGTGATTATTCTAGAATGGCACAGAAGCCTAAATACATTACTTCTTAAAAGAAACATGCCTGTGCCATAAGCAGTCAGTGTCAAGACAAAAGTGTTTGGAGTCATTAAGCACATTTTACATTTCTCTCTTGCTTGCCCCTACTTTGTGTGGGGGTTGGAAAAGAGAGACACTTTGACACAGTTGCAATTTCATGTTTAAAAAAAAAGGAAAAAGAAAGGAAAATAAATCGCTTTGAGTCCAATGTCTTAGTATTATAACTATATGAAGGAACAGCAATAGTCAGTGTGGTATCAAATTTCTTACCCACTGAGTTTTGATGCATGCAAAATCTTTACTACATACATATCACATTCTGATGGTCTCCAAAACACAGCAAGCATAACAGTGCAGTTCACAAACTGCCTGAGAAGTTAGTACACTTTCCTAAACAATACCCAAGGATAGCAAAAACTTATGCTCAGCATACTCTAACTGATGAAGCAACCTAAAGAAAAAAAGGACAATCTTACTCTTTAGCCACACTGTTTTCAAACAATGTGGGGTTAACACAGGAAAAAAGAGTAAGGTAAAAAAAAATGAATATGAAAGAGTATTTTAAGTTTGGCAGGGCTCTTTTAAAGGTGAAGTTTGGGAACAGCAGTCTCATCTAATTTTTTTGTGCTATGGTCAATCAGACTGTAAAAACAAATCAACTAGCCAACCAACAAATACAATCCACAAATTGTATGTTTCTGCTTGTAAAGTAGATAAATGCATGGACAAAACCCTGATGTTTCATGCTGCAAGAAGACTCAGCGTATACTCGGTAATGTGCATACAGCCTAGTTTTGAGAGCCACTGAACATCCCATTGAAACCTGCTGTAATTTACATGAATGGAAATTACAGGTGTCCAACCCCTATAGTCATTTGGGCCTGCAGCATGCTCCCATTGTGCAGCATTTACTGTAGAGCATCATCAGGGTAGACCGCTCATTAGGATTATGAGACAGTTCAACCTTACAGTGAACATGTCATTTGCTTAGGAGGACTCTACAGCAGCAGCTTCTCGCATCACGCATGCATTCATTAGGCTACTCTTTTTATGGTAGACAGTGTAAAGCTAAAGGTGAATCTCAGGAGATCCTCATAATGGGCATGATGCTGGGGAGAACATGACCTGGAAGAAAATGACGTTGCTATTTCTTTTTTTTTTTAAAAGAACCTCATTTCATCAGGACAAAAACGTGTAGGTTTCTTTATTCTCCAGCCTCAGGCACAACGTGGCCCTAGGGCCTATGACACAGCTGCATTGCATCAGACCCCAAATGCAAAGACAGCCCAGCAGAGGTGTCCTTGCCTTCCAGGTGCCACACAGCGTGGCCATATATAAACCCACCACACAGAAACAGTTGTGTGTAAGGCAGGAGTATCCTGTCAGGGACACATGCACCTCCTCAAGCCGATGACTAAACCTGAAGGTGCCAGGACATGGTCCTGCATGCAGACCACCAAAGCAATCTGTAGGGAAACTGAACTGCACCCTGGCTCTGAGCAGGTTCCCTTGCTTGCCCCACTCCCAAACCCTCTCTCTGGTTCCAGGATTTCCAACCAGGGGTCTTTCTTCCCATAATTGATCGTGCTGACCTCAGCTCTTTCTTGCAGCCTAAGGACCATCTGTATCTGCCTTTGTCTCAGCTCTTATCTTGGCAGTCCCCGGTCCCTCATCCTCACCCTGTAGCCCACCAACTGGAGTTTCCTGTTTTCCACCCCTGCTCGAAGCAATCTCTGCCTTATCTCCCTGCTGGTTTCATTCTCAGCTCCATCTGTTCATTTGACATTTATGAACCTCATCAAGCATTTGTTTTCAAACCCATCCAAATTTAAATACCTTCCATTGTATTTGTGCTCGCTCGGTTCTCACATTTGTCACTGGGATGATAACTGTGCTGAATAACCTAAATTTGGTACTGACTTAGGCTTCCGTCCTTTTCCAAAAGCCTGCCATGCTTTCAAAGCCTCACAATGAGGTCCCCATGGCTAAAACATTCCTTTTCTGTGCTCTGTGCCTGTCAGGCATTCTCCAGATGCATGAAACTTCTGATGTAAACAGAGATCCTCATCCTGCCCCCTATCCTCTCCCAGCCATAAAATATATTTCTTCATCTTCAAACATCATCCGAGTTTGTCATACTCCTTCCTAGTTTCATGCATTTAGTGGCTGACTTTCACTCCCGTGAGAAATATTTTTTTACTGTTCCACGCATCTCTAAATTCAACAGGAAACCTTTCCTTCTACTTTGCCTGCCTTCTCAGTAGGGAGGACAGGTTTGAAAAGAGGCTTTTTGAAATAAAATAGCTCCCTCCTCACTAATGTTTATATCTCTTGGCTGCTTTATTCTCATCTGAAATGTCTCATTCCTCCATAATTTTAGCTGTAGTGAAGTGTCACATAGATAAAGGCAGGAAGGAAACATAACTAGCTTAATTTATCCTTATTTTTATCTCAACTAAATCTGACTTAAATCCCTCAGTTATTAAACCGGCTCCATTCCAAGTATGCCACCTGCACAGGATACTTTGAGAAATATGCTGCAATCAGAACTCCAGCTCAGGAGCTGAAAGTTAAAAAAAACCAAACAAACCAAATGCCGCAAAACAAACAAAACCTCGAAAGTAAAATAAACACTTCAAAATTGCAAACTAACACTGAGATCCTAACTTTGTAGATCATCATTTAAAACTCCTTGCTCTCCAGTCACATTACCCTAATATCCACAGAAAATCCATACCTCACTGCTGTGAGGTTGGTTTGATGTAGGTTTTTTTTTAATCCATAGGTTCTCTTTTTATTTACTGAATCTCATCCTAGTATCTTAGCTTAGAGTCTTCAGCAGCAGGCAGGTGTCCTTCTGACTACAACAGCTACCAACCTTTCCTTTCATTTCTAGCCTTCAGATATTTAGTTTCCTGTATTCACCACTAATACCTGCTTTGATCTTATCCAAAAGATCCTATAGATGAACACTTTTCCTTCCCAGGTACCTAGTAATAGTTCAGATAGGTTTAGTGGATATTTTTAACTTAAACTGAACCAGTTGAGTTCCATTATCAGCTCCATTGCTCATCACTGAATTTTATTTAAGATATCTATATCTCATTATTTTTCAGGACTGTAATCTTCAGCACATAAATCATAACTCCTCTCATCTATGATTTCCCAACATGCTGTCTTACTATCAAAAAACTTTTCAGTTAAAGATGTTTTTCTCCTACTCTCATATTTTGCAGCTTAGCCCATAAAATGATCAAAACACAGCCAAAGAATTTTCAAAACATCTCTAAAAATCAATGAAGATCATTTTGCCAAGCCTTGGAATAAAATGATGATTGCATTAGATATTGCTATGCTAGGACAAAACCCTGGCCCATCTTATAAAGTCAAAGGAACCCATAAAACTGTAGAACATTAATTAACAAGAGTATCTTTCTGAAATGAAATATGACAAAGAACCACAAGAGAAAACAGAGGCAATGCTGTAGCTCTGAACTCATGACCAACATGTGATCAATTAGCAACACCTGTATTACTATACAGCTATCTCAGAGTTGACTTCTGACTTTTCCAGGGCATAACATGGGGCAGCAGGATAGATTTGTGCAATTAAAATGTAAACACCTGTGCTGACTTTTAAAGACCAGATGTGCTTCTATTAAACAAGCCCTGAGGTTTGCTTAAAACTAACACCTGCTTTCCAGTTACATACAGTCACTGGGGTTTCTGTGTTTAAGTATATTTTAAATTTTGAATGTCTTTGGTTCTCTTTGCACAGGAAATGCCTGTATTTTGGCACTTCTTTGCAAGCAAGGCAAATTACCTTGTCTGCATGGTATGTTCCAAATTTCATTCCCACCCTTCATCTTACTCCCGAGGTTCTCTCCTGGATGTTGTAAAATAGCCAAGAGCTAAGAGCTGCCCACTGTGCTGTCCCTCAGTGCTTAATTCTTTTGATACCTTCAGCTACAATGAACAATGACAAAAATGAAAGTGAGCCTCTAATAAGCCAGCACAGTCATTAAACTACAGCATCCCTTAGGCCATGACAAAAATAGCAAACTTAGTCAGTATCTCTACTCTAGTTTCTCTTGGCACTTTGAAGACACACTCATGGGCTCTGCCTGGCAACTCCCTGGTTTATAACAACACAGATTTGACTTTGGGGCTAAGCACATATGCATCCTCTGACTAGGGACTCCCTCGTGCCATCTGTTGTGTACCAGCTGTACTGTCCCAGCATGCACTAAAAAAGCCCACACGGTTTGTGACTTGTAGGTAAGACAATGCCAACAGCTGCCTTCTGGTGAGAAGATTCATAATTAGAGGAACAGCACTGTCCACAGATCCATATAGTGAGCTAATAGCATGCCTCCGTTGTTCAACTTAATAAATCTCAGGGTCTGCACCCATACTGGACTTAGCAATATGTTTATAATTTTTGGCAGCTAAGAAATTAGCCAGATGATATCTTGGTCAACATCTCTTACAGGTGTTAGAAGAAATGATGATTTCACTGTAAATCACAGTCTGCTTCCTTTCCTCTCAGCCTTTGTCAATGACAGCTGATAGAGACAACAGTTCTAAAAACATCAGGTTTTGTACTCAAGGGCCTCAGCTAGAATAGGGAGATGCTTGATTTTAGTGTGTTTTTAATGTCTAGTGGGATCTAGGATCTAGGTGAAGGACAAGAAAACAGGACTTTTTTTTTTTTTTCCTTTTTTTTTTTTTTTTTTTACAACAGTGTTATCTGCTCAGTGCTAAGCTCTGCAAGCATCACATGCCACCTGACCTAGCAAGTGATCTAATACAACAGAGCAGAAATACTCTACCTCAGTGAGTGAGCAGCCAGCACTTTACAGGGTCTGCCCAGTGGCAGGGAGATAACTGGAAAATAAAGCTGCAGCTGTATTCATTAAGGCAGGATAAATTGTTACATGGAAGCAATTTGCTAGGGACTTTCATGTTGATGAGAAAAGCAGAAGTGGCCTTGACTTACAACAGAATGGGCTCCTCAAGGTACTTGTCTCCAACTCACTAAGGCATTTGTCACTGTCTAGGTCTTCATTAGTTTTCAAACCATCTTCATTCTTATTCTAACTCCTCCTTTCATTGTTCTGCTCAAACAAAAAAACCTGTGTTTAAGCACAACCTAGAACCAAATAACTTCTGAATCTGCAGGAACTGTTGTATCTCCAGGACACCAAAACAATGTGTGACTATTTTTATCTGGGTGCCTGTGGTGAGAACAGATATTTGATGATTTGCCTGGAGCACTGGAAGTCTCAGCGTCAGCTTTGGAAGTGTAAGATACACAGAGAGTGAGGAGAGGGACATGAAATGTTCAAGATGTGGCAGACTGGCCTTTTGCAGTGACTGGTGGAGCTAATGGAGAAGTGGGTCATTCAATTACCCAAAGGTATTCAGCTTGCAGGAGCAAGAGGGGAGCTTACACCAGCCCTTGATGTAAAGACTGAGCATAGGCATGAAAAAATTATGATTCTTAGTCTACAGTATTTTCAGAAGGACTGAGTTCACAGCTATTGGACTTCTCCAAATTGGCAGGTTTTTACCAATTTGATCATATCTAGAAAGCAAATAAATTACACACCTCAGTAGCATTTAGAGAATTCCAGTTCTTTCTGCTAGTATGGAAGATGCACAGACATATACACATGGTGTATGCATGCATGCATTTATACATACTTGAACACACAGACACACATGTATGAGAAAAAATGTGGAGCTAATAATGAATTTAATTCTGCTGCCTTTCTCTTGTTTTTAATGAGGTTCTCTGGTATGAGCATGGAAAGCCTCAGAAACACAGTATACATCAAAGGAACAAGAGGAGACATTTTGTTGGTATTTTGATAATGTAAATCATAGAAATTTGGCTGAAAGAATCCTTTATTCTCTTAACATAAAAGCCCCTTTTTTTCTGCACTGTCATCTGAATCTGTGACTGGTGAGCACTGTGCTATTCATTTGGATTAAATGCCCAGCATCGCTGTGTCTTGTTTTGCTATCTTCAGTTCACAGTTATAGGGAAAAGGTGTTCAAGGATTCAGTGCAACGATTCAGATTGTCCTTTACCATGGAAGCACCTGAAGAAGCAGAGGGAAACTTACCTCTTCTGTCTTCCTCTAGCAGCAAGGGCCGGGGGCCAGCCCCAGTATCAAGCAAGCTCTGCCAGGACCCTTCCTGCCGCTTTTTTCAAGACATTTTTCTTCAGCAGCATCCTGCTGCTCCTGAGAGCACGGTGCAGTTTGTGGTGAAGTACAGCATGCGTGCTCTCCCGTGGGCAAGACACTGCAAACCACCAATGTTGCACACGACTCCCTCCTGCGTCCCCACAGGGCAGAGGCATAAAAGGAGGGAAAACAGATGAAGAAATAATTCAGAGAAGCAGTTTAGCCCCAGTACTATGCAAAGGGAGAAAACAGTCACATGGAGAAGTTCTTCGTTTGCAGAAAGCAAATTAATTCCAGAGATGCAAGTAGCATCTGGGGCTGCAAATTGGTATGTGCATGCAGAAATTAGCTGGTGGAGGCCAGGTTTTCCAAGATGTTTAGGCAGCCACAGATGCAGACAGACATGTAGCCCCGGATCCTCGGAAATATTTAGGCACCTATCTCCAGTAAAATTAAAGGAACTTAAGTGGGTGTCAGCATCTAATTAATTTGTATGGTTTTGGCCCTTGTGAGATTTGGAGGGGTTTAAGGCCCTTATCAGATTCCTCAGGTACCTGAATACCTTTACAGATCTGTCCTCACATGCCTACTAAAGATGGGAAACACAGTCAATGCTGTTATTTCACTTCCTCCAACCTGTGTCGACAAGTCTTTTCTTGACAATTTAAGCCCCAAACTTACATGACTGTAACAAATTCTGACTGAATTGCTGATAGGCTGGTCCCTTTTAACCTCCAGATTTTAAATTGGTTCTTATATGAGAGTTACTGGCACCAGTCCAATAATTTTTCCTTCTGGATCTCATTTCACTCAGTAATATTCCTTCATCTCTTATTTTTGCCTACAGTATTCAGGTCAGGGCTGGATAATCTTGCTCTATTTTTTGAAAGTAACCATTTATTACATTTTTTTTAAAAGCCAACAAACATGCGTAAAACACATTCAGACATCTGGGTCTGACAACAAGAAGCCAGTGCTGCCTTATGGTGACAAGTAATTGTCACAGATCTATCTTACAGCACATATCCTAGTGTTCAGCGTGTCCTCCAACATGCATTAGCAGTTCAGCGCCATTTTATCCTTGCCATTAGAGCTACACACAGCAGCATTTCCTAGCTAGGTCTCACCTTTCTCATTTTGTTTCCAGAATAACTTCAGCTCTCCAGTCATCTGTGATTATATTCAATGATCTACTTTGCTTTTTTTTTTTAACCACTGCCAAAATTGGCATTTTGACAGCCCAGGAAAATGAAGTCCTCTGTTCAGGGAACAGCTACAAGTGCAGGCAGTGCTGCGAGTTATCCCAGCCTTACTCAGCCAGTATACCCCAATCTCCACCGGAGAAACTGCTTTCAGCTGTAAGAGTCTTTTTCTTTACTCAAATCATTCAGGTCTTGTATTCCCCTGTAAGGCAGCCTGCAAGCACGGACTGGTTAATGATGACTGGCTGCAGTGGTATCTACCTGGCAGCAACTTGACCACCACCTCATTTTGTAGAGGCTGTTGGACCAATGTCAGACAGAAATATGATTTTTTGTCACAACTGCCTTAAGTTGGATTTGAATCAAGGACCTGGAGATGAAAGGCAGGATTTTAGCCTCTTAAGGTATTCAGTATACCCATCTTACTCTCTCTGCTTTTAACTACGTACTTTTTAAAATCTTCATTTATTTTTTTTTCATTCCTGTTTCAAGCTTTTGTTTGTCTTGCTTGAACCAGAATTAGGCTGCTTTACAGACCAGAAGCCACTTACTCCAGGATCTCTGTAGCACCTTTCATGTACTCCCCTCTGCTCTTGTTGTTACCACCCTTTCCACAGACAGAAAGAGCTCCATGTCTTTTCTGTCCTCTGTCTATCCTCTCTTAATATAAAATGTCCCATAATGCCAGTGGGTTTGGTGTTAGTGCGCACGGTTTCTTGAGTCTGAGTCTGTCTGACAATGCTAATAAACTTCCTGACCATGGGGAAGGTCAGACGGTATTTCTTCTTCTTCTGCTTGAAATATGTGCCGTAAAATTAAATTAAATAAATATTGCCTGTGTCAGTAATAGATGGTTTTAATGGCACACTTAGCTATACTGAAGTATAATTTAACAGCAGTGGAAGCACTTACAGCATCCAACCTTATTATGAAATAAATTCATACCCATCATAATGGTGTGACATTGAATCCTTTAGGCAGGGTCCTCCCCCATTGTATTTTTCTATAAACGCCTCACATACCAAGAAACAGCTTCTAAAATTCACTGGCTTTGTTTTTTTCTGTATGCAGTAAGAACACTATCAGACAAGATGATTTTGACCACTCTTTGTCAACACCCCATTCCAAGTTAAGTGAACCGGTGATATTTACGTTTTTCTCTACTAGTTACAATCTAGAAAAAAAATAAATTCAGCAATGTATTTCAATGTATCCAACCCATTAAAAGCAATTAGTATTCCCTCAGTTACCCAGCTGTAGCTTGGCATCTTAAATATGTACGTGTGACTCCTGAACTCTCCTGATCACAGTAACCTATTACAAGCCGCTAAAACCAAGCACTGTGATAGGGTGTCAGAGGGCTGTTAGCAATTTAAAAACAAACCCTGTGATGTCTGGCTGAACATGCTGTCTTTCTGGTGGAGATAATTTATGGTTTGTTTTCATTTCTTCACTGAACTGCCATGATCTAACCTTTGTGACCTCTCATTTATGGGATTTGTGGTAGTTCAAATCATCATCTGCATTCATAAATGCTCCCACAGGTAATGACACAAAGCAATTCAACAGGAATTTATTGAGGAATTTTGATTAAAACCGAGTCCTAAAGATGTGAATGAACTGACCTCCACAAAGTTTTATTTGAGAAGCAAAGTTTCTTGAATCCTAAGGCTTCTAATATTTTCCAAAGAATGTGACCACATTAAAAACTTAATTAGTCCCTAAAGCTTAAGAATCATTCACTTACAGACATTATTTTATTTTTATGCATGATGCCAGGTTAGCATAAAGTACTTTCACAGTAATTTTCCTTTAGAGTTCTTTTTTTCCCTTCTTTGAGGTTTTCCTTTGAGGTTTATGTAGAATGTGTGTGGGTACTGCAACTGTTTTATCAATCATATTTAATCATTCCTTTTTACAATGTTATGCATATGCTATAAACAAAAAAAACCTATTGATATTAAAAAAGGAACAATTATTGTTTGCAAACTATGACTATTATTATTATTGTACCGGTAGAATACATGACAAAGGATTTATTCATTGTTACAGGCTTGCAATAAGATTTGCTTCATAAGGAGGCAGACTGTTTCATATCAAAGTTAGGTGGTATTATGGAAGGATAGAGAGCAGTTTTTCAATGTTATCTCTTCGAAGATATCAAAATGCTGGACAGGAAATATGTTTTAAAAGATAGTATTTTATATATTTCATAGATATAATAGAGTGCTGTCCTTGTCTTGCTTGCTTTGTTCCCATCTAATATCTGAGACTTAATGTTTATATCATCTTAAATCATTTCCAATCTATTAATATACTGCATTGATCTACCATTCATCTGATTGTTGAGAGGAGGACATTAATGGTTTCCATTAGTCCATTTTCTAATTTCCATGTGTTCTGATGATAATAAATCTTCGCTTCATCCATTTGCGAGGAGCAGCCAGTTCCAGGAGAATGGGCTGCATTGCAGATGATGGAGGTTTCTAGATGAAGAAAAAAAGCAAGGAGCAATGATTGTCTCCGCAGCAGGGAGAGTGGCAGGTTCTTTTGCAGAATCCACTCATGAGAAAGATGTGCAGGCAGGCAAGGAGGCTCAAGCTACAGTATGTGACTTGAAACCTGAGGACCAACATCAGTCTTGTAAAATCAGAGAGGGGGCGAGGCATAAGGCTTGGTATCAAGGCTCAGCAGCACAGCTCCCAGGCGCGAGGCAGCTTGAATCTAGGCCACTCCGACTGGGGAGAGTGACCATACACCTGCCTGAAAACTAAACCCCAGGGAGCATGACTGTGATTCTTTGTGTATTTGCACTCCCAATCCATTCTCATATGGTTGGCTTTGAACTGTCTTATTCTCTGAGTAAAACTGAACTTTAACATTTTGCACAATTCCTGAATAATTTCTGAAGAAAAGAGGTGGGCATGAAGCTGAGTTGAACTAAATGTATGAGGATGGCGTCGATTTCACAGACTGAAAGAATAAACCCTGCATGTATTCACAGACATGCTCAGCACCAATACCATTAAGAAATCTTCCTCGCTCTTTCTTTGCCCCTCGAACTTGACCTAGGTAACTTCACTCCTTGGCTTCCCTGCCAATAGCATTGCAAAGGCACTACTTACCTGCCACTGTTCAGAAATCTTCATTTCCATCCTGAAACTTCAACATTGCGAAAAAGCATTACATTTTGAAGCACAGAGTAGAAACTTTGACATGTCCTGCGAAGCAAAACAGCTAGGCAAAAGAGTCATTTTGAAAAAAATGCAAACATTTCATTTGGGAAGAAAACGGGGCTGGCAGACTAAGCAGCAAACTCTTTGGTTCAGCCATGGTGTCCTCTACCCTTCTGCCCTGAGAGAGGACTCAGTGGCCCAGAAGCCCTCAGAGGCACAGAGGAGCTCCTCAGCAGTGACTCTTGGAGGTCCTGGCTTCACAACAGGTGAGCCATGCAGGAGCGCCACTGCCCAGGCTTCTACCTCGTAGCATGACTGCCAGAAGCCTAAGCACCCAGACTCTTCACCTCATCACCTATTGTCAGGACCACCTTGCAATACAGACATTTTGTCAGAAACTCCTTGCAATACAGACATTTTCACAAAAGGTGTATGTATTATTCTGAGATCTGTTTAGATATGTCTGGAAAAGAAAAAAAAAAAAAAAAAAGAGCTTTATAAATTTGTATCTTCTCTTATGGTGATGGGATTTGGTTCATTTTCAGGTAACCACCATGGGTTTAAATAACTGAATTCTATGTAGTTCCATGAATTTACAAAAGAATAAGAGTAATGTAGGCAGGGTGGGAATAAGACTCCATGGATTTGGCTTCCCTTTATCAAAAAGCACTTACTAAGCACGCATAACGCAGAGCTCTGTTGCTACCCAGTAGTGAGTCTGGAATATGCCCTGTTTCCTACACACTATTCAGAACAAATACTGCATATCATATGTGAAAAACTAATAGCTATCGAAGCACCAAAGCTGTTACATGTAACCAAACTTCTGCATTTTCAAAAGAATCCTTCTTTCAGCCAGAATTTATTGGTCTGATCTACTCTATATTTGAAAGGCAAATGCCTCTATTTTCACAATGTAAAACTTGTGGCAGCTATGAGTAAAGTAAAGGTGAGTAGAAGAGCTTAGAGGTAATATCAGTGGAGCTATCATTCCTCCTTTAGGAATAGACAGTTATAAAAGCTCATAAAGTTATTTTCCTTGGCAAGATTTCAAGTATAAGTCTCTAAAACACAGCTTCAATGGTTATGAGTTGGCAAATCATCCTTTTAAGTCTCACATGCTCACACATATTGCTCAATTTGAACTTGGCCTGACATCATCAGTTTTAAAGTTGGACACAAAATTCAGCATTTTGGAGTTTATTGATAATCAGAAGGAAAAGAAAAAGAATCAATATGATCTTTAAAGAAGATGTTCATCTACACCACGGAGAGAACATGTACACATGTAAACCTGTGAGATAAAAAGCAACGGGAGGATGGGGCAGGAATTCTAAATGAAAATTAACTGTGTTAAATAAAGCAACTGCTGAACATAGGGTACAGAGTTTTGCCAGAATACGTCTTGGAAAAATTATTTTATCCATAGCATTGCACATAATGCTTTATCTAACAAGTTCTAAAATTGAATCTAGCTTTGAATCGGGTGAGGGGAACCCAGATGATCAGTTCCAAGAAAAAGTGGTCATGAACTTAAACAAGTTTTCCACTCCCACCCCCACCCTAAATACTTTAAGAAGTTGTTGACAGATTGTCAGACTCTAAGGACTGCATCTCAGTGAAGAAGCCAGAAGAGAAAGAGTAAGAAATTTGTCTCCTAAGGAAAGAAAAAAAAAAAAGAAGATGAAAGAAAGTATTAAATATTTAGCAACACACTGCCTTCCAGGGCAGCTGACAGCCTATGCACTGCACTTAGTACGATTTAAAAACAGAGCCTTCTATGAGTTCAACCACTGAAGGAACTTAAAAGTGGAACCAAAAGGCTGGCATGGCATGAGAAGCAAGTGCTGCATTTTATGAGCTATGCAATAATTTTAAAAGTTTTCTTCAATTTATTTTAGCTTGAGAAATGAATGCCTGGGCTCACCAGGCACCGTGAACATTGGAGCACCCTGCAAGCACGTAGACACTGACTGATGTCTTGGGAAGAAGTCCTGTCAAACTGAATGTGTGAGGTTGGGGTGGGTACTTCTAAACCAGCCTTTTCAATCTGATGGATAATTGTGTCCTTCACCAAATAATTCTGTGTGGTAGTGACACAATAATTATAGAAATGGTCTCTCCTGAATGCTGTAGTTAATGTGTGTTTACGCAGAAAGAGGAGAATTGTAACTCCAGGCCAAAGGAGGAGAGTGGTGAGAAACCTGGGGACACAGTCTGGAGGTAAACTCTTTCCTGCTGCTAGGGAACAAAATGAATTTGCTCTTTGCTGTTGTTAAAAATTTTTGGCCTGCAGAACGAAATACAAAAAACTGATCATATCAATAGTTCTCATTTAATTTAACCTTACTGAAGTCTCTAGGATATTTTCCATGGGCTTCTGCCATTTCTTTCAGCTCTGAGTCGAATCACAGTGGAACTACATACCATGCTTACCAGACCTGGCCTTGAAGGGAAGTGGTTAAGCTCCACTCTGCCAAGCTGGCAGGAGAGTGTGTAGTTCTGCAGGTCGCTGATCCAATTGAGCTGCTGAAATCAAATAGCACATTCCAGATTAGATTACTGCAGCAGAGTCTCACTTTGAGCAGGGTTTCTGTAGGGGTGGCAGGGAGTGGGCGACTGGTTCAGCCCAGTGACATCACTGAAAAGGATGGAGGAAGAGATGGAGGAGAAGGTGGGGTGGGTGGAGGCAGAGGAAGGGAGATGCTGAAGAGAAATGATGAGATTTGCACTGGCAAGTGAGATTCTTCAAACAACAGCAGCAACTGCAGCACCAACAAAACAACAAACAAGCCGCTTAACATCTATGTTATTATTAAAGGGCCAGAGCCTGGGGAAGGGACAAACAATAGCAGCTTCCCCCTACATCCACAGGACACAGTGGAAGGATGGATTTCTTCACACTGTACTTCCAAGCCAAAAATTAACTTCACTAATTCTAGAGAATCATGCCTGCCAGCCGTGCTGAGCTGGGTGGCAGTTTGGTGGAGCAACAGGATGGCAACATTTAATTCATTTGTTTTCATAGGAGAAGCCACATCCTAGCCTCAGGCACCCTCGCAATGTGGGCTCCAGCAGAGCTGCACTACACATCTGGCTTCCAAAGTGTCTCATGTTTTGGTGGAGGAGGGGAAGGGACTCCACACCGTGATGCCATAAACCCATCCCAACACTGAAGCTTTGCCAGAGGCAGGGACACAACTCTGACTCCCCTAATTGCTGGTGGTGGCTGCAGGAGGTTCTCTGAGTGCTCTGCCCACCTGGTCATTCACAGGGATGTCTCTCCCCAGGTGAAAAGCTGAGTAGAGCCACAACTGGTAGCTGGGAGATGAGCTGCTAAGAGAAGCACTGGGAGTCCAGGACAAGAGCATGCAGGTATCCTCTATGAGCAGATCTAAATCCAACCCATCTGCACACAGCCTGAATGGAGGGGGCACAACCCCTACATAACCCAGCCTTACACCCTTCTATGATGTGGCGCTTTGGGAAGGGATTAAGAGAAGACATGTAGGCTCCCACTTCTGAGGAATTAAATTCAGTTTCTGGAGCAATTGAAAAAGGGTCTGGGATCTGATTGTTTCCCTGGTCATTCTATATTTCAATCGCAAAATGAGTAAGGAGAATTCAAGTAGAACAAACTTTTTATCAGAATTAGGACTTCTGATGCGTGCTTTTCTACATGTAGCTCAGGACAGAGCTCATAACTCAAGTAAACAAGATTTAAGCCATGAATCGTGCTTTCCAGGACCAAGGGGACTCTTTATTGCATCTCTTTTCTTTATTTATTAATATTTCTTTTCCTTCAGTCATATGTTTATTAGTATTAATTTACTCTAGCAATAAATACTGTCTCTAAAATTTTTAGAAAATGAGCCCCTAACAGTATTTTTCCAGACTCTGTATGTCTTAACCTACTGCATCCCCCTGAATGCCTAAAACCCTAAAGCTTAAACCCAAAAGACATACCATGTAACTACCCATTCGCCTGACTATGACTGGGTTTTAATTTTGTTTAAATCATGTTTACTAAGCTTGAGGTGAAAGATAGAATGTTTTGTTTATAATGTTCAAATTTAAAAGTTCAATTTAGAATAAAAAGAGCAAAGAGCCAGTGAAACATGGACAATGATGCAGTCAAGAGGTGTGAAGTAAAGAGGAAAGGCCAGAGAAGAAACAACCTTGGGAAGTTTTGACAGGTTACTTGGCATTGTAAAATATTGCTGGTTAGCTTTTGAGCTGTACCACTGCAGGGCAAGCATGAAGAACAGAACAAGTAAAGCTTAGGGCAAATTGGAGCAAAGTTGATTTAGTGCCATTGGGCTGCCTATGGGCAATCAGGGCCCCCGGGCTTAATTAGTTTCAGGCTGCCTGTTCTGCTCAGCAGAAAATCCTACAAGCCAGCCTGTGCACATGGAACATCAGAAGGCTACTCAGGTAAGCCTCAATCTGCCCTTGCAATGGTATGCTTGTTGTTTATCCACCCGTAGCTATTAGGTTGTTCCAATTTTATTTGAGCAACAGTGGAGCTCCAGTCAGAGCCATATATTAATTGCAGTGTATTCTTTGGGCTACAGTGAGAGCCAAGATCAACACCTGTGATTTCAGTGACTGGAAATACACTTACAGCAACTGAAACAAAATTAATTATGTAAACAGATCACTGTTCTGTGCATCAGATTATATGGATTTTATTCCATATACAGCTGCAGTCAGCTTCAGCATCTCTCCATGCCTCAGTTTGTCCTTCCCTCACTGGTGTAATAATATTTGTTAATCTCACTTTGCAGGCAAACTGCAAACCTTAGTGTGCACTATTTTTACCCACTACAATTGAATATACTGTAAGACTCCAAAGTGGCTGGTGCTAGAACTATACTAAACCAGAAAAAAAATAACATTCAATCTCCATTCATTTAAAAATCATGAATTGACAGGGTCTTGTAAATGGAAGATAATGCACAACATGCAAAGCTTTTAAAAGTACTAGAAGAAAGGGGTTAGAGAAGAAGAAAGAGGTATGCTCAGGATTGGTAAAGCTTCTGAAAAGGAAGTCAGAAGATATTCATTTGTAGGGTCAGTAATACAGTACTTGAGAGGAACTGGCTTTCGTATCAAAGGTACCCTGCACTTGTGCCTACGAGCTGCTTGTAGGCCTCCAGAAAAGACATACATCTGAACAGAGGCTACAAAAAAGAGAACTAAGATGAGTTAGTTTAAGCCGTTGTAGCACTAATCTTGAGGAAAGAACTTGGAGGAATGTGATGAAATTTCGGCTTAATGGGAAACAGCAGTAATGTAGTCAATACAAAGGAGTACAATACAAATCCACTTGACGTAGATAGGCGAGGAACAGGAGCTGTTTGGCAGTTTATGCCTCATGGAAAAGAAATGTCACTTAATGGTGCTGAAGGAAGAAAGGAAATTGACAGCATACACCAGGAAAGGATATGTTGCGCTAAACAAGAAAAATATCTAGCAGTCACATGAGTATGCCCTCCTTCAGTTCACAAATGGCATAAGATGCCATAGCCACAAATGAAGGTGTGGAAATTATACAAACTACAGGAATGGGAGGGGGGGGGGGGGGGAAATCATACCTGTTCTCTGCAATTTTTTTATTTAAATTAAAGGAAGATTAACATCTTCAAGAATGAAACTTAATATTGCACAAAGTAGCTTATAAGAACAAACTCCTCAAAACCCACACAAACACATACACGCATATGGAAAATCATCCTCCACTGAATATATCAAGTCAGTCTTCAAACTGTGTGGATGTCTCCTGGGGCCTTCCAGTACAGACTGCTGATTGAGTGTGATAGCTGGTGAGTTGACTATTATTCACACGGAGGTTGGTTCAGAATTAGATTAACAATCTCATTTCCCATGAAACTTGAGGCTGTGTTTTGAGCATTTTCCAAAGACTAAAAGGTACAGCACCTGGTAAATTACTCACATGGGCTGTATTACCTCCTTTCCTTCCAGATTCACCTTGACGCACACAAGCGTCCTCTGATGGGCTCAGAGCTAGGTCCTGAGAGTTTGTATTTTCCCATCAGTGTTTGTGACTATCACACATGGGAAAATCCTCCTCCTCTTATCCATTGTAGCTGTGGCAAGCCCACAATTTCCCATTTATGCAAGAGTTTGCAAGAGTTCCTTTCAGTAAAATATTCCATGTTAATAGTTACCCCTATATTCAACACAGATTCAAGGCACACATATACGTTTTATATCTACTAGAAATGCACCACCCAAGGGAAAAATACTTTTCTCCCTCCACTACTCCCTCAGGGAGCATGGCTTTAAAACTGGAGCATAGCCCAGACCCCTACACAACAGCAATATCAGAGCAACACCCAACCAAATCTTGAAGCACGTGCAAAGAAAGATAAGCAACTCATGGACTAGTCACACAAAAAGGAAAGGCTTACATATTTTTAATATTGTGAATATTATGCATTTATTATGCAGCAGTAAATAACATAGCAGCATATGAAAAACAACTCGAATGCCAGATGGCAGTGACAACTGCTGCTGATTCAAGGCAAGGCTTTGTCTGAATGATGAAACCATTGGGAAAGTACTGCAACTGCAGTAAAAAAAGGGGCCAAGTCTACAGGGGCAATCTCCTCCAAGCACCAAGTCATCTAGATTTTCAGGAAAATAGTCAACCTATCACACGGCCAGCTTGGCTAAGTGGGAACACTTGGCTGAGCCTGAGTGCAAATGATCTTACACAGGAGGTGGAAATGAGTACAGGCAGCAAAGGAAGACCATAGAAAAGTTTTCTGGGCATGCAAGGATATTGTCAGGAAAGCCAAAGTTCAGTTAAGGTTGAAATTGCCAAAGGACACCAAGGGTAACAAGATGAGCTTCTATCTGCATGGATGAATAAAAAGAATAAAAAAGGAACATGTCATCATGCGGCTAAATGAGACAGTTGACTTAGTGACAGTGGATGCATAAAAGGCTCATATATCCTGTATTCTTTGCCTCGGCCTTCATGAAAACAATCTCCCAGGTGTCCCCTGACAGGGTCCAAGGAGGAGGTGCACTACCAGCAGTGGATGAGGGATGACTCAGAACTTAATTTGGCTACTGCGGTAAAAGACAATAAAAATATTTCTATAAATACATTCACAACAAAAGGAGGGCTAAGGAGAATCTCCATCCTTTATTGGATGTCAGGGGGAAACATACTGACAAAGGATGAGGAAAAGGCTGAGGTACTTAGTGCCTTCTTTGCCTCAGTCTTCAATGGTAAGACCAATTGTTCTCAGGGTATCCAGGCCCCTGAGCTGGAAGACAGGGATAGGGAGCAGAAGGAAGCCCCCATAATCCAAGAGGAAATGATTGACAACCTGCTACACTACTTAGACACACACAAGTCTATGGTGCTGGATGGGATCCACCCAAGGGTACTGAGGGAGCTGGTAGAAGCCAAGCCACTTGCCATCATTTAGCAGCAGTCCTGTTTAACTGGGGAGGTCCCAGTTGACTGGAGACTAGCAAATGTGACACCCATCTACAAGAAGGGCCAGAAGGAGGATCTGGGGAGCTACAGGCCTGTCAGTCTGACCTCGGTGCTGGGGAAGGTTGTGGAGCAGATAGTCTTGAGTGCCATCACATGGCAGTCACAGGACAAGCAGGTGATCAGGCCCAGTCAGCATGGGTTCATGAAAGGCAGGTCCTGCTTGACCAACCTGATCTCCTTCTATGACAAGGTGACCCGCTTAGTTGATGAGGGAAAGGCTGTGGATGTTGTTTACCTGGACTTTAGTAAAGCCTTTGATGCTATTTCCCACAGCATTCTCCTGAAAAAACTGGCTGCTCATGCCTTAGACGTGAGTACTCTTCACTGGGTAAAAAAAACAGCTGCATGGCTGGGCCCAAAGAGTGGTGATGAATGGAGTTAAATCCAGTTGGTGGTCTATCACAAGTGGTGTTCCACTGTTTCTGGGAAAATCTCCTGATGACAGGAGAAAGTATAATGTTGCAGTTATCTTCCAAAGGGGCAAGAAATAAGATCCTAAGAACTACAAGCAAGGTCAGAGGTAGCAATCTAGATGGTGGGGCTGGAGCCCTTGCACTGCAAGGAGAGGCTGCAGGACTGGGGCTGGTTCAGCCAGGAGAAGGGAAAGCTTCAGAAACAAACAACAGCAGGCCAGGCACCAAAGGGAGGGGACTGAGGAGATGCAGCCTTACTGTTTTCTAAGCTGTTCAGGTGGAGGATGAGACACAATGCTCATAAACTGAAATAGGGGAGGCTCTCACTGGATATTAGGAAACAAAGTTTCACTGTAAGGATAATTAAGTAGTAGAACAGATTGCCCAGAGAGGTTGTGCCATCTCCATCATTGGAGGTTTTCGAGACTGTCCTGGTTTCAGCTGGGATGGAGTTAACTGTCTTCCTAGTAGCTGGTACAGTGCTATGTTTTGAGTTCAGTATGCAAAGAATGTTGATAACACACTGATGTTTTCAGTTGTTGCTCAGTAGTGTTTAGACTATAGTCAAGGATTTTTCAGCTTCTCATGCCCAGCCAGCGAGAAAGCTGGAGGGGCACAAAAAGTTGGCACAGGACACAGCCAGGGCAGCTGACCCAAACTGGCCAACGGGGTATTCCATACCATGGGACGTCCCATCCAGTATAGGAACTGGGAAGTGGGGGTGGGGAATTGCCGCTCGGGGACTGGCTGGGTGTCGGTCGGTGGGTGGTGAGCAATTGCCCTGCGCATCATTTGTACATTCCAATGCTTTTATTACTACTGTTGTCATTTTATTAGTGTTACCATTATCAGTTTCTTCTTTTCTGTTCTATTAAACTGTTCTTATCTCAACCCATGAGTTTTACTTTTTTTCCGATTTTCTCCCCAATCCCTCTGGATGGGTGGGAGTGAGTGAGCGACTGCGTGGTGCTTAGTTGCTGGCTGGGGTTAAACCATGACAAAGACCCAACTGGACAAAGTCCTAAGCAACCTGACCTGAATTCAGTATTGACGTCCCGCTCCAAGCAGGAGGTTGGACTGGAGATTCTCAAGGTCTCTCCCGTCTGGAAGGGCTGTGGGAGTCTATAGAAGCTTAAGGTGTGGATGAAGTCTGGCCCTACTGGTTTCTGAAGTAGGAATTAAACAAAGTTCTAGTTGCATTATCCAGTGGTGACCTCCGTGCCCAGCAGTCCCAGGCTTCTTGTCTTTGGCTCCTTTGCTTTGTCTGTCACTACTTTGTAAGGCTTTCTTCTGTCTTTTGCTTATTTTGGCTGTCCAAAGGAGATCCAAGGTATTACAGAAGTCAGTTAGTGTCATAGATACAAACTAGCAAGAAGCTGTACAGGATGTGAGCAGTGTTGAATTGCCCACAGTTAGCACAATAGCATGCTTGAATTTTGACACTGTGTGAGACTCAGAGTGGCTTTAAACAAGCAAGAATCTAGTACTCTTAATGCACAGGTAGTTCAGCAATAAGAAAATCACTTCAATTCTACTACAGAGATTAATTCTGCATAGTAGGAAAACAAGGATTGACCTACAATGGATAAAAACAGTGGTCTATTCAGACCAATTTCTTCTTTTTGAGAGCAGGAAGTAATATCTGCTTTAGAGGAAGCTGCAAAAAGGCTAACCTAGAAGGTATTTTCTTCCATCTGCTATAGCTGGAGCTCCCACTAAAGTAAACAGGACGTGTACGTATATGTCTTTCCAATCAAGTCTCACTTCAGTAGGGAGTTACAAGTCATAAGAAGTGCAGTCCTCTTCATTAGATCTCACTACATTTAAATCATTTCAGGCTGGCCTTTAAAACAGGTTCATAAAAGTAGGAACCTGGATTCACATGTCTAAATAAATAAGAAGGCCTTTCAAATGAGATGTGAACCTCCTGGTCCTTCCAGCCTCAACTGAACTGATGTGATTCCAGCTTTTCTGAAGACTCATCCACAATTACTTTTGTATCAAATAGAAATACAGAAGCCTGTGCTTAGTTACCCAAGTTTGACATTTTTGCCTTATGTCCTAATACCTGTGATGACTAGGACTCACCAGCAGCTGTAAACCCTTTGCTTTTTCAGTATGTGTAGATATTTTCCCATCAAATCAATCTAACTATTTTAAAATGGTTCTTACTACCACAGCATCTAAACATCCAACAGTTGAAAACCTCATCCACCAACTGGAGCACCCATCTGGAAGCAGATGGGTGATCGTTATTACCAGCTTTCATTTCTTCCTGTTCTCTCCTCTCTCTTCTTCCCGCATTTACAGGGTGGTACTCATGAAAACTAAGGTGTGCTGCAGCTAATTTCTTTGTTCATTCATAATTCTTTCTTTGCAAGTTTAATCTGATAAAGCCAACACTCCACTGTATGCAATTCCTTAGTCTTTCGTATCTTTGCAATTGCCTGCCTCACCCCCACTCTCCACCTTCCCCTGTAAAACTCTGCCAGTGTAAGTGAGGGTGACTGCAAAGCACTCTTGCTTTGAGGTGAGAAATGACAGGCTTTATACTAAGAGTCTCCCTATTTTCTATCAGTTTGATGCAGCTTTTTAGAATTCATTTCTAAAGCTTAAAAAAAGCAGAAAAAAGAAAGGAAAGAAAAAAGGTTTCATTTCATTGTGCATTTAAGTGAAATCTTTAAAACCCTTTGCATTATTTTATCACATCAGACTTGTCAAGTCACACTCATTTGAATGAGTGAGATTTGAAAACTTCTGAGTGTTATATTACATTTTCCATTGATATATGCCGTGAATCTTTACGGCTGCATGAAAATGAAGCCAAAAGTAAGAGGAGACAGCTCACTTCAGATGAGTGAGACTGGATAGGTCTGTCATGTGTTATTTCAGGTGCTCATGGGATAGCAATTCTAAGCAGAGATGGGTGATGCAGTTGACAGATATGCATGGGTTTAGATAAAGAAGGAAAACTTAATCATGGAGACAGAAACAAAAGGGTATGACTTTTCTATTGGAGTCATACCCTTTGAATACTAACTTGAGCCTCGTCTGATACTCAAAAGAGGTAGAAATGTCACAGCCAAGAGCCCTTCTGGAGGTACTTTAGAGCTCCTGCAGTGATACAGCACTCTTAGCAGGAGAAAGCAGTCATAATTCACTCTGCAGGTCATTCTCTTTGGCTAGAAGGGGGAATTATGACCCCATAGCTACCCTTTCCCCTGTGCAGCGTCTGCGGTCACACATGGTCCTAGCAAGAAGATGTCCATGTGCCAGAGACACTCTGCACATCTTGCTTGCACATTTGTTCAAAAACCAGCCACAGACAGACCCGATTCCTAATTTTCAAGAATACTTACCCTCAGTTTGTGCATGCAAAACTTGACTTTACATTCCCAACTTTGTATTTTAAAGTTGCCAAACAGTCTTCTCAAAGTTTCTCAGAGGAGAATTGACTTTCTGTGCAGCTGAGGAGAGAAATGCTGGTGAAAGTCACCTTTCTGATTTGCGCTGTGCAAGGATGTACTTTCTAGCACGTGCCTGCAAGTTGATTTTTTTTTTTTTTGACAGAGGGAGCAACACACCAAAGAGGTCATTACCATGCACACAGGGTGTTCAGCAGCGCACAGCTCTAGCAAAAAGACTCATATGAAAGATGCAAAAGGGAAGTGCTTGCATTGCATGGTTTTACTCCGGCAGTGCGTGAACTGGGAAACTGCCGGAGCGGACGGCAGGTCGCACCGCACAGCCTAAACGCCAGCCGCTTTCGGGGCGCCCTGGGATGAAATCCCGGGTTCCCGGGTTCCCCATTCAGGAGCGCCCAGCCGCTGCTTTCCCCCGCCGCGGGCAGTAGAGGGAGATGTTGGCATGCCTTTCGGTAGCAAGTTTGACTGGGCTGGTCTTTGCCACTTAATTAATTCAATGTTTGAAACCAAACCAGCGTTTAAATGCACTGGTATTAATACGCAAGAGTAGACAAGTAACGTGGAGAATTTCCACTAAACGTTCTACACAACCGCAAATTTTGAGTACTTTTGTGGGATGTTTTTGGAAAGTCAGTGCAGCAGAAATGTTGGCTCCTGGAGCAAAATCTTCTCAGGAAAGAGTTCATGCACCGAGGCATTTGTTCAGCATTTCTAAGACTGAAAACAAATCAAACGTGACGATTTTTAGGAAGGCAGAATCGAACCTAAAAACGTCTGTTTGTTGGTTTGGGCATGTCACACGTTGTAACAATATTAAAGGAAGAGAGGGATGGGGATAGGCATTTTTTAGTTATATTAGCATACATTGGATAAACGTGTGGGCATACTTTGATGCCATGGTTGTGGTGAGATCAAACTTCATCAGTTTTATCTTGAAAAGCAGCAATAATAATTAAAGGGGGGAAAAATATCTTTGTTTAGTTCAGCATACCCAAGGGCCCACAGAGGTATGTTGATTTTGTATCAGCCAAGAATTTTCTCTTTGTGTTCAGATTTCATTAGGAGAAAAGAAAACCTAGTATTTTCATTTACTTTTCTATTCGGGAAGAATATTTGCTAACTTGGGATGCTGGCACTAAAGCAAATGCTAGCTCCTTGTACTTCTCTTCCTCTGTGAGCCATGTGAATGTTAGGTTTTGTTTTAGACATCAGGTAGAAGAAGATGCACAGGGGACCTGGTTCTGTTTTGACTGAAAACAGGTTTCCCCGGGAAGGGCTCCACTGACTTGACAGTGAAGGAAAGCGTGAGCAGAGCGAGGTGCTCTGGTGCTGTCTCTGCTCAGTGGAGGGGGAGAAATGCCTCGTGTTGATAGCTCCCCTTTCCCAGTCACTCTGCAGATCTGCCTCTGTTATACTCAATTAAGGTCAAACATGGACACAAATTAGGAAAAAAAAAAAATTAAAAAATTGGACGGTTTTGTCTGGCAAGTCTTTTGCTCCTAGAGTTCAAAGCTGATTTTGAAGGCACATTGCTTGAAGTGTGTTTTGTTTTTATCTTACTTACCACTTTTAGGTCCTTGGATTTCCTCTAAGTGTGAAAGAGCCAAAAAGGTGAGGTTATTCAAATGCAAAGTATAGAAATTACCTGAAGATTCTTACAGAGGCACTACCTAGCACTGAGCCGAGGTAAGCATGTTATTAAAAACCCCACTCCTCAGGGTGATGCCACCTGAAGCCAGATCAATTATATCTGCGACTTACCTTTCTGGCACTTACACATGGGCACAAAGCTGACTTCAGTCAAATTCTCCCTGCTGCTTCTAGTGTAGGGTAGGGTAGGCAGCACAGCGCAGCCGCACCAGCCCAGATTCCCTCGGCAGGTGACACCTGCGCCATAGGGCCATCGCAACACTGGCACTGAAGGTGGCTATTGCTACCAGTCGGTTTGCCAGTGAGTGTTGCAGGCAGAGGTCTAGCAGGAGTATAAGCACAGCCGGAATGGCAGGCAAAATCCCCTCCCTCTGTCCCCCATCCTATGTCATGCTGACTGCTGTTTCTGGAAAATGACATTTCTATGAACTTTTGAAGCACAAGAGTTATGTTTTTCATATTCTGGTATTTCACTGATAAGTGCAGCAGGTCTAATTGTTTTTCTGTTTTGTCAATACAAAACCACAGTAGCTCATCCAAAATCGGTGGAGTTTCTCCAAAGTTAATTGCTGTGCAGACAAAAGCCATGGTAGGCCCTGAATCACTACCCAGGCCAAAAAAAAGCATTGGTTTTTACTCTGCCATACTACAAAGTTCAGTGACAATCTGCTACACGCAGCATGCGGGAGATAACGTGAAGTGACACAAGTACTAATGTCTAAAAGAAATGTGATGGATACAGCTTGCAGATTTAAAAAAAAAAAAGTAATTAAAATGTGGAAGCACTGAGAGAAAAGAAAAACAAGCCACAGTCACAATGAGAAAAATTCTCTGCATTTCCTGGACCATGTTTTTAACTGGAAAAGTGTAATCAGATAACACTGGGGTAAACTTAGCATCACACAGAGCATTAATTTTAATAAAAGCTTTTTATTTATTTTCTCTTTTGAATAATAATGTAAAATAAAATTTAAATTGTAAATAGTATCCAGATACTACTAGTTTCCTGGCTCAAATTCTTCAGCACATATGGCAGAAGCATAAGCTTGTGCCAGTCTGCCTACTTTGGGTAATTTTGCATGCAAATAGTTTAGTCCCTATACTGAGGTGCTAGAATGTGTTTAGTACACTTGAAAATATTTGCATTGCAAAAGGAGAGCTAATCTCCTGAGGAAAATCAAATTGATATTTTGTATTAAGGGACTACTTTGGACATTGTGTGGCACTGTTATATGAAAATTATGTTTACAGTACAGCTAGAATTTTTAATTGACCTTCATAAGAGAAGGACCCACTACTGCTTTGCCAAATTCATAAGCTATTGGAACAGTCTCTGGCTGTCTTTCACCACAAAGCTCCTTTGCTACTCCTGAATCTTTTCTCTGATAATTTCATCACTTTGATAAAGCTATTCCCTATAAGCAGGTTTAGCAGTGATTGCAATGTTTAATAAGTACTCAGGAGGCAGGTTGGTTGGAAAGAAGAAACAGCACTTATTAAAGGCATGAATAATTAGCACAGCTGGGTCTGCTCTAGCTTCTGGAAATGTCTATTTCACATTGGACATTCTTAGAGGCTCAACTCTTGGCTGCTTCATGGCCTTGCTTCCCATCCATACCAATACTAATATATCCATTCCCATAGGAGTAAGTTAATATTCAGACTTATATTTCCAACCTTCCCCTGCTACACACACTCACACGCACACACACACGTCCCTTTTTGTTATTTAAATTCATCTCTGACAACATTCATCTTTGAAACAGCATGTTAAGTGATGAGTATAGCATCTAATACAGTACTAGCTACTTAGTCTATGCTGTTTGCATCTCGTCCCTGTTGTATCTCGCTAGCTGTCTCACAATGCAGGACCAGCGTGACTCAGTCCAGTTCAGTTATGTTAATTTCAGCTCATATTAGCAGGACACTGTGACAGTGGTGATGCTGGACTCAGCAGTGACTCAATACTCAGTGCTTCCTCCAACACCAGACTCTCTCATGACACTGGAGACAGATCTGGGTTCCCATGCATTTCAAGTCCCACAAAGTGCATGCTGTTTGTCAAGATGGCTTTTGAAAGGTGCTTTTTCTTAAAGCGGCTGTAAGTTCAGCCACACATTTCTATAGTTTCAGCACTGTGTGTAGGATAGTGGAATATTAAAATATTTTCATATTGTTTTGTGGGGGAGGGAAGTTTTGGAATTATTTCCAGTTAGTTTACATAATTACATTACTCATCTGGCTATTATACTTAGGGAAAAGCTGATGAAGTTACAAGTAGGCTCTTTTCATTCTTTTCTTTTTTTTCTTTTTCCAGTCTGAACACAGATTTTCTTGGCCCTGTTTGCTGATCCACATGCAAACATGGCTGGCTGTCTCTGCTGCAGAAAAAGCTCCTCTGGGGCCTAACAGAATACTGCCTTATACAGCTACCATAAACAGTCAAGAAGAAATGTGTAAGCACCTTGGGAAATTCCTGAAGCAGTAGCTCTCGATGTGGTGGATAGCCTGAGTCAGAGCAGAAGCGTAAGCGCCCATGCAATTGGCTGTGCAGCAAGGTAGTGGACCTCAGAGCCTTTAGCAATGGAGCTGTAAGCTGGAGCAGAATTCCTTTGTGGTGACCAAGGCTGTCCTGCATTTTTTTTTTCCGAGGACATACTGATAAGGCAACTGATTAGTTAAGTCTAATTAATTTTAAAATGGCTATTGTAAATGTCTGTCTAATACCAGGTGACGTAATTTTCCAACAGGTCCCGTGAGGGCCTGCCTGTTGACTTTCAACATACGGAGAAAGAATTTAATCTGAACACAAAAGTCACATAGATATTCTCTATACTGTGCATGTATTTCAATTGTTGATTTTATTTAATTTGAATTAGCAAATATGTTATCTTTTTTTTAGTGTGTGTTTAATAGATGTAATGGCTACTAAACCAATTTTTAGAGTTTTTAAAATTCAGAGATTTCCATTATCTTTATAAGGAACTTCCATAGGTTCTCTTATTCTGTATCATTCACAGTCCAGATTAAATCATCATTAATTACAATGTCAGGACCATGTAATCCTTCAAAAATCTGTGAAATTACTCTGTGAAATACCCCAGGTACAGAACTAATATCAAATGGCAACTTATAGGTCTTCAAACCTTCAGATGGTATATTTGAAGTCATCTAACTTACCTCATCTAATTTGCCAAAAGGCAAACCTTACATACAAAATTACAAATATGATTATTTATGACATATTAACTGTTGCTTCATATTTTTTTTCATTTAATAATATGTAGATCTTTGTTTTGATACCATTTCTGGGTGGGTGTCATGCTTAATAAACTCCAGTGAGGCAGGCTATTTGGGGGGAAAGCTTTCTAGTAGCTACCTGATGCTCTTTAGCTGTGTATTGTTGAGGCTTCAGAACACTTCTGCATGACTTTGAGTGTACTTGGAGGCCTTTTTCCCTGTATTTTTATACTAGATCTGAATTATTTGGCAAGAACCTTGTAATGTTGCGAGTGAGAACACCCCTTCTGTTGCTATCTAATCCTCAGAGACTTTCTTGCAGTGTGGTGTACTATCACTGAAATAGCTGCTATCTCACATTACTGCTTTTTTAATCCTCATTTCTATTTATATATTTCTATGTGTTGGTGAGTTTGGGGAGGGAGAGAGAGTATAGCTGGTTTTAAATATGGCACATGTCCTTGTGTGGTAGAAGAAGCCACTGGGCAATTGTAGGCCTCCTTTCCCTCAGGAAGGCTTTGGAGTTGGGTTCAATTTCCAGGTACTGAAAAAAGGAATTAATTACTAGTGATTCAGTTCAAGGCAGTGATCATTTTTTATGTTGGATTTGATGTTGGCTGATAGAAGAAAAAATTTGAATTCTGCATTAGCCAGCAAGCATTCCCCTCTCAATACCGGTAGCACAGCTAACCACAGGCTTCATAGCTCTATTAAACTATCAGTAAGTATCTAAGTAATACCAACAATTGAAGAGCCACCAGTAGTGTTTTGAATTAAAATAATAGTGACAGCAATGGAAGCAGTTCAAATAGAGTTACGAGTAAGGTTGACTGCAGACTCAGGCCGTTGCACTACTCACATTTCAATAATTATCCTTCCAGCCATAAGGCAAGTGTTTAGTATTTCTGATGAAAGCCGAGATTCTAGAGTACAATTATTCAGCAAGTTTAAAAAAAAAATAATATCCATTTGAGCAGCTGCATAATGATATTATAGGTCTTTGTACGAACACATCTGTTAGCACAGATACTACCATAGGAACATTACCTCATCATTAGTATATTCAGTCCCATACTAATAATATGATACCTATCTGTGCAGCAAGGTGCCAAACCAACTACAAAGACAGTTTGATGAGAAGCAGTGGTTGTTGATTTGTGAGCACTCAAATGCTATCCCTGATTTGTGGAGGACCAGCTGGTTAGAATCTGAACTGAATCAAATAACGTGCACTTTGGTGCACGCCATCAGCTGTGCTGCTTTTTGTTCTTCCATTATGTCCAATCAAGGGAAGCACAGTCAAACAGTCTCCATACGGATCTGGGATCTCTTCCTGGTCTCAGAGTATCTTTTTCTGTTGCTGTCACCTGGCTTCCTGATTATATGCCATCTATGAAATGGCCTATGACCTGTTTTGCAGAGGATTGTGAGACTTGCTTAGTTACATTTGTAAAACCCTTTAAAGATCAAACAACAACAACAACAGCACAACAATCCCAGGCTTTTCTGAGAGAAAGCAGGAGATTCTGATCCAAGTTCCATGCCCGAGTTCATTTGCTCTGATATTCACCCACAACTCTATATATGGCTTTAGTGCTTCCTGTTGTAAGGGGCAAACCTCCAGAGGTATTCAGCCAGCTGGAACTGCCAGCCTGGGGAACAAAGGTAGAAATGGGGCCAGCTGAATGCACAGCTTCAACATTTGCTCAAGTACAGTCCCATACAGGTTTTACAAAGCCTTTCCCCTTCAAAATATATTATGATCCACCACAAGGTGATGGAAGAAAAAATAAGGTAATTAGAAAGGTAATGGTAATGAAGGTTGAGTATGGGAAGGGTGGAGGAGTAGAGAAAGACCATGTGATAGTGTGTGTGAACACCTGCTTGTATCTTCCAGACTCCCCCTATTCACAGTGATTGCTGCTGCTTTTAGCAGGGAATATACAGTTCAAAATTAAAATGAGCTAGACAGATAGATAGTTGCACAAAGCAGCAGGCAATGTGAAGCAGGCAATGTCTCCATTTTAGTAAGTCACACTGTAGTTCACTGTGCCTACACATTTCTCATCTCAAATAAGCGATACCAGATGTGCTTGTAATAATTCCCATTATTATGGAACAGTCCTACTACTTTTGGGAAAGTGCTGTCTGAGAGAGCAGCATCCTCTGAGCATCCAGGGCAGTGAAACACACCACTTGCATTCCACAGCCTTTTGCAGTATTTTATTGCTCAGTGTCTGCTGTAGCTCAGAACTGCTTGGTGTGGGATTCTTTTTCGATGGATAGGCAGTGACAGGTATTGTATGTGGGCCAACAGGAACTTATTATAAACACAGAACAATAAGGAAGGTCTGACTTAGTGTGTTTGTGAAAATCCTGTCTGTTAGCAATTCACTTCTTTTGAAAAAAACAGAAACGGGGCCTCTGCTGCCTGAGGGATGCTGGCACATCAATCAATCCATTAGGTAAGTAAATAAAGCAATAGCTGAAGAATAAATCATTTCTGAAATCCACCAATGAAATTTTTAAATATATAAATTACCGGAATGAAATGACTCATGAACAATTTGGAGGCTGCAGTGTATGCTCAAACATGGCGGGGAGGGTGTGTGTGTGGGGGGGAATAAAACAGCGGGGCTAACTGTGAAACATTCATCTTTCTTTGATCCTCCAAATCTTTCCTTTACTCCTTCTCATTCACACCCTATTGTGAGGGAGAAAAAAAAAAGAGAAAAAAAAAAGAAAGAAAAAGAAAAGAAAAGGAAGAAGGAGGAAAAAAAAAACCCTGCAGCACATTTCCTCTAGGACAGAGGGTGGGCAAAACAGCTGCCTCCACAGCTGATGCTACCATTAACTTCTCCATGCTTGCTCCACTAACCAGAAAGAACAGGAGCCCCTGGAAGGCACAGTACACAGCTCTGCAAGCAAAGCACCCGGCTCTCCTAGTGCTGCAGCATGCTGCCTTCTCACCAGCACACACAATAGGTATATGAAATCAGGCCTCATCAATAATTCATCCCTTATGTTGGGGAAAAAAACCAAAGAAACAATACATTTGCTGGTAGATAAGTGCACAGCAGGTTTTTGCAAGGAGGGCAGCAAATTTAGAGTTGGAGCTTTTTCTTTCCATGTACTAATTATTTATTGGGGGGGCAGGGAACAAACCTAACAGTGCTGACAACTTCAGTATGTATATTTTGTGTGCTGAAAGCCCTGGCTGAACCATTTCAGTTCATTATTATGGTTGTGAATTAGGGTTGTGAATCTTGCAGCATGCTTTTCAACTGCACTGTGCATCCATAGTCCCCACAAAGGTGTTCAGAGACCACTTACCTGAGACTCTGCTCTCTTAGCGAAATAGGATAATTCTCAAGGAGGCAATGTATTTAAACTGAATGTGATTGCCTGCTACAAAGCAATGAGTTGGACAGAAGCCTAAAATTGAGTTTTTCATTGATATTAGAATATTCTGGAGACAAGACTTTTGTGGATTGGACTCTAAATTCGTTTAGTGTCACTTAAATACCCACTAATTTAACACCAGTTAAATTGGCAATGAAAACACCCCTGACTGTGTTAAGCTGTCATCCTATTTATGCAAAATAGCTCCAAATCTTAATATTAACTATGCTAAGCAGTGCTGCTGGGATGAAATTGATGGTGAATGTGCATAGCTTTTTTTTTTTTTTTAATATACTATGAGGTAGTCTAGCCAAGTTTTTTAATTACTATTACTACTTTAACATCATATAGTTATTTCCATAGAACAAACACTGGAGGGGAAAGTGATATTCCTGTAACAACTTTGAAGCAAGAAGTCTTTGTGGTTAACCATTTCCAATTCACTTTGTGCTCTGCCAAAATTTAAACAGTGCCTCTTTACCACCTTGTAGTTATGTACCTTCCTTTGCAATTTGTCAAAGGAGTGTGTTCTTCTATAATTGCTTTCTTTCCAATCTGACTTGCAGGTTAACCACAAATCACCTAATGTTTAGGACAGGGGTGGTATTCAGTGGATAAAGACAGAAGGGGACAAGAACTCCCTTCTGTGCCTATCCCTGGCAATCAGCCATTGAGGCATTTAATGGAAGTACACTCCATTTATCCATGCCTTACTTTGCCTATGTAGGAAAAAGGTGCCATGATCCATAAGTATGTGATCAGATTGAAGAGAGTCATTAAAGGTTAGCATGACCCTAACAGCTGTATCTGGTCAGCAGATAGCCAGCTTCATGGGCTACTCTGGGTACAGCACTGGGAGATGGAGTGCTTTGTGGTTCTTGACCAAAAGTGGGAGGAACTAAAACCTCGGATCAGAAAACTATCCTGATGTCTGAGTCACTATGCAGCTAGGAACCTTAATAATGAAACAGATGTTGAGCTTTCAAAGTGGCTGGACATATTTGAGAAGAAAGATAAAAAGTGTTAAAGGAAACAATCCACACTTAGTAGTATACTGCAATGTGATTGTTAAGTTTCTTGCTTATTCAGATGCCTCACTGACCCTTTTTGCATAAAGATAAATTGATTTTTATGTTCTATCAAACAAATGTCACCATCCAGAAGGCCTGTCTTCAGCACCTCTTGTTAAAATACTACACTCTCCAGAGGTTGGGCTGGTGCTTACTACAGCCACTGTAGGAAGCTGAAAAGTATACTAGGTTGATATCTTCTGTACCCTGAGACACTGGTCCCATTTTTGCCAAGATTTCCATGAAAGAAGGGAATCAAAGTCTGAGATGACTTTATGTAGTTAAAGATTGTCATTGTAACTCAGCTTCCTCTCAGGTTTCCAAACTAAATGAAATTAATTTCTTCAACCTTTTCCCTTGCTTCTCATTCCAGTTACCTTTCTTTGGACACTCACCATATCATCCTTTTTTTCTGATCAACAAATTCTGGCTTCACATAACCACTACTTTTACCCTTCATTGCATTCATTTTATACAAAAATGGCACACTGGAATCAAACAAGGTAAGTATTTCGGCATGACCACAGAAAACAATAAACATAACCAAAATGTTTATTCTTTAAAAATATTAGTACTGGCAGCCCAGCATTTAGATTAGGAGTAGAATATATAGACATGTAAGGGATTTTAAAATATGTGCCAGAGATTTTCAAATGGCAACAAGGGAATAAATTTAATCTTAGATTTCTAATGGACCATTAAGTAAAATGTTGGCTAATGCAGACATTTTAGATAGCTGCAACACTGAAACTTTGGGAAAGGAATACCTGGACACTAGTACTTTGAAATGGATTTCAAACTCTTTTTTCTAGAGGCAAGGAATATTTTTGAAAATGTCACTTCAGAGAAAGCAGGATTGAATGAGGTTAAGCTACAGATTTTCTCCTTCCTAAAACGCTTTGCACTCGTTTATCCAAATTCTAACTCTGGTCCTGTGTCACAAGTCTGTCACAACCAGAAGGACCATGATATAACTTAGAAGATATATTAGCACTTCACACTAACTGCAGTGGAAATGTTCAGCCAAAGCCTGTCACAGCTGAGCCACGTTTGTTCTCCAGCTCCTCTTGCCAAATGTGGATGACCTAATCTGCCTTTGCACAGTTCAGCTTCCAGTTTCAGTCTTCCCAGAATTTATGCAGGAGAAAAATTCCCAATAAGAGGTTGTGCTGATGTGCTGTCATAAGGTCTTATGAAAACATGATTCCCAGAAAAGGGCAAACGTGTTATTTTGTAGCAGCCCACAGACACAAGTGCATTTGCGGTGCTATGCCTCCTAGAGTATCTACAGAAACTGTATTGCTATACTGTTTGTCATTACAAAAGACATCATATTTCTGCAGAGCTTGGCGTGGCAGCTCAGTGACATGGTTGCACTATCGTGGGTTAAATGACTGTGGATTCACACATCCTATATTGAATATGCAATAGAAATACAGCCTACAGTTTATCCTCTAGCTTGTGATTCCTTCCGTATGGAGCACTTACAGGTTTTTTTCAGAGCAAGATCTCTTAACTTCCAATTGTTTTCCTTTTGTAGCAGCTCCTAATTCATACTGCCATACCCCAGTAATGACTTCATTTTCAGGATGGAGTATGTCTGTAGAGATCTTGAGAAGACAGGATAATGCTACTTGCTCTCATTCAGCCACTTTCTTTGTGATAGAGAAAATCTTAGTGACTTACTACAACACAATTACAAGATTGCCATTGAGGTGTGTTTGCCATTTTATAACTGCCATTTTAAAATGTGTTTAATAATTAGCAGCAATAAACCCTAAGTGGCATGCAAGTCTTACAACAGCCACGAGAGTAGGTTTACTTCTGCACACCCACACCCCATCAAGTGAAGATTACTTTACTGCTTATCTTATAATTGCTGCATTTAATGTTGTTTACACTGTTTGGAACTCTTTCTGACTGATTTTTTTTAACTGCTGAATTTGTATCTAGAACAGCAAACACTACTCTTTTGCTCAATAAAGTTCAATTTATAGTGAATTGTTTGTAGTTATAAATGGAGGCTGTTATAGCTGATATACATTTATGTCCTGCCAAATTCATGCCTTGGGGATATTCTGTATGGATAATAAAAAGCACTGATTAAGATACTTTCTTCACTGCTCTTGGTCTTCCTGACTACAGTAGGTTCTCATGCCTCTTCTGCACAGCAAGACAGTAAAACCGTAACACATTCTGTTTCAGGTGGATGTATAAATATTCATAGGATAAATAACCCCCAGTCTACTACCACCAACAGTTAGACCCTTCACTCTGGTGGAAGTGATGTATTTGGCCCAAAAGTCAATATTTTGGCTATTCCTGTTTGCAAGCACAATACAGTCACAGTTTTCCTGGATATGACAGGCTTACACAAAGAGGCAACATTTATAAAATCTCAACACAGAAACTTTATTCATATAAAACATGACTAGAAACTTTATTCATGTAAAAGAATGCCTTCATCAGTACTGCAATACAGTCACATGTATTAAAGGATGCTGTGCACCTTTATAAACCATAGTAAAACTGAAGAAAACACCCTAAGAATTAAACAGATGAAATTGGTTTTATACCACTCTGTCTAGCAAGTATAAGAAAGATTTCTGCACAATTCTCCCTTCATAAGCTATGGATGCAATGTTTTTTATACATCTGTCAGTAAGCAATCAACAGTACAGAATTTCTACTTCTGGTGTTGAATTTTCTAGTTGCATTTTTTTAATATAAGATAATTTTAAGATAATTACTACTGAATCAACAAATGCTACCCGATGGAGAATGGTGACTCTTGGGAAATGACGTAGCTCCTCGCTTATTTGCAAAACAAAAACTGATTGTTGAGAGGATGGAACAAGACTCTCTAATGTTCTCTTAATTACTTTTAGTAAACACTCAGGTGAACCTTTATTTTCTTTGAAAAGGCCACTGTAAATTGTTGTTCACCCAAGAGTAGGATGAAAAGAAATGTGGTTATAGGATATCCATCTTTAGGTAATAGAGACAAATTGATCTGTAGGGCATAGAGCAGGGGGAGGGAATGGGAATATTTCTTCCTCCCTCAACCATGAGTTCAAGCTTCCATGACATCTTACTTTTTGTATTTAGAGTTATCACTTAATATGTGTACTACACTCCTATTCAGAAGGTGTAACAGATATTTAAATGGATGCACTGCAAACGTAAAAAGACATGACGTCTACTGTAAAAGGCATTGCTTGTTGCTTTTAACACTTCTCTCCTACTGTAGAGCCACAGAGAAATTATCACTGTGTTAGAGACATTAGAACAGGCACAGTATGCTCTAGAGAGGACAGATTGAAAAGTACTGTATTTTTCCCAGTGGACTGTGATGTTTAAATTCAAGGCTTTTTGACAAGATCTGGGAAGGGCTGTTTTGTTTTAGAAGTCAATGATTCCCTCATGACTAACATAATACAGTAAATCTATGTGCTATAGAGAAGCTGATGTAGTATCATTGAACACTGGGATCATCAGGGCAAAACATGCCAGCTTATGTCTTTAAACTAGATCTATCTCTTCAAATTTCATTATTTCAGCAAAATAATAAGAAGAATAATCTGGAAAATTTACATTTTAGAGGGAAAAGAACAGTAAAGAGAAGGATAAGTCCACCATTTACATGATAACTTGTATGATGCCATAAATTTGTACTTCATCATCCACAATGGCAACAAGCCTGATGTTCGGTAGGGACTGATCCAGCAGTCTTCAAAGGAGAACATTTAAATAAAGAGGAAGGCATATTTCATAGATCCTCAACAGAGCTTTTTATCCTTTGTAGGGGCCTGAGAAACATATATTAATATCTGTGGTGATAAATCTACTGATAAGCATACTCTAATTAACAGTCCAGCTGTTCTCCGGTACCTTGTAAAAGAAGCCAAAAATTCTTGCCCCCCTCCCCGCCCCGCCCCAGTCCATAGATTTGGACTTATGATACTGTGGCAAGCTGAAGGCGAGTTCAACAACTAGGTGCTCTTGGCAGCTGTGTTAGGATAATTCATTCCATCATGCAATGCGGCTTCCTGAAATATGTGCCTGTACTATGAATCATACTACACACATAATTAGAGGGAGAGAGAGAGAGAGAGCAGTATTCTACCAAAAGTTTTAAAACTTGCATAATTCTTAAAAGTGAGTAAAAGCCTAAAGATAAATACAAACATCAGGACAGCAAATTCAGTCCTGATGTAAACAAGTATAAAGCCACTTCTATTAAGGTAGACTAAAAAGTTTGAAACCAATTTTTGTGAAATTTTCCATTACAGGAGCTTTAGAAGACTTCCATCTTTCTGAAATCCTTCATAAAATACTTTTTGAAAAATCTTAAGCTTTAAAATAAGAAGTCGTTGTCTGCTTTCTTTGTCACTAGATACAGCCCATGCGTTAATATTTAGGCAGTTATACTGATTCCAGTTTATTTCTCAATTTCAGTTCTGACAATCTACTCTCCATTTTCTATTTGTTTCCAAACATTTCTAGCTTGAAGAAGGTCTGGAGGACTGCATGCAGATTTCATTGTCATCTTGATATACTTTTCATTATTACTATAAACACCTTGCAGCTTTCTAAAGTTGGCAGTTTTAAAATGTATCAAAATGGAAAAAAGTAAACCAAAACCAAATGAAAAACATACATACAGCAACTTCATCCCCTGAAGGTTCTTAGTGGGATTCACTATATTGCATTCAGTGACAACAAATAACAGAAGAAAAAAAGGAAAACCAGAGTCTGAAATGCTCAATATTGGGGGGGGGGGGGGGGGGGAAGGAAAGTTTTGAAGCAATGTATGTAGGTTTTTTTAAAAAAAGACAATTTATTTTAGAAAAAAAAAGTTTAGTTTGATATATGATTTACGTTCTGAACATTTCAAATTGGAGAAAAATAGTAAGCAAAAAAAAAAAAAAAAAAGGTATATCTTGCTTTCTGACCAAGAAGATTAAAGACTTTTGATCTAGTACTCTGAAGAGCAATATAAACACATCCACACATGGTCATCTTTCCTGAATTCCCTCACAGCTTCTCTCATGATTTCTTGCTACCTGTAAGGCAATAAAAGAAAAAATGCTTAATTCAGTGTGAAAACATCATGGACTGAGAATATTGCTTAGCATTAATAAACCAGCCTATCCTGACCAGTAGTTTGTCAATACTAAAGATGCATGACAGCATCACAGAACATGGCAGAACATTTCACATTATTTCCACTGCTTAGGAAGCAACTACATCCGTAGCTTTCACGTATCCATAGCTCCCGGAGTTGAGCTAACAAAGATCAGTGAAGATCTTATCTTCATGAGAAACATGCCATTCCCCTCCCTGATCCCTCTGCAGCTTTTATATATTCCTCTGCTGACCTCTGCTCTTCTGTCACACATTTGTCCATGTAGGTCACTGATACTGCTGTATTTGTGGTAAAGGCCTTCAGAGTAGAAGTACATTAAACCAGACTCAATCTTTCTCAAACTTCTCACCAAAAGTAATTACCCCAGTAAAAGAAGAGCTATCTATGCTGCCTACATCATGCTTCCTAGATAGATTACCTTTTTAAATTCTTTTATCAAAAGACAGTGTCAAAGAGAAAGAGCATTGTAAATAGACTGCAAGTTCAATTCAGCTTCCTCCCAAAGTATTTGGTGCACATGTACTTTTAAATTAAGTAGGAGTTTAATGGGCAGGATCAAAATGTTCCAAGAGGTGGATCCCGAGGTGAACTTATGTCAGCTTGTGGAAATAATGTGTCCTTCTACTGATTTATAGAAATTTATGATGGATGAATTTCAGAGAAATTTGTTTTTCATCTTGTAATGCATTTCAGGATTTCAAGTGCAGCCAGAACAAATCAGCATTTCTTCAAGATGTGACTGAATAAAGAAAACAGGGATGAACAGGAACAGAGTCTGAAAACCATCTTCATCTAACAACCCTTATTCTTTCCCACATGTCTACTTCTTGTTTTTTACACCTTGTTTTACAAGTCATTTTAGCCACCTGCTCTTCCTCCATTAATAAGTTGGATGTAATGTACAGGCAAACCTTGGCTTCCATGTTAACCAAACCCTGACCTCATTGTTCAGGATATGCTCCTGTACATATGAGTTGGGATTTGTGAACAAATAAAAACAGTTTTGCAAATTCTGTGTTTGCGATGTATAAAATATGTGTATGGAAATGGTAAATGTCCTAGGGCCTTTTTTCTCCCTCTTCTTGTGTCTTTCCAAGATGGCAGGCCAGCCATTCCTTCCTTTCTGGTGTTTCCCTGTAGGATGCAGAGGACACACCAATATTCCATTCCCCAGTTTTGGAATGAGTTTTACCCACAGACATTGGAACGTATAGATCCCCTGATGGCTCGTGAGCTACTTCAGAGAGCTTCCAGCCCAGGAAATCTCTTCCTTTTCTTTTACACACCTAAGTGTATTTGCAAATGCCTTACAGAATAGAAGAAACTGCAGATATTACACTTTCCTCTGTAGAAATACAGACTTCAAGAGTCAAATTACAACAGTTTTCTATTCCATGTATCCCTGTGTGAGGTTTGAGAGTGTATAAAAGCAAAATTGGTACAGCCCTGCTCACCAGTCAGTTCAGGCACAATTTCAGAAAGTAAAAGGCAGGGAGGACTTTGCCGGATGATCTCTGCACAGTCGGTGCTTCTATCCTCTGTCTTGGCTCAGAATCAGAGCAGAGAAAGCTGGGAAGAGAGACATGCGTTATCCCAAGGTAAACTGAGGATTCAGCCATTTCAACCAAAATCATCTTGATCTCAGTCTTGCATCACAATAATCCACTAGGATTTCATTCCCATGTTCAACCATCACGAGCACTTCCAGTGGCTGCAGCAGATCAAGGCCATGGGCCCCCCAGCTTCCTCCCACAGACACTCAGGGAGGAAGGTCTGGTCCCATCCCCTGTAGCCAAAGAACAGCCAAGGACGGGAGGGTTGCTGGCTAGGACCAACTGCAGGAAGACACTGTGCCCACCCTGCTGCTGCCTGCCTGCTTATCCCATCCCTTGGCAGGAGAAAGGGCTTCCAGTGCAATTGACGGCAAGAATCCCACAAATCCACTGGGAGGAGGCCCAAACAAAAAGCAGATTTCCTGTGCTTAAAACTGCCTCAGCAGGAGGTACAGAGGGGTCTGTGAAAACAGTTCATAATGGGGGATATGCTGAAATGAAATCCAAGTGGATTACACTGCTTTGGGTGGGAGGAGGTGACATTTGTGGTTTTTTATTTGCTCAGGTAGCTGGTGGCATGCCAAATCCAGGGGAGAATAGAGATCTTTTTTATAGATCATGAGAATTAAATTGATAAGCATTAGAGTGGTTATCAGATGTCTCCACTTTTCGCTGGAATTCTCCCTAGTCAAGTTGGGTTTGGTTTTGTGGTGGGTTTTTTTTAGAAGAAAATAACTCAAACCCGTCACTGACTGCCTTGCCATGCATCCCCAAAGCTTTTGATCTACGTATAACAATGCTTAAATCACCATGACATTTACAATAAATATTAAGTGTTTTATTATTTATTTTTAGACTTTGATTGGCACAGTATATTAACAGCATTATTGTCACAATGCCACTTAAGAGTTCCCCAGCATTAAAAAGCAAAGTCAACTTGACTTACACTAGCACCTTTTCTTACTTTCTTTTAGCACAAATGTACTGTACAAATAATGAATGAATGAAAGAATGAATAAATAAATAAATAACCCAACTCTTATTTTGCAGACTACCCATGTATTAGAGCTGATTTGGCTTTACTAAACTCAGACATTATTTCAATCCTGACATTTCCAATGTATGTTATGTATTTTTCCCCAAAGACAATCCTTCCCAAAAGAAAATACCTAATGACCTTCCCCTCTCCCCAAACTTTTTTACTCTTTGAGAGCTTCTTATTGTTCCATTTTCATTGCTATTTAGGGTAAAACTCATTAAAATATTATAAAGCTCACAGCATAGTTATGTGGCAGCACTTGCTTATGAATAACATCTGCAACAATGTGTATGTGTATTTATATTACAGTAAACTTAAACCCACTCATTCATTTTTTCTGCATTGCCTCTGTTTTAAATTCTTTGTCCCAAGTAAAGCACTAGGCAAATGTATAAACCACACAGGCTTACAGTGCAGCCATTGTCACTGAGTGCAGTGCCAAATATAATTTCATCATTAGACCAAGGTTCATGCCAGGGTAAACTACTCTGTGTTAGATGACTGCAAAATGTTATTTTCTCTTTTTATTATATTATTATTTCAAACTTATCTGTACTGAGATTGAGTTCTTTCTGTGTGTCTGGTTTTGGTGCTTGCTGTCTGTGCATGTTATGTCCTAGACCGAACTGCATTTGGAAAACCAGCAGAGAGACTAGCCAACACTTACTGCGCTCTCCGAGTCTGTCTCTTACAGTAAAACAGAACTGAAATCCTCTTGTAATGAAATTTTTGTCAATAACAAAAGACAGTGTAGTCCCCAAGTATTTGGGTAAGCACACTGTGTCATTTCTGTTTGACTGCTTTTATTTGTGGAATTGGGTTAACTGTAACATGATCACACAAAAAAAGAAGGAAAGAAAGCTGTTCTCCTGTTAAAAAATAAAGGCTTGTAACACGAGAGAGAGCATTACCACAATCTGTGGCAGAGACAATAGAGCATACAAACTCTTCTGAGCAAAGCACATTGACCTAGTCAGTCTATATAACTCTGTATGTGTGCAGCCTTTGAAAATTATGTATTTAAAAAAAGACAGTATAGAGACATAACAAAAATGCTTAGGGAAATGGGCTGCAATTGGAATTTTTGCGGTACTGAGGTCTTTTCAGGACTGTGTTCCTCCCTCCTTCCCTGACACCACCCAAGAGCTGCAGCTCTGACTGTGTGCCAAGAATCTGACATACACCTACCCCTCATTTAAAGCTGTCAATCGTTCTCATGCTTATAAATAAAATGAGTCTCCAGAAGAATTTAGAACCTAGAACAACTGATAACAGAGCTTAAAAAGGTTGTGACTGTAGTGTGTGCCTTTCATTTTCCCATGTTAATCTTCTTATTGTTGAAAATATTGTCCGTTGGGAATGTTCTTGGAGCCTGCACTGTTCTCAGTTTTTTCCTCCTTTCTTTGCCAGTTGTTTCTAGATCGAAACCATTTTGCTAGACAATTACAACCATATGCATTTGAAAATATACATTTTCTTGAATTAACTATAAAAGATATCAGAAATACAGGTAGCCTTTAGGAAGGTTTGTATGTCCTCAGGAAATATGGCTCAAAAACTTTATTAAGCAGGGAGAAACGGCAAGACTGAAGCTTTCCCTTATTATATATGTTTAGAAGCACTGAACCTTGCAGCACTGACCTAAGCTTTTTGGTATTTTCAGCCAAGCCCAGATCAGACTCTGCATTGCAGAAGTCCCATCACCCAATTTTCTCAAAAATCATCACTACCGTTCCCTGTTTGAATCTCATCTGGACTGTGTGTCACAGCCCCAGGTGACCCTATTTCCTTCTTTTATTACTAACATGCCTCTCTCCACACACACTTAGATTATGATCCTGTTCAGGGTGAAAGAAAGAAATTAGGGGGCTCTCTTTTGTTCCAGATGTAGAAGCTTAGCAGGTAAAGAGTGCTAAAAAGACGTGGAAAATTAATCTCATAGACCCCTGCACAGAAAGAAAAGCATAACTTGTCCATGGGCCTTTGAGAATAAACTGATGAAAGCATCAAACTGTAATTTTGTTCCCTGCTACTCTAATCACCTCCGAGTCTGCTAGGGCATGAGACCTGAGTTTGAAGCTGGTGAATAGAGTGGGAAAGCTATTTTGTATGTAAAGAGAACTGTCTTTCCTTAGCGGTGCTCTTGTGCAGAACTGAAAATGCTAACTCTCCCTCTCAGCTACCACCCAATAAACATACTATCCTTACAAAATAGGGAGGTAAGGAACGTAACATAAGCACCAGCAGAAGTCTCAGGCTTATTGATGGTACAAAGCAGAATTCACTGTCTTAGGTTGACTCAAATAATATCATATATGTTTAAAACTAATCTGACAAATTTAGACCTCTTAATGTTTCTGATGACTTTTTATATAGCATCTTTTAAAGCCTGCCCAAAGAGAGATTAAAGATTTTGTGGTGCTTAAAATAAGAAAGAGAAAACTGAATAAAAGAGAAAACAAAATAAAGATCGCTGGCAATTTATGTTGGGGCAATAAAAGGTTAATCAAGAGCAAAGTAAATGAGTCTTCCATTCTTTCCTCCTCCACTCTTTTAAAATGGCTAAATATAAAAAAGGATTTATGTTGGGGAAAAAAATTTTCTTTCTATTCCTTTTATTTCCTGTTTGTTTTTTTTTTTCTTTTTTTGCATTCAGCACTGTGTACCTTCAAAATGTACAATGTTGCCATAACCACGTAACTTCTACCTGTGCCAGCTTGGAAGCAATTCTAGTGGAAAAGCCTGGTTAAGTTCTTCCACGCACTTCATTTTCATAACTAGTCAAAAGCCAACAGGCCTCCAGCATATTGTCCAGAATTTAAAAAAGCAGAGATCTACCTCTTATCTACTAGTCCAGGACAGCAAAATGGAAACACTCACAATCCAAATTTACAACTAGAACTGGGAAAAAAGAAGTTTTTGATAGTCCACTTGATTTTACTGCTCAGATCTTTCTGCTGGGATGTAGCTCAAGCAATTAAAGAAAGCTACATGCTAAAAAATCATTTAAACAGACTTTCTTGAGCTTTCGGTCTTCAGCAGTTGCATACAGACCCTCCTGCAAAGCATGGTAGCAGATGGATGCCCTTAGAATCTTTGTCAAGATACGGACTCAAACCTTTGCAGAGTTGGGTAGCCAGCAAAAAGACATAAGATGAATAAAATAAAAGGAATCAGGAAATGGAGACAGCAGCTGCCAAATTTACCATGCAGAGTAAAAACTATTTCCCAATAAACCCTGTGAGACGCCAGAATGGTATTTCATGTCTGTGTATCAAAGTTAGTGATGTCTGCTCTTTCCTTTTATTAACACACTGTGTTATAGCATGTGAAGAAAAACATAGAGTCTGTACTTCAAGACTTACTTCTGTGAGCCAAAAGCAAAGAATTAATCTGGGTTGGTTATATGCAGGCAGCCATGCCCTGATCATGTATCACCATGCATTTGGGACTTCAGAGTTGAGTCACTGTCAGTCACCAGTGTGAGACATTTGCCATATGCAGAGGGAAAAGCAGAATATTCCTCCATGGAGAAATTACTTCTGTGAGAATCAAAACTGGCCACCAGAATAATGGATGACAAGTATTCCAACTTTATCTAGGATCATGTATTTACAAACAAAATCTATGCATTTACTTTTCCCCTTTCAGTCCCTTTTTAGATGAAGCAGTTGGGACAGAAATGACTATTGCATACTCCAACATAAACTGCAGACAACAATCCTGCTAATTCAATTGCATATGTCATAAGAACAGTCACTGAAGAGCCCAGAAATTCACAGCATCCCCTGCTACTAACAGAAAATGACTGGTGAGATTTTATCTTTCCCTAATAAATTTCAGTTAAAGCTTGATTTTAATTAGAAAACCCAGGAGAATTAGGTCCAATTCATTCTTGTTTTGCATGTGGTTGAACTGATCACAATCCAAGAAGAGAATAAGCCTGAACAAAGGACTACACAATACACATGTGTGCAGTCAACTCTGGATTATTCATGGTTAGATTATCTGGACTAGTCAGTGCCTAGTGCCACAGAGTAATAAGCACGGTACACTATTCTCCGGGGCTCTGCTCTTCATCTTACTTCTTACTCAGTCATTCTGGACAGAAATGAGTTTAAAAGCTTTTTTCCTCTAATGTTGGTGTACCAAAAATGTATTTGTAGCCTAATTTAAAATCACTGTGGATTATCTATGCCTTTGTTTTTACACAAGCTGTTCCATTTCATCCCCATCCATATTCTACAGGATGACCGAGTCAACTCTTTCCATTCCAGTGCTACTTGAATTAGTTTAACTCAGGTTTAAAGTCTGCTAGCAAACTGTTTCAGAAGTTATAAGAATCTTCTTCTCAGTCCTAGTTACTGTCCAGGTTAGTTTTTCTGAAAGTTGACTGGAGTTTTCTGCACTATTTAAAAGACAGAGAGGAGGGCTGAATTTGTTCTGTCACTGGTGTAGGATTACCATGCATTAGGAACCTTATTCTCCTCAGTCTGTTTAAATCAAGGCTAAATCCAGTCAGGTCAAAGAAGGTAAAGCAATGTAGGCAAGAGAAACAGGACCTCTGTGTATAATTTGTTCCTCTCCCACATCAAAAACATGCCACAGTGAGTCAGTTCCCCATTGTTACAAGAAATGGTGTGAAAATGAATAACGTTGGTGTGATATACAGCACAATCATATCACAGCTGCTGAGAAAAACAGAAAAGGGAAAGTGGTAGCCAGCTGCCACTGCCAGAGACTCATTCCAAGGGCTGCACATCTGGATCCTGCAGCTGCCAAACATATAGTGACTGACTGCTTCCAAACCTGGAGTAATCAGAGGTGAAGTAACAGGAGCAGCACCATCCCAGTACAATCAGTGATATGGAAATGATACAAGTATAACTCTTCACTAAGGAGCTATTGTGTCTGTTTTCCCAGCGTTTGTAAGATGCGAACCTGTTTACTAACACATGAATCTCTAAACCTCTAGAACTGAGAATGATTAAGAACTTTTTTTCAGGGGCCATTTTCTAAAATAACATACCTGCTGTTAGCACAACATTATGTATGATCATGATTTCCAGTTAGAAGAAAACATGAATCCTCGTTCTCTGTTTGACTGGCATAACTCCATTGTTAGAGCTGGTCTGAACATGTTCTCTCTCTCTTTTCCTCCCCTTCTGCTCATTTTCTTATGCCCTGAAAAACACTAATAAACCCCTACATATTTCCAAATAGAAATCAACATTTTTCAGCAGAAGCAATTATGTAAGATTTAAGTAAAATTTAAAAATTAGTAGGAAGTGTTTTTTTCCTCAAAATTTCATTTAATCAAAAGCTAAAACAAAAGAAACACAAAAAAAGGTTTTTTGGAAACTATTCAGTTGTTAGCATACTCAGAGTAACTTCTGATTTATACTACTATGAAATCTGAATCAGACCATCAGAATGATCTTGCAGCTGTTCCCAGGGTACAATCACACTGCTACTTCAGAGGAGTTAGAGACATGATATATGAGGGGTTTAAGGTTTTCCTTTCTTTTCTAAAACAGACCAGTTACCTACAAATATACATTCATCACATCTGGTGATTATAGACATATTTTGATTAAAGAGTATGTGCTTCTGCAAACTAAATATGCACTCTCAAATATTCATATCTTTTTTTTTTTCCCAAATGGATAAGAAATGGACAAGTGTTCTCAGTGTTACTGAAACACATTTATACCAGTGTATCATCAGAGTCTGAAAGTTATATGCACACTTTGAAATGAGGGTACAGCTTTCAGTAGTATACTGAACAATCAGAACTCTCATCTAGGAATCAATAGGAAAATACACTAATATTGTAAGGTGGATGAAGGTAATTGCGAATTCCAGCTCTGAACAAATCTAGTCATTAGTAATTCCCAGACTTCATTTAAGTGGTTTGGTATTTCTCTCAGTGATGTCAGCAACTGCAAGATCCCACTCTAAGGATTGCAATTGTTGCCTCTAGCTGTGCTTGTAGTCTTTGCAGTGTTCCTGCTTTATATTATTATGTCTACCATGCCCTTACATATGCATTGAACATAATCGAACATTTTGAGTATACTTTACAGACTGTGTACAGTGGCAAGTGTACAGAAGCATGTACACAAAGTGAGGATGATGTCATTAACTAGGAAGCAGTACGAAGTCCTCATCTGACTTAACGGGGGCTCTGTACTGAATCAGTGGGAGAGCTATGAAAATAATACTAGGTATGGACAGAGAACTAAGGAAATCTAGCAGGTTATGCAGGTAGAAATTTAGAAATATTTTCAGGCTGTTTTATATGTTTGTGCAGTTTGCATTTTATCTCAGTTCATTTCATTTCACTGGACTGTCTGATTCCCAATATTCAAGAGAGTGGTAATCATTAATCAGTTTCATCCTTACCACATGCATTTGTGGTAGGGAAGTGTTATCCTGATTTAAAGAAAAAGATGTGTAAACTAAGTGACATACCTCAGATCAGCCAGCATCTGTAGCACAAGATGGGATTTTTATCATGTCTTCAGAGTCATTTTGGGTTGTTGATTCATAGCTTTATGGTGAATTGGTGGAGAGAATGAAAACTTCTGGATTTTCCCTGTAAAGTATTTTCTATGATATTTCTGGTTTAAAATCTCGTGTAAATCCTGGGATGCACAATGCCTATATTTATTCCAGTTTAACTAGAGGAGGACTTAGAATTGAGGAGCATCTCAAAAATCAGGTAAGCAGAAAACAGGGTAGAAGTAACACAAGGTACTACAGAAAAGCGGATACCATGTGCTGCATGACTACTTGTACCTTGTATTGAGAAGCCTAAACAAAAGATGGGCCTATAGCAGCTGAGGTCAAGCAGTAACAAGGTATATGAGCTCCTTTAGGTATAGCTGCTAGGACTGGGATATCTTGTTTCCATCAGTGGAATATACACAACAGATTACTTTGGCCAACGCCCTTGCCCATGGCAGGGAGTGATTTTTCTTCTGACCACAGAGCCTCAAGCAAGGTCAGGACTGTGAAACCAATAGCTAAGAACCCTCACTTATTTCTAAACTATGAACACTTGTAAAGAGACATCTTCAATTCCAGGACTCCAAGTATCCCAAGAGCCCAGCCCGGTACTGTTTCAGGAATATCACTTTTCAATTTTCTGTGTGCATATATGAGGTTTTTAAGGTTTTCCTTTCTTTTCTAAATCAGACCAGTTACCTACAAATATACATTCATCACATCTGGTGATTATAGACATATTTTGATTAAAGAGTATGTGCTTCTGCAAACTAAATATGCACTCTCAAATATTCATATCTTTTTTTTTCCCAAATGGATAAGAAATGGACAAGTGCAGTCATAGCTACTAATCATGCCAAGCCTGTTTGCTTTCATTATCTCCTATGAGACATTTATTTTTCTTATGTAAAAGATATGACCCTATCAAAAGTTAAAGAACCTGAGGAAGTCAATATTTACTTTCTCCAGCAGTTTTTCCTATTTGGTCCAAAAGAATAAAAGACAACCTCTAGGGGACCAGCATTTTTTTACCACTGCTGTAGACCAGGATGAAGGAAGTCTTCGCTAGAGATAGTTTTGGTCCTGTCTTCACCCATGGGAATGTGTAGAGTTGATGGCCAGTCATGACCAAAATTGTGTTAATTGCAGTAGCCTGACACCAAATACTCTCAGCTACCTTTCCCAACAACACAATATGAAGCAAAATGTGGGTAATTAGCCTCCATGGTTTTCTGCCTGCTTCAGAGGCCACTTGCTTGACACATCTGATTAACAGCACTTCTCCCTCATATCAATATTATGTCCTTTCCTTCTACTTCTTCCTTCTGATATTTGTTAGTGTCAGTGCCCCTACTGCTGCAGACAAATGAGAAAAATACAGATTATTTTGAAGGGGTGATCACTGAAGAAGTTATAAACCCACTCGATCATTTCCTCATCACCTGGTTTTGGTTATCATCTGCATATGAAGGCCATCTCCTATCTTCACAGATGGTGAAGCAGCTCCCATTGTACATGTGTATCAGACCATAATTTGGCTCAGTGACTTTAACAAGAAGGTTGTAATCTGTCTTTTTCTGTTTCATTTATTACATGGTGGAGTTTACCACTTTGCTCCATAAATTACAACTTAAATTGTGTTTATGATCAGAAGAATGTCTGTAAAAATAGCGTGTATGTAACAGAACTGCTTCATGTTTGCACTGAGTTACATATGCTTTGTTTCTTGAACATAAACAGACCTATTTTTCTCTTTATTTCATAGAAACTGATCCAGCTGAGAGACAATAAGCTTGTTTCTTGCATGATTCATGCATTATCAACACAATTGTTAATTAAGTGTTTACAGTTGCAGATCTTTATTTAATGCAGAAAAAGGAATGAAATTAGAAAAAAAAAACCAACCCTGCTTATACTTCAGTTTCTGTTTCATATACAGACACTTTTTTTGTTTGTGTCTTTTATCATTAGCTACAAATCACTTACACATTAAATAGTAAAATATTACCTTACGGTCAGCGAGAAAAGTGTGGATGCAGCTGATTTCAGACAGAGAATAGATCTAATTTAGAAATTGGAGAGCAGCAGTTTTCACCATATTGCTTTTCAGAGCAAACTCTGGTTTTTAGAATTTGCTACAGACTGTTTAGGATGTTCTTGTTACCCTTTTAAGTCTCTTGGACTAGCAACTGTGATCATGGTGAACAAAGAGAACCTCTCTGTAGTTCAAATACATGTATTTAATCCAGTTCTAGACACACATTTGTTCTTGTAACCCATCAATGCCTTCAGACAGCACTACTTAAAACAAAAACATGGTTTGGAAAGTCAATGGCTCTGTAGTAACAATACTCCACAAGATGCTGTGCAAAATTCAAATCCTATTTTTTTGACAAGGGAGGGAGTTCAGACTGGCTGTCAAGGACATCTAATCTGAAACAGATCTCCTTGCTGTTCAACACTTGTTGTAGAATGAGCTCACATGAAAAATCTAATACTGCTTGATTACTCATTAGTTCCAGCAACCTGCTTTCATATTTATTTCTGTCCCCAGTCACCTTCCTTTCCATCATGTCATTACTCCCTGTAGCAAGTGATGCTGCTTGGAACACAGCAGGACATACCAGACCAACCAGGACTATAGCTTAAACCAGTCATCAATACTAACCATAGCAAGTGATAGTCTTGCTGGTATAAAGCTTGCACAAAGTTGTGAGTATCAATCATATTTTAGACAAACAACATTCATTACATTGTCTGTTGGTTTGCATTTTCTCAAAGCTTACTTTAAAATTAGGAAAAAAATTGTTCCTTCTGGATTTGTATTATCCCAGTCCCACCTCCAAAGGCAGTTTCAGAGTTCAGGCAGGCATTTGTTGTTTGAAACACATGCAATAAACCTCATAAAGCATTAAAACAAAACAAAACAAAACCCTGGTAACTTGAGGACTGTACAGAACAATCCTTCTCATGCAATGCTTCAAGCATTTTTTTATTTTAACATTTGCCCAAAAAAGAGCATGAGCTTTTTAATGCTAATGACTAAGCGTCCAGAAAATTTCTTTTTCTTTGTCTAAAGGCACACTATTCCAAAATAAGCAATTTTTCTGGACATTTTCTGGGTCTTAAGCGCCTCCAGTATATGGTGCAGGGGGTGTGATCTCTGGTTTGATTAGGTAAGGATTTACCTTTCAGCAAAACTGTTTAGGTGTGTATTATTACATTTACCTTGAGGCATGTAAATATCACACCCAGTTCCTTTGCAACCTGAGCCTTAACTGAAAAAGAAATAAACCATCCTTCAAGAGGGAAGAGGGCTGGATGTTTACCTGAAAGTAATATTTTCAGGGAACTCTGTATAAGTAACTTTCCATTCTTAAGGCAAGTACTGTCTCACTTTGACTACATGTGGATAAAAAACACTCTTGAATCAAAGTAGTCATTAAATTTGGGGCTTTTTCCCCTTAAATTGATTGCAAATTGAGCGTGATGGTAGAAATGAGCTCCTTAATTGTAACTTTTCTAAATGTACTTGCGAAGTGTTTTGGTCAACCAGCTCCCATGATACATGTTTAAGACCAGCACTTCTGCAATCATTTCATCTTGAATCCAGTGTTTAGTCTGGTCAAATGGTAACAGGTGTAGTTTCTGTTTACCAGTTGGGGGCTTTCATCTTACAAGCAGAAACAGTGGCCAAAAAAACCCCAAGAACCTCTCCCAAGAGAAGAGAGACCAAAACCCACTTTAGAGTGACAAGAGAGTCAATAAATCAGTCCAGCAAATTTTTGATACCTGAAATATTTTTCCTGGATGTTTTTAAACAGGAAAGAGTTTTATATTTGCCTATATACAAGAATGCCAGATTGAAAATTACTTTATTTCCTTTCCTACAAGAGAAAGACATAAGCCAGATTTTTTCACTGCCAAATAGACTTTATGTTCACTTTTCTTGTCACATTTCAACCAAGTAATTGGGTGTATGAAGATTAGATATAACTAGGGACTTCAACAAAAACAACTGAAAATACCTGCATTTGCCTTTTCTTCAAATATTTTCATGAACAGGTCTGGTTTAATGAGTACTAACTAAAAATCTTCTAAGAAAGGGGGTCAAAGCGACCTCTCTGAACCACAGATTAAGTTTAGCAATCCCATTTACAAATTCACTCATTGTTCCCTCAGGATTACAGAAAATAAAAGGTCATTTTTTTTTCTTTTCTTTTTGGAGGCTTCTAATTAGTCACTAGTTTAGTTGTCTGGGCAGTAAAGTAAGCAGCCTGATTTAAGATCCTATAAGCATCTAAAATTTGTGATGAAATACATGCATTCTGCATGCACTCAGAACAATTCTTAGAGGCTAACTGTAAGCATGCACAATTATAAATATTGACCTCAGTTACTATGTGACAGGTTTAAATACAGCATCAGTCAAATGTCCTTAAAATATCTACTAATTACTTAATGTCTACTAAATCTCTACTAAAAAAACCCAACCACTGAATCTATTTAGTAGAATTTTTTAGCAGTCTTAAAACTTGTTAACTTTCACAACATGTGACTATAAGGAAAAAACCCAAACATTATTTAGAAGCCATGAATTATGTAAGACTATCCTTATAAAGGTAAAATATTTGTTTGAGAGTTTGAATGTGTGAAAATTAGCAACATGAAAGAAAATAGCAGGACTGCCAGCTTCAGGACAAATAAGTCAAGCTCCTCTATCACTAAAAATCATGAGAATGGCTTAATTATCTGAATAACAAATAGCACATTTATGTAGTAGTTTATATTTTTTTAAATAATATTTTGTATGTGTCTATTTTTATTAGTTTATATTAAGACTTTTCTATGTCTTTATCTTGTGCTTTGTCTTTTCATTTAGGAGGTGTGAAAAAGAATTTTAGCAAAAGTCAAAGTATGGCTATCTGTTTTCCTTCTGGGGTTTTAATACTATGTAAAAATCAGCAAGGTAAAGACTCTGCTCTAATACTATTGATTCTTATTACAGTTTTATGGTTTTAAAACGGAAGTTCCTGAAAACAATTATCTTAATTTTCATTTTTACTAACTATTATATGTACAGTGTATTACAGTGACCTATTATATATGTCTATCTCAGAAATATATTTCTAATAGGTGATTCTTTGGGAAAGAAAGGGAGAAGGGAGGTTGGGTTGGGATATTGTTATATTTATTTTAATGACAAAGGCTGTTCCTTTTAGGAAGGACAACTGTGGTTTGAAGCCTGGTCCTATATTAACTGTTTTCCTACAGAAATAATTTGAAAGTAATGACTCTTGATTGCTTAGGTTGAGCTAGAGTAATTTTTAAATGAATTCTGATCACTGTCATAGTTCAGGGGTTTGGCACATAAAAACTGGTAGAAGAATACTGCCAGATATTAAGAATGCCTTTTTAAATCCTTGTGAAATTCCCATCCAGATTTGTCAGACACTATAATGCACATTTACACTTTACCAATATTGCCTAACAATTCTTCAATTTTTCTGGTGTATGCTTGCAGAATAATTCATGTGCATCTGAATAACAAAAAAAGAGCTTTAGTGTTGAATCTGCCTTGCTGCCACTTTCACAATCACTTCTGTAACAGCACAAGTTGATTTTCATTTCTGCTTTAGTTCACAAGAGACAGATAAAAAGAATATTAAAGAAGCTGTGAAAGTTGTATTTCTGCTTGTATTTCACAAGTAATAAACACTGTTCCATGGCAATTGCATCAACATCAACATCACACCAAATACTTTTGCATCAATCAGGCTGGTTTTTTACCCAATAATATTTCTGAAAGTCAAGTGATAGTGTCAGCAAATCCTGGTCATTCTGTAGCACATGTAAAGATTATGCAAGTTTGTCAACTCTACTATCTCACGTTTGACTGGTATTCTTCCCTCACTTCTGTTCAAAATGGAGGCTTGCTATCAATACAGTCCATGTTGTACAAGTTTTCTCTGGTTGCATCATCGCACACTAGACTACTTATTTTATTAAGGGTTGTTTACCTCTGGGTACTAAATTCTATTGGCTGCGATAACAGATTTCATATATACACATTTTGAATGTTCTTCTGATGGTGTCTTATGTGCCATGTGATGTTCAATAAGGGTTATTGGTTTAATACTTGTAGACAAGTATCACACATAACCATCAGTTTGTTTCGAGTTTTCTACTGTGCTCCTACATCAAGCAGTTCTTTTTATTTTGGGCTCCTTTAAGTACTTGAGATCCACTGAACATGCAACAAAATAGCAAAATTTAGTTAGCATGCATGCACAAGTTTCCTTTTTTTTTTTTAATTAAGCACTCAGACTTACTTCAAAAGTAGCACAAATATGCAAGTCAACTTTATGATTAATAGCTTCAGACTCAAATGCTTTTATTTTTGGTCTTCACGGAGAATCTACTATTTCCACTGAGATTTTTTCAACAACTTTAGCTGTATTTAAAGTTAATGAGCTTTTTCAATTAAAGCTTCAGATATTTAGCCTTTGGATAACATTTAGATGAACCAGGGTGTATCTAATTATGTTGGGTGAATTCTTAAGAGGTTTTGCATATACTTCATTCATAACGAGCACATTTTATGTTGCAGGCACGTACTGGACTTCATTCTAGACTGAATGCAAATCACTGTTGTGAAAACAGCATTACCAATAGTTCTGATTTTGAGGAATGACTGCACTAGCAAATGCCCTTGGGAGTATGTATAACATCAACCATTCTGAGTGACAGAGAAATCAGGACTGCCATTAGGGTAAAAACTTAACAAGGAAAAGAAAGCTGAGTAAAAATATAAGAACATTGTCTAAACTGGGCAAAACGTGTCAGAACAGAATATTGAAATCTTGCTGCTTGCTTATAGAAACTAGCAGTGAAATCAACAAAGGGATTAAACTAAAAAACCCCACCACTTTAACATATGAAAAGGGGGGTGAGGGGGAGAGACTGTGTGGTTTTCAAACTGTGTACTTTGGTCCAGATGTACATGGGGACGAAACACTGCTTTACACACTGACTTCGTGGGAGCTGAGGTCTTCTGCTTTCCTGTAGGAGTCCTTTGTTTCTAATCACTCTACCAGACCCCTGAGGCACAGAAGTCACCACAAGAGAGAGCCTGGCTGGCCCAGAAAAACTGGCACATCAGATTAAGTTGTTGACTTGCATTCAGGGCAGACATTTTAATCTGTGTCATGTGTGCCTTGTACAACCTTGAGAACATCCCTTATACTGTCCTGTTCTTGACGTACCACCTGTGAAATGAGGATGGCATTACATTCCTATCTAAAAGAGCAGTTGTGAGGGTATTTGATAGAGCAAAGGACTGGCCATAAGGAAAGAGTGAGATTAATACCTATCGAGGTAATTAATAAATAGTATTAAACTACAAAGTTCATCTCCAGACTGGGATTTTAAATATTTTAGACCTGGGCACCTGCTGAACACCAGCCCATGTATTCAGCTCCCTAAAGATATGAAGCAGAAAGACTTTAGAAGGTAAAATCTGAGTTCAGGTTTCAGTTACTTCCTAATGCAGGGCTGTCCAATTGTACGGTGTAGAAATGCCTTCAAAGAACATCTTTACAAAAACCCAGCTCAGTTCTGTAAGTCTGTGTTTTAAATTCATAAATACAAATCTCCTAGTGCCCTTAGCATTTTTTAATGTTCCACATAAGTGCTCTTCTCAGCTCTGTTCTGCATCTGTTTCCAGGTTGGTTAGCCAGACTTCACACAGGCAATAGCAGATTCAGGCTAGTCTCTGACTTCACTTGGCCAGTCAGATTTGTTGGTAGGGTAGCCTCTCAATACAGAAAAGGAACTGAGATGCAATTGCTTATCCTTCAGATTTAAAATTTTATTTCTGTCTTCCCAATGCAGTTGCCTGTTTTGAGAAAAGTCAATGAAGACATAATACCCTTGATACTCCCCTTTCCTTCTCAAGTTTTCTGAAATTGACCACTGGCTGCAAAACTGTTAGATATCATGGCACAGACAGACCAACAAGCAGAACAGTGTGATTGTGTAGGGTTCTTTTTCCCCAAGCATTCCAAATAAACAGAATTTAAATGCAGGGAAACAATTTCAAAGGCTTTAAATGGAAATCTGACTGAAGGAACTACCACTAAAGTACATGGCTTCATTTCACTCCTCCACCCCATCCTGCTTCAATCAAAACACTAACAAGAAACTGCAACAGAGTGTAGTTCTTAAGTCAACACTTGTACTGCAGCTTCCTGATACTATATTGCAGTGAATGATAAAAAGAGAAATTGGTCTCTTTGTGACTGATGCCTCAGTATAAACCAGAACAAAGAGGACGACTGTTTCTTCAAGATTATTTTGAGAATATAACTGATCCAAAAGAAAACGTCACCTTTCTCCCCAGCAAATGTGGCATTAAAGGGGAAAAGTGGCAAAATTCCAACCAGAACTTGCCAAAACTGTGAATCTAAAGGTATTTGCCTTAGGAAGAAAAATATCCACCATGTTCTCAGCACTGAAGTATAAAATGGCTGTTTTCCTTCCATCCAAATTTCCTGTGTTTTTTATTAAAAACAATGTAGCAAAAACCTTATAGAGGCCACAAAAATGTAATTTCTGATTATTTTTGTTTTGAGAATTTTCTCTACATAGCATAATCCAAATCCAACCTCACACTTCACTAAACCCTTCTTGCTTTTTATCTTCAGAATAACAGAGCCAATGTCATTACAGCTGACTTTTCATTTGCCAGGTAACAAAACCATTTTTCCCTTGGCAGACATAGCTACCAGAGAGTCATCCACAGGGACAGCCCCAATGCATAAGCTATGTATGCGTTATGCAAACCACCACCCTGCCAGTTAAGAATCAGGATACAGCAGAGAGTGCACACTGGGTGCTGGACTGGGCTTAGCTGTCAGAAGGAAATTCCCCACACAACTGCTTTTGAGAAGCCACAGTTTTCATTTGTATCTTCAGTCACAATCGCTGATTTGGCTTTTTGAAATGCTTCATGTGACTTGATTGCTTTTAGTAGCTACTTGGCTTTGACTGACTGATACATGCACTGGAAACAGAAATACATTAAAACAGCAAGCACAGTTGGAGCTACAAGAAATTGAAAAAGGTGTTTTAAGAACTTACCAAGATACCTTTGTCGCTCTTTTTTGGGATCCTGTCCCAATGACTTCAGCTTGAAAGCATTAAAATGAGTTCCTTATACATGCTTTGCAGGTGAGGGGGTTTTTTGAGCTTTAATTTGCTGTTTGATTTGCCCCGGGATTTTCAGGTGTTGCATGAGGGAGTAAAGAACAGAAAGTACCTCAGTTCTTGGTTGTCAGCCATTGGATGATGGCCACAGCATTATTAAACCATCCAAGCATGCTGGGTCTCAACCACAAAATTTAATTTTCCCTACTGCAGGGACTAATCAACTACCAGAGGCACTGAGTCCTGAGGAGATTGTTTTTATCTGTTGGTTTTTTTTTTTTTTCTTTCAAGGACTGAAGCACAGTTAATTTTACAGTTTTGTCTATCCTCAGGCTTACAAACAATGACAGAAATGCAGCTTGATGAGAAACAGATAAAAAGTGGAATTTATGCTTACACTATGACATAAATTAAAGAAAGATGAAAGGTTTAAATAATTAACAGCAACTCCGTAAGTCGGATAGTAAGACCCCAGATTCCCTTAAGTGAAGGAAGAAAAAGACCAAAAGGGAAATAAAGCATGCTGAATGGTATCAGCAGCTACCTCTTGCTTTGTGTGAAACTGAGAAGGAAAGTTGGTTCTTACTGCAATTGCCCATTTCCACAAAACCACCTCCACTGACAAACTACTACATCCACATTTGTGTGTCTTCACAAGACATTTACAGTACACACACATTTGTATCTCATATTTAGTATTCAGAATAACTTTTTGTCATGGATTCACTGCATAATGATCCTTTAGCTTCTTAAGCAGTTGCTAGCATACTGGATTTTTTCAGGAACTCCATGTGTATGTTCTCCACCCTAGAAATATGACTAGGCAATTGAACCATTTATGTTTCATTTACCAAGAAGTATAGGGTTTCATGCTAAGAGGGAAAAGCTGGGAGGGAATTAAAGAGAGCAAAGAAAGGAAAGAAATACTGCAGCTCAGCACCACTGAAATATTCATCTATATTGTTTTTACTCATGGAAACTGTTTCTTGGAGTTCTTCCAAGAAAGACTTGGGGGGCAAGGGGGAACTCCACAATGAAATAATGATACCTTAAAACGTACCAATACTGAAGATAAAGGCTGTACTGTGCACATGTTAAATTTATCAGAAAAAGATGGTTGCAAGCAGCAGTTCACATGACCAAGACAGAATTCTTTCAAAATGACGGCTGTTCAGGCTTTATAGGAAACATTAGCTTGAAAGAAATTTGGAAATAGAAGAAAGTTTCAAGCAAAGAAAACAATTATAAATATTCTTAATTGCTTGGAAATAATTTGTCATAGAAAATTGGACTGGGATATATTCATACAAAAGCTTCAGATGCATTGATGTCGTAATGCCTTTTAGGAGCCCAGCATATTTTTGCACAGAGTGTTCCAATAACACATTAAAGAAAAGGATATGACTTTCACTTTTATCTTCTGCCTCCCTTCCTCACTCCATTCTCTCCTCCACTTTTTTTCACCTCACTTTTCCTTTTTTTTCTTTTCATTTTTGCAGGGCAGGGGGGAGCATAAAATAACTGGAAGACTCAGTAACTGCTACTCAGTGTATTTTATTATTTCAGGAATTCGTTCCAAGCTGGGCTGCAATTACATTTAAAACTGGAGAATAATGGGCTATTGACATGTATATGGTTTTAGAAATGTAAGGCCTCATTTTCTCAGCTGGAATTTCCCCACAATGTGCATTTGCATTACATTAGAGATGCTCTTTTTAAAAAGAGCATAGCCTGCATTCAGACATTTTGACATTATCTGGGTCAGAGGCAACATTTAAAAGCAATAGCCCTACATCTACTATGAATCTTACAAGCGCACACAATGCATTAGTGAAAATGAAGGAAACATAGAGGTTCTCCATATTAAGCCATAGTTTATGACATACCTGCCTCCACCAGACATTAATCTGCAGGAGATGGATTGTCATGGTCATGATCCTTTGCTCTACTCCAACTGCATATACATTACCTAAATTGAAATCTGCACTTCTTCACACCCCGTGCAGTTTGATGTGAACGGAAATGGTAGGACGCATAAACTAGCAGTTTTCATGGCGCATATAATCATCTCCATTTTCCATGTATTTACCTACACATATAGCAGCTGCAAGCTTTTCCTTCTGGCTAAACAATGAGGACTTTATTCTCCCTCAGCTTAGCTGAGGACTAACTAGCTTGTCAGGCTCAAAATTGCATGGCACTGGCTAGGTAGGTAAGCAACTCAGTACCTTTCTTGTTCCCAGAAGTACCTAAGACATAATGAAAAAGGAATGCAGAAGTTTTTCACCTGTTGTAATTGTTTTAAAAAGCCCTGTACAATGAATTCTTTGTCATCTTCCAAGAATGGGTCATTTGTGAATAGTAATGCTTACACAAGCCTGTTTTATAAATAGAAAGATCTGTGTAATTGGTGTGGTATTGCAAGTGAAACCCCATGGAGGTTACACAAGAAGTATTTAACTTCCTAATTTACCACTTGCAAGATTTGGAGATATCAGATGTTTAATTTATCCTTCATTGACATACTCCATTCTAAATGGAAAGGACTCCAAATTAGTACCATCCCACTGTAATTACTGAGAAATGAAAGCCATTGTAAAGTATGGGGTTTTCTTCCTTCCTCTTTTCATGTCTCATTTCTAACATTTCTCCCTACTCCCATTTTTTACCACCATCACAAATTTTCCTCTTTCAAAGTCCTCTGCTTTAATCTCTTCTTCTCCTTCCTTCTCACAAATCTGACATTACCTTTGTTGCTCTCTTGGCTCTTGACTTTTTCTAACCCTGGACAATTCTTCACACACAATACATCTCTCCTAGCACTTTTTCTGCTGTATTCAGTTGTTTCTTTCAAAGCCTCGCATCTCTTCCTGTTTTCCTGTTCATTAGGGTCTATCCTCTTCCAGACAGCAGACTACATTTTCCAGTCCCTTTCCCTTTCTCTCTCCCTTTCCTCCCAACTGAATCCTGGATTTCCTTTGATGAATCAATCCTCTTGATGACTTGTCCCCACCTCTTTTACTCCAGCTGACAGAAAGATACCTTTTTTGCATTCCTATGCTTGAATTTCAAGCTCTAGCTTCTCTAGAGCTGTTGAGCCAACAACCATCACAGAAATAGCTGCTTAGTAGAAACACAAAATGTGTCCAATAACAGATGTCTATCCCTTGACTCTTTGGAAAAAGAAAACCCTAAAATCAGCAGACTCACAAAGAACCTCTTAAGATCCTGTAAAGAAGACAAGAAAAACATCCCAGAAGACGGAAGCTTATCATTCTTCCAATTAGGTAAGGAGGGTACATAGGACCCGAAGAAAGGACAATTTGGGATGGCCTTTGCACTGACTAAATGCTAGGAACTATCATTCTTCTTCCAACCTCTGCTCCAAAGTTTCTCCACCTTTCCCTGGGGTTTTGATCAATCCTAAAAATGTCCTAGCCAAAGGTATGTGCTTTCCCTCTCCTGATGGAAGGATTTATTATCTCCTAGTGCAGCAGAGGGGGAAGAGTTACTTACATACATGCTTGGGTTCACTGCCCTATGAAAACATGAGAGACTGTATCACAGTTTTCTTCCTCCAAGGCAGAGCAACTCTCACAGGTCTCTTCCTCCTAAGTGGAGACAGTGTTAAGAAGTGGGAACAGATGGGATGGTATTATTTTTCCACAGAAAGTAGGCAGTTCCTGTTCTTTTCTTTCCCCAAATACAATCTAGGTGGCTGGTAACTGGTCTGCTTGTGAACAAGCATTCCTACCGAACACATTTGCTTCCTGTACTGTGTCCCATCAGACAAGATAAAGCGGTTTCACTTCACTCCACCACAAAATAACAACACTCATGCTGCTAGGTAATCCCAGAAAGGACAAGCTCCCACTCTGATTTTGATCCATTTTTCCCACAGATGAAGTTAATACCTAGCACCCCACCCAGGCCTGGGAGAAAATACAATGCTCATGTGATTCTGTTAGTAATACTACTCATCCCAGTGTCTTTGTGATGGAAATTAATCCCTTTAAGAAAGTTCTTGACATTTTAAACATGATTTTACAATTTAGCACATGGCAATGAGTGCTCTAAGTAGCAAAACTGATTAAAAATACTATTGTGAGAGACAAAAAGAGGTGAAGATGGAAAAATGCAAAGTGTGTGTTAGTTGCTAAAAAGCAGCAGGGAATGAAGCAGGAAATGACAGAGGGGGGATTTTGGTTGGTTTTAGAAATTATATTGCTTTATCATTTTAGTAAAATTGTTCAGTTTGAGAAGGAACAAATTTTATTGTATTTTTTTTTTTATTTTTCTAAAAGAAAAATGAAGTAGAAAGATCTGCCGATAGAAGGGTGTATAACACAATTAGAGGGAAATTCTGCTGAAGCTGTATGATCTGTCACGTAAAGAGATATTCTCCAGCATTCCTGAGATGAAGAGACATCCTAAACATTCAAACAGGTTTTAATTTGCTGATAAACAGTGATAGGAGATGACCCTGGCAGCTGTATAACAAGTAAATATATATTTCAACAGTTTTGTAGAGTAAGCAATTTTGCTTAATCAACCAACAAGACTATTTTAGAAATGAATATGGCCTGACAAAGCAGAATATGAGTTCTTTGGCACATGTGCTATCTGATGTGGCAGCAAAGAAGTCCTGATGAGGATTAAGCAACACATCACAGAAGATCTGTGTGGACTAACAGTGGCCATGCTGAGAACCAAGTATGACACTGTTGCATTCCATTTAAGGGGCTTACAAGTCATATTGTCATTAAAAACTAGGATGATGCAGTCTGCTGTCTACTTTGAGTCTGAATCAGTGCTCCAGGAACTCTGGGCATCCCTTCTTCATGTAATTTTGCTTCAGGAACAGGTCTTAATCCACTTAGCATATGACCAACTATTCCTCTTTCATCTGATAAAGTATTCTTGATGATCAGCATTTTTCCAAGTCCCTTTTACTTCAAGATGCTGCAGAGAGTGCACTGGCAAGTTGGCATTCAGGACTTAAGCTGTCTTGGCTAGATTTTCCCTTTTCCCTTGGCCCCTTCACTGCCTTATCTACACAACCACTGGGAGGTTTTCTATTGAAATCATCAGTCATTGCTTCTACTAAAAATAGAAGCTATTTGCTATATAAGGAGATCAAAATTATATTATGACCCTTCCTTATGCAGGTTTCTAATGTAAAACTCCTGGTTTAGGGCATAGTAAATCAAAACCACAAATGCTACAGTAAGCAGAATTTAAGCAGCGATATTCTGGCTATAATTAGGTGCTACTATCACTAACACTTGAGTCTGATTACATTAGAATTTGAAAATAGAAATTGCCATTTCTCCCAATGAAAATATTGCTGAGGCAGGAATGATTTTTCTAATTTTTGAGAATACCATTTATTACAGGAAAAGCCAATTCAAGAAAACAAAGAATTTTTCTACAAGAAAGCACCTGTCTCAGTGAAACTGCAAACATGGGATGGTGTTTGTTCTTGAAATAACAGGGATGGGTAACTCAAATACACTTAATGAGAAACAAGAGTTGGATGGGCTGGTCATTTACTTGACAAAAGGAGATGTGGGAATACAATTCGTGTCCACCTCCTAAACAGCCCAGTTGCATGTCTGGATCACAAGTACCGGACAGTTTCCAAACCAGTTCTACTGGGACATGAAGTCTGGAAAATGGTGAGGGAATCAGCAGATAAATTTACTTGCTGGGAAAGAGGCAAGGGAGTTGGTTTATTCTTTGTTAATGATCATATTTCAAAGATACTGCTGACTGAGTTATTAAAATCATGTGTCATTTTATAAGTCTAAAAATATACATATATTAACATTGAAAAATTACAAACTACCAACATGCCAATATTTGTTCCTGTTGAAATATCTGACAGAACTCCAATATGCACAAACTTTATTCTAACATTTTTCCAAGCAATTCTTCATCAAAATTAATATGAAAAGCGCATTCTATTGCATTAGTATAAACTGTAACCACAAATTGGAAATAGTGATACTTTCTTAAGGGCACATTGTAACAGCTTTATTTAGATGGGATATTTTATGAAGCATTATAGACATCACCCAGTCTTGTAAGCTCTGTAATCATTTTGAAAAACTTTGCAGATAATGCTTTCCAAGACCTGGCTAAATCACTCTTTGTATTACAATAGTCACCACCATACTTCTAAGGGTTTATAGCAGAATACAATCTTTGCAGACTATTCAGCTGAGGAAAACAGCTGGCATCTCTACAAGATGTAATCCTACAAGTCCTTGCTGTCCAGAGTCAAAGGCTACTGCTTTCTTCCATGGCCTTGCCTTTCTCCAGGACTTCATGGTTCCCATCCAAGACAACACATGCAACCTGAAAATGAGTTGCCAGGAAAGAATCAAGAAAACTTTTGAGGCTATACTTAGAGATACACATACTTACATGTCTGTATCTATATATCTGTAGCTACATATCTATATCTATATCCATATACATGTACATGTACATGTGCACACACACACATGCACTCATAGTGAGGAGTACAATATGTGCTTTGGAAAATATCCTGCGGCTTTTAGTTTTTGCATATGATTCCACAACAATAGCAACTCCTGGAATTGCAAGGAGTAACAGGTTACAGTCTACTGAAGGTAAGAGTCACACTCTTAAGTCATACTTGTAAAACTTCCTATGCAAACAGTTGTGAAATCATCTTTAATCACCTTTTCTCTACTTTGTGATGGGTTGCAATGAAAAGGTATTTTATATGACATTATTTATATGCTATTTCTCATAGAAACCTGCAAAAATCCTTAAGCTTTATAAATGTTGACCAAATAGGGAGTAGAAAACTTAGGACCCTAGTAGTAATAGAATAATTAGCACTGGTAGCCTTAATTACAGAAATTATTGCCCAGTGGTGGCTTGCAAGTAGTAACTGCTAATTCTTCAAAAAGCAAAATGTGAAACTAATTTTACTGATGTGTTTGAATAATTGGATAAGTGTAAAACTCTATGAGTGCAAGAGTCTGTGGCAAATAAGTGTTCAGACAAGTTCACCTAAAATTCCTGTTTCAAGATACACTGTGGATTACCTTAGAACCCTGCTGGTGTAAGTTGATTTGATTTCCACTCATCTGCTCCAACACCAACTTAGACACTGCAACAACAACAAAAAGACACAAACAAGAAGCCTAAATATCCATAAGTGCATCTCAATGCAATTTTATAAAGAGGTCAGATCTCTTTACAGAAATTGCAGATTTGGACCTGAACATACAAGAGCAGATAGCATATCAACCACACTACCGTGGAGTCATAAGATGAATCTCTATAGTTACAAGTGTTGTGCTGATATCTTAAACGAGACCAAACATGAGGCATATAAACTATTATTTCAGCACAAGTATGGTGTGCCCTTCATTAACAGTAAAATAATTAGTCCAATATAATAGTGTATGTAAGTTCAGTCAGAAACCGGTGGAATACAAAGTAGATACTCCAGTCTGTTCCATATTCCTGAACTGGTTTCCTACAGAGTACTTCCTTAGCTGAGAACATTTTAAAATTATAGTTCCAAGAGAAGATTATATCTGCCCGACTTTCGTAAGTGCCATACACTAGATCTTCCTTAAATTGTGCTACGGATAAGGGATAGAGCCAGCTGGGTACATGACAGCAGGTCTGTAGTTTAAAAAAAAAATTAAAAAAAAATCCTACAGCTTAGTCTACAGCTCACAGATTAATAACTAACAGCAGAAGGGATCTCCAGCCAAAGCTGATGATTTGGGCCCAGAGTGAGGTTTTCAGCTGAGCATAAAGTTTCAGCCAGTGGTCTGGAATGAGAGCTGGATCCAGGCTGGAACACCCAGCGTAGAATAAGCTGATAAACCGCAGCAGGGACTGGATCAGATGGAGGATGCCAGGCTACAGTTAACAGAGAGAGGTCAGAAACAGGTGTGATTCAGGTATGGGTTGGTTGGATAGAGATTCATTTGAGACCAGATGGATAGATAAAAGGGGATTTTGTATGTGAAGCTAAGACCCAATACTAGATTTGCCTTATCACAAAGGAGTTAGCAACTGGAGTTCACTTGCTCTGGTAGCCCAACAATAGGAATTGAAACAGCTGTGGTCCACCTAACCATTACTGATCTGGCAGGAGCTAGGCTAGGGTTAGTCTAGTACCTGGAGGATATCCTTGGCTGGATTTTACAGGCTTTATCAAAAGGGTTATTGCTATACCTTCAGCGTTCACAATGTTTTGGGCTGCAGAGTCTGTGTGCAGAAAAAGTGAAACAATTGCAGATCAGTCTCTGTGCACCAAAGGACTCTGTTCACTGGTCTTAAACTGATATGCAGGCCATGCTTACCTTAACCCTGTCAAGATTTGTTCCAATTTCTAACTTACTGTTTTTAAAATGGAAGGAAGTTGACATGAAATATTAGCCATGTTAGATATGCCAGGCAACCAAATAGCCAAAATAGCAAAATTCACAAATACTACTGGTTTTATTTTTGTTTTTTCCTTGTCTGTCTGGGTGCATTAGCTATCCTACTTCCTAACAGTAGAGATACAGTATGTATCCTGGGGAAGAGCCATCTAGGTGTTACCTATGAACACTCTGAAAACAGAAAAACCACAGAAGCAGAAGGTCCTCTCAGCCTTTCTCCATGAGTTCCTGGCAGTTCCGTATCTCATTCTTTACCTTCCATGATGCACCTCAGAGAACTTGCCATCTCTGTGTCTCCAGGATGACACATCTTTGCATAGCTTCATTTTTTTATCCTCTCCTGCCCTGCATTTCATTATTTTTCTAAAAAGCAAAATACTTGTCATGTGCCATAAAGGTCTGCTTGCATCCAATTCCCATTTCCTCAAAGTAGAACTCTGTTTGCATAGGTAAATAAACATACTGTTTAAATTAGGGCTCCATTTTGTTGAGGGTATGGAAAGGGAAGGCGGGGTCAGAGGAAAAAGTGCCAAAAGCTGTTTTTCTGTGTTGAGCAAACATGTGGGAAACTAGCATTTGCTTCAGGGCAGAATTTGTTTCAAAAGAAGAACACTGTGTTTGTCATCAAAGACTAGGGGATTTGCAACCCTAACCACATCTTCAAAGTCTTATGGAGTCTGACAATGAGAAAAAGAAGTGTGGATAGCTAGAGACAGAGAAAGTCCTTACAGACATACAATCAGTAAGTGTGAGTGGAATGCAGGAAACACAAAGCAGGCAGAAAGCGACAGAACAGATTCCACTGAGGAGTACACAGTTCTGCTCTCTCTCTACAGAGCTGCAGCCACGTGGTTTGGGAGTGAGAGGTATAACATACTAATGAGTCTGAGCTAGAGTGGTGCCAACACAGCAAAACAGGTATTTTTATTTCTGAAGTAGTTGTAAGCTACTAGTTTACCTGTTTGTGCAGTAAGAGCTGTGGAGTAACTTCATGAAGGGCACCATAGCCCAGATCAGTGCCAAATATCAGGCCATCCTGAAATTAATAGAAGTTTTCTTTATTCTCTTCCACAAGACCAAAATTTCACCCTAGTGTAATGAAAAATTCCTCTTCCAGTCTAGTATCTATGATTTTTTTCTATTCCAGTTGTGGGTTTGGAACAATTCTTCCCTTGTGTTTTGGCTGGAAATTACTTTTGATTCACCAGCTGCATTGCAGCTATTGCTACTGTACCTCTACACCTTTGCTGCTGCTCTGTTGTGGAGACCTTTTTTTCTGATCAAAGCTTTTCCCCAGACTCATCTATTTGCTGTCTCTCATCCAGACATCTAGAACAATGTTTCCCTAGTGGACTGTTTTCTTAATAACTAGGAGTTCCTTGTCAAGCTCCCAGTGTGTCTATCTTGCCACTAGTGGGAACGTGAGTAGAAAATAAGTCTTCATACATACCAGCCCTCTCAAATGGAGCTGGCTCCAGGCTATATAACGTCACTATGTAATTTAGCTTTTAGTAATAATTTAAATTTGGATGAAGTTCATATTTTTCATGAGTTATTAGCTAACTTCAAAAAGCAATAGCTTCACAGTCCCATCAAGACATAAGGACTGCTACACAATTACAGAAGCTATCACAGAGGAGACAAGGTATTTAACAACTGGCATCTCCTAAGACTTTTTTTTATTTTACACCATTTTTCTTCAGTGAGGCTAGATCTTGACACTGAATGAGTAATTCACAATCAATATGTCCTTGGGAACAAAAAGTCTTCCTTTTCTATAAGTAGGGTTGCCTATGGAAGGGGTTAACAGTAAATAGCACAGAATTGTTCCATTAGGGAATGACTGTAAACACTGAGGACTTCTTCCGTTTCTTCCCCTCCTGTAGTTACTGTGTTTTTCAAGTGAGCGGTTTGGCAACCCTAAAACTTTAGCCTTTATTTCTACAAATAAATCAGAGAACCGTCCCCTAATGTTGACAGTTGCTATATAAAATCTGATTCTTTCAAGTTTTTAAGTGGTCCAGTGTACGAAATATAAGAAATTGCAGAACACATAAATCTAAGGGGTTTATATTCAAGTCATTGACTCGCTTTTAACATAATGCAGACAGGATACTGAAGTGCCAAGGTTGAGGGTGGAGGTAACAAAGCTATAGTAAAAATTAGTGCCATTTTTCCCTTCAGCTTTTTCAGCTTGCATAAGACAGTAATGCAGAGATGTATACAGCTACTGTGATAGAAACATCTTTTAAAAACTAATTAAAAGATCAGAAATCATTCAGACGTAAATGATATTTGTGCATGGATTTGTAAATGGAATATCAGTGACCTCATGCAGTTTTATTAAAGAAGTCACAGAATTTGCCTGTTGCAGATGCAAGCATCTGCTCTGTGTTTGAGTCCTCACAAAGGTGCTAACAAAGTATTAGGGGTCAACATGGGCTTTCAGTGAGTTGTCCCTCCATTGATGCCACTTTCCCAAATGGGAACCCCCCACACTGGGAGAACAGTGTACCTTGTTTCAGGTACACTACATCCCTAAAATGTTAGTGTGACTGGAGACATTAAGAGAGCTGCAGTCTAAGATAATCCATCTGTGCAAACAAAGAAGAGTTTACTTCTGATAGCGATGGTGGAGTTTGCTGGGGATGTAATTCCTCACAGGCAGTAAGCATTTTATTGGCAACATCTCACTTTTCATTGCACCTGAACTTCTGACTATCTATTAACTGTTGGATATTCATTACATAAATATGAATGGTGGCTCTGTTCTCTATATTTCACTTTTTTTTTTAAATTACTGAAATCTGGCAACACAGTCTTGGATCAATCTAACAACACTTCAGTAGCTTTTGGGAATTTTTGTTTTTTTCAACATAAGAAAAAAATGTTTTCACAACCACTACACATACTGTAATAATATCCAAACAAAAAAATCTCATTGCCTGAGGACAACGCGGAAACATGGAAACCTTGCTGGAATAATCCATCCACATAAATAAACAGGAATTTATCTGTACGGGTGCTCTCCTCAATGTCTGCTGGATTTCATTCATACAAGTCAATATGGCTGCCACCCTGGGGCCGATGCTGCTGGGGTCTGGGCAGGGCCCTCCCCGCCTCCTGCTGATTGTCCCAGGCCAAACCCTGACAGGACCTGAGCTGCAGGTGGGGGACAGGCCCCTTGGCTGTGTCAAGGGCTGCCCCCACAGCCAGGCACCATGGGTCCTGGCCCCACCAGCCATGCCAGGGGCTGCACCCACAGCTGTGTCTAATGGAGCTCGTCTGCCAGGGGTTTTTCCCAAAATGGGGCCAGAACACAGCGGCAGGCAACAGCCCTGTGGGCTTCCCTAACCCACTGCACCCAGGGCAACCCCTGCCCCCCAGTTCCCCAAACACTTTAATGAAGATCAGGTGAAGGGTACGGCATTTTACTAGTCTGGTGAGTCTAATCGTCAATGTTGTGTAATGTCTGGCCTACACAACAGGCATTAGCCCTTCCTCAGCAGTCACTTCCTGGCCATCCAGGATGACCTCGCTGCGTGTCCCTCCGGGCAGAGGGCAATGCCCCCTGTGCCCTGCCCCAGGCTCCCAGTTCACTGCTCTGGAGCAGTGTTTTGGAAACAGCAATCCCACAGCTATGGCTGAGGCTCCCTTGCTGGAGGTCCAGCAGAGCAGCCAGTGTGACACCAATGGTACCATTCATTTCATGGCATTGGCTGTGGGAACTGGCTAAAAGGAAGTCCTTGTAGCCTACTACATGAAGACTTAGGCCTTCAATGGTGAAACGGCCCAGGTGGAGCCACATAGAGCCTGGGACAGCTCTTGGACCTGGTTGTCACTTTGGAGAGGTGACATGCAAGAGAGAGCACCAGAGCCCTTGGAGGATCCCAGCAACACTTTACTTACCACCCACAGAGGAGAAGCCCATGGAGATGGGCACCACTCAACCTCACCCAACACCCCAAGAGTGAAGACACAGGTGGGGAGAAGGATCACACTTCTGCTGTGGTGAGAAAGGCCACTGGCTGGAACAGCCTCCATACCCAGACCACTGCAAAGGGAGTGCAGTCAGGAGGCATCTGCAATAGCACCCTGCCACACAGTGCTCCTTGTCATCATCCTCTCAGGGTGGGTGCACCATCCAATCCACTGTGCCCACAGTTTTGTGGCCTCTGACTTTGTCTGGAATGCCCAAATGCCTGCTTGGCCCCAACACACCTCAGCCATGTTCATTGCTATGGATGGGAGCTGTGGAGATGTTCACCTTAGGGTAAACCATGGACCTTGAACAGTCAGAGATTCTTGTGTACCCACCTCTATCCTGTCATCCTCAGGCTGTCTTGGCTCCAGAAACACAACCTTATCATTGACTGCTGGTTGGGATCCTTGTGCTGATGAGTTGTCACCCTCAGCTCTCAGTTCATCTTCCCTTATGCTGCCACTCCAGTCTTGCTGCTTCCTGACTCAGAAGCATTTCTTTGTCTTCTCAGCTTTGGATTTAAAACTTGTCAGTGGGAAGAGCAACTAAAATTAGATGACTGTCCCCTCAATATCATTCATTAAATAACCTAGTGGTTTTTGTCCTCTTTCCAAAGGATAACTGTCTTGTCACAAAATCACAACTTCAGATGTCAGTCTTCTTAACAGTCTTCTCATTAAGAAAGAGAGAGCTGAAAGACCTTAGTGAAGTGCCATTTCACTTTAAGTGGTCCATAAAAACTGAGCTGCATAAAAGATATGACAGCATTCTGGCATTGTAGTACCCCTGGTATACCCAGTCTTTGACTATGTGAGATTGACAGTCTCCGAGCACTTCAGTTTCTGACTTCTTCAAAGAATGAGAGATATTTTTAAACTTGTGGTGGTACAAACTTAAGTCTATTTCTCTCTACCCAGTAGCTTTGTGGGCTATCACTGAGGTCACAGAGCTTATACACTTTTTCTCCCCCTCCATGCAAAGGTCAATGGATAGTTTTTATCTAGTTTTGGTATTGCATGATGACCACAGCACAGTCTAGCCTTTGCCCAGCATGTGTGTACTATCTGAATTTAGCACTTCATTGCCTTGGCACACCACTCCTACACACTGAACCAGTTTTATGAACCCTAGATAGAGGACATTTACAGAACTGTTCTCTCTGAAGCTTCCAAAATTTTAAAGGCCTGTAAAAGGAAGAAACAAAAAATTCCTAGAGTACTTTGCAAAAGAATGAAAATGCAGAATATTTGAGTTGAGTATCAGTATGAACCTGTGTGTATTTATAACCCAATAGGTGCATCTCAGCAAGTTTCAGTGTTTTTTCCAGCTAGCATTAATTTTCAATCAAATGAGAACTTAATGGTCATCCTCTCTCAATCTCACCAGTTCAGTGAGGTAATTCTTTAGATGATATGAGAGGTATTTGTTCACCTTTCCCATGAAGTTATATATTTCCTTCAACACATCCTCAGTTTCTGTTATTAACATATCCTCTCTGGAAGTAATTTTGTTTTCAAAATTACTAGCACCCTTTCTGTATGATGCTTCCTTAGTGGCGTACCCAGAACTGTAAGATGTTGTACTACAGTCACCCAAAAGGACACTTGCACATGATATACACATAGCTGGCATTGTTTGCTGTATAAACACTACACTGCAGATAAAAAGGATGGCCGTCTGTGACACAAAATAGGGAGGAAAGTAACAGCACATCTTCAGCTGTCAGGCATGTCTGTGGAAACTCCAGATGATAATCTGACCCATTTTATGTAATTACTAGCTACCTAGTTAGGTGGAGCTGATATTCCTACACTATACACATACACACAAATTATTCTATGTTTTCTAGTATGAAATCCTGGGTCAGAGAGCTTAACAACTGGGCTCTAGTCTCACTACTACTTAAACTGTGGTCAAATAGACTTTATCTTCAAAGACTCATGGGCTGTTTGGTTTCTCTTGAATAAAATGTGATTGAAATTGATTTGGACAGTTTTCTTAGCTACAGAAAAGCCAAAAAACATTTTATTCTGGACAGATTTTTGATATGGTACTATTATATTTTCCCTCTGGCTAGAAAAAAGCTTCATTAAGAAGTGAGAATTGTTACAGGATCTTAACAAAGAGCACAGTCAATGCCTTTATAGCTGAAGTTAAATGATTGATATATTTATTATAAAGAATAAATTAATCTAATGACCATGCAAATTAACTTTTTTTCCCCCACATTTTTATTTTATACTCAGCTGGTGTATCAAGCACAGCAAGTCCAAATCCTTCCATTTCTTTGATGATTGCTATTTTCTGGTTGCCTTGATAGTAACAAACAGAACTCTTCAACTGGAACTACAATTACACTTTAAGGTAAGTACCAATGTTAAGAATTTTTTCCTTACAAAAGCCTTCAGTTCATGCTCTCATAATAAAGAAATTTATGGTACTGTCCATTTACATTACATTCTGAGAGCCTGATCCAACTCCTGTGTAACTCTGCAAGAACGTCTCCATTGACAGCACTGAAGTACAAAACTACCGCAATACCAGATCCAAACACCCCTAAGCTTTGAAAAAGGTTGGAACTTTATCCAAACTTTTGACTCACATCCATCTGTAGTTAAACTACAAACTACAGTCTTGATTTCATCTTAGACTGCAATGTGTATTCTAATTATGCAAAATTTTAGCAAAGAAAATTAGGCTCATAATGACATATAAGGAGCTGCTAGTATGCCAATGAAAATACTGCATTATTTTCACTGGCAACTTTTTTTAGAAAGCCTATTGATATGTTTTGACATCAGTGGAATTTTCATTCAAAATTTATTTTATTATTTATACTACTATTAAAATACACATTGGCAACTTTAGGAGATTTGACTGGAAAAAAAGACCACCTCAAAAAACTAATTGTCATAATCTACTAGTACAAAAAATAACTAAAATCTCTGTTTTTTTCTTCAATAACTGTGTTCTTTTGGTAGATTCGCATTCACATTTGCTTACATTAGTGACAACAAACAACGTTTCTACGTTTTTTGTCTTCCACCAGACATGCAGAATCATGAAATTTAAGAAAAAAAGGCTTTGAGCTGGATTCTCTCCTGTCTCATTCTGAAGAGCAGAAAAGGATACCTCTGATTCCTCTGGGTCTCATATCCATGCTCTCTACACAGAGGCTACCAGCCTGTAGTCTTTCCTACTGCCTCACTTCCCACCACACCTCAGAACAGACCATGAAAGCATCTTTGCTTTTGGTGCTCCACGCAGTTCTCACAGACTCTGGACAACTTGGTCTAGGGTACTTCCTGGAAGCTTGCTCAAAACTACACATGCATAGCTAAAAGAAGGCCATAGGGCTTGCAAAAGTCCTATGTGTTAAGAAAGCAGGTACACATCACTGCAAATTTCTGTGGAAGCACATTCAAAGGTAGAAATCATAACAGAATTTGTTTTGCAGAACATTAGTAACAATGATAGGTGAGAAACCAATCAGCTTATTTCTCAGATCACCGTTTAAGTTTAGAGAGACAGTTGACATTGCTGTTGTTTCAGTTTTTATCTTTTTTTCCTTGAAAACTCAGCACACATTTAAGACATAAGTCCCAACCTTGCCATTAGTTTTCTGAGCAAAATCACTTCTTAATTGCTCTGAGTTTGAATTCATTCTATTGATAGGAAGAAGATAGATTAGATCTATCTTTATTCACACATAGTATCTACTGCATGGATGGCTTACAATTTCACACTCTGGACCAAACTCATACTTTACATAAGAAGATAAAACCTCTTTGAAATTTCACTTTCCTTGACTAATTTGAATTTGATACTTTCTTCTGAAAGTACAAATTCATTGAAATAACTAGACATAAGTGAGTATTTACAAGATGAACCGAGTCTAGCTGTCATGATTTTGAAAATCTTTACTTTTGCCAACAAACACAAATCTTTGACACAAAGAATAAGCATGTGGAGTGAGTAGGAGTATTTTTCAGCCTGTTTTTTTTCTCATTCTGTCTTTAAATGCTTGCAAATGACCATCAGTTTTGTTTCCAAAATGAACCTGTGGTTCATGCTAAAATAGCCCTTTATGGCCATAATTTCACCCATGCATATGGTTTATATTTCTGAAAATAAAGGAGTTCCAGTAATTTATAATACTGAACCTATTAAAAAAAAAAAAAAAAAATCTATGCTGTAAAAGTCCTTATTAGAAGAAGCATTTTTTTTTTTTTAATCATTCTTTGTAGCACACGTTAGCATCCTAAGTAGCAGCCTGTCTCTCATTTTCACTACTCATCAAGAGCCCTACCTGAACAGCCATTTTAGACACACTGGAATGCAAAATGCCTGTTTGGCTTGGAGTTATTGAATAAACATTAAAGGCTTTACCCTTGTCCTATCAACTTGCTACGAGAACAAATCTCTGCTCTTACAGGTATGGCATGTAAATTATCTGTGTCTGTTCCTGTTTTCATTTAGGAATTGCTGGAACCACATAAAAATAACTCCTCTTTAGCTAAAGAGAGTGTCATTGCAATCCCCAAAACATTTGACATGGTAGTTGACTGGAAACCATTACCATTTTGAATTACTATATATCTCCTATATAACCCAAATGCAGTTGAAATGCTGTGCAAGCTCATTTACAAAATAGCATTTCTTAGAAACTAGGCAAAATGTAGAATAATATTGTCAGATGCCTTGAGAAAAGTGTTTTCTAAAGGAAAGAAATGTTTGTTCACCTTTGTTGCAATGGTAAATTAAGAATGGTCAGGAAAAAATGGAGGACTATTGGAGAAAATTCAAAATACTCTGGTTAGAAACACACCAGTAGAACTGGAGAAAACCCTTGCCTCAGGAAAAATTTTATTTTAGGCAAAATTTCAATATGCAGAATACTTATCAAGCAAAACCTGATTAAATACATTAACTTTACAATGTGTTTCCTTTGCTTCACAACTCAATGTTCCACTTTCCCACAGATGACAGGCAATTTTTTCAGTGTCTTAACACCAAAAGATTAGGTTTGCTCAGATTAGTCTTCAAAGTTTGAGGGTTTTATTAAAACCAAACAGCTGAGCTTGTGGAGTTTAACTTATCGGTAATGATAGGTGGTTCTTTCTGACACTCAGGTGATCAGAGTTGTTGTTCCAGAACTGACACTGGGTGTCTTACTGACCTCAGACCTGCCATTGTATCCCTGTTTTGTTATTTCCCTATCTATAAAATTAGGATAATGACTCCTTTATAAAAACATTTGATTTACTGAGAAATGTGCTTTGTAGGAATATTATCATTATTTATTTAAAGAATAAACAGAACCAAAATTGAACACCTCCCAGACTCTGGGGGAAGACTGGAACCATATCTGAAATTGTGGTTTCTGACTCAGCTGTCATTTATAAATTATAATTAACACTAAGCAAAAAAGAACACAGTACAATAATATATTCTACTTCCCATCCAAATTTGAAAAATAATTGGTTTTCTTTCCTTTAAGCTAGAAACCTCTACCCACCAGATAGAAAAAGTAGTTGGTTTAGATACATTTTGGTTCTCCTCAGATAAACAAAAAGACGCTGAACTGTTGAAATAACAAAGTTTGTGAGCATGTATGTTCTCTCTGTAGGCCAATGACCCTCTGAAATTTCAAAATAATTTGAAAAACCTGAGAAACAACTGTTCAAATTACAACTACTGAGCAGAATAATTAAGCAAGAGCTTTCTAGTGACCAACAAAAGGGATCTAGGCAGTCAACTTATTAATTCTTGTGGAAGCCGGTGTTTAAAAGCTCCTGCAGCTTTAAAAATTTCACTATAAGTGTATCCATATTTCATTCTGTGACAATTTTAATCCTACTAATGACAGTTGTTTGACCAACAGGTCATGAGAACTATGAAGCAGATTTGCAACTGCTGAGTGCCCTCACTTCCAATTGACTTCCATGTAAATTGCACAGTCCACATTAGATGGTGCTATGACAAGCACCAGAGAATCATGGAATCATTTATGTTGGAAATCACCTTTAAGATCACCGAGTCCAACATTCCATATCCAAAAAATCTTTGACCAGATTAACTTGAGGGAGTGAGATTCTTTAATCGAAATCTAAATCCTGTGACCTCTTCCCCGATTGTGCTCAGAAAGAGATCCCCAGCAATGCTAGGAAACATAATTTGTCTGTTCCTACAGTAGGCAAAAGTAGTCTTCATCAAACTCTCTATGAAATAATTAATCATTGCTGATGGCCAATCAGTTTTACTAGAAAGCAATTATTGTTGACAAGTAATAAAGGTTTGTAATTTCTTCATGTTTGCCTTTGGCTGAACTTTGTTTCTAGTGAGGTTGAGAGCCCAGCTAGCCCCCATTTCAAGACAGTACTGGTAAGCACCTATTTCCATCTCAGAAAAATGAGTGTGCTAGAAAGTAGGGCCTAGGCATCTCATTGCCATGAAAATCCATGAAAATAATAAAGCTATACCCTTAGCATTAATATGTAAGGCAATAAGATATATCAGCTATTTTTCCAGTAGAGCCAGGAAAAAAGGATTTCTGTCTGTAAAGTGGTTGCATGCAAAGCCTACAAATAGTTTTAAGTCTCTTTTAGCAGCAAGATAGTACCTTCATTTTCAGGAGCTCTCTGCAGAGGCCATCTTCACTCTGCAATGTGTCTTCTTCTCTAGTATAGTATATTACCTACCAATAACCTTCCAGTTATTTTTACAATTGCTCCTGATATTCTGTGTCTTCTGTATGTAGAAGGGGTTTTTTTTCTCTACTCAGAAAGCAGCCAGAAAAAAATGTATTCATATCATTGCTGAGAAGAGTTGTTTTCTGTGTTTTAAGTGGTATACTTATATTCAGTCCAAAGTTTTGGAAAAAGAAGCTGTACAATAAGCTGAAACACACTGTTGTGTCACCAAGAAGTGAGCAAATTCGGGTGAACATGGGTAGTGAAGGAAGAAGGATGAGTCAAAGGGGAAACAGAGCATGAAGAGAGAACAGTATCTGGGGGAAAAAAATTGTGTTCCAAATGATAGAATTTACTTTGTTATAGAGGTCCAGTAGCCAACTTAAACATAATTGTGGCCTGCTTCAACCCTTCTTTAAGAGTTTATAGCAGAGAAGGTGCATGTGTTTGAATAAGGACAAACTTTTTTCTTTCGGCATCTACATTTCATTCCTCTTGGCCGCAACACCTACAGGAAAAAAATGCCAAAACATATCCATGCCTGAGAACAGAATCACCTCCAAACACCAAGGCAAATGTATGCATTATTAATGCACATTACCTTTCAGGTTTTATTTATGCACAGTAAAGAGTTGTGAAAACTTTTAAATTCAGTTGCCATTTTCATTAATATAGAAATCAGTAGTATTATTTACTTCATTACGGCTTCCCCCCATTTGAAACTACAGCTCCCATTCTATATATCTTGGCTCACAGAGATTCTGGCTTTGCAATTTTTATGTCCTGCTTGTGTTCTTTCATTTTGCTGCCAGATTTTCTATTTGCTTATATAGGACACCCTCCTCCATTCCACTTCTTGCAACTATACAAAATGTTACAATTACCAGGTGCTGATGAAATGTCATTGGCTCTGAGAAACAAATACTAAATTTTTATTTTGTAAAAGTAATACAAATAACAGTAGGACAATATATAAGTAATAAATCAGAGAGGTGATGCTGCCCAAAATGTACAGAATCAGAATGACATTTTTGACAAGTCACAAGTGTAAGAAAATGCACTATACCATAGATTTATACTAATGAGGACCATCATTATGAATCTTTCCTCTCAAGACATGCCTTATAGTGAATAAATACTTTGCAAGCCGCTTGGATGGCAATACATGTTTCCTCACCAAAGAAATCACAATAAAAAAAAGATACTTGTTCAAAAAAAGTGCTGAAAAGGGAAATGAAACAAGTGCTTTGTTAATGGAAGTAGAGTCATTTTTATGCTACAGAGAACCGTCCTGTTGCAACTTACCAGAATATAAACCAAGAAAAGCTTACAGTAAGGCTTTGATTTCATATATTCGAAACATGCCAGAAACTAATGACCTAATATTGTGTTTTATTGTAGAAATTGGGGCCCAAATACTTGAGGATCTCATCCTGGAAGGTGCTGAGTGTTTCTGGGGTATTGCTGGCACTCTACCAGCACAATATATCCAGCAGCAAACATGCTCATTTCTAACAAGAGTGGGTTTTCCTCATGCTGGGTTATTTAGTCTTGTTATTGGTATGTTCAAGCTAGCCTGACCTTCAGCTATATATTTTCTTTGTTATTATTATATTTTCAGACACACAACACTTAGAGCCTATCCAAACAGCACATTATAAATGTAAAGATCATGAAGTGCAGTAGCACACTAAACGAAAACATTATAGTTCAGAGACTAAGCAACTACAGGCATACATACAGTCACATGATTCTCAAGGTGCATTGAATGTCATTATTTGTACATACAGATCATGGTGAATATGGAAATATAAAATAATTTATTTTAGATCAGAGAGAGCATTATTTCCTGTAGAGTAAAATGGAAAGGAACAATTAGAGCCTTGACTTTGCCAAACACTAATCTTCAGTAAAAGGGTTAGAAAATCAAAAGTAAAAAAAAAAAAAAGTCATTTTCCATAAGCAACATGATACAGTATGTGATATATATACAGCAGGATGTGAATGTTTGAGGCTATAAATTTGTAATGGGGAGATCATTTCTCCCTCTCCACTGATACAGTGTTTCAAACAGTGGATTACATTTGGATAGTATTCAAAAGGTACAAAATTCAAAGACTGATGACATAAACTCACTTCATCTATGGTTTCATTTAATAGGCCTTGGCCGCATTTTTTTATATATATATATATAACTACAAGCTAGTTCAGTTTATAGAAAATGTACCCCATTAGCAGTTTTGTGACTTTACAAATGAGCTATTGTGCTTTTGTTAGAGTGCAGGCATGTCTGTGTGTGTGTACCTATCTATCTATACACACAAATATATACACATTTATCTTAGAACACTCATTGTTTTAAACTTCAGTCATGCACAAAAACTGCAAAGTGCTTGGAGTTTCAAATGCTTGCCTGAGTGCTGCAGAAATAAAATCAGAGAAGTTATGCCAGTGTTTAGCAGGGATCAAGTGCTTAAAGGTACAGTGTTCCATTTTGCTGTGTTAATCCTTTGAAATATAGCTGCTCTTCCAATCAATTTAAATGCTCCTAAAAAAATTCAGGAGGATGTCAGTTCAAGGATTAAAATAAAGAGTAAAAAGAGATGACTTTGGCTTGATTCCTCTGGGTCTCATATCCATCATCTACACAGAGACTACCAGCCTGTACTGCAGCACTTACTTCCCACCATACAGCAGAAGAGAGACCATGAATGCATACCATGGCTTTTGGTGCTTCATCCAATTTTCATAGACTCTGGACAACTTCATCCAGGGCACTTCCTGGAAGCTGCTCAAAGACTTCTGGACTTACGTTTCAGTCTGCCCTATGTTCTGAATGAAAAGACACGGGACTTTGGGAACCAACTTCAGTTTGGTTCCTAATGAGAACTGTTGACCTGTCAAAACTACCCATGTATATAGAAAACAAGACCATAAGGCTTGAGAAAATCCTGTGTACTGAGAGACCCTCAGTGCTCTAACACATGTGGGTGCCCTTATATGTAATGGTGTCTCACAGAGAACAGAATAGATTTACTTACATTTAGTGTCCCTTTTTGAAAAGATCACAGACTTAATTCCATTCTATTCTTATCCAAACATGGTACTTTTCTAACAAACTCTAGCTACTGGAGTCATTCTTTTGAGAATCTCAGCTTTCATCAGAATAAAGACTATGTCTCCACAGGTTGTAAGAGTTGGAGGAAACACCTTGAATGCACAGGGTAGATATTTTGAAAATCCTATATCTACATCAATTTCATTAACTGAAGGACTGCTCACACTTACTGAGCAATGCCCAAGCTGAGTTCATTGTTGATTTGTAAATTCTCTCTTGCGCATGCTGCATTCTGTGCACATTTTATCCTGAGGCAGACTGAATGTTTCCTGTTAACCCAGAGAAAGAATATCACTTTAAAGCAGTCCCTTAGCATCTTCCAAAAAAGGCACCATTATAAAGAAAAGATGAGTGACAGATGGAAGTATAAACAAGTCTATATGTCAGCGCGTATATTCCTGGACATTTTTGAAAGAGGAAGAGTAAGTAGTAGTTGGATATTAAGGAAAAGTTAAAGACAAGAAAATTCACTGTCAGTATAAATGCAAAAATGGCTTAATACACAGCATAAACTGAAAAAGTGAAATTATTTTCCTTCAGAACAAACAGTCTGTATAACTGGAAGAAACAGGATATTGTCAAGACCATGCTACTGCAAAACAGACACTGACCAAATTAGTTTCAACAATCTCTTCTGAGACATCCAAGAGGAGAAACAGAAAAAATATAATCTACTTTAAAGCACAGTTTGTGATTTAAAATAATAGTATTTAGAATATGAGAAGGATTTTAAAATATGAGGCACACAGAAGCACTGATGTATCATGATTTTTATTTTTTTTTACTCTGCCCACTGTGTCTTTAGCTGTTGCCTTTTCTTTATAGAAAAAGCAAAACAGAACGGAAAATCATTTAACTGAGAATAGTAGAAATTTCTTAAAGGGTAGAGAAAAATAAGGAAGCCCAGGGCTCTGACTAGAAGGTAGCACATCTTTTCTCTAATCTGTGGGAAGAGTAACTCCTAAATGATTGAAAATAAAAGTTCCTAGCAAAGAATTGAAGAAAAGGTTCCTACCTTCTACCATGTGCATTTCAACAGTTTGGGGTTTTGCCATCATTAAAAAAAGTCTTTCTTTTTTTCTTTTGGCCTTGTTTTCCTTATGATTAAGAAATTTATTTCCTCTTTGATATATCCCAAAGGTAACCAAGACCTCTCACAAAATTTCTTGCAGAACATACCGTTACCCTACAGTCTGGCCTGTACCTGTATTTCCATGCTTTTTACAAACTGATCTTAAGAAAAGGAACAGAAGGCATTTCACAAAATCATGAGTGGCACATTGCATTAGTGTATTTAAGAATGTAAATTCTTAGCACCTAGTGTCTCCTGCTGTGCATCTTATCAGACAGTGGTGTACTAAGGTCCTGAACTGGTGACATGGCACAGTGATGACAGAGACTTGAGCTGAAGAAGGAGCTCTGTTCCCAGGCCCTAGTCTAATGGGGGTGGGAGTGTGTAAAAAGCAGTTTGCTTGGGGGCGGTGGAACAAGGGGCATTAAGAAGCAGATGCTCTCAATCTCCAAAGTAAAGCTGCTGTAATCAGTATACAACATTCTCTCAGTCAATCCAAGCCTCTGGGGGGGGGAAGGGGGGGCAATGGGGGGGAGACACGGGACAAAAAAAAAAACCAACGAAAATCTTTTAGCTCCTGCATAAATGTAAGAGGATTGTCAAACTGGATAGGCAGGAATCTATCACACTAAAAATTATCATTCAAGTTTAAAGTAAAGCTTTGTTTAGGTTTTAATGAAAGCAGCAGAATTTTAACAACAGAAGTTCTGTTCTTTCTCCTTTTCTCTCCCTTTCCACATTCACTTCCTCTGCCCCTGCACCTGCTTCCAGTTTTGGCTTCTTGGCAGTGATGTGTAAAGAGACATCAGCTGGCAGTGGCAAACTGTTAAAAGCTCCCCTGCAATGCAGCTTTGCAAATGCCAGCCATTTATTCACTGGTGCATGCCAGCTTAACACACGGTTTTTTTCCCCTCTCTGCTCTCAGGTTTCACTTCCAAACAACAGTAAGGAATCTGAGTCATGGCCTAGCTGTTTGAGTATCCATTAAATGTGGTCACTTCTACTTGTTGTTGTCGTAATATTTTGATCCAAAGGGTGTTGCATAGAATTTCAACTATAGCACTGTTTCTTCTTTGCAGACGTAGCTGTTGGACCACAAGTTTTGTTCTGTTTTAATGTTTTGTCCTTTTAAACAGATGGTGGGATAGCTAAGCTGCTGAGATCTTGGAGTTATTTTGTTGGCTTTGTATGTTTCCTCTTCTGTTTTTCCAATTCCAGAACGCTACCTTAGAAAAAGAAATACAGAAGAAGAAGACAAAGAGTGTGCAAGCAGCTTAAGTATTCAACACCAGCAGGCTGTTCCCATGCTGTCTTAGAGATCACAGTTCAGTCTGATCTCCAGTGCCCCAGTGTAAATTTAGAGCTATTAACAACATCAGATTCATTAGACTGACTCCAGAATTCTATGTGTGGTAGGATAAAAAATTGGCCCCAATAGGACATTTTTCAATTCACTGCATCATTTCAGCAGAGAGTGAGAAAGTGCCACAGATGTGCAAGAATTCCACAGTATATTTTCTTTGGAAATTTAAAGCTTATCTTTAATGTGTGTTGTCTGAAGGTTCTTTCCAGGCCATCTGGTGAGATAAGGAATGTGATTTTCACAGTCTGAACTACTGAAGCTTAATACAGATAGGTTAAGAAACAAAGTTTTGCTGCAGCAGCATTTTGGCATGGGGCAGGAACCAGAAGCATTATGGACCTGTAGACCTCATTCATGTTCTCTTTCAATAAGGCCTGAGCCTATTCCCACTTCTTAAAAGATTTGTATTCATTTTCACCAAGCTTGAACCAATTCCTTCTGCAAAGGAGTTAGCAAGAGAAGTGTACCCTGACTTTTGGAGTAAAGAAAAGGGACGTTGCAGAAGAGTTACAATAATGCCAGGACAGATAAGAGCACTGTTGAGGATGAGGGAAATAAATATCTCAGATAGATAGGTAAAGCTAGTGTGAGCAGTAGCCTGTTCCAGATAGTTAGCTGGATTAATATCTCTTTACTAAGCTATGAAAAAGCTTAGATGCAATCAGTCCAATGTGGGTGAAGAACAGACACATGATTAGTCAATGGAAAACAACTGCATCCTAATACCTACTTACCCACTTTTCTGTTTGAGGAACTGTGACTCTAAGACTGATGCGTACAAACCAGATGTGCTGGAAAAACTTAATACACATGTCTTTCTGTGTTTTAACTCTGGATTCTAATGCTCATATGCCCACTGCAGTAGTTTACAAGATTTTCACTCTATTTTATGTAATATCAGTCACTCAGCTAGAAGTTAATGACAGGGCTTGGGTTACACTATCAGGATGAAGGCCCATGAACATAACAGCCAGTTTACAGGCAAAGAAGCCATTGAGCTTTGGTAAGTACATTCACAGCTGAAACAAACATGGCCCTTGTATCAATCCAGGCACTCTCTGCTGCCCAGAGCAATAGTACAAAGTGATTTGGTGGGAGTTCATTTTCTGAAAGATCAATTGCCTCAGAGTGAAAGAACAAAGAAAATAGAAAAGCTTGGAAAAGAAAGCATGCACAAAGCCTGACCCACAGAGAATGAAAATAAGAACAAGTTTAAACAGCTTTTAGTATGAGGTAAAAAAGGTTTGAAGTTGTGAGTAAACAGCTGTCTTCTGCTTGATTTCTCCATATTCAGGGAAAAAAGAATTTTCTATCTTCATGGTATCTCCATACCATGGAACAACCTCCAATAACCTGATTTTTGGCTAAGTGCTTAGGTCATAAGAGGAGAGAGGTAGGATGAGATCCTTAAGCACATTTCTGCTTGCAGCTTTGAATTTGAACCCAAATCCATGGTCCTAAGATTACAAGGTGTCACGGTTTACCCCCAGCCAGCAACTAAGCACCAAGCAGCCGCTCACTCACTCCCCCGCCACCCAGTGGAATGGGGGAGAAAATCGGGAAAAGTAAAACTGGGGTTGAGATAAGAACGGTTCAATAGAACAGAAAAGAAGAAACTAATAATGATAATGATAACACTAATAAAATGACAACAGCAATAATGAAAGGATTGGAATGTACAAATAATGTGCAGGGCAATTGCTCACCACCCACCGACCAACACCCAGCCAGTCCCCGAGCGGCAATTCCTTGCCCCCCCTTCCCAGTTCCTATACTGGATGGGACGTCCCATGGTATGGAATACACCGTTGGCCAGTTTGGGTCAGCTGCCCTGGCTGTGTCCTGTGCCAACTTTTTGTGCCCCTCCAGCTTTCTCGCAGGCTGGGCATGAGAAGCTGAAAAATTCTTGACTTTAGTCTAAACGCTACTGAGCAACAACTGAAAACATCAGTGTGTTATCAACATTCTTTGCATACTGAACTCAAAACATAGCACTGTACCAGCTACCAGGAAGACAGTTAACTCTATCCCAGCTGAAACCAGGACACAAGGTGACTGAGTAAAAGGAGGCAGAAAACATACCTAACTGCAAATGTTAGCATATATGATCCTTTAACTAAACAAGATGGAGCAGAATTGCTCTAGCACCATTTTCATTTACATGTGTTTCAGCACTGTAACTGCCCCAGAAGAGTGCAGTAATAAGTATGACACACGCCTGGTTTTGGAAAGTTGGTTTTGTAAGATAGATGAAGCAGATAATTCTCCTGCTGTCTCTGAAAAGGAGGAATAGATTTCATAACAAAATATGGGCTTGGCTCAAGTTTGGCTTTGTACCAGAAGCGCATGGTCACATGGTGGGTGTCCTAGATAAACCCCAAATAGAGTTTCTCGAAGCATGAAAACCTTTGCAAACTCAGAGGCATCACAGAAAACCTGAAAAAAATGACTGATTTTGTTATGAAGTGTTGTCTTTATCCTAGCTCAGAACAGCTTCAAATGTTGAGTTGAAATTACAGGCCTCTGAACCCCTGTGAACAGATGACTGGAAAAGAACTTCTGCAAACCCCATGTGGACCACATTCCCCACTATTTTGATCTCTTCTGCCCATATCTTTAGGAGGGTTTACACTCCTAACTACTTCTGATCTCACAGTGCAACAATGGTCCATTGGCCCATAAAGCCCACTGCTGAACTTGCATCTATCTGTAGTACCTCTGGTGAGGTCGAGAAATCAAGCTCTCTAATAACAGTTCTAATAGTAATATCCCTTTCAATAACAGTGCAGAACATGCCTGTAGGCTGAAACTGTTTATGCTGTCATGATAACAGACTACAGCAGTTTGGCTACACCTCTTCTTTTTTTTTTTTTTTTTTTTTTTTTTTAATTAAAAATAAAGCATCATACATTGAAATTTGCCCCTTAGGCTGCATGTACAATCAATCACAGCCAAATCCCAGTCTAAAATATCTGTAATATCCATATGCCTGAAAATGTGGTCTTTCCTTTCTTGTGAGTAACCTAGATGTTTTTACTGCAATCAGGCAGAGTACAACTGAAGGTAAAAAACATCTTCAGTATATAGAATACTTAATTTTTGTTAATGTTGGTTAACCTTAATGAAATTAAGCAGAATTTTCCTGGTAAAATCCTCTAGACTTGAAAAGTCAAAAAGGAGAAAGCAGTCAGTTAGGCTCCAGTGCCTATGATAGACTAAAGAATGGAAAAACTTCAAGAAATACGAGAGAGACCACACAGGCACAATTCACATAAAAAATGATGTGGCAATGGAATGTTATTATCCATTGTCCTGACTTTGGTCTCATACTGTATGTATGGGACATGTAGAATTATTTAGCAGGAAAACAAAAATCAGACACATGCACACTCATATGCATACAAATTATTCATATGCCTGTATATGTACAAATTATTGGCAAAAGGTTTGAAAGACCTAAAAACCTTTCTAAAAAACAATCTTATCTCTTCTGTTAGTCAGGGTATTACTGCATTGGGTGAATCAGTTATCCAGGGCTTCCCGTTTATTCACTTCAGTTAACATACAAAAAATATAAATCAAATTCATCACCATGGGTTTGAATGCAATGAAAACTCTGGAAGACATGCTGAGTGTTTAATCCTCAAGTGTTACATTTGGCTGAAGAAAAAGACAGAGGAGCCTGAGCCAGAGTAGCCTCCAGAGAAACGCTGAGCTCCCAAAATACTTTGGAAGAGAAGGAATCTGTAATAACAGCGTTACTAGATAATAACACTTTATATCTGAAAGACAGTGTGCAGAAGAATGGAATTAAAGGAATCAGCACATATAGAATTAATCTTAACTTGTCACTGTTTGCTCAACATCAGATGCCTTCATGCAGGTAAAAACCAAGAATATTGGGAAAATACAATGAAGGCTCAAATGGTCTCTCAGAAAAGCAGCATCAAGTTAAGAGATTAGTAAAACCTAAAACCAGATCTGTAACACCACCGTATTTTGTAAAATAAAACACTGTTTGGAAAACAAAATTTTCAGAAGGAAGGAAAGACTTAACCAAGATAGAATATTTAAAGTTTTTAGATTCTCAGTGAAGTTATTTAACCCTGAAGTAATACCTACATTTCAGTGAAAACCAATAGACTCATGGTTCCTTTCTAATTTCTTGATCAAATTCCAACATAAATAGCAATATTTCATCTAATATCCTATTACAGTTTGAATCTGTATGTTGTGTTATTCACTTCTCCCAAAATGGAAGGCAGGGTTAACTGGGCATGGCTAAACAACACCTGGTGCATTTTCAGCCCAGAGGTGGTTACACTTCAGAATTGGCTTAGAAGTGGAACATGATGCTTTCTGCTATATTTATCTTTAAACTAGTGTTTTTAAGAAGGTTTAGGAGAATATACAATAGTGAGATGGCTTTCCAGGGACCTAGTTCCGTACCTTACATGGGAACTAAATTGCTCAGATAGTTTGGCAATAAATACATCACTAGTATTTGCAAAGTCGTTCAGAACATGTTGATTAATCACATTCCAAATTTGCAAGCAAGAACATGGAGATTTCATTCCAAACACATTCATAGTATTTAATTTGCACGTGCATTCAGCCTACACTGATAACTGTCCCACATTTACATAGTCCTTCAACTTGAAGAGCTTTGAAGCAATTTACAACTCCAGAACAACTTGGTCTGAGGAGAGCCAGACAAACAGATCTCCCCTTTTCTGCATGCAGACAGGGAGGGAGAAGGGTGTCAGCCAACTGTAAAGCACTGTTTTTCATCTCTGAGACAGACTCTGAAGAATCCTGTACGCTGGCTGCGATGGCCATGCATGGGGAGACTGTAATGAGAACCCACGTTCCTTTCCTACAGTATCCACAGGGAATTCACTGCAGTTCAGGTTGCCTGGGGCTCCAGATGTAGCCCTGCCCTGATTTTTACTATATGTCCCTTTTACTCTCCCACTCAGAGCTACTTTTGCAGTTGTGTTTCTGACTAAAAGAGCAGACTAGAACAGCAGGTCTCCTTCAAACTGCCATCAGTGTGGCACAGCACATCCACCAGCTGCACTCCTCTCCTTCCAGAGAGGTGGGGCCACCTAAGCAGAGACCAGGCCATTTCCATCCTCTCATTCTTCTTGGGAATAAACCTAAAGATAGGAAAAGCAGGGCAAACAGCTTTCAGTAGCTCCTTCCTATATCCCCTGCTCACATACCCACTCAGGCTGGATGTTATTAGTTTTCCAGTTCAATGACTGTAACCCTTAAAAAAAATTTTTTAGTTTATAACTGGCATTTTAAAAGCTTTCAGACTAAACAGTGTATAGTAGTGTCCTATGGCCTCTGTAAAACCTCACTTTCCACATGGTTGGACCCTCAAGGCATTTTGCATTCCCTTGGATTTTCTTCCTCTGGGAAGTAACAGAGGCTGCAAAATGCTAACATCATACGTTTCCATGCAGTATTTTAAAAGAAAACATATCACCTTTTTTACTAGGGTCCAAGGATAATCTTCTTTTAATAGGTGTTTTATGCACATTTCTGAATTGTTGCACTTCTGTGTCAGGCACGGACCATTCCATATCTTTTTCTTTGAAATTTAACTTTCAAGCACAGTTGAAAGTTCAGCTCAGTTCAGTTATAAACAAACAATCCATCATTTTTTCATGTAACTAAAACAAACTAATGCTCACTGACCAAACGCTCCTTTAATCAACATCTCCTTCTGTCTCTGCAAGTGGGTTGTCTTTTCTGTGTCTATTACATGCAGTTGAAAGACACTTTTATTTATTCTAAATTCTTTTTCATCTGAGCACTTCAGAGAAGTTGAATTCTAGTGTCCTGTTTGCAGTTGATATTTTCTGGTGCAGTACTGTCCACTGAAGGAGGAACAGCCTTTCTCTCTTCTTAAAAAAAAAATAAAATTTATATATAGATATATATTTTATATTTTTTTATATATATATACACACAATCATAAACTGACCAATAGGAAAGCTTGACTTCTACGACATATGGAAAAACATAGGTTCACAAGGTAGAAATATAAGCAAAGTCTGATTCTACCACCATTAAAATGGCTTGCCTCAATCTTTGCTGCAGCTTAACAGCTAAAAGAACACTGAAATGCTGGACTACACCCATAAATACAATATTTTGAAAGAAGAGCCAACAAAATGTGTTACTGATAAATAACCATGGACTAATTTCCACCTAGTTACTCTACTGTAATTTTGGAGTGACACTCCTAACATGAAAAGAGGCTTACAAGGCATCAGAATGTGGCTCAAAATCTGGTGGTTTCTAGCTCTTTTGATAAGATCCTAGAAATAATATCTACTTTGTTTACACCAAAAAATACTTTTGGTGTCTACAGATCTTGGTTTTCCTTTCCTTTCTTGTACCTCATCAATGGGTATCACCTCAGAAAGCCCTGTAATCTTTCGGTTCATGTTCCCAGCACTGGCTGGATCATGCTACAGAGTTCTGCGTGCTAGGGATACCCACCAGCTAGAGATAGTCCCAATCTCCCCTTAGCAAGGGGAGTGCCACTGTTCTCTGAGTGCTTTGCTTGGGGTAGATTCGGCAGGGCAATGTCAGTCTCAGAAACCTGTAAATGGGGGAAGAAAACACGGTAGACACAAGCCAGCACATAGGAAGGGAGATCAACAATTCCTCCAAGAATTCTCCTTTATTTCCCTTGCTTTGATATCCCCGTTTAATTTTTGTGCCTCATTACATGCAATCACAGTTTGCATATTGGTTCGTCTATTGCATACACTCTTTGCAGGTGAAGTTTTAGTTCTAGAAAGAGAGGAGTAAAACACTCGACTTTATTCCCTGAATGTAGAAAGCCTGATCAGACATCCACTGACACCCATGGAAAGACTACCACTGACTTTAGCCAGCTCTGGACAGGCTAAAGTCTGCTCTTTTGAACTGTCAGTTCACATTTGCCATCACAGCCAGGATCATATACTCACTCCCTCATCACTTTGTTTGGACTGTCTCTTTAGAATAGAGTTCAGCATTGGATATCACTTCAACAGAGCACAACAGAGAACATTAAAAAACCCCACAGCCATTCTCTAGTAAAAACATGTCCCTGTGTGAAGCCCCCCAGGTCAGTCTACGTTTCTGACTGAAGAAGTGAGGCATTACGCACTGACGTTAGTTGGAACAGAGCATATGCAATCTCTTTTAAAGTTGTTCTTCGAAAGGCATTACTGACATGAACTCTAAGCTCAGAATCTGAATAAATTGATGAGCAATAAGCTGTATTTTACATTTATGGCAGTTTTAAGTTATTCACAAAGTGCTTTATCTATAACCATGGCCACAAACACAGTAATGCAGCATAACCAGGAGGAAAGCTAGACTCTGCTAAACAAAAGCAAGGGAAGGGAAACCTAATATATGGGACCTAAACAAGCCATTACCTTCCATAAATGTGGATAACCTTCCATCAAAATTATTGATATCTGAGCAGGAGAAACTTGGCTTTTTTAGCGTCATCTCACAAACAGACTGTGCAACTCTTTACAAAGATGAAACTGGTCATGAGAACAACTGAACTTCATTATATTTGGGTCATCTGAACTCTAATTCCAAGCTCATTATCACAGTTACCTGCAGAAAATTCTCTCTTGCACCCTTCTTTAATTATGGGAAACTCCATGCATGGAAGTAAACAACTGGAGAGGGGGGCAGTGATGAAAACAGCAAAGTTCCCTTTTCCCTGGCATGCTGGGAAATACTCCTGACACCTGCTGCATCCAAGAACTAGAGAGTGGTTAAAGTCTCTGCCCCCTTTGCACCTCCACTTCTCCCTCCTCTCTCACCATTTATAGTGCAGGTTCCAGGTGCTTGTTAACTTTACCAATTTGAAACTTTAAACTGTTTATTTTTTCTCTTATCAAACATTCTGGTTGTTGAGATCCTTCATCCTTTGGTGACAAGAGACACAGGCAGAGCTGAGAAACAACTCTCTGATCAGCCACACTTTGGCATGTGCAGACACAAGGACTCATCTGTGGATTCACTGCCTGTTCCTATACACATATTTTTTCTTTTAATTAATCTACTGTTTGTATGTACATTGGATAGTGCTGCAAGTATGCACACAATCATTTTAGAAGTTGGGAAAAGATGATGTGAAAAATTACTGAAAGGAATTGTAAAGGGGTATGTTGGAGAAAGAATATCAGGGGAAGAGAAGAGAGACAGCCTTGAAGGAGTCAGGGGGATGTCCAGGAGAGATAAGGCAGAGACAGTAAGGCTGCATAGAGCTGACTACCTCATTAGGAGAAGAGAGAGAAATGCCATGGCATCCCAGAGCAACACTTTCGCCTTGAGGACCTCTTTGTTATAAAGGTTTTCTTAATTTTCCTTTACTCCCCCTTCCAACATCTACTTCCTTCTGGATGCTTTCTTTTAGCAAAGGAGCAGGCATATAATGTAAATTTTCACACCACTCTGCAGTTCTTTTTCTAAAGGCAGGGTTCCTCTCAGAAATGAAATCTTATATCTGTATATGCACGCACAAACACGAATACATCTTCCCTAGCCAGATACAAAAGAGTAACTTCTGCCTGAGTTCTGCCATTTCCACAGTTACTTTATTTTGGTTTCCCTCAGGGACATCATGAAATGCAGGACACTCAGGTAAAACCAAAATAACACTTGTTCTTTTCTCTCTTCTAAGAGAAGCTTGCCATAGGGTGTTCTTATGGACAGCCCGTACATCTTGTTTATGCACATCCTGTTTTGCAACAAGTAAGCACTGCTGCTCAGCTAAACTGATTGAATATTGATTGGTGTTTCTCTTCATCTCTCCCTCCTCCCTCTTTTGCCACCTCCTCCTCTTTTTTTCCCCTTTTCCCTCCTCTTATGCACTCACCATAGAAAACAAAAAAAAAAAAAAGAAAAAAAAAGAAAAAATAAAGATGCCGCTGGGATTTCTTAAGTCTGTCTTGGCAGGACTCCTTGTTTGTGGTGCAGGTGTGCAGGAGACCTCCTCCGTGTCGTCGCCACAGCAACCTGCCTGTCTAATCTGCTGAATATAAAAAAAAGAAACAGAGAAAAGCCATCCACCCCCTTCTGCTCCATCCATGAGCCCAAAAGAAGGGTATCGTTTCCAAGCATTCCTCATAATTCCCCAGCCATTGCCCAGGCAACAGCCACAAGGAGCTGGCGGGCCCTGTGGAGAGAAAGCAGTCCCTGTCTGGAGTTCATTGCACCACCAGTACCAAACACGTCCCTCCCCCGCCTCATGATTCTCCATTGTCCTTTTTTCCCCCTACACAAATGTTGCATGCCTGTGCATGCACAGACACACTTGCACATGCAGAGCTTAGACTCTTGCACGTCGCTCATGCCTTCCCCCTCTTGCAGTACGTCAGACCACGAACACATGCATTTCATCACCCTTGACTTGGTGTGACCTCTTGTTCCCAGAATACACACCAGGAGAGGCCAACAGGACATTTCAAAACTGTCATCACCCGAATATTTATTCTAAAATGACCCCATGTCCCTTCTATTGTGTCTCTTTTAATGGTTCACTGTTGCCAATAACAAGGTAAATGTTAGATCTAACTTTGTAAAGTTCAGCCTCCCATAGGAAAAATCTAAGAAGTTTGACATTACACAGTAATTGTTGAGATCATATGGCTCAGCAGCCAGATACTATAGTGATAGATACTTCAGAAATGCCAGCTGGGAACTCAGCATAAGCATTTGGGAGAGGTTATAAGAAGAGGGGGTTGGAAACCTTTGAAGATATTTAAATCTCCAGTCACCTTTCAGATGGGCTGTGTTGCTAGAAGTGTGTTTATCGGCTTGAGAAAGGACTGGTGAGAGAAATTCTCCTTATCAAAGCTCGTGGTTTAAAAAGCAGTCCCTTGCAGTTTCAGTTATGACAGCTGTTTCTGGGATTTGAAGAGGTTTTTCAGAGCTGTGGGCTCTCTATCCCCTGTATCCAGCAGTGAAAGCTCTCATTTGTCTTCCCACCATCATGTTGATGCAGCTGGGTTTGACACTGCTTACCTCAGCACTTTTTTTTTTTTTTTGTTAGAAGACAGAAGGCTTACTTGTGATCCCAGCCTTTTCCTATCAAATGACACTCAGCTAGTGGTTTTGGTGACTTATTTACTGGCACTAACCCAGTAAAAACAAAAATGAACGTTCACAACTAATAAATCCTTGAGCCCAGATAGCTTCAGCTACATTGGTAGGATTACATCAAATTGTCCAGACTGATATGAGCGCTCCCTGGGAATCTGAATCCTAGCAAGTACAGGGGGAATGCCTATTGCATCCTATTCTGTTTATTCACATGGGCTGTACTTTGATCATGTAGTATACGGGACAGTTACATGCACAGTCCTCGAAAGGGGGTGTGCATTAAAAAAGAAGTTATCATCTTCCTTCTTGCCTGTTGGATTTATTTGGACACTTTTAATATAAACTAAATAGCATAAGAATATAAATAGACTGCATAGCATAATGGCATAAACTCTGTCAGAGAGACTAGGCAGAAGGGATGAGAACTTCCATCTTTCTCAGCTACACTGAAGAACACCAATTTACTGTAGACAAAAGGTCAAAAAAGTTTAAGTAATGCAACTCCGTGCTGCACACTGCTGCATACAGGCTGAGGTCACCTCCCTCTGTAACATTATAGGAAGTGAAAGCATTCCTTCAGTGTGCTGATGATAACATTGTTTAGCATTGCATTCCTCTTTCTGATCACTGTAACTTCCTTATAGAGCTAAAGAACAATATTTCCACTGGTGCCAGGGTTCTGCTCTCTAAACATTTGACATAGCTCCCTGTAAAATCTTTTCACATTGCAGCTCAGGAGGGATAGTGTTGAGCAATTTTACTTACAGCAAAGACTATTTCTATTAACTTGCAGGCATGATTCATTTGACAATGCATTGGAACAGCCCAGAGTTTGGTAGACTCATATGTAGGACTCCATCAGGCATGCCTTGTTTTAAGACAGGGAGCTGATTGCATTTTATAGGGAAGTAACTACCTGAAACACATCAAATAGACTAGGTTTTTTGCTCTCCAGCAGGGTTTACCATTTCCTTCTGCTTCTTGTGACCCCCCCCCCCCCAATTACTCTGTGTACCAATTAAGTACTGGTGTGGAGGTAACCTGTTCTCCATGCTTTATAAAGACAACCCAAAAACCCCACTTTGTGCAGAGGAACTCTTACTTACAGTCCTAACATCTGCCTAGCAATGGGCAAAGTCTGAACACTAGTGCTGCTACAACGGAAAGAAAAACATATATGTGTAGCAAAAAGGTGAGGAGAAGAAATGAGGGGGCATTTTGGAGCTAAACTGTGTCTTCTAGAACAGCTGTGTGGGAGGTATGTAGATGAGGTTTCATTGAAGGGGAAAGTACAGGAAGTACTCTAGCTCTGACACATGTTCTTAATGAAAAGTGCTTGACGAAGCAGGCATTCTGTCACCCTGTGACATCCACTTACCAGATCAAAACATGAAAGAGTTAAGAAGAGAGAAGGTATCATGGAAAGAAAGATGGTTCTGCCCTTAAGCTTGGCAGTCAGGAGGCAGCAATTCAATGCCAATAGCTGCCACAGGTTGCCTGCATGACCCTGGTCACGTCGAATCACTTAATCTTGCATTGACTCCATTTCCCATCTGCAATGTAAGAACAATTCTTTGTCAGACATTATTTATTTTGTCTTTAATTTAGACCATAAATTTAGCCTTTTGTTTACTTAGACTTCAGGACAATGATTCGTGCTTAAGTGTCTGTACAATGCATTACAGATTGGAATTCTAATTTCCTATGGGATATTTACATAGGACAGATATTTCAAAATTTCAGAGTAAGAAATCTGTTATTAGTGCAGCAGAAAATAGATACTGTCCTGTAATTAAAAATGCAGTAAGTTGAGGAAGACACTTTTCTTCCATATGGTACACCTAAAATGATAAAACGTTGTGTGATTTCCAGAAATTGGAAAATTGAAGTAAATGTATGAATTCAGTTACTGTAAAAGCAGAACTCCAACAATCTAAAACAAATCCATAGAAAATGATTTAGAATTATATCTTAAGTGAGCTTTTTCTTAAATTTCCTAAACTTACTTTCTTCTGCCTGCTCTAGTTTCACCCAACATTTCAGCTGTCTTTTGGAATCAGCTTCCTGTACGTAAATCACAGATTTGTCTTCTTTTAAACAAAGGAAAAGTAGTGATGTTTTAATAATCAAAGGAATAGGAAGATGTGGGTTCATCTCTGGAGATGAGCTGTATACAGGAGATTACCAATGTGCCACTACACTTCTCAGGTGCTCACAACTGCATGCTTTTCAGAGGAGAGGTATTTGTATTCTGGGGACCACAGACACTTAAAGTTTCTGCAGATGAGAGGTATGGATTTCTAGTGCTAAAGATTCAGTCCTGCTAAAAGAATTGGGGAAAAAACCTAACCTATGTTCTCTTTAACATGTATAGTATTGTGGAAATGACAGCATGCTTGCTGACCACTGCAGATGCCACTGCCTATCTGAAAAAAAGGGGTCTCATACTTTCAGCATCTGTCTCTGTTATACAAATATCAATTTATATTTTTATTTTACTGGGTATAGCAGGCATATACAGCTGTCACAGAGAAGACACCTGGTTCTACCTTTCTACTACTTTATTATTTATGACATGAAAGAGCACAGATTCAAATCCTGCTTGCCTATTATGAGATAAAGGAAATTATGGTTTCTATTACACTGACAGCACTCCATCCAGAAAAGTGGAAAATGTTATATTTTTCTTTCATCCAGCATTCACTTGTTTTCAATTACATTCAGTTAGACTTCTGCACAGATTAATGTGGAGCCAGGGAATAAACCTGTTTAACAGCCATATACTTATTCAGCAACAAGTCTATAGGCTGTAAGGTCAGGAGGGATCATTGTTTTCATCCAGGCTGACCTCCAGCCCAACACACAGCATTAGACTTCTCTAGAAGTCCTTGATTAATTGCAACAGGTCATATGCTTGGGCTGAGTACAGATGATTATGCAGAACATTAACTTCTCCCTAGAAGACACATCTTCACAATCTTCATTTAATTGGAAAACTAGCTCTAACCAGTATGTCAGATAAATTTATTCATCCAAGGGAAGGATAGAAGCTTACAGTGCACTGGCCTTAAATACAACTGCAATAACTCAACTGCATATAATATAAATATAAATACAATATAAATATAAATATAAATACAACTGCAATAACAATAATGAGGGTGGATTTAGATCAGATGTAAGGAAGAAGCTCTTCACTGTGAGGGTGGTGAGGCACTGGGACAGGTTGCCCAGAGAGGTTGTGGATGCCCCATCACTGGAAGTGTTCAAGGCCAGGTTGGATGGGGCTTTGAGCAACCTCTTCTAGTGGAAGGTGTCCCTGCCCATGGCAGGGGGGTTGGACTAGGTGATCCTTAAATGTCCCTTTCCAACCATTCTATGATTCTATGATTCTGTAACTCTCACAAAGTATATCTGCCTTTCAAAATTTCCTCAAAAGCGGAACGTCAGTTCTATGAATGTTTTGTTCCTCTCCTTATTGCTCTCCCTTGCTGAGTGATAGTCCCCTTCACTCTTTGTTTCTCCTCAGTGTTTTGATTGTAGATTTAGCCGAGAACCTGGATGTAATATTTCCTAACTAATATGGGTTTTAATCAAGAGAGGTTTCACTTGAGGCCAGGTTCAGCCATACATCAGAGTCCCAACTGTACCCTCTAAAGCAGCCCATGTATAATATTCTTGGGAACAAGCTGCTCCAGACTCCTATCAGGCTATCTGATCTTTCCTGGGCTGCATTAGACCAGAAGGAAACTGATTTACAGTGAACTTTCGAGGCAATTCCCTGGACTTGAAGAAATATTTACAATATCCCAGGTCAGCAGAACTTAAGTGACACACAAAAGATAGTAGTACAATAAACTTTTCTGGTCTCTTTGTACATTATGCTAGGAAGAAATATGATTTGGATCTATGTGTACTAAAATCACCAGTCTTTGAATCTCTGCACCTAAATAAGTCACAGCACGTAAATAAACACTGACAGTGTACTCAAATGAGAACTATAATTCTGCACCTGCAGCCACTGGAGGTCAATGAAATGTCTGCATTCCCTGGAAGCTTTGTTTTCTATCAATCACAGGCAGACAGTACTGCATTTTTGTCCTTAAGTGCTTATTCAGCAAAAACATAGGTACAGACAGCAAGACAAGCATTTAGAAAGATTGGCAAAATGAAAAATATAAGCAGAATTAAACAAGAAAGTTCCACACTGTTTTATATATGCAAATTCCCAAGCAATGGCTTCAGAAGAGGAATTATGTACATAAGGGGAAAAAATGAGGATATTAAGTACGTATTAATTCATGGCTAGTAACTATAAATGCACAAATACTGACATAGGTAGTTTCCCAAAAGCAAAATCATTCTCTGATATGCAAAGTACAAATAGTGTTTATCCAATTTGCTAAGGAAAAAGTAGGAAATTCTTTCTCATGTCAAATAAATAGAATAAATGAAGAAGAACTCAGTGCTTAAGCTTTCTTTTTTACTTTATTTTGTATTTTTAAGTATACAGAGATGGCTTGGCCCAATTATAGGGACAAAACTCTTTAGCTAATATCTAGGCGATATGGAAGAGCTCCTTACCATCTGTCCCACAACAATCTTCTGCTAAGATGTACCTGCATTACACTTCTCAGTTACGTTTTGCAGTGAGATACAGAGCAGACTTGTAGTTAAGGAAGAATTTGGACTTAAGGACACTCAAATGAAGTTCTCAGTCCAATGCCACAGAACTCCTGTGTGGTCTTGGATGCTTTTCTTGATGTCTTTGCATGCCAGTTGTCTGTTTGTACTAGAGAGGGATAACAGACTTGGTCTCCCACCCTGACTCTATCTTTCCTATTTAGACTATAAAGTCATCAGGGAAAGCATTTCACTGTTTCTTTGGATGACTAATAAAATAGGACCTTGATCTCAGTCAGGGCTGCCAGACAATACAGCAGTTCTTGTTATTATTACTATTATTATTATCACCATCATTGCTATTACTAGCATGATCACGTGGCTGTTCAGTTGGATACCAGTGAGTCATTGCTTTGCTGTGGAGACAAGTTCTTCTTCGCCCCACAACAATCCCTCTGACTTTATTAGAGCAGGTCTTAAGCTCACTTGACCCTGACCCATTGAAATAACAAAGATCAACATGAGTTAAAGGCTGGGAAACATATGATGCTTGTTTGACATTTGCCGAGAAAGACAGTAGAATGTATTGTAGGCAAGCCTTAAAAAGCTTCCCGAGTCTTTTAACAGATGATACAAATAGATATGAGCTACACTTCCTCTTGAAAGCTGCATTAAATATGTTACCCCACATTTCAGCATTTCTTTTGCTCACCAGTCTCACCAATGGAGAGGAAATGGATTGCAGAGCTTGGAAGTTCTGCTTTTGAACCTGATCCATGAAAGTCAGTGTGGATTTTTCCATGGGATCAGATCAAAAGTAGTAAAAGAAAATTATGGGCTGGCAAGATGGTGCAACATTAGCAATACATTCAGCTTTCAGACCAAGAACAGCCATAGGGAAAACCTCTGTATGGATAATATACAACATAAGGTATAGCATGCTCTAGCCCTGATATGTATCTCTATGAGGTCAACAGAAAGGTTGACTTTAGACCTGCCTCTCAAAGGACTTGAAAACTAAAGAGCATAGTAGTAACTGGCTTTCAGTCTGAAAAATCATTTTCCATCTCAGAAGACAGCAGAGTAAGTCTGGGAGGATACTGAAATTTTACTGCGTCAAGGTGAAAAGAAATCTATTTCTTAAACAAAACTGCAACAGCTTATGCAAGCAGTCTAAGAGTATAAATGGCATAGTGGCATAAGCAAACTGCCATATTACCAAGGTTAACCAATGTTTAGGGATGAAAGATAAAGATAACTCAAGAGTATGAACTTTTCTGCCAAAAATTTACCTGTTCTTCATGAAATATAAAGACATTATTATTCTCTATTTATCACCATTCTGTCACCGAAAACACTTGCTATGGCACACCAAATCTGTCATTTTCAAAGTGTATCTCCTTGCCAAAAGAAGTCATGAAAAGACACTGTGCAGCCATTTTCGCCAAGATTAGAATACAAATACTAAAAGTCGAAATATACCTCTAAAATATTAAGTCAAAGTACATACCTAAAAACTTTTATCTTTAGTGACTTTTGACCACCATTGCATTAAGCAATTATCTGACAAGAACTGATATATGCAAGATGTAAGTTTTTCCAAAGTTAAACATCCTAGTGCTATTGGTATCACTGAATGGACAATTTTCTGTATAACTTTTCAGCAATGAAAGAGTACAAAACTTCTTAAAGAGCTGAATTATTCTCCTTTATGTCCCTTATCACATGCAGTAAATTAAAAGAGAGGCTGGTATGGCTGCAAAAGTAATGTGTAGCTCTAACTTAACCATTTCACAATCCCTGTAGACCAATGTCATACATTGCCTATCTATTGAGATATCTACAAAACCAAGCATTTCTTCCTAGTCCAATCACCAGTGGGTAGAAAAGGTGCTACAGGCACAGAAAGGTTTTATTGACAAGCACAATTTCCTTTCTGCTTCTCTGGGAAGTAGAGAAACTTTAATTTCTATGGCTTTTTTATTTTTATTATTTGAGCTGGTGATATTTTCTTGCTGAGTTGACTACATGTACCTGCATATGCTTTCGGAATGAATTTCAAAAAAGATTGATTTAGGATAAAGGAATGTTTTATTGAAAACTAAATATGAATTCAGTATGTCTCTTAGAGCTCCTCCTCTGCTTCACCTTCCTGTTCCATTGTGTACTAATGAGGCCATTGTATAAGGCCAGAGAGATGACTTTGTTGACAAAGCTTTGGGCCAGACTTGGCCCTGAAAGTGCTGATGGGAACTGCAGTCACATCAAAGCACTGAGTTGCTCAGACTTTCAGGAAAAAAAATGGATGCTTCTTCATGCTTACTGTAATGCAGCATGCTCTCTTGGTTTTCATGACATCTAACCATGGCAAGTTAATTGCACAGGTGCTAGCATTCATTGTCATCTGTTATTCCAAATATCCTACAACAGCGTAGCCTGCCAAAAGGGGTTGGTCTTTGATTGTAGTTCCTGTTATATATGAACAGCAGCAAGGAGTAATCTGCTTTTTCAGTACTTAGAAGCATGGTAAGAAATAGGAGGGGGTTACTATATTTACATCTCTAGTCAGAGCTCCTTTGCAACATAAATGGCACTTTAAAACACCAGCAGAATTCAGGCAGCATAGCTTACCTTGCTTCAAACAGCTGCATCCTGGAATCCTTGTATCATCTTATCCGTTAATAGAAGACAGGAAGAGCCCTTTATTTCTGCTTACACGTTGTCTCCTTCACTCCAGCAAAATGTCTTTTGATTAAACAAAACATGCTAAGACATGAAATCTGTCACTTGCCTCAAATTCCCCAAGTGCAAATTCAACTAGTCTTCATTAAAAATAAAAAGGCATACACACAAACATAAGACCTCATTTACTTAACAATTACAGTCATTTGAGAACAAGCACATAAGTTCCAAAATGCATAAGTTGTAAGTTCTTCTGTATCATGAAAATTTTATTAGCAACAGCATTTGATTCTGTGTTCATAGCAGTTTCCTTAGGCACTGTGGAATAGAGAATATTTCTCTCTACTGTGAACTGAATATGTGTTTCACACCTGGGTTCTCAGAGGGAAAGTCATATCTTGACCAGGGAAACTAGATTTGCACTGGAAGTGGGAGGTGAAAACATTGCTCAGTTACATTGACCAGAGGATCAGACTGAAGAAGGGAGGCTAAGTGAATACTTGAATTCGGGCTAATGCATAAAAGCACAAAAGTTTCCCAGTTTTTCAAATATATGAGCCACATTCATAACAGAATCTTCAAAACATAGTCTGGAGATGACCAAAGCCCAAAGCTTTTGCAACTTTTGAATGCAGGTCTCAAATCTAACCTTCACTCCCACCCAGGCTTGGCATGGAAGATCTAATCTGAAAAGGTTTTGCCTGAATTTGTTATAAGGATGATTTTTTTTACTATTATGCAGATGTAGTTTTTGTACATATTCAAGTAGAAAGCTTGTGCTAAGGTTTCTCTTCATTATTACTCTTGCTTCTAGCTCTCTTTGCTTTCTTTGTGCTGAGTTATCCTTCTCCCTAGTCACCAGAAGCAGAGCTAAAATAATAAAGCTTTAAAAATAATTCAGACAAAATAACAAAATGTGCTCTATTACAATAATCCACACCAGCAGGGGTGTTCATTAATTAGATGTAAACATGGACACTAGTAAATCACAGCAGAGAAAGACAGGGAGAGAAAAATTGAATAATGTTACCTGTACTTTGTAATATTATATGCTATTAAAATGGAAGGAGATGTTCCACAGGCAAGTTTATACATTTCTGATTTGTTTGATATACTTTCTTGAAGTATTACTGTCCTATATATCTGTTCCTCTCATGTGGGTAAGAATGGAAGAGGGGAAAAAAAGAAAAGACTGCAGTCATCTTAGTCTTCTTTTAAAACACTTTACAAGTGAAATGGGAACAGGTTTTCTTCAAAAGGTTAGTGACATGATACTTTAGCTTCATCATATATTCCTTAGAATCTTCTGAAAAACTTCCTTCCTTCTTCTGAAAAAGTGTAGTAGCAGATTGCTAGTATCTCCCATGCAGGACAAATCACAGCCCATGCTCCCCTCTGAGAGTATGACAACATTTGGAAACTGGTTAAACTTACTAAATTTAACATTTGGCAGGTTCTATGAGACTCAATTTGGCAAGCAGAGTATAATAAACAAAGTGGCATTATTTTTCATCATATTTTAAAATGTAATTCCCTGGAGATTAAAGGGTGCTGTGGGGAAAAAGGCCCCACATTAGTTCGTCCTTTTTTTGCGGGAGGAGACCCAGTTTATACAAACGAGTTCTGTTTTAATTAGTGTTGCAGTGGCCCCTCTTTGACTCTGTTTTTTCAGTTGTTTGCAACTCCCTTTGCTAAAACTATCCCTAAAAAGAAAATTCGAAATGAAGTCAAATAAAAGGAACCAGTCAGTTACTTTGCTTTGAATATGAGCTTTTCCAGACTGGCTCTGAAGGTCTGTCCATGGGGGAGCAAGTTGTTGAGCTATTAGTACTTGAATGGTTTTCTGCTCCACTGATGTCCCCCAAGGTTAACAAGACAGTTTAGTTAAAAATAACCTTAAATACAAAAGGCAGGGGTGGGGGGGATCCAATGTTTTTTTAAAAAGTGTCAAGAATTGGCTTGCACTGGGAAAGTCTAGGACATCCAAAGTTAAGGCTAGAGCTCCATCTCTCAAATCAAACTGTTATGGAGGACAAATAAAAGCACAATAAGACAAGTTAAGCACAAAGTAACAACCTTAGCTTTGATTTTCTGGCTTCAGCCAGCCTATGAGATACCCTTAATGTTCATAAGCAGCTGAACTATTAATGTCATTGAGTTGAAAGGAATGGATACATTATTTATGTACGAAGATTTCACTTTATAGTAAACAACTCCAAAAACCCATGAAGAAAAAAAAAGCTTTAGTGTCCATTATTCTGCAAAGTCCAAATACAGAGAGATAAATAGGACAGATGGGCCTTTTAGAGTACACATAATTGCTATCTTAAGTCAACAGTACATTGCACGAGGCTCCAGTTTGAAAGGACACCTACAGATACATATACACGTTCTAAAAGTGAATGTGCTCAGTGAGTTTCAACTCTCTGTTGCATACACAGTAAGTGCACTCTCACATAAAAGTGCATCAGATCAAACTCTACAGGTGTAGGTCATATGTAGTGACTTCTGCTAGGATATGGTCCTTCATAAATCTTATATTCTCACTAGTGGTATACTATCCTTACCTATAAAACTTAAGATATCTTAGCCCCAGGGAAAGCTAAAAATAGTTGTCCTGGTTTCAGCTGGGATATACTCCAACCTCTGCGACAGGCATTGCAGCTGAGCCAGAAAACCAACCCGTGCCAGTATCAGTCATCCCTATACACAAAAAGAAATATTGGATGTGAAAGACAGCTCATTTGGTAAAGGAAGAAACTCCTACTAAGAAGGGGAAGGAGGAAGAAGTGGACAAGGCAGGCTACTCCAAAGCAGGGCCGTCACTAGAAGAGGAGGATGAATAGGCAGAACTCATACATGAGGTGGTAACCACCTGATCCCTAACCCTGAGTGAGCTGTGGGATATGCAAAAAGATTTCAGCCGTCATCCAGGGGATCACCTTGCTGCTCCAATGCTGGGATAATGGGGCCAGTAGCCTGGAATTAGAGGGTAGAGAAGCCAAGGAGCAGGGATCCCTTTCTAGGGAAGGGGTCATTGAAAAAGCAATTGGAAAAGGGGCACAAGCCCTCAGCCTCTGCAGGATACTCCCGTCAGGCGTGAAGGAAAGGTATCCCTTCAAGGAAGATGTTATATGTCATCCAGGCAAGTGGACATGGAGAGAGCTATCCAGTACCTGAGGGAATTAGCCATGCTGGAGGTGATTTATGATGACCTGGACAACAAACAGTTATTCAAAGATCCAGATGAAGTCCAGTGCACATGACCCATTGTCATATCCCAGTTTCTTAGGACGACGAGTCAGGTTTGCTGATTCCCAGGTCAGGATTAAGGTGAAACAACACCAGGGATCCTTTAACTCACAAAACTCAACTTTTATTCACTCACAACAAGAATTGGCATAAAACTACGTCAGTAAACTGTGTAATATATGCTAACCATAGGCTACCAAACATATACTACAAGTCTTGCTTATTTGGAGATCAGTTCAGGGAAGAAAATAAGGAGATTCCTCCCATTGAGTCACAAGGTTCAGAGCAGACACCCTTGCTTTCTAAACTCCTTCTCAGAGAGGAACCTAGGAATGGCTGCATCCATTCCTAGTCCCAGACTTGGTCAATGGTTTATGTCTAAAGGCATGAGGTGTAAGGATTATGGAAAAAAAGAGAGAGAGAGAGAAAACAGATTTCACCGGTCCTGGGTCCAGCATTGGTCCCATCAGCCTAAGGGTCCAGTTCCAGAGGGTGCCCGCATGTGCGGCTTCAGTTTGTGTCCTTTTATCTTCTCCTTGCCCCTCCTTCAGGCAGGCACTCGAACTTATTACGCTAATTAGCTGTCATGTACAGTGTCTGCATCCAGAACCTTCGGGAATTGGGTCGTTGGGCTTGGGGCCATTTGGGGAGTACCTTCTCCCTCCCTGCAGGTGTGATCCTTGTTTGACATTTGGCCAAACACAGTGAGCTGCCCCGCTCAGCATGTCAGAACAGGGAACTGCGCATCCTCCAGCACAACATGGCCTCCATGTCCTGTTGCTGACCGACTTCTCACCTGAGGTTTGTTGTTATGCAGAACTTTCCCCACCACAATGTTTGAGGCATTAACTCTTTCAGTCTCTCACACGCATGTGGTGAAAGTTTGTAGGGAGCGCACCACTGTCATATGCCAACTCATTGGCGGTAATGACCTGGAAAGACAGAGAGGGACAAATGGTGGATGAATTGGCTGGCCAATTCCACCAATATGAAGAAAGTCTCTCTTCCTCCCTATGGGTCTGTGTCTCAGCTGTGGAGAAACTGTTTCAGGAGTTCCAGCAATTCAAAGAAGTTATGCCCTGTTCCCCACCTGTATGGACCAGTATCTCAGCTATTAGGAGTGAGCATTCCTCTGCTCAAGAGAGAGGCTATAGTAGGTACACACCATGGGCCACTGTATGATTTTACCTGCATGACCACGAAGAAGACATGAGGAAGTGGGATGGAAAATCTACCTTGACCCTAGAGGCATGTGTATGTGAGTTGCAAGGAAAAACAATCACAAAAGGGAGTTCTTCCAGGAAAGTTGCTGGTCCAGTTTCCAGTGGAGAGTTTCCCAGAGTAGAAGGGCTGATCTTACTCCCAAACTTAATAAAGGGGCTTCTGATTCATATTTACCAGAAGTGAGTAGCAAATACCAGGACTAGAGGGCCCCTGCCTCCAGCCAGGTGGACGGAAGGGACAACCGAGTTTATTTGACTGTGTGGGTTCGATGGCCTGGCACATCAGATCCCACAGGAGTATAAGGCTCTAGCAGACACTGGTGCACAGTGTACCCTAATGCCATCAAGCTACAAACAGGCAGAACCTGTCTGTATTTCTGGAGTAGCAGGAGGATCCCAACAGCTAACACTAGTGGAGGCTGAAGTGAGCCTGACTGGGAACAAGTGGCAGAAACACCCCATTGTGACTGGCCCAGAGGCTCTGTGCATCCTTGGCATAGACTGTCTCAAGCCAAAGGGGTATCAGTGGGCTTTTGGTATAGCTGCCTTGGAGACTAAGGAAATTAAACAGCAGTCTACCCTGCCTGGTCTCACTCAGGACCCTTCTGTTGTGGGGTTGCTGAGGGTTGAAGAACAACAAGTGCCAATCACTACCACAGCGGTGCACCAGCAGCAATATTGCACCAACCAAGACTCTCTGATTCCCATCCATAAGCTGATTCATCAACTGGAGAGCCAAGGAGTGATCAGCAAAACTCACCTCCCCTTTAACAGCCCCCTATTGGCCAGTATGAAAGTCTAATGGAGAGACTAACAGCTGACTATCATGCCCTGAATGAAGTCACATCGCTGCTGAGTACTGCCACGCCAGACGTGCTAGAACTTCAGTACAAACTGGAGTCAAAGACAGCCAAGTGGTATGCCACAATTGATGTTGTTAATGTGTTTTTCTCAATCCCTTTGGCAGCAGGGTGCAGTCCGCAGTTTGCTTTCACTTGGACGGGTGTCCAGTACACCTGGAATCGACTGCCCCAGGGGTGGAAACACAGCCCCACCATTTGCCATGGACTAATCCAGATTGCACTGGAACAGGGTGAAGCTCTGGAACACCTGCAATACATCGATGGCATCATCATATGGGGAAACATGGCAGAAGTCTTTGAGAAAGGAAAGAAAATAGTCCAAATCCTTGTGAAAGCCCTTTTTGCTATAAACCAAAATAAGATCAAGGGACCTGCACAGAAGATCCAGGTTTTTAGGCGTAAAATGGCAAGATGGATGTTGTCAGATCCCAAAGGATGCGATCAATAAAATAAAAGCTATGTCTCCACTGACTAGCAAAAAGGAAACACAAGCTTTCTTAGGCATTGTCGGTTTTTGGAGAATGCATATTCCAAATTACAGTCTGATCGTAAGACCTCTCTATCAAGTGACCCAGAAGAAGAACAATTTCAAATGGGTCCCTGAGCAATGGCAAGGCTTTGAAGAAATGAAATGGGAGATTGTTCATGCAGTAGCCCTTGGGCCAGTCCAGGCAGGACAAGATGTATAAAATGTGCTTTACATTACAGCTGCAGAGAATGGCCCTACCTGGAGTCTCTGGCAGAAAGCACTGGGGAAACCTGAGGTCGGCCCCTGGGGTTTTGGAGTCGAGGATATCAAGGATCCAAGACTTGCTATACTCCAACTGAAGAAGAGATATTGGCAGCATAGAAAGGTGTTCAAGATGCCTCGGAAGTGGTTGGTACTGCAACACAGCTCTTCCTACCATCCCGACTGCTGGTGCTGGGCTGGATGTTCAAAGGGAAGGTTCCCTCTACACATCATGCAATTGATGCCATGTGGAGTAAGTGGGTCACACTGATCACACAACTGGCTTAAATAGGAAACCCCAGTTGCCCAGGAATTTTGGAAGTGATCATGGACTGTTCAGAAGGCAAAGATTTTGGAATATCACCAGAGGCAGGGGTGATGTGTGCTGAAGAGGCCCTGCTGTATAATAAACTACCACAAAATGAGAAGCAATATGCGCTGTTCACTGAGGGGTCCTGTCACATTGTAGGAAAGCATTGGAGATGAAAGGCTGTTGTATGGAGTCCTATATGACAAACTGCAGAAACCGCTGAAGGAGAAGGTGGTTCAAGTCAGTTTGCAGAGGTGAAAGACATCCAGCTAGCGTTAGACGTTGCTGAACGAGAAAAGTGGCCAGTGCTTTATCTCTGTACTGACTCATGGGATGGTGGCATATGCCCTGTGGGGGTGGCTACAGCAATGGAAGCAGAGCAACTGGCAGCAGAGGTGAACCCATCTGGGCTGCTGCATTGTGGCAAGATATTGCTGCCTGGGTAGAGAACCTGGTTGCAAAAGTACATCATGTAGATGCTCAGGTACCCAAGAGCTGAGCCACTGAAGAACATCAAAATAACCAGCAGGTAGATCAGGCTGCTAAGATTGAAATACCCAGGTGGATCTGGACTGGCAACATGAGGGTGAGCTATTTATGGCTCGGTGGGCCCATGACCCCTCAGGCCATCAGGGAAGAGATGCAACATATAGATGGGCTTCTGATCAAGGGGTGGACTTGACCATGGACACTAGTGCACAGGTTATCCATGAATGTGAAATGTGCTGCAATCAAGCAAGCCAAGTGGTTAAAAACTCTGTGGTATGGAGGGTGATGGCTGAATTATAAATATGGGAGGCCTGGCAGATTGGCTATATCACACTCCCACAAACCTGCCAAGGCAAGCACCATGTGCGTACAATGGTGGAAGTAACCACCAGGTGGCTGGAAATGTATCCCATGCCCCATGCCACTGCCCAGAACACTATCCTGGGCCCTGAAAAGCAAGTCTTACGGTGACATGGTACCCCAGAAAGAATTGAGTCAGTCGGTGGCACTCATTTCTGAAACAACCTCATAGAGAGCTGGGCCAAAGAGCGGGGCATTGAGTGGGTATATCACATCCCCTATCATGAACCAACCTTCAGGAAAATTGATACAATGGGCTGTTAAAACTACATTGAGAGCAATGTGTTCTGGGACTTTCAAATGCTGGGGTACACATTTAGTAAAAGCCACCTGGTTAGTCAACGCTGGACGATCTACCAATCGAGCTGGGCCTGCCCAATCAAAATTTGATGTACTGTAGAAGGGGACAAACTCCCTGTAGTGTACATAAAAAACTGGCTGGAGAAGACAGTCTGGGTACTCCTGCCTCAGGCAAAGGCAAACCCATCTGTGCGATTGATTTTGCTCAAGGACCTGGGTGCACTTGGTGGGTGATGTGAAAACACGGGGAATTCCTATGTGCGCCTCAAGGGGATTTGATTTTAGGTGAGAATAGCCAAAGATTTAGATTGTATTATGTCAATTTCTATATAATACTGTATGTCATCGCTACTATGGTTGCTTTATGCCATATCAATGGTATTACAGTAAGAATTGCCCAGATTAATGAAGAATGAATTGTGATGGAACCAGAATTGGATCCAGCATGCAACAATCCAACACCACACACCATCTAACCTACCCTGAAGGACTGTTATGGCAGATGGAGCCCAAAGTCATGGACTAAATGAACTCAACGGATATTTCAGAGCCCACAGACTAAAGAAATATCTGTGTGTGTATATTAAAAAACAGGAAAGGTGGTGATGATTAATTGGGATGTATTGGAAAGTGTGGGACCTGGGCATGATGTAGATGGTACAGAATAAGGGGTGGATATTGTCCTGGTTTCAGCTGGGATAGAGTTAATTTTCTTCCTAGTAGCTGGTATAGTACTGTGTTTGGATTTAGGATGAAAATAATGTTGCTAACACACTGATGTTTTAGTTGTTGCTGAGCAGTGCTTACACTAAGTGAGGGACTTTCCAGCTTCTCCTGCTGCCCAGCCAGCAGGGAAGCTGGGGGTGCACAAGAAGCTGGGAGGAGACATAGCTAGGACAGCTGACCCAAACTGGCCAAAGGGACATTCTATACCATATGATGTCATGCTCAGCCTATAAACTAGGGGGAAAGCTGGCCAGGGCACCACTGCTAAGGATCTAGCTGGACATCAGTCAGTTGGTGGTGAGCAATTGTTTTTCATTTGCAACACTTGTTTTGGGGGGTTTTATTTCTTTTTCTTTTTGTTATTTTCCTTTTCATTACAATTTATTATCTTTTTTGTTTTAATTTTATTTCAGTTATTAAACTGTTCTTATCTCAACCCATGAGTTTTCTTACTTTTAGCCTTCCCATTCTCTCTACCATTCCAATGCGGGGGGAGGGGGGCTGAAGTGAGCAAGTAGCTGTGTGGTTCTTAGTTGCTGGCTGGGGTTAAACCATAGCAATAGTTCTCCTGCACACATATATATTCTGTGGTTTCTGTTATTATTTGTTAAATTTGCTCTTATGAAGGTTTTGGCAAAATTCCCTTAACTAAGAAAAAGAGAAAAAAAAAGGCAAGAGGTGACTTTTTATAAAGCTTCTTAATCAAAGATCCACAAAAGTTGACATAAGCTAAATACGAATACTGGTATCACAAATGGCAGCATATGACTGTGAACAAATCTTTGACAACATAGCTCAGGTAAGGTTGAAGGGCAAAAGCCCAAACACAAATGGAGCTCCTGAGCTTATAGAGTCAGTCCTCAGATGCTGCTTCCTAAAGTGTAGACGCAAACTCTTTGACAAAAGCTGGTTCATTTCAGAGGTATGCTTTGCAGCTCATGATTAAATTACTTTGCACACACCCCTATAAAACCAGTAGGTATATCCTTCCCCATGGAGTCTGCAGTTATAAATTTTATACTGCCTGTTCACTGCAGGTGGTAGTTGCTTCCATTTACTAAGCCTGTGGAAGATTCAAGTAGTGTCTGTGCTGAATAATAACAACACTGTCTTAGTTCAAATGCCACAGATAAGCAGCACTGTTATTTTATGGTAGACAAAACCACGAATCCAGCAGCCCCCAGTTTTCTGGGTATGCAGGGTGTATCAGTTGGAAGGATGAAGCCTGGTTCCAGCATGTATAGTATTAGGCATAACCATGCCACAACACATCTTCCTCTGTGGCAATTACTTACCAGGCTGAAGATTGTTGTTCCCCAGTCCGTTTCTCTGCTTTATTTAACCACATCATAAAGCTTCCTGTTCAAGGGCCACTCAGTCTTGTACTCTATTATTAGCCCCTGTAAACCAACTTCCAGCTTCGTTCCAAACCCTTCGTTTGGCCATGCATGTGCTACTTTGCCTGCTCCACAGCCAACTCCCAGTATGCTACCTCAGTTCTGCTGCTGGAATTTTTAAAGTGGGCTTCCTTCCAGAGTCATGGCTCCTACTCTTCTCTACCAGTATCTCTCCTTTTACTGTCCCAGCAGGATTGCAGAGCTCTCTACTACCTGAGGCTTGCACAAGGAGTTATCACAGAGTCCAGGATGTCACCCAAAAGGCTACTGGAGCTGTGTATACCTGAGGAGAAACAAGAGCAAGAAAGGCGACAAGCCGTGGGACTGGTCCTTCTTGCATTTTGCTCCACTATGGGTCAAGAGTATTTCCACTAAAATCAGACAAATGATTAAACAAATCATACTTAACTCATATCATACTGAGTCTTGGGAGAGGTCAGTCTCTTGTTTCTGCACCCCTGTTTAGTGTGCATTATAGAACGTTCTTGCAGGCTGCATTAGAAGCTGTTGAATAAGTAGCTTTCTCTGTCTGAAAGCTTTATGCCATCACTATTATCCATGTCCTTCTTTCTGCTCTTGATCATATGACAAGAAGTTGACACTCTCCTGGATGAAATGTATATTAATTTCCCAATGGATGATAAGAAAAAGGCAGCTAAGGGATAATTTATTACAGCAGATTAAGGCATAAGTATCAACTGACAATTCCTTTAGACAGCACTTTTAGTTTTTTTCTCCTTCCCTTTTCTAGGTTTCTTATTTAGTTCTTCTAAGTTCTCAGCTAAAGCCCCTTGCAGGGATTTCTTAAGGAATCAAGTACATAGAATAAATGTACATAACGTGAAAAATAGCGCTAAACATACTGCATGATTTCATTTGTTCCAGCAAACTATTCATTTCATCTTCTAGAGTCTCATTGATAAAATCTGTTTCTTCTACCTTATGAATCCACTCACGGTTCGTGTTTTCTCTGATTCCAACAATGATATTTCTGCTTTAAATTACTAAGTACAGTTAAAATACAAAGCTTGACTCACCAACTGCTTGAGAAACTTTACAGGACCTCTTTAAATAAAAGCATGTTATAAGGACATTAAAGTTTCAAGGATGAGCACCAAGATACAACTAAACTTTGCCTCTAGAATAACCACTACGTTGATTGTAGAGCACAAAAAATGCACTATTTGAGCATTTTTTGCTGGGATATGATACTAAGTTGGCCATATGCACTGAATGGCCTTTATTATCAACAAGTGTGCAGTGACTTTTTTTATGAATTTGCTGCACATGCACAAAGCATAATTTTTACTGGGCCATTGTTCATTCAAATCAAACACTTTTCCAGCAGAAAACTCAGAAGATACTAATCTATTAAATCAATTCCCATTCTGAATTTCTTCCCTTTTTTTATTATACACAGGCACTACAGCTCTTGCAAGAGAACACTGCAAAATTTGGTTTATAAACAAAGAAAATAGGTGCTGCTTCTTTTCTACTCTGTTCTACTTAGGCAAAACTAAGATGGCTGAACTCCAGCATTCATTAAAAAATTCTCCTTCAATCAGAGAGATGGCAAGGAAAATTTCAGACACTGTCTCAATGCACATTAAGAGTACATTAAAGTCAACATTGTAGTGATACTTTATAGACAGTTTTCTCACCTCCATCCACAGAAATTATTCTTTTTCACAAGATGTTCATACCTATCATTATAGTCTACTTATTCTTAACATTTTTTATACCTCCCAATCCCAAAACTCTCCATGTATTTAAAGCATAAAGTTAAAAAAATTGAGCTTTCTAAGTTACCTGAGTGGACTCTAACCACATTGGAAATCAATATGGTCCTCAGTGCCGTACATCGGAACATCTCTTAGTCTGATATACCTCACGATCTAGTACAGGCTAATGATTTGCCAAAGTGTGCAGTTGCTGATTTATAAATGGGGACATTATAGCTGTACAGACTAAGCTACATATCCAAGCTCACAAAGGATGTTTGCAGTATCATAAAGAATTAAACCCAGATCTTGCAAACTACAGAACAATGTCTTAACTGACACGACCATCCCTGTCTATGCTCTGATTAAAGGCAAAGGATCTATATACAAAAAAGCTTGTTCTGCTCTTAAACACCACAAAATGCCTTCAGTGGCCTTTCCTCCACATAAAAACATCTATACATTTTTAGGATCTTGACTAAGACTCAGGACAAGACATTCTACATGGGATTGGATGGTCATGCAAGCTACCAGGGATGCAAGACCAGAGCAAGAGGACCTTTCAGTGCTGCTTAGTCCATGCAGAAATCAGTCAAGCAGCTCTCTGCTACAAGCAGCAATTGCAAGTATGTGTGTATGGGACTCATAACTGCCCCTTCATGTGAGCAGTGGATTTGGAAAAGTTTCTAAACTAAGCACATCAAATTAATTCATGTTTATTTTTAAGCAGCTGAAGTCTCAGACCTTTATTCTCAAGTTTGGAAGTTAAAGTAAGACATCAACCCTGACGCACACAGTTCAGTATTTAAAACACAGTGTCTTTGAGAAACAGATTACTTACATGTGCAAGTTTTTCACAGCACAAGAAGTGAAGAACAAGGTAGGAATTATAGAACAGTTTACTTCCCATGACCAAACTACAAGAACAAAATTACAGAAGAGGCAGGATGACATGCTGTGTCTCAGTACATACACCTTTTGTGCTCCTCAGAAGAAATCAGTTTGTTTTCCAGCACACTAAAGAATACCTTTCTTCTGGTTTGGGTAAACATCTCAGCCACTGACGTACATTTCCAAGGAAAATGTTGCAACCATTTTTTTAAACATCTCACTTCTGAAATATTTTATGTAATTATGCATAGAAATAGAACTAGCATTTCTAAACACATTGCTTCTGGAAACCATCTTGCTCAAAACTGACCTTGGTATCATTTATTCTGGATAGTTTAATTTAGTTAGCTGCATAGGATTTGTAAGGTTCACTCCACAGAAATAACAGCACAGAGGAATTTTCAGGCAAAAGCCCAGATTCTGCTCCTCTTTGACGTGATGGATAGCACTTTTCTCCACAAGCAGCTCCACTAATATTGAAAGTTAAAAACTGTTCAAGACTAATACAGTGAACAGAGAGTTGGATCACAACATAACAAAAAGAAGCAGGGCAAACATATGGGACAAGCAAAAGGCGGAACCTAGACAGCAGCAATAAAATTGGAATTTTCCTTGAATTACAAGCAGTACTCTCTTAAGCTGCCATTTCGTTCAAGTATACTGCCAAGTAGAGTAAGCATCAGTACTCCACAGGAGTTCAGGACAGGGCATTTACTTAAAATGGTTAGTGGAGATTTTTAAAAATCGTTTAACAATCTCAGTGATATGCCAGAAAGGACAGCCAAATAGGTATCTTTATCCCCAAACTTGCACATCTACTTTAGCAAGCAGTACATCTGGCCTCTGTCCTGAAGTGAAGGTAGTATATGCTGAAACCATAAACCCAGAGCACATCCTCGAAACAAGCTGTGAGTACAAGCTTATAAGCACAAGGCAGTAGTGATGGTAATTTCCAGATGGATCTGCATGTGTCTTCCAAGGGTTTCAGTGACTACTCATACAGATTGGTAAAGTGAATTGATGGAGCAACACTTACGTTGACACAAGCTGCAAGTGGCATGCCTTTTTAAAGGTAATGACAGCAAGCACCATTCAAAGAGCTTCTTTCATTTCTCCATGTCCACAGCCATTGCAGGAGAGCATGAGCTAAAGTGCAAGTACAATTGTTCTTGTGTGCACAAAAGTATTATTCAAATCAACAAAGAAATGGGAACTCACATCTTGCCTGGAAACCAAAATCACAATGGGTTTCCCTGGCCTCCATGCCATCTTCCTGCAGTACTGTAAATGCTCCATTTACTTCCAGATTACAGGTCTCATAGATCATGCAGTTAGGTAAACATGCTGTCTGTGGTTAACCTTAGGGAATGCATAATTAAATCCATCCAGTAACAAATTCCCTGTCTGGCTGCTGAAACAGCTGCTGAAACTAGAAAGAAGGTGCTCTATTGCTGCAGGTCTTCCTGGTCAATACTGCTGACCAAAAATGCAGTTACTAGTATGAGTATGTATGCTTTAGTTTCTTTCATTAAATTGATTCAAACAACACTTAGCTTTAGATGGAGCTTTTCTGGTTTAGAGTTAAATCAAGATGCTATTATAAAACTGTTCATCAGGAAGACTGATAGTTTCTTAGCTCCACAACAGCCTCACCTATCACAACAAATAGTAAATAACATTATAGGCATCTTAAAATATGCTAGGAAAATACACATTAGGAATAGTTCAATTCTCAGGCACAGGATATGCACCAACACAGCCATCTCATCCACAGCAGGGCCCAGATGGGATCATGCACAGATGTTGATGCAATCAGGTTTGACCATAAACTGATGTAAATCTGCAGAGCACCACCAGCAGTTTAGCACCTCACACATATCTTGCCTTGCATTGTCTTGCATTGTACTGTGTCTTTTGCAAATTTTCAGTTGTGTGATTTCTCAAAAAATAATAAACTGAACTTCAGACAGGGTAGGAGGCTTATTTGCCTTGTTTCATTTTCATTTCAAGCTTTTTGCATTAACTGTGAGAACAAACTATTCTAACAGATAAAAGTGAAAACTAAGATTTATATTTTGTTATACGTCAAGCTTGAAGCAAATAGCAAGTATCACAATTCTTATTCTAAATATCAGATGAAATGACCGCATTATAATTGAATTTACAAGAGATACTAACAGTATTAAATCATCACATATTGCAATGTCAGTAAGAACCCTGGAACTTTTCCAAAATTTTTATATAAATGCCTATTATGGCTTCAGAGGTTTATAAAAAACAAACAGGTTTCACTTATGTTTCATACATTTAATGTAGAGGGAAGATGTGGATTGTACTCTGCTGTAGGGAAAATTCAAGATTCAAAGGTAAATCTTTTTTCATCTTCTTTTCTTTTCATTTCCTGAATTCTGTTGCCACAGAAATGCTTCCAGCTCTCTGTCACTCCTACTTCTGAGTTATGCTATGTGCAAGAAACGTGGTGAAACTTGTGTAGTTAATTAACAGAGAAAAACCTCTTCTGATGACAGTTCTGAAATGATACCCAGCTATATTTCTCAGCAAAATCATATCTATGATCTTCAACTCATTCCAAAAGAAGTTGAAATCAGTACTTTGTCCAAACTCTAAAATAACAATATTCAGGATGCTCTTCCCCTATCATAGCAGCACTGTCATACCTATAGGGGATCACTGATCCATTTAGGCAGTACTCACCAAAAAATAGTTTCAATACAAGGAAGTGAAGGGCATAGTCCCAAATACGGGGCCCACTCCACTCCTGTTGTGGCAGTCAGCTGTGATACCACCTGCCATCGAAGCTTCTGTCTAGATGTTATTGCAGGAAGGGGAGAGCAGTTCAATCAGGCTGTTGACTCCTTGGGAGGCATTAGGAGCTGACAGTGCTTAGGGTGGCCTTGAGGTTGCTCTAAACCCAGCCAAGCTGACAAGACAACAGCTGAGGGTTTGGGGAATCACAGCAAGCTTGATTAGTTCCCTTATTCCCATCTGTTCATGGTCAATGGAGACTGACTGCAGCAGACAAAGTGGCTTACATTATATAAACTGTAAAGCTAAGGATGTTAGAAATCCCAGAGGATTTGTCATGGTGGAGGAAGAGGAGCGTTGAAAAGAGGGTATTTTCAATCTTCTTTTTTTTTTTTTTCCCCAGAGTAAAACTCTTGCACCTTTACTGAAAACTAAGAAACTCTTTGTTTAAAGAAAAATGAGTCATCTCCATCTGACCTGACACAGCCTGCACATGTGAGTCTATTGTATTGCATTCTGCTGACAAAGTATTTGATAGATGCTGGTATGAATGTAAGATTCATTGTCCTACAATATAGTAGGAACTAGAAAAAGAAGATATTAAAATAAAGCTGTTGCCCACCATTTTGCTATCTTACTCCAATTATTTACCATATACTTTTTCTTCCTCAAGGTAGGAAACATAATTCCATACACAGAAAATATTCATCATGGCTATGTGGGACCAGCTGCCTGGACTCAGCAGCCTGGGTTCATAGCATCTCATCATGCTTAATAACATCTCAGAGCAGCATTTTCCTTAGAGGAATATGGTACAGGAGAGAAGAAAAAGGTGAAGAAGCAGCTGTCACAGTCATCAAACTAGCTCAAATCAACTAGTTTTTGCCTTACTGTATTACATCCAGCTGCAAAACACCAGAGGATGAAGGCATAGCCAGAATGTTACAGAGGGAAGGGAGGATAGGTTAGGAAAAATATTTGGGTGGAAAAATCTTGAGAACCCAACTTCTTACAATTCTGGTAAGCTTTCTCATCTTCCTGCTTTCTTCTCTAGAATCACAAGCAGACATGAGAAAATACCATGTAAAAGACTGAACTTTCACCTTAAGTAGAAGAAAAAAATGCCAAAAAAACTAGCAAGCAGAGCCTGCTATAGCAGTACTGTGAGAACAACTTTGAGGAATTGAGAGGTTTGGATAATTTTCAGGAGAGCTGCTCAAATTTCAAGTGCTTGTCTGAACAAACTCTGGTCGCCAGAATTTAAGGTACACACCTTGCAACCTCCATTTCTGTGCTAAAAGGTATTGGATGGTTAAGAGGGAAGCAAAGCTTGCAGAGTTACCATTCTGCACTTATTCTGGAATAACTGGGTGTCAATTGTTTTTCCTCTTCAGTCCAAATAAATGTTGTAGCTGAAAGCAGAATAAATGTCTCTACCATCACTACCATTGTTCAGCTTGTAGACTAAGTGATTCCACACAAAAAAAGGGGTCCAGAACAGGGGAATTTTTTCCAGCAAAGCACATTTAAACTGTATCCAGAGTTCAGAGGGGGGTGAAAGGGGAGGAAAACAGACATACAGGAAATCAATCATTGAAACAGGAAGACCCAAATCCCAGTCCCCTGTGGGAAGCCCAACAGTTAAAAAAAAGATCAGGTAAGCTTAATTTAAGCACTGAATTTAAAGGTAAGCACTGAGTTTCAAAATGTGCTTCCACTGACATGATGGTTTAATTTTCCTATTCAACACTGGAGTTGCTCAGTCTTGCAATTTTCTTATGGTATTCCTTTAATTTCTCCAGAGCCAGTTACATCTAGCATAACATAGCTGGTAATTTTCAGGACAGAATCAACCATAAACATAGCAGCCTGTCTAAATGGAGACAAAAGAATCAGGATTTCTGCAGAAAGAACAGTATCTACATGTACAGACATGGTGTAAAATTGCTTTATTTCACACTTACAGCTATTTTATTTTTGATTCTCAGCTCAGAAGTATTGTTTGCAACCTATCATGTCCCAGTCATGCAGCAGCAATATTTTATAGAAAAATACCAAACAGAGAGTAACCTAAGTGCAGATCACCATCTCCTGTAATTTGTAAATATCAAACCTTTCATCTTCTTTCAAAGTCTGCAGCTCCCAAAATCAAGAAGCTGCACAGGATCTCAGCTTTCAGATGTATGAAAGTGAGTCCCTAACCTTTATAACTGCAGAAGAAGCTGAAAATATATGGCAAGTCTACTTCAGCTCTTCAAAGACACCAAAACAAATTTTAAAACCTCAAGATGCATTCATCGTATGCTTTTGGGGGAAGTCGGGGGAGTCTACCACCTGTTGGTTTTTTTTTTTCCTTTGATGTTGGAAGTACTGCAAGTGTCTCACCATGTCCTGCAATTGCAGTAAGTATCATAAGTAAAAAGCTCAGTATGAAAGAAGGCAACGATGAGTCCTAAGCTGCTAGGCCCATACCGAGTCAAACAGCATTCATGAGTGTCACCATACAATTCCCAGGGACAGGCAAAACAATGCAATGAAAGATCTGTTGGCAGAATGCAGTTAAAATAACCTCTAAAGGATATTTCCAAATGCTTCACCACCAGGTGATTTCCCAAACTTAATCACTGCTGGAAACCTCTCTTCCTAAGAGGAGTCTGAAGAAGAAGGAAGATGTTCATGCGGGACTATGAGAATGATTCAGAAAAAGAAAGGGGCTTTCCCAGCTGTTCAAGTAGCTTTGGTTCTCCTTAATGCAACTTTTGTCATCACAGGCAAGGGTTCATGAAGCCTGAGCTCCGTTTGAATAGATTTAGGCATTTAGTTTCTAGTCCCAGTCCAAAGCTATTTACTGGCCTTCAGCAAGCTGTTTTTACCAAAGTTTTTTTATCAGTAAAATAGGCATAATATTTACATAAATCTCAGGTGTCTTTTTGCTAGTGTTAATAAAATAATTTGAGATAGCTCATAATTGCTGGGCATAAAAAAAAACCAACCAAACAAAAGTTTATCAAGTAGAGTGTGAATCAGCATTCATTTGGGAAACCACAGCATCAGAAAGACCAGAGTGCAAGCTCTTTTTTCTTCTCATTACTCCCTTAGATCCCTCCCTGTTTGTAAAAGTCCAGAGTCTGGGAGTACTTTCTCTCCTAGCCCTACAGCCTGCTCTCCATGAAGGCATAATGTCCTGGAGCCTGCAATGGTAATGCCTCCATGCCATTGTACCTCTTTTGCTATAAAATAAGAGCGCTCTCTCTTGTATATTTACAGAGTCAATGAGACAGAAAAGCACAAGAGCAGAGGCAAGAGAGAAGTGTGTAAACAAATTCACTTAAATTTCTTGTTTTCCTTTGTTAGACATTGTCAGAGAATTCCACTAAGTGTTATTTTTCATGGTTTCAGCTGTACCTCCAATATCCCAGTAGCCACAAAGTAGAGCAATTCACACATATTTTTTTGCAGCCTCAGAAAAAGAACTCTGGAATCTTTTTCCCTCAAAAAAGTTGAAGGGAAATTTTTAGCCTAAAAGATATTTTACCTGGTCAGAAAAGCATAGGCAGTGCTCGGCACAATATACAAAGAACAATAGGATACAGAAGAGCCTGTCTTGAAAAACAGTCAGTGCAAAAGACAAGTAAAAGCAAGCTGTTGCACACAGACCAGGGTCTGCACTCACTGAATAGCTGCCAAAATAATTTATGCTGTCATGTGATCCATCCTTACAATCAACAGTGAAGAAATGGGAATAGGGGAACAGATGAAAAGTTTTAAATATGGCCGGGGGGGAAAGGGGAGGGGGTTAACAGAAAAATAATCAAGCGATCTAATGAAAAATCATAACTGTTATAAGGAGAGGACATTATCTTCCAAACAAGGAAAAAGTTCTGGAAAACAAATAGTTCACAGAGATATTTTTTCCAGAAACTCTCACTTCATTATCCTTGTAAAAAACTTAAAATTGCTGAATTACTTTCAGCCATTGTGAGCCTGTTTATTTCCAGCTGCAAGCTGCATAGAAGTGCACAGTGTTCAAAACTTGGAATTTATTAAAAAGTGGTTAACAACAATGTGAATTCCAGCCAGCTGAAAAGAAAAAGGGAGACTATTAAACTAGAAAATACTGTTATTCTGACCTCTCTCAGCACCATAATTTCAGTCTGTTTATTTACAGAGACCTTAAAGAGACATGAACTAAAAAAGATTGTGCTGCAGTACTCCTGTCAACTATGCTCATCTGGAGAACAGAATTTTATTGGGGAATATACATCTTTCATGATTGTCACATGGTGTTGAATACTCACCTCCTCCCAAAACTGTTTCTTTGGAGGGCGTGGTGGAGGGGAAGAAAGAAGAGGAGGGAGAAAACAGGATGGGGGGAGAGAGGGGAAATTTAGAGATTAAAATCACTTACTCTTTTGTTTAAATATACAGTGTGTGTATTTCCCAAGGGTAATGAGTTTACTAGGGCAGCTTCAGTGCAGGAATTATAAACCAGTTTTAGACATCCAAACTCAGTATCATAGAAACTTCCAGTTTGGCAGTATCTTCTTGGAACAGGCTCTACATTAGAAATGTGGCAGTAAAGTCAAGACATTATGAAGGTCTTAGTGCCTAAAATATTCATTATGTTTATTAATGGGCCCAATTCTGCAGAGTAATGGGCACTTTCAATCCCACATAAATTGTCTTTTTTTTTTTCTTTCTTATTTTCTGAGATGGTACGTAAAAGCAATATGGTTTCTCAAACTTATCGTAACCCAATAATTGCTTAAAATATTATTTCTTCATTTCAGAGATAAGCTAATGTTGTAATTAATATATTCTATACACAGCAACTGACTTAGATGTATCTTCAAAAGCCAGGTGGAGATTAAAACTACGATTTAAAATTCCCTAAACTGCAGGTCTTCCCCAAAGACATTCACATGTACACATGCTTTTTCCTTAATATGGTTAATATGCTGTGAACTGTAGACTGTATCACAAATGAAAGAGAGAAAGTGTAATTAATGTTACTCTTAGAATCGTAACTTCAGCATTTTTTGACCATGTGACTTAAACCATTAGCTGGGGTTATGGCAATTTTTGTAACCTACTTGCATTTTTATACATAACAGGAGGCATGCTTCTGTTGTAATGTTTTTTAATCAATTCTTACAGATAAATCCACAAAATATTTCCAGCTGAAAATTCTTTCTTACTTTTGTTTTTTCTTTTTCTTGCTATCTCATACCTTTACTCCATGAGGTTTTGTAGCTCTTGTCCTGGAACTGCTTTATTCCACCTTATTTTGGCATGATTTTGCTCTCAGCTTAACCTGCCTGTAACTTTTTTCCCCCTTAATTGTCCTAATAGCCTTTCTATACTAATCCTTCCTCTCTACTCAGCACTAGTGAGGCTGCCCCTGGAGGACTGTTTGCAGTGCTGGGCTTTCCAGTACAAGAGACAGGGACATACTGGGGTGAGTCCAGCACAGGGCCACAAAGATGATGAATGAACTGGAGCATCTGTCATACAACGAGAGGCTGAGAGGGCTTGGACTTTTCAGCCTGGAGAGGGAAAGGCTCAGGGGGCCCTTATCCATGTGTGTAAATACCTGATGGGAAGGAATGAAGAAAAGGGACAGGATAGGAGGTGATAGGCACAAATTAAAACACATTAAATCCCAACTGTACACAGAAAAGCACTTTTTTTGCTGTCAGGACAGTCAGACACTAGCACAGGTTGCGCAGAGAGGCCATGCAGTATCTGTTCTCAGAGATGGTGCAAACCTAATGGGACACAGTCCTGGACAGCCTGCTCTAACCAACCCTTCTCTGAGCAGGGGTTTAGCCTAGATGAGCTCAGGAGGTCCCTTCCCACCTATCACCTGATTCTATGATACTGTAACATGTTCTAGTTCATTATGCCAGTCCTTTCCTTTTGTCTTTTCCTGCTCCCCACCTAATCTCCATATCCCACCTTGATAGTCTGCTGCATTGCTCTTGGTTTCCTGCAGGTTCCTGTGGCCTTTTTCCACAGGCTTTGTGTGTGACTCTATTTAAAGCCTGGCCCCCTTGAAGACCCGCCTGCGGCCGGCTGCTAAAAACTGAGGGGCAAATCCACAGATTTCTGACTCATTTGAGTCCTAAAGTGCATGCTCTAAGCTTGAAATTATTAAACTGATTAAATATAAAACAAAACTGAAACCATCCCAAGCATACAGATCTCTCAACTTGAGAGAGTTCGGAGTTCAGTCAGAGTTTAGAAACCAAGAATGGAAATCTAAGCTGAAATTATTTTAGGACTTGTACTTTGTGGAAACAGAACCAGAAGTTTCCGCTTTGGAGCCAAGGGTGTAATCAGTACATTTAATATTATATACAGTCGATGTGGGGAGCAGCTCAAGCACTCAGCTCCTGGAGCATGCTGTGATAGTGTTTCTCCCTTTTCATCCCTTTACCCATGCACAGAATCATTCACAGGGGCTCTGTCTGCCAACCCCTCCAGAGTCAAGTGGTGAAGATCAGCTGTTCTGCTTTCATGTGTTTCAATAGTTTGTGTGTCTCAGCTCTTCTAAGCTGGAGCCAGAATGCTGCAAGAGAATTCATTCTTGCTATCAAATGACCTGATCAAACGAGGAAGTTCTGGGACTCTCACAGGAGAACCCATTACATAAGCAGCTGTCTCCCAGGAACCCTTTAGCAGATCCTTAGACCAATTCAACCCACGTGCAACCTGTTTGAATCTGTTTATACTCACTGGGTTTTCTAGAGACAGCAAACTTCCACCTTATTTTGAAATGCATTGTATCACTATGATTCTTTGCAATAATATTTCCCTCCAATTTTGTTTTCCCCTTACTCCTTTCTTCCTCATCTCCACCTCATTCTTTTCTGGGCATACCATTCAAACCTCTGGGGACATCTTCATCAACACATTCTTAGTTTCTAACACTGTGTCAGACAAATCACTCCACTTGGACTTGAGCATGGTGCAGTGAGTCTGAACAAGTAAAGACATGCAAGCTGATACAGAGCTAAAAACATTTACAGCAGCCTCCAAAGGATACATAACATACAATCAATGTCATTAAAACTTTTGATGAAGGTAAGTATTTGAAGTATCCTGATATTTTGGCACATAATAAGAGAAAAGAAGCAGCTGTGTGTAAATGTGTGTTTGTGTGAATGTAGGTAGCTGCCTGTATCTCTTTGCGTGTATGTAGTTATAGCAGGAACAAGAGAAGATCTCTTTGCCAACTGACTGCCTTACAGTAGATCCCCCACAGTACACTGTACACTTACAGCTAGATCTGCCAACAAACAAAAGGTCATCTGTTAATCCTATCCTAATTTTTGTCCTTGTTTTGGACAGAGCAGTCCACTCACAAATTATAGAGACCTTATGAAGCACTGAAAGCTGAGGCTCCAACGTAATTGATGAAAAAAGATTAAACACTTTCTAATCAATATATATGTTAAAATGTAGTTCAGCTGCAGATATTTTTCTTCAGCAGCTCCAGAGGGAGCACCATATAAAAAAGCTAGATCAATTTTCACTGGATCACCAAAATAAAATAAAACAAAAATAAAACTTGAACAGCTGAGGGGAAAGTGTATGTGGGTGAACATTTCATTTTGGAGGACAAGATGCTGCAAATGGAAATAATTTCATAGAGCATGATTTATAAATAAAAAACAGCTAAGTATTTTCAGGGCTGTAATACAAGTAGTAAAACACTTCATTTCACATACATGCAATATTTAAAATATAAGTGCTTAGCTTCATGTAAAACATGGTGAAAGTAAGTCTTTTTGCTTTCACTGTAGAAGTATTATGAAACGATTTAATTTAGTTTTAGATAGAATGTGCACAACATATGTATGTATTTATATTTGCACATATTTTTGCATTTCCTCTCTAGTTGAAACATACAACACACAGGAAAAGATGCTTGGGTATGTCTTTCCAAGTATGTAATTTTGCCCAAAGCTGTTAGTTGCAGCATCAGAAAATTGCATCTTCTGCTTTGTATCCACAGCTTCAGGTATGGTGCTGACAGCCATAATGTGAGTTTTGTCACTTGGCCTTGTCAGTGACTTTGAGCTGTCAGTAGATCTTTGCCACATGGCCACGGCACTCTCTAGGGGAGTGGGAGACATTAACTGAGTCAGCTTTGTTGTGCGATATTAAATAAGGCAGTTTTATAAAGCAGGCGTCAGTCCACTAAGAAATGGAGTTGAAAGCAGAAATTATGTACTAACAAGCTTTGAAAAAGACTGCTTCCTGGGTGGACTCGCCTTGTCTTAAGGGATGATGGAGAAGGCAGACATACAATAACTGTGTCACACTCCACAGTTGCAGGCATAGTGGGCTTACGATATATAACATTATTGGGGTCAGACTCTGATATGGTAAATTATGGGGTAAATCATGGATTAGTCACAGTAAAAATGTCAAAAGCAATAGGAATTATAGTTAAAAAAAACACATAAAGTTCTATACATGAAACGTGTTTGAGGTCAAGTTACCATTTTAGACCGCCTGTGGTTACAATTATTATTTATTTATATAACATTCTTTATGGGACTATATTGATAAACAGAAGACAATATCCTATCCCAAAAATTTACAATGTCAAATGCCAATCTTGTCACAGGACTCTGTTCAGCTATAAGAGGCCTAAGAGGCAAGAATGTTCCTGCTATATCCCTTCAACCCTCACATGTTTCAAAGTTGAATCCCAGAGTCCCTGCAGCTGAGTCCTTGGTATTGTGCTAGTGATGCAAAGAGGACAGAAAAGTAACACAAAACAGGGGAATTGCAACACAGGCGAGAATCAGGCTGCCTTTTCTACTTTCAGAACCAAAGCAGCCAGTCAGTGGTAACCCATATCTTGGGTAGTCCTGAGGCTCATCTGGGTTGCACATTAGGCCAAGCTGATAGCCAGGATCAAGGTGGTGCAAAATACTTACACTACCATATGTAGGGACTCAGACACAGACGGCACTGAAAACAGAGCTAGAGATACACAACTCCTCTTTGTAAGATGAGCGACTTGTTAAGGGAGCCCATCAGTCATGCATGTCAGCTCCAACGGTGTTTTGCCAGGGGCATTAACGGATAAACTAACAGTTGTTGCTGGAAGGAATCTATCTTCCTCATGTTTGCTAAGTCCTGCTTTAAGATATCACTTAGCAAATAAAAAGTATCACTAATATAGCTTTTGGAGGAGGAACAAGGAAGAACAGCTGAATAGGTGAATCTTGTGTAAGAGTTAGAGCTCCCAAACCTTTCTACCTTTGCATTACACCGATCACTGAGAAATTTGTGTGATTGGGAGAGTACGTGCTTTAAGAATTATGTACTCTGTGAGACATCCATTTCATCAATAACTTGACAACTACAATTTGAGTGGCAGCATATGGCAAAGTCAATGTTATGACAAGCCATTCCTTGGGGTGGGAATACAAGTAATAAAAGATTTTACTTAAGTGGTAGCACTAGTAACATTGATAGTATTAGAATCAGCCTAGAGTGTTTTCATTGCTTGAGTCAAGTGAAAATGGGCAAACAAGGAACCTGATACTACTAAATGTTTTTATTAAATGTTAAATGGTTAATTCTTTTCTCTTTATTGAAAAGGCATTCACTTTGTTCAATCATCCTCACAAGAAAAATATCTGAAGGGTTGAGAGCTATCATGAAGTTGAAAAAATAACTTTGAAAAGGAAAACTAGTAGAAGATATTTGGAGATTAGGAGAATGCACTGGATCAGTAAAATCTTTAGATTATAATTTCTCTCTTGCTCATCAAAACACCTAAATTTGGGTCTACTAGTAAAAATAAATTACTAATGCCTGAAACATACTAATATCTGAATGGCTTAGAAAACAGCAACATTGCTTTAAGGTGTTTATAAGGAGACGGTGGTCAGAGTGCCTTAAGGTCTGTGAAAAGAACCTCTTGCATTGTTGCTACAAAAATAAAAGGAACTTTTCTCAATAGTCTGTAGGGCTGATACTCCCAAACTTTCAAAAGTTATGGACATATTGCAGAGAAGCCATGAGATTTTAGGAACAATACATTTACAAGTCTTATCTCTTTCCTGGATTTTGACCTTATATTACTTACAATAGAACCATCTGCCTTTTTTTCAGGACAAGGACTAGGGATTCATTCTCTAGTAGAAGCTGGATTGTCACACTATTCCAGGATATATCACTGCAGGCAAAAACCATGTCAAAGTTACTGTGAGTATCACAGTTCAAAAAACCATGGTGAGCATCTGAAAAGAGAAGGAGGAACAAAACAAATTTCCCTGTTGTTTGTGGGGAGAAAGTAGACCCTCTATACCCTACATCCTACCAAAGTACAGCCTGCAAGGTGCATACCATTTTATGCTAAGAGTTAACACTGTGTCTTATTCAGTTTGCAATGTTTTGTGCTTAACTGCATTTGTTTATTCACTCCATCTTATTAAAATGCTGATTATTTGCTCACAAAGCATCTTCTTCAGTATACAGTGGCACCTTCCACTGGATATTTATATGCAGACTTATCGCTCTCAGTCCTGATCTGAACAAAGTTCAAGAAGACCATGTTTCTTCCTAACTTTCCCTCAAAAAGGCCTTGCTTTTCTTTACCATTGTTACCTGCAGAAGTTCTTTGCTTTAGCAAAGACAAAATAATAAAATATCAATAAATAATTAAATACTACCACAACTACTACTACCACTAGCGATAGCAAAAAGCTGAAAGGATCCTTTCCACAAGGGCTAAGGTAACATTACTCTGCCAGATGGACCTCAAGAAAGCTCTGAAGCTCAGAGAAGTGCCACTATCTTCATCCCAGATTCTCCAGACTGTTATCTCTAGATATGTCCACTGAAGCACACTGCAAGCAGAAAAGGAATTGAGAAAAATGCATGCACAGACTGGTTGAGAGAACATTTTTTAATTATAGGTAGGATAGACATAACATATGTGAGTGTATTATTCTTTCCTTCTGCTAGCCACTGGGAGCCTCGCAGGCCACAGGAAGGTTTCACATGGATTAAAATGAGAGAATCTCTGCATCTTTCTGTTATTCAGATATATATTTTTAAAAAGTCTAGTTTCTATTTAAGTGTTTTTCTTTGTCTAAAGACTGCATTTTGGCTTGGATTTGGAAGGTTTATGTAAGTTACCTGCAAGTATTTTCTGAGCTAGTTTATCTATTTTGCTAGCTGCCACTTTGTTTAAAAGGGGGGAACAAAAAAAAAAAAAAAAAAAAGAAAAAAAAAAAAAAATCCATGTCATTCCAGAAGGAGTAAAGATACACACAAAAGAATGGCAGAAATGTGTGGTATATATGGTTCAGTATGGTTCAGCCATCTTGGGGGGCATCCTCCTGCTCCGGCGTGGGCTTCTCTCTCCCCGGGCTGCAGGTGGGCCTCTGCTCGCCTGCTCCCCTCCGCGGGCTGGGGGACACAGCCTGCCGCCTCACCAGGGGCTGCAGGGGCATCCCCTCCTCCCCCGCTCCTCCTCCCCCTCCTTCCGCACTGACCTCGGTGTCTGGTATGGTTCAGTATGCTGGCATGCCCGCATGTACCGCAGGATTTTCTCCCTAGAGAAGCTGTTCAAGGACATGGTGTATTATAAAAGCAATGCCACAAGTGCTGTGAAATCCAGCTTTTCATTAAGGGCCTTCAGTGGGAGTTTTAGTTAAAAGTCATCATGTATGATTTCTAGATTGAAGACAATTGTGTCTGCTGGTTTTGGTACAAAATCTGAAGTTACATTTAACAAGTGTCCTTACTGGCAGTCATAATGCTATTTGGTAATTTAAGGAAGTATGTCTGAAACTATGAAACATCACATCAAAGTCCAAGGTACTGAAAAACACAAGTTAATAAGAAACATGACTGCATTTGTTCTTTATGGAACAATTGTTGGAAAGAATGTGATTTCATTTTTCTACATCTAAATACACTGTAAATGTAATACCTCTCAAAGAAAAATGATATGGTTTTGATGTTTACCTCAATGCATCTGTACTAGCTAGGTTGCTAGGCCAGGAAAAAAATGAGCTGAAAAGTTTGAAAACAACTTGTTTGAGATTTTTGCTACTTCCTACATCTGAACAGTCTGATAGCATGAAGAGAACCAAGCTTTCCTTGAAGTATTTTGGCACTTTAAATCTCCATCCAAAGCAAACCAGAGAATAAAGAAGAGGACAGAACATTAAAGATAATTCTGTCTAAAGTTCTGTGACTTTGGTCTCTGTTAAAGTAAACTTTGTACTTTAGCAGCTGTTTAAATTGTATGTATGTAGTACACAACAGGTTTCTAAGATCCTTTCTCTTTACTATCAAGACAGATTTTGGCCCCTAACTAATTCCTTGTTCTTTATCATAAAGAACCTTCTGCTATATCATAAAATGATCTTACAGCTTTCACTTAAGAAAAAATAATATTATCACCTGTATCTGGAAGGAACTGGCAACGTAAAATTTGATTGGTACTACCTTAAGATAAGAGAAGGTATCATCCTGAGATGAATACAGCCAGCAAAATCCAACTCCATTTTTATACCCCAAAATTCTGGTTCAAAACCCAGGTTCTTTTTCACCCTAACAGACAGATATGAGAAAATAAAAAAGTGCAGACCTACACTCACCCTAAAGCCAGAGGTCTTAACAGAGGCCTCTGTCCAACACTTTCCTCAACAACAGTTTACGCCATATTAGGAACAGAGAAAGAGGTCCTGTACTTACAGAGGTATGTGTGGCACTCAGAAACTAGTGTCATGTGCATGATAAATGGAAAAAGCTGGAAGTTAAAATTATCCCCATAGTAAACACAGAAAACACCACCTTTGGGCTCTGATGGGGAAAGGAAAAATCATTTACCAGTTCAAAATTATTAGTCTACAGGAAGAATGTTATAAATTTATTATAGGAATAGGGTTCCTTATGATGGCTGTCTCCATACAATAATATATGGAAATTTCAGCATCAGTGAACTTCCTAGAACTTCATCTCTAAATATGAAAGTCTAAACAATGGTAGATTTAGTGCATGCTCATGCCTGAATCCATGATGAGAACCCAGATCTTCTATTTCTCAAACAAATACCACTGTACCATACAGAACCATAGTTCAATCTCCTAGCCCTACCACCAACCAAAAAAAAAAAAAAATATTAAAAAGCATCTGTCAGAATGTCACTGTTAAAAAAAAGGTAAGGAAACCAGCTCTTATACACCTCAGGCAATGGAGAATCCAGAACCCTGGTAATACCTTACTCTCCTAATCATTACAATGTGGGTTGTTTAAAGGCTAACCTAAATCTTCCTAGATTCACCCATTAGCTTTGGTTTTCTTTGTTTCTGAGTGATAATAAAGGAGTTGATACTTTGTCTTTTTTCTAACATGAACACTAAAAGTTTTTAGGTGGTCCAAATGTCTATAGGAGGAAAGAAAAAATAGAGGAAAAGTACAACCTCGCATTTGGCTTGATGTCATGCAATCCTAAACTGTTGTGGACTCTGAGGCTGTATATAAATCAAGTATGAGAATCTGTATGTGCTGGGCAATGTTTCAGAGTTCTGAACTTACCCTCCTACCAAGATCACGTTTTTATGCGTATCAACCCTACCTCTTGACAGATATTCTTTCCCCCACTTCTTCCTCCGCACTCATCAGCACAATAGTTCTTGTTCTTTGCTTTTCTGTTAGCCATTAGGCGTGTTGAATATTTTAGAAGAAAAACAAGAGAAGGAAATAAGAATGGTTTGGGTTTATGCCAACTCAAACTGAAAGCAATTCATCTTGTCCTATCAATCTGATGTCTGTGTTATGGTATTCCATCATGACACCACACCAGAAGACTTTACAGGTGTCTGCCAAGTGGAAGGAGAGTGCTGAAGGAAAAGAGAGTATGCCAGAGCTGCTTTCCCTTTCAGCCTGTTTCTGGAACCCAGACTGAAGTGGCATTGGGACATCACATCATCTTCTCTCATAGCATGAGTCACTTGAGTCTGTAGCTCTCACTCACTTCTCTAAAAATTCATTCATTCATTATTCTATCAGTTAGGATTACCACCTATGAAAGCTGGGATATAACAATTCCTGGTCTTTTTACAAAAGTCTATTTGCTTATGTGTAGTTCTTCTGCAAGCAATCATATGTGTGCTCTTCTATTTACTATACAAAAGCATGATATGGCTCTGGAGCTGCTTCACTGAAAAAAACAAGAAAATAATACAGAAGGAAAGATAATTCTGCTTCCTCACATGATACCCCCTGGTAACTCCAGGTCATAATTATATAACCTGATGTCACAGTTAAGGAAAAAACTTGTTTTCAGAGGGCAAGGGGAGAACAGTTTTCTGCTGCTTCTCTACAAGTTGTCTTTGTTCCTTAGACCCTTCTCAGTCTGCAAATACCTGTTGTAGCCTTTACCCACCAGCTAGAGGTCCCAGGCCGAACAGGTGCTTATTAGTCAGATGTGGCCTTGCAGAGATAAAATGCAAAATACATTTCAGTTCTGCCTTTTTTCTATTCATCAATGAAACCTACAAGACTCCTTTTTAATGTTCTTTGTTAATGGAGCCCTAAAATATAGACTTTTAGGGTCCTTGACAATGAATAAGAATGTATGCATTTTCAAAAGAAAACCACTTCAAGTAGGATTTTACTGAGAAACCTATTTGAAACAGATTTGTATTAACAGTCAGCTGTCGTGGTTTAACCCCAGCCAGCAACTAAGCACCACGCAGCCGCTCACTCACTCCCCCCACACTCAGTGGGATGGGGGAGAAAATCAAGAAAAGAAAAAAAAAACCCTCCGGGGTTGAGATAAGAACGGTTTAATAGAACAGAAAAGAAGAAACTAATAATGATAATGATAACACTAATAAAATGACAACAGCAATAATGAAAGGATTGGAATGTACAAATGATGCGCAGGGCAATAGCTCACCACCCGCCGACCGACACCCAGCCAGTCCCGGAGCAGCAATTCCCCGCCCCCACTTCCCAGTTCCTATACTGGATGGGACGTCCCATGGTATGGAATACACCGTTGGCCAGTTTGGGTCAGGTGCCCTGGCTGTGTCCTGTGCCAACTTCTTGTGCCCTGGCTGGGCATGAGAAGCTGGAAAATCCTTGACTGTAGTCTAAACACTACTGAGCAACAACTGAAAACATCAGTGTGTTAGCAACATTCTTCACATACTGAACTCAAAACATAGCACTGTACCAGCTACTAGGAAGACAGTTAACTCTATCCCAGCTGAAACCAGGACAGTATCCACGCCTTATTCTATACCATTGACATCGTGCTCAGTTCCCATACCTTTAGTTACATCCTGATCAATCATCACCACCCTTCTATCCTTTCAAGACATATGAGCAATGATATATATATATATATATGTATACACACACAGAGATATCATTCCTTTAGTTTATGAGTTATGTTTTTAAAACTTTTGTTGAGTTCATTCAGTTTCCGACTCTGGGCTCCATCTGTCATACCAGTCTGTCTGGGCAGGAGGGATGGTGCAAAGTCCTCTCAGTCGGTAGAGCAGAATTGGGCTTCAGTGTGGTGTGACAAGCAGGTGACATCTGACGCAGCAGGAGGATGGTGTGCACTGTTGGATTGTTGCATGCTGGAGTCAGTTCTGGTTCCATCACTACTGTGCTTTGCTCAGTTTTATCACAGTTCTTTCTTGCTTGATCCAAATGATTCTTAACAATAGTACTATGGATATAGCATATAACAATTATAGTAATGATAGCATACAGTAGCAGGGTTATATAGCAGCTAATATCATACAGTTTAATTCTGGCTATTTTCACCTAAAATCAAATCCCCTTGAGGCACACATCGGACTTCTCCATCTTTTCGCATCACCCACCAAGTGTACCCAGGCTCTTGAGCAAAAGCAATCCCACGAATGGGTTTACCTTTGCCTGAGGCAGGAGTAACCCAGACTGTTTTCCCTAACATATTTTTCATGTGCACTACAGGGACTTTATCCCCTTCTACAGTATGTAAAAATTCTGATTGGGCAGGGCCACTCCGATTGGCAGATCCTCTGGTGTTGACTAACCAGGTGGCTTTTGCTAGATGTGTATCCCAATGTTTGAAAGTTCCACCTCCCATTGCTCTCAATGTAGTCTTTAACAGTCCATTGTATCGCTCAATTTTCCCAGAGGCTGGTGCATGATAGGGAATATGATACACCCACTCAATGCCATGCTCTTTGGCCCAGGTGTCTATGAGGTTGTTTCAGAAATGAGTCCCGTTGTCTGACTCAGTTCTTTCTGGGGTGCCATGTCACCACAAGACCTGCTTCTCAAGGCCCAGGATAGTGTTCCGGGCAGTGGCATGGGGTACAGAATATGTTTCCAGCCACCCGGTGGTTGCTTCCACCGTTGTCAGCACATAGCGCTTGCCTTGGTGAGTTTGTGGGAGTGTGATATAGTCAATCTGCCAGGCTTCCCCAAATTTATATTTTAGCCATCGCCCTCCATACCACAGGGGCTTTAAACACTTGGCTTGCTTAATTGCAGCGCATTTCACATTCATGGATGACCTGCGCGATAGCGTCCATGGTCAGGTCCACCCCTCGATCTCAAGCCCATCTATATGTTGCATCCCTTCCCTGATGGCCTGAAGTTTCATGGGCCCACCGAGCCATAAATAGCTCACCCTTATGTTGCCAGTCCAGGTCCACCTGAGCCACTTCAATCTTGGCAGCCTGATCCACCTGTTCGTTGTTTCGATGTTCCTCAGTGGCCCGACCCTTGGGTACGTGAGCATCTACATGACGTACTTTTACAACCAGATTCTCTAGCCGGGACGCAATATCTTGCCAGAGTGTGGCAGCCCAAATGGGTTTACCTCTGTGCTGCCAGTTGCCCTTCTTCCATTGCTGTAGCCACCCTCATAGGGCATTTGCCACCATCCATGAGTCAGTATAGAGATAGAGCACCGGCCACTTTTCTCTTTCAGCAATGTCTAATGCTAGCTGGATGGCTTTCACCTCTGCAAACTGACTCGATTCACCTTCTCCTTCAGCAGTTTCTGCAACTTGTCGTGTAGGACTTCATACAGCAGCTTTCCACCTCCGATGTTTCCCACAATGCGACAGGACCCATCAGTGAACAGGGCATATTGCCTCTCATTTTCTGAGAGTTTATTATACAGCGGGGCCTCTTCAGCCCATGCCACCTCCTCCTCTGGTGACATTCCAAAATCTTTGCCTTCTGGCCAGTCCGTGATCACTTCTAAAATTCCTGGGCGACTGGGGTTTCCTATGCGAGCCCATTGTGTGATCAGTGCGATCCACTTACTCCACGTGGCGTCAGTCGCGTGATGTGTAGAGGAGACCCTCCCTTTGAACATCCAGCCCAGCACTGGCAGTCGGGGTGCTAAGAGGAGCTGTGTCTCAGTACCAACCACTTCTGAGGCGGCTCAAACTCCTTCATACGCTGCCAGTATTTCTTTTTCAGTTGGAGTATAGCGAGCCTCGGATCCTCGATACCCTCAACTCCAAAACCCCAGGGGTCGGCCTCGGGTTTCCCCAGGTGCTTTCTGCCAGAGGCTCCAGGTAGGGCCATTCTCCCCAGCTGCGGTGTAGAGCACATTTTTAGCATCTTGTCCTGTCCAGACTGGTCCAAGGGCTACGGCATGAACAATCTCCCGTTTAATTTGTTCAAAGGCTTGTTGTTGTTCAGGACCCCATTTAAAATCATTCTTCTTCCGGGTCACTCGATAGAGAGGGCTTACAATCAAACTGTAATTTGGAATATGCATTCTCCAAAACCCACGACACCTAAGAAGGCCTGTGTGTCCTTTTTATTAGTTGGGGGAGACATAGCTGCTATTTTGTTAATCACGTCCATTGAGATCTGATGACGTCCATCGGGATCTGATGACGTCCATCTTGCCATTTTATTCCCAAAAACTGGACCTCCTGTGCAGGTCCCTTGACCTTACTTTCTTTTATGGCAAAACCGGCTTTCAGAAGGATTTGGATTATTTTCTTCCCTTTCTCAAAGACTTCTTCTGCCATGTTGCTCCATAAGATGATGTCATCAATGTATTGCAGGTGTTCTGGAGCTTCACTTTTTTCCAGTGCTGTCTGGATTAGTCCATGGCAAATGGTGGAGCTGTGTTTCCACCCCTGGGGCAGTCGATTCCAAGTGTACTGGACACCCCTCCAAGTAAAGGCAAATTGTGGATGACACTCTGCTGCCAGAGGGATTGAGAAAAACGCATTAGCAATATCAATTGTGTCATAGCACTTGGCTGCCTTTGACTCTAGCTCGTATTGAAGTTCTAGCATATCTGGAACGGCAGCACTCAGCGGTGGCGTAACTTCATTCAGGCCGCGATAGTCAACTGTTAATCTCCATTCCCCATTAGACTTCTGCACTGGCCATATGGCACTATTAAAGGGTGAGCGAGCTTTTCTGATCAATCCTTGGCTCTCCAGTTGGCAAATCAATTTGTGGATGGGAATCAGAGAGTCTCGGTTGTTGCGGTATTGCCGCCGGTGCACCGTTGTGGTAGCAATTGGCACTTGTTGTTCTTCAACCTTCAGCAACCCCACAGTCAAAGGGTCTTGAGAGAGACCAGGCAGGGTAGACAGCTGTTCAGTGCCCTCCGTCTCCAAGGCAGCTATACCGAAAGCCCATTGATACCCCTTCGGGTCCTTAAAATACCCCCTCCTGAGATAGTCTATGCCAAGGATACACGGAGCCTCTGGACCAGTCACAAAGGGGTGTTTCTGCCATTCATTTCCAGTCAGGCTTACTTCAGCTTCCAATACAGTTAACTCTTGAGATCCCCCTGTCACACCAGAAATACAGATGGGTTCTGTCCCTTTATAACTTGATGCCATTGGAGTGCACTGTGCACTGGTGTCTACTAGAGCCTTGTACTCCTGTGGGTCTGACGTACCAGGCCATCGAATCCACACAGTCCAATAGACCCAGTTATCCCTTTCCTCCACCTGGCTGGAGGCAGGGCCCCTCTAATTCTGGTTGGAGTATTCAGTATTCACTTCTCGTAAAATTGGCTTAGAAGTCCCTTCAAGAGGATCAGAAATAAAATCAGCCCTTCTACTCTGTTTGGAAACTGGAGCGGCATTTTTCCTTGGAGAGTCCCCTTTTGTGGTGGTTTTTCCTCGCAGTTCACGTACCCGTGCATTTAGGACTGAGGTAGTTTTTCCATCCCATTTCCTCATGTCCTGTCCCTGATCACATAGGTAAAACAGGGCACCTCGCGGTGTGTACCTTCTATATTCTCTTTCTTGGGCAGAAGATCGCTCACTCCTAATAGCTGAGACATTGGTCCTTACAAGTGTGGAGTAGGACACATCCTCTTTGATTTGTTGGACATCCTGGGACAGCTTCTCCACAGCCAAAATGCAGGCTTGTAGGGAGGAGGAGAGATTTTCTTCATATTGACGGAGTTGGCGAGCCACTTCCTCCACTGTTGGTGCCTCTTCATCCTTCCAGGACTTTATTGCCAATGCATTGGCCTAGGACGATGGTGCGCTCCGTACAAACTTCCGCCACATGGGTCGTGTGCATTGGACTTCATCTGGATCTTTGGGTAATTGTGGGTTGTCCAGGTCATGATGAATCATCTCTAGCACAGCTAATTCCCTCAGATATTGGATACCTTTTTCCATGGTGGTCCACTTGCTTGATTGACATATAACATCTTCCTTAAAGGGGTACCTTTCCTTCACACTTGACAGGAGTCGCCTCCAGAGGCTGATGGCTTGTGTCCCTCTTCCAAGTGCCTTGTCAATGCCACCTTCCCTGGCAAGTGATCCCAGCTGCTTGGCTTCCCTACCTTCCAATTCCAAGCTATTAGCCCCATTGGTCCCGTTGACCAGTTTGGGTCAGGTGCCCTGGCTGTGTCCTGTGCCAACTTCTTGTGCCCTGGCTGGGCATGAGAAGCTGGAAAATCCTTGACTGTAGTCTAAACACTACTGAGCAACAACTGAAAACATCAGTGTGTTATCAACATTCTTCACATACTGAACTCAAAATATAGCACTGTACCAGCTACTAGGAAGACAGCTGAAACCAGGACACAGCTTAATCAGAGTGTTTCCACGGACACTGACTTACCTGACTCATTCTCTGACCACCTTCTGATTGGAGTTCGCTGGTGGTTGTGTCTGAGACTTGTTACACAGACATTTTACATTTTAGACTCAGGAGCACTGCTCCTGCAAGGCACTGTGCTCCTGTAAATACTGCAAAAAAAAGGGACTCAAGAATTTAGAGTACTCCTCCCACTTTATCAGCAGCCTGATGTGTTAACTCTAATCACCTTGCCTACCCATGGCTTTGTTTCTCTGTAATTTGAGGCTGATGATACTTTGTAAAACACTTTGACAGCTGCTGATAAAAATTATCTACAAAAAACAGTCAGTATTACGCTTATGGTAGAAATTATTTGCATTAATAGCTCCTAATATTTGCTGCTTAAAAGTATCTTTTTGTTTAGAGATCTCTCTTTGTCTGAACCTTTTCACCTCTTATTATTCCAGACAGCACCTTTGTACCTTCAATGGATCTAGTCATTATCACAGATTCCCACTTTTAGTCAACTTGCCCCATTGTTTATACAAAAATTTCCTTTTGGATGAAAAAGAAAAATCAGAGTGGTTTTTTTAAAAAAAGAAAATTTGACTGCAAGACTGCATTGATTGACATAAGACTTGGAAGTTTAACTGTTAAACTGAAACTTTTTTCCTGTTTTTTTTCAGTTGATATGCCTAATTATATGTAAACTTTAAGTGGCCATTTAGGGAGGCAACAAAATATTTAAGACTGGAATTTGTCCATACTCAAGTCACTAGGAGATTTGTGCTGATTTTATCAGCAACACGAATCTCACCCTGAAATTTTATCTGAAAATCTTGGGTATTCAGATTTCACAGACATGAAATTTCCTTCTGATTTCTGGTCTTCACTTTTTCTATTCTTCTAGCTGCATCCTAGTTTTTCTACCCTGCACAACCCTGTAGGAGGGAAGCAAGGAAAAGAACAAATTCTTTGTTTTCTAATTTCCAAAAGGCTTTTCTGTGAAGAAAATGACCGGTATTCTCATACAGTGTCTGGATAGCTTTGTCTGTTTTTTGAGGTAAGGATAGTTCCTCAGGGGACATATAAATGCATGCTCACACTGGCAAGAGGTGGTCGAGGGTGCTGCACTTGCCAAGTCACTAAGTGACTTCAAATGACCAACTAGAGTGCACAATATTACCAGGAACTGCCATGGTTTAACCCCGTCCGGCAACTAAGCATCACACAGCTGCTGGCTCACTCCTGCCCCTCACCCCCTGGTGGAATGGGGAGGAGAATCAGAAAAGAAAAGAAGTAAGATTCGTGGGCTGAGATAAGAACAGTTTAATAATTTAAATAATATAATAGTAACTAATAGCAATAGCAGTAGCAGTAGTATAGTAATGAAAAGGAAGAGAACAAAAAGAGAGAGAAATAAAACCCAAGCAAGACAAGTGATGCACAATGCAATCGCTCACGACCTACTGATCAATGCCCAGTCAGTCCCTGAGCAGTGATCAGCCACCCCCATCCCGGCCCACTGCCCCAGTTTATATAATGAGCATTGCATTCTATGGTATGGAATACCCCTTTGGCTAGTTGGGTCAATTGTCCTGGCCATGCTCCCTTCCAGTTTCTTGTGCACCTGCTTGCTGGCAAAGCATGGAAAACTGAAAAATCCTTAACTTAGATCCTAAGAGATACATAGCAACAACTAAAACATCACTGTGTTATCAACATTATTCTCAACTAAATCTAAAACACACTGTACTAGCCACTAGGAAGACAATTAACTCTATCCCAGCTGAAACCAGGACAGGAACATATATTTCATTCAAGCAGAAGAAATATGCCTTCTGGGCACCACTGTAGCACAGTAAAAAAGGAAGATGGGGTACAACTGTGATCTCGTGGCCCAGTGTTGTCACCCATGCTGGAATCAGTTTCTGTGTTCTTACAATGATACTAGACATCAAAGAAGATATCCATGAAGACATTTCTTTGCACAGAATCTCACACTGTGACTTGCTTCTCAAAAACGGGGTGGGGCATTATCTAATTGGTAAAGCATTATTAACATAGCAGAATTCTTCCGCCTCAAGTTAATTCTTTCTGAACATGTCTAGTGTAATGACGTCAATCAATGCTCACTGATGTTTAATTTGTTTCATTACTGTTAACAGCTCCAAGTATCCTACTGGCAGGCTGTCCACTGTCCTTGTGATCTTCAGGAAGAGGCTGCTCCTCTGGATATTTGGCTTTAATCTGTGTCCTTTACTTTCTCTTACAACCATGTTGCTTTTGGATTTTATGAGTTTGAATTTTTTGGTGTGGGAATAACTATCACTTGTTAATAAATTACTACAACAAACATGTACAGGACATCTGAAAAAACCTACTAAGAACTGGCCAGCACCTACTTTAAATTCAAGTGCAGCAGCAATTTAATAAAAACAACTCCTCCAGAACATGGCCATAAGGAAAGAGTTTGCACAATCTGTTCATCTGCATAATTAGTAATTGAGGACCTGAGAACAGTTGGAACATTGCTGTGGGCAACCCAGGTCAGATCACTGATAACATAAATAACAAAGATTCAGATTTCCAAAAACTACAAACATCAGAATGGAGCTAACAACAATCTTAATGAGAGCACACAAACAGAAAGAGGGATAATTCAGAAAGCCATGAAAGGCCATAAGGCTACTGCAAAAAACAACTGGTATGACACAAATTCCATCTGAGGCTTAAAAGAAAACGGGGGGGGGGGGGGGGGAGGGGGGGGAAGAGAAGATAAATGAGAAAACACAGTAACTTATTTTGCTTATCATTTACATAATGGTACAAGTATCTGAATACTTCTGCCAGACACATATTTAGAACTATTCCACTTAAGGATTACAGAAAACAATAAATCCAATTATTTATACCCATGTAGTAGTATGACTAATCATTTCAAGAGCAAAAATTCTTGTAACCACAATGCAATCCTTTGCTTTCACCAGATTGCAGTGAAAAAACACAGAGTGCACAAGGCACTGCAGAGCCAGGTGTTCTGCTTTGGGAAATAAAGAGTAATACAGGAGAGGTAGTGATGCACTAAACAGCTGTGGATTCATGCTTTCCAGTGATTTAGTTTGCTGCGTCTTCATTGGATATAGACGTGCATCAGGATGCCAGACCAAGGTAGACCCTTGCTAGATCTAAACCTTTTATACAATAGCTTCAGTTTGCCAGCTTCATTTCTTATTCACAGTACAAAAGCATTATCCAAATGAACTGATTATCAATATGTAGCTTACGTGTATTTATTTGTTTCACCCTCTTGGCAGATCACAAGTAATAATGACACAGAAGTCTGTTGATTTTTATTGGCAGAAGGCCAAAGTTTTGCTACATGATACTAGATCACAAGATTATTTGGGGGGGGGGGGGGGGGGGGGGGTGTGGAAATATGAAAAGTAGCCTATCTGCTTGGGTGTTTACCACTGTTTGATTAATATAAATGCTTGATGACCCAAAATATCCAATAAAATAAAAGGGGACTCTAGGTTTTCTGAAGTTACAAAAATTAAGATTGATTTATCTCAAATTCAGGTGACATAAAAAATAATACCTGGAGGCAGAGCTATGTTTGCAATTCTGTCCCTTGTAAGAACATTATGTTATCTGCAATAGGATTAACATAGTGGTTGGAACTGTAATGCCTTTGTTCCTTGGGTATGTAAGATAAAAGATTAGGGTAGCGGTTGAACACAGAAATAAAATATGCCAGAAACAAGAATATAAAAATGTGACAGCAGTGAAATCAGTTGCACAGAATATAAATATCATCAATCAAATAGTTACTGCAAATGATAATTGTTTTTATTTTAATTACATTTAGTAAACTTAAAGATATGTACCTACTGGACGTACAAATAGTATCAGGTAAGATCTGCAAAAACCTGTTTATCTCCATTCTCCCAAAACAAAGCCCAATAGGTTGTTACCCCAGTCTTTTGGCCAAATTCTAGAAACAGGCGTATAAAAACTATTGAAACGGCTGAACATAGAAAACCATACAGGAAACAAATGAAGTCTAGAAAGGAGGAAGTCTTGAAACTCTTTCTAATGGAGGTAAAAGAAATTACCAGTAACACTGAGAGAAATAAAACTGGTATGGGCAAAGAGAACATCAAAGCTTTTCCCTGGGTTCACTATGGCCTGCAAAATTAGCTTAACACCTGTGAGCTATTTCATTTCCCCATTTTGAGTTAAAAAGCTGTTACAGACTCTAGTCTGAAACACAGATTAAGTGTAACAACCTAGCTGCAGATTACTTTTGATACAGGAAAACTTGATATGGCTGATACCATTTTTTACAACTGTTAAACAGAAATAATGAAGTATCTGTCAGACATTCGTCTTGCTCTTGCTTAAAATTAACCAATTAAAAAATTAACTTCTTCTGGACCTTCAAGATCCTCAGCTTATTCTGTTGAAGGAAAAGATCTGAAATCATTTAACTGGTCAATAATCCAAACCCTAACTACAAATTAAATTCTTTAAGTAGGTCTCATCTGACTTTTGAAGCATAAGATTTGTCAAAGTAGCTTCCCTTTTAAGTATTATTAATTTCACTCTCATATGATTTTTTTAGGGTTGTTTCATAACAGTACAGTTTTGCAAGCACCAACCATGTCCATATACTTTTCTTTCCCTCTCCACCACACCAGTGTGGCAGGAACTCTGATGTTGCTTGAACAACTTGATAACCTGCTATGATGGCCAGCTTGATAGATGAGGGGAGAGCAGCGGATATTGTCTACATGGACTTCAGTAATGGTTTTGACACTGTCTCCCGTAAGATTGTTGTAGGCAACCTGTTGATGTACAGGCTGGATGAGCACACAGTGAGGTGGGCTGAAAATTGGCTGAACGACCAGGCCCATAGGTTGGTGATGAGTGGAACAAAGTCTAGTTGGAGGCCAATGACTGGCAGTGTACCCCAGGGGTCAGTGCTGGGTCCAATCCTGTTTAACATCTTCATTAATGATGTGGATGATGGGACAAAGTGTACCATCAGCAAGTTTGTTGACACAAAACTGTGAAGAGTCGTTGATACACCAACAGGTCATGCTGTCACCCAGAGGGACCTTGGCAGGCTGGAGAAATGGGCCAACAGGAACTTCATGAAGTTCAACAAGGAGAAGCCTAGAGCCCTGCACTGGGGGAAGAACAACCCAATACACTAGTATATGCTGAGGGTCACCCAGCTGGAAAGCAGCTTGGCAGAAAATGACGTGCTACAGTTCTAATCTGTCTAACTTCAAAACTGGAGTCACCACCAGGTCCACAAGATCTTGTCACTTTGGTCTCAACAAAATTTTCAGAAATATCATAAAGACACAATTAATTAGTGCTTTGAGACAATTCTCTCATATGTCGCATTCCTTCAACAATGACCACCTGCAATTTCTCTGAAACTCTTTTCACTGTTCAGGAATATAACACAGCCAGAAAGGGCACTGCTAAGCAGCTTATAACAAGGATTACATACCAACTTTTCAAAGCACTCAGTGTACAAGAAAGGTAGTTCCTAAAATACCCAGGGTATGTCTCACCTTCAGAAGGCAAAAACTGCATACAGTCACCATACACAGCTATGGGTGCTTTTTTTCCATTGTGCAACTGATCACCCAAATCAGTTTTCTGCTTCCTTACTAAATCATCTAAATCTTAAACAGATGACTACTACTGAAAATCAATGCACACTTGCAATTTTTACATATAATTTTTGTTAAATATCATTAATATTTTATTAACCTCAAAACCTATTCCTGCATACCCAAGGACAGTCTATACTTCCTTGAATAATTTGCCTCAGTTAATTAGAATATGCTAAACTCAGCACTTCTATTTGAGAACACAGTCATTGGTCTGGTTTTGGAGATCATTTGTTTATTACAATTCTGCCAGATCCATTCAACTGTGATCAAGAAAAGCCATCTGTCTGGATGCATAGATATGAAGGTACACACACATATCTATCAAGACCCATATACGTACAGTATACACAGTGGAAATTGTTGACTAGCATACGTTAATTCGTAACATACAATTGCGGAGTCCAAGCCATGGCAGGATAGAAAGCAAATGAGAATATGGGACTACTGCACCTTATGTAACTTCTCTTTTCAGCCACCACATTAATTTTTTCTCTTTTCTTCCCAATTGTGGGCCACAATCCCAGTTAACTAGGAATTCCAAATTAACTGGAAGGGATTTTTTTAGGAGAGACAATGGGAAACCACAATAACAATTTTGTATTGGTTTGGAAATGCTATCATTCAATCCTGATTTAAAAGAAAGCCAAATTTACATCAAACATGTAAGATGGACTTGGTCCTGTTGGTCTCTTTGGTAAACAGTTTCTCCAACGGCTAGCCTTAGCTACTGATGGCTGTATTGTTCTTCTGAGTGACTTTGTACTGGTAGGAGCAAAGGTCCATCAGCTTGTGTTGCACTATGTGTAATACAGATACTGGCAGGGAGGCAATGCCAGAGATACCTGACATTCTACTTACAGGAGAAGAAAAGTTTTGTCACATGTCAGCCAATGCCTTTTGAACTCTATGGAAACATGAGGTCTTGAGCACCTGTGATTGCTAAAGATCCCCTGGCACCTTTTCTCTGAGTGGAGAATGTTAGCTCCAGTGTCTTGGCCAACTTTCAACAAGGGTAATTATACTCTGCCAGCATAATTTCCCTTGGAACTGCAGTTGGAGCAGTTATTTTTTACTTCCTCCTCCTAAAAACAGTATTTTGCTTTTTCTGGAATGGAGGAGTTGCTGTGTTCCACCCCAGAGATGGCTGCATTTCAGTGGTGGTTGAATTGATCTTTAAGTGCATACAGCTGGCAATACACTTGGAGTCCCTTCTGGAATAGAAGGCATTTTGTAAGTATAGAGTAGTCTTAAGTAAGTAGCACAAGATAAGATGTTATACACCAAAACTCTGACTCATTTCTCACTCTCTCAATTTGAGTAGACCAGCCCTTGAATCAGATTAGTATGAAAACATATTTTGGCCCTAAATAGTGCAATTACTGCAAAAACCTACAGGTTTTTTGCTTCTGAGACATAGGATGCCATATTACGTGGTAAAAAACATGTGAATTCAATGCACCTATCTGCCTGCCTTCTGTCTCTCACCAACACAAACACTACTTATTAAATAAGAATGACCTTCTTGATTTAAAAAACAGGCTTGGTGGGTGGCAATTTTTAAAGTAGCTTAACACAAAACACACAACAGAACTGTGAAAAATGCTCTGGTTATACTGCTTGGCTCTTCATGGTTTGGATCAATCCCAAAGCCAAGCCACTGAAAAAATCCTCCCACTCCAAGGGCTGTGCACGGTGACAACACCTCCTCTAAGAAACATAAACTTTACTCACATGGTTTAGCTTGCCAATTGTTCTCATCTAGTAAATCACATATTCTTTGAATGTGTTTTGGGACTAGCAGGGGGAGGAGGTGTAAGAAGTTAAACTGTGCGGCTGATGAGGGAAGAGTTGGCTCCTTGAGCCAACAGTCTGAGCACACAATAAATACCCTTTCATTATTTTGCTCATTTCAGCAAGCAGCACAAGCAAAAATCATTTTCCAATTAGTCAGCAGGTTTCAGCATCATTAGCTTCTATATCAGATTTGCTACCATTCAAAAATGCATCAGGAGACAAAGCAGGAAGAGTTAAGTATCTTTACTGGAATCTGAGGTCAGTAAGGAGGTGAAATTAGATTAGCTCCGTGGAAATGGGGACAGTTTACATTACCAGAGGGGCCCTACCTGTCTCTAGGCTTGACAATGAACAACGCCTTTAGCATATGGCATTACAATGGATTAGTGATCAAGTGCAATTAATCCTAATATATCCTCTCTTGAACCTCAGTGGCTTTTTAGTTGGAGGGGTAGAAAATCTGCTGTCCCCAAAGTGTCAGGTGAAACTCTCACTTGAGGTAAGGATACCATGTGGAGCTGTGCCTCCATCTGGTGACTCCCTTTTGTGATATTCAAACAGAAGGTGTTTTAATGAGGCTTTTATAGTAGGCACCACCTGCCACTGATCTTCCTCTCTAAAAAGGTATAATTGAGGGTTGGTTTTACAGTATGGCTTGGATCTTAACCTTGGGAATTCTTCAGGAGATGCAAATCTGGGACTGATGTTGTAATTCTAAAGTGCCATTTTGGCTTTTGGTTTAGAGTGAATCAGTTAGAGAAAATTGTGGTTTGGCTAATTGCAACCAGTTATATTGTAGCTTCCCCCTTTTCAGATGGATTAATAGAAGTGTCATCTCAAAATTAAATATCCAAGCTGATGGTGACCATATGTCTCCATTCAGACCCTTGTGTATTAGTGATACAGCTAAACTACAGGCAGCTCCTAGGACAAAATGGTTACAGCACTACCAATTTTTAAATGGTTTTGATTTTATGACCCCTTATAAAGTTACTAAGTCTATATTAAAAAATGGCTATGTCACATAACAGTGGAGAAAGCTGAACCAACTCTACCTTTTTCTAAAAAATAAATTTGAGTCACAAGAAAAGCAGCGTCTATCTTCCACCACCATGCATTTATTTGTGAATTTGGGGCTTGCTGATGCCCATTCATTAGTTCTTCAATGAGTGCACAAGTCATTTTACTAAGGTGCATACAACACTCTTTTGTAGTACTGTGCATTGAAACTCTTGCTGGCAGCTGACAGCATGGCACAATCACCTTCACTTCATGTTATTCTTTAAAGGTCTGTTAACTACCCTCCCTCCAAACTGAATGCTTACCTTAATGATATGCCTGTGGAATCAGCAATGAATCCCAGAAGACTGCCACAAGACTGAGTCAGATTATTTTGTAAAGCATGGGGTCAACATCACTCCTACTTCTGTCCTTCCTCCAGAATACCCTAACCCCTTTAAGGGAAGAGGTGTGGACTCCCCGTACTATTTCACGGGTACTGATTAGTCCTTGCCTTACTTGTTTTCCATTTTTGTCTGCTCATCTGTTCAGAAGTTCAAGGATAAATCCTTTTCCCATTAAATTGAGTGCCATAGAGTCGACAAGTTATTTAAAATGACTTAGAATAAACATGCTTCACAAAACCTGTGCTGGGGTAGGGGGAGGGAAGCATGGCATTAAAAAACCCTTCACAACTAGGAGAGTAATGACATTTTAACCATGCACAAATCTTAAAATAATCACTATGACAGTAATGGTAGGGAAGCAATTCTGTGATGTTTGAACTTCAGTTTTAAGGCAAGTTTAAACTACAGAGTTAAATGAAGGATAAACTTTAAAGTAAAGTAAAAAATAACTTCTTGAAGACATCTTGATGCCTTCAAGTCATAGTCTGGGTACAATTTACCCTGAACGGCGCAGCAGTCTTTCCTATCATGCCCTCAGGAATGAACAAGATGAAGGTCCTGGCTTCACCTCAGAACTTCTTTACACATTCACTACCTAGTTAAATTGGCTTCAGATGTAGGGACAGCTTAGAACTCCTCAGATGCACACAGTGTGAGCTGACTGGGAACTGTGCACACAACAAGCAACACTGAATGTTATTCTCAGAGCTTCAGAGTTCAGTCAAGTCAAAGCCCATTTTTGTCTTCAAGCCCCCACTGGCCCTTCCACAGAGACTGTTTCAATACCTAACAATCGTGACAGAAAAAAGTAGTTTCTTCTATATACATACAGCTCTCCCCTCTGATGCATATGCTTTTTGGAAGAATTGGGGGCGGGGGAGAAAAGGCAGCAGGTAGATTTTTCAGGCAAAGCTAGAAAAGCTAAAAGATGAATGTTTCATCAAAGTAGTGGCTGAAACAGGAGTATGGAGCAGAAAGTATTACTCGGTCTTAGCTGTGGAAGTAATGAGTGCCTACAGGACACATATCTGCAAATGTCGCAAAATTACTGCATTTGGATGATGCTGTGTAGAGGCAGAAAGGGAAAGTAAGGCATAGGCTGAAGGAAGGGTGAGCTGCTTTCTCTGTGCTTTCAGCTCTTTAATTGTCAGCATCTGATAGCTAATAGCAGTCCTCATCAAATCATAGGCCAGAAAATAAGATTTTATCAGAATCTTTGTGGTAAATTTTGTAAAAGGTATACCTTGCTATAAAAATGCCAAGTCTTTAGATGTGAATTCATTACCCGTAACACGTGATAGTAGATAAGTGTTCCCTAAGCCAGCATAATGTTTAAGTTTCCTTCCAGAAAACAAAGGCAAGAATTATTTTGAATAATACTTGTTTCTGTGATATGTTGCCCAAAAGGCAAGAATTTGCATAGCTTTAGTGCTGGATTTAGCCTGAACCTTCAGTAATAGGAAGTTAGCCAACTACACCATGGAGCAAAGCAAATTACTTTCACAAGGCTCATAATATGTCATTCATTAAGATGACTCTTTTGGCGTCCAGTGTGGGTGTCCGCTTGCTCTACCATAGAGCCTGAGGGAATATGAATGATGCCAAGCCACTAAAAGAGCTAAGCAATAGAAGCCACTGTGGTCACCGGGCTAATTCCAGCACCAAAGGCATCTACCAACCAAGCTGCAGATGTTAACTCTGGCTATGTAACTCGGTATGTGGCCTTTCAGATTAAATGAGCTGAAAAATTACAAAAGTTTCATCCTTTAGCTCGTGTGCATACAACTAAGTAGACCTATAATTCACTGTTGCTCAATGTAATCTTTAATTATTTTTTTTTCCCTTCACATTCACTTCTCCCAAACTTCCTTTAAGCAGGCTGATTTTTTTAACTGCTAATGTGAATTCCAGAAATGTTGTATTAGGAATAATCTCCTGTTTGTATGAGCCAATATTCTACACATAGATAGGTGGAAATCTATAGATACGGTCAGCAAAGCAAATGCACAGAATTATTTTCTGTGTCTTTATGTGTGAAACAACTCAGACCTGCTGAAAATAATCTGCTGTATTGAAGAAACTAAAAAACGTGAACACTAAAGAAATTAGCATTCAGGTGCCTGAATTGCTTTCTGGAAAATAACCAGTCTAACTTTTTCACTCTCATGCTGTTACTTGAGGCCAATTTCAGACAAAAGTATTTCTTCTAAATGCAATGGATAGCATAAAAATAAAGGCTGAAGAAGGCAAATCAACCCCTTAATCTCTAGAGTTTGTCTAAGCAGTTTTTAAAAATCCTCAAATCGATTGAACAATTTTCAACCAGTTATATACATTTAGGAATTTAGACTTCCTTAAGTTAGGTGAGAAGACGGAAGAGAAGGGATAAGGGGTTTACAGCTGAACTTTATTTATGCAGTACAACTCGAGCTCATCATCTGTATTTGTTAGGATGCACTACAAAGTGCTGATCCTGTTCTTTGACTGGATGAACACACCTACACCTCTATCATCAATTGTCTTTTATGTGAATTCAGAATCTGGTTTCTGTAAGAATCTCTGTTTCTGTATATAATCCAAAGCCTGATTACATAAAAGTGAACATAGAAATGTTGTGGACTTTACATTGGAAAGCTTACTTTAAACTGGTGACAGCTTAGAAAGAAACTGTTCCATAGTATAGCACTTGATAGTATATATCAGAGCAGAAGAAGAGCTAAGCTTTAAGTGATGAGACACAAGGATTACACCAAATACACTCACTGATAAGCTATATCTGCAGGATAACTTCATCATGTCCCGTGTTTACAAGCTAACAATTGCAACCTGGGAAAACAGACTTCAAGACTGAACACTGAGCTGGTTTTGAAGCTAGAAGGGAATTATTTTCATAGAACACCTATAAGCAACTATTAACCTGTTAAGTATTCTCTGCATTTTATCTTGTATCAGGCAACCTCTGTATCTCAGAATATCTGTCTCTTCCTCTTCCACCTGCTCACCCATAACAAAAGCTTTCAGTCCTAGAAGTCTTTCCCTGCAACTTGGTACCCGTAGCCACAGACTTCAACCCCTCAGTGCTTCACTTCAGGAGCCTATGTGTCCTGCTCTGTGATTATTCTCCATTTTCTGCCAACTGTTACACTGTGAGGGATATAAGCTGCTGGTAAAATAAATCCAACCAACCTTGCCAACTCCTACAGTTTTATTATGAATGTTGCAATATATGTTCTTAATTAAAGTTTCATATGATACTGTAATTCCTGACTTTGAATGTCCTAATTTTCCTTCATTCAAAACATCAGTCACTGTCTATTTCTGTTAATGAGGCCAAATTTAAGGTGTTTTCTTTCTTTGTGACTTCTTGAATAGTAGTGGGGCTAGATTTCCTAGAGTTGACCACCAGCTCCCTCTGCTTTCAGATTCAGTGTGACCAGGACTAACTGAGGATACCCACAGAAAGGCAATCATCCACATCGTCAGAGGAAGACTGATAAGAGGCGAAGGCTGTTGAAAATAGGGGTTGGAGAGAAGGGAATCAAAGAAAGTAGCACCAAGACAGCCTGTATATGGCCATATTATGGAAATCAGGTACCAATGAAGGTCCTAGGCCCTACCCTACTAGAGAGCTCCTCTCTTTTCCTTTCCTTTTACCCCTTGCTTTTTGCATAACCTTGTTAAAACACAATAGTGCTGTTTCTGGGAAACGGGCTGAGTGGGTCAAATCCACCTTTCACCTTAATTTCCATTTGAAGTGTAAGGAATATTTAAAAAGAGAATGGTCCCAGTGCCCAGAAGAATAGGTTGGGTGAGTTCCAGAGCATCTGCCACCTCTGTTTTCTACAAATCTGTTACTGAGATTTTCTGTTTCTTTCCTTCCTTTCTATATCTGGAATTGAAATCTTTGTACAAACTGGTGTCAGATGCTTTATATCTGGATATTTAACAATGCCCATTAGTTTGTTGTCATTTTCTTTTGTGTCCTACCCCCTTCATTATATTCAGAAATAAATCTGTTACCTTTTCCCTTTATGCTCGTTTTCTCGCAGCCTCTGATCCCCTGTCAGAGCAAGGATCACCTGTCTCGTGCTGTATCAAGGCATTCTCTTGCCTCCAAACAGGGGCTTTCCTAGCTGGTGCTGTATATTTTCCCCATATTGCACAGGGGAGAATTTTCCTGGAGTCAAGCAATAAGGTTGCACTTCTATTTCCAGTAGCAAGCATCCAGCACCAACATGAGGTTGAGAATGAGAGTCACAGGGCTGTCAAAGCACTGTTCAGTTGGGTTACTACATACAGTAGTGCAACTGGAAAGAGTTTTCTCGCTGTTGTGCCCTGGGACTGCGGTTGGACTCAAATTCCTCAAAATTTAACCGAAAAATGTTTCCATTCTAGCCACAATATCCAATACATATTATACTTCACTATGCATCACCAGCATTGAAAAGCTTCTGACACCAACAGGAGAGACCGAACCCAGATGGCAAAGGGTTACTTCCTAATGAGTAGCAGTCAGTCACTGCAAACAAATGTCTCTTCAAACCTGTCATAATATTTGTGGTATCTGGGAGTGGGAGAGAGTGAAGGAGAGGGCTGGGGGTCATTTATTTGCTGGGGAGATTTTTTTTGAAGTGGGGAAGCAATGGAAGGGTTCTCCTTCTCCAAGGGATGTGCTTGAAGATTCAACCTGAGAAAGGCAGCTGAGGAGTCCACTCAAAAGCATCTGTGAGACTGTTCACACACTGGGGGTTAGATCAACCCAAATGCAGAGGGCCAGCACCATGTCTGCAAACTCATTTAGTTCCAATTAAGCTCTTGAAATAAAGTTTGTGCAGTACTTGAGTGCTGCACATATGCTTTGGCCTTCATCCTTTTTTCAGTGCTGATATGTGAGTGAGAAAAACAACACGTGATTCACCATAAAGAACTAGCTGTCGAGCAAGGTCATTTGGTAAGCATATTAATAAGGCACAGCACTGGTTAGGGCACAAAAAAAAAAAAATCTCACCTCCAGCATTGCTATTCCTTTCTTTTATAAAACTTTTATCTATTCTTGGGTCACCTTGAAGAAAAGCATTGATGCAGTAAGGAATAAATCCTTGCTGAATACCAAATATTAAATCTATCTGAATAGGTTTTAGGAGAAACATATCCTCTTTTTTATTTTACTAGATAGTACAATTAAACAAGCTGGTGGTATTCAGGTGACCTTTGTGGAGCATGAGACTGTAATGGGAGTATGCCCTGGGTTCAGCTGAGATAGAGTTAATTTTCTTTCTAGTAGCTGGTATGGTGTTATGGTTTGGATCTAGGATGAGAATAATTGTGATAACACACTGATATTTCAGTTGTTGCTAAGTGGTGTTTATACTAAGTCAAGGATTTTTCAGCTTCTCATGCCCAGCCAGTGAGAAGGCTGGGACAGCCTGGCACAGCCAGGACAGCTGACCTGAACTGGCCAATGGGGTATTCCATACCATGTGACATCATGTCTAGTAGAGAAACTGGGTAGAGTTGCCTGGGGCGGGGGGGGGCGGATCACTGCTTGGGCACTAACTAGGCATCAGTCAGTGAGTGGTGAGCAATTGCATTGTGCATCACTTGTCTTGTATATTCCAAACCTTTTTTTATTGTTATCATTATTATTTTCTTTCTCTCTGTCCTATTAAACTGTTCTCATCTCAACTCATGAGTTTTACTTTTTTTTTTTTTTTTTTTTGCAGATTCTTTCCGCCATCCCACTGGGTGGGGGGGAAGTGAGTGAGCTGCTGTGTGGTGCTTAGTTGCTGGCTGGGGTTAAACCACAACACTGTGATAACTGTGTCATTGTTGCTACTTTAATGTCTGGCAAATTCTTTGTATCCTAGCCATCATATGTCCCTTATCACCATAATATCTAACCATCTACTCTTTTTATTACATCAGCTGCCATGCTACCTTTTCAATATAGACAGAACTGGTGGGAGGTGAGGAGATGTCACCAAGGTGGTGGGGCTGGCACCCTTGTTCTGCAAGGAGAGGCTGTGGGAGCAGGGCTGGTTCAGCTGGGAGAAGGGACAGCTTCAGGAGCACCCAGCAGCATCCCCTGCATTGACAGGAAGGGATGGAGGAGATGCAGTTGGGCTCTTCACAGTGGTGTGTGGTAGGAGGGCGAGAGGCAGCAGCACAAAATGAAAGGTGGGAGGCTCAGGCTGGAGATAAGGAGAAGCCTTCTCCCCATGAGGACAGCCCAGCAGTGGGCCTGGAACCCAGGGATGTTGGGCTGTCTCCAGGGGGGTTTCACACCCTGACTGGATGAAGCCCTGAGCAGGCTGGCCTGAGACCACAGCTGAGGCTGCTCTGGGCAGGAGCTGGAGCTGGAGCTGGAGAACTCCCCTCCTGCCAGCCTCCATTGTCCTGTGTTTTCTGTGGACTGTTTTCCCTGTCATATTTGAAGGAATTGAAGCACAGAGAAAAGGGGTGTCTCATCCTATGATCCAAGTTTACACAGAAAGCCAATGGCCAAGCAAGGAGTTTGATTCCAGTCTCCACCAAATCATGAACCTTTGGAGTCCACTGAACCCAGGAATGCAGGTTTCAAGACTCTAAGACATAATTGTAGCTGCAGTTGTATTGAAGGCAGTGATGTCCAAAGTACTGAAAAGAAGAAATTACTTCTGATTTTGGTCCCCAGTCATTTGTGTTGTCCATGGAAGTCGATTCTGTGGGAAAGAATATGGAACATATGACCAGTAGCAACTGATTACTCAAAAGGCCAAAACAATTGATGTGAGGAGCACCTCTGTTATTAGGCTGCATTTGCTTCATGTAGCCCGTCTGACTGGAGCTGTTTGGGGATGAAGGGCTACTGCATGCAGAATTTAAATTGGGTCATGTTAGCACAGTGTCCTGTAAGAAGCAAAGGCTAAACCCTGTACTCCTGCATTACAAATGTACTTTGTTTATGTAAGTTGACATGAAGAGCACTAGACTGAAAAGGTACAGCATTTAGCTTTTATATGTGACTTACCAACTGGATTCAATTTGATTAGAAATGGAACTGGATGTAACAGAGCACAGGGTTAAGAAACCCACAACATAAAACTCCCAAAACTTTTATGCTTAAATCAAAGGGTGGGGATTCAAAATTACAGGGGAAGATGGAAATGAGGGAAAGACACTGTAAGAGGAGACTTTAGAGCTGTGACAGATGTGGCTGATGTAAATGTAGAAGATATACAGCAGAGGATCTGATCCAAGGACCACTCCCACTGTGAGTGGGACTGTAGTGAGAATTCTCCTACTCCTTTCCTGTGACCCTGGAACAAGCTGATATTAAACAGCGACTAGGCAAAAACTTCAGAAAAAAAGAAAGGCTTATGGCTTGACTGAGATTTCTAAGAACTGAAAGTCTGACGAACTACCACTTGCTCCATGCCAACATGACAACCGGATAAAAAAATTAGTATGTCAATTTGCTCCACACAGGCACTTTCCTCTAGTACTGAATCATAGGTTTTCCAAAAATTGTGTTAACATCTGGGATGCACATACAGAGTTCAGAAAAATAATGTTTGGATGCCTCTACACCTAGTGGTTTTTTGGAGCTTAGAGAATAGGGTAAGGTTATTTTTCTTAGGAATCTGGTAATTAGTGGCTCACTTTAACAGCTGATTTCATTTTTTGTTGACACTTTCATTTTTTCAAAGGTTGTTATTTTGTTCCAGCTAGTCATCAGATGTTGAAAAGACAACGCTGGCATGTTCTATTCAGAAAGCAGTTTTTGTTTTAAGTTTGGCCAACAGTCCCACAAAGAATTTTTTGTTGTTCGGATTTGTTCCAGAGCTATATGTAAGTGAATGCTGGCTTACACCCTAGCCCTGTGGCTTCTTTAGAGCAGGTGAATAAAATGTTTCAGAAGTCCCTCATTTCTGACACACCAACTAGCATCATATGCACTGATACTAGTTACAGTATACCCAGCCTATTAATACATGGCTCCATGGCTGGTGTCACTGCCAGAATTTGGGGGGTTTTGATAATGAGATGGTCTACACAGCATCAGGCCTGCTGGCATCAGATGGGATTAATCTTTCTCAAGGGGAGAAGAGGGTCTTTGCTCATGAGCTAGTGGGGCTTATTGACAGAGCCTTAAACTAGACTTGAAGAGGGAAAGGGATTATATCAGGCTCACCCGTGACAAGTCATGGGATGACACGCAAAAGTTAGAGGGATGGGGTGCTAGTGATGGCCCTCAGCCTGTTACTCTGAAATGTGCTGGGTACAGGGGAGCACACCTGAAATCTTACAGAGATGAACCAGAGGATCCTGAGGTAATAGGAGCCAACAGGGGAACAATGGTGAAATACCTCAAAGGAATTAAGATGTGTTCCTCTAAAAAGGTGACACAGCTGACAGCCCAGCTGAAGTGCCTCTACACCAATGCACACAGCATGGGCAACAAGCAGGAGGAGCTGGAAGCCACCATGCTGCTAGAAAGCTATGACCTAGTTGCCATTACTGAAACTTGGTGGGATGAATCCCATGACTGGAGTGCAGCTACACGCTGTTCAGAAGGGACAGGTGAGGAAGAAGGGACAGAGGCGTTGCCCTCTACATCAAGAAATGGGTAGATTTGAAGAGATGTCTCTAAGGAATAGCCGCAAGCACATTGAAAGCTTATGGGTAAGAAATAGAGACTGAGGCAACAAAGGGAACCTTGTGATTGGTGTGTAGTACAGGCTGCCCAGTCAAGGAGGGGCTATTGACAAAGCCTGTTTACTCCAGCTATAGGAGGCATTGAACTCGCAGGCTCTCGTCCTGCTGGGGGACTTCAACCACCCCAGCATCTCTTGCAAAAGTAGCACTGTGGCTGTAGGCAAACCAGGAGACTGCTGGAGTGCATCAAGGATAACTTCTTAAGCCAGGCAATAGACAGCCCTACCAGAGGGAATGCGTTACAGAACCTGATGGTCACCAACATAAGTTGGTGTTGTCAAGATTGGAGGCAGCCTGGGCTGCCATGATCATGCACTGGTGGATTTCACAGTTCTGAGAGATATGGAACAGGTGAAAAGTAAAGTCAGGACCCTGAGTTATAGGAAAGCAAAATTCCAGCTGTTCAAGTAATTATTCGATTGGACCCTCTGGGAAACCGCCCTCATGGACAAGGGTGCAGGGCAGAGTTGGCAGATCTTTAAGGAAGCTTTCCATAGAGCACAAGAGCTCTTGATCCCGAGGTGTAAGAAATCAGGAAAGGAAGGCAAGAGAGCAGCATGGATGAGTCAAGACCTGCTGGTCAAACTAAAGAGCAAGAAGGAAATGCACAGGCAGTGGAAGCAGGGACACGTATTCTGGGAAGAATGTAGGGATGCTGCCTTGTTGTGTAGGGATGGGGTCAGGAAGGCCAAGGCACAGCTGGAGCTGAACTTGGCAAGGGACACAGAGAATAATATATATCTATAGGTATATCAGACAGAAAAGATCAAAGAAAGTGCACCCCTGCCACTGAACACGATTGGCAAACTAGTAACAATAGACAAGGAGAAAGTGGAAGTACTCAACTTTTTGCCTCAGTCCTCACTGGCAATCTCTTCCCACACCTCTTGAGTGAATGGACCTCACAGCAGAGACTGGGGGAGCAAAGCCCCTCCCACTGTAAGAAAAGATCAAGTTCAAGACCACTTGAGGAGTCTGAACGTATATAAGTCTATGGGGCCCAACAAGATGCATCCCGGAGTCCTGACGAATTGGCTGGTGTAGTTGCAAAGCCACTTTCTGTGATACTTGAAAAGTCATGGCAGTCAGATGAAGTCCCTGTCCCGATCCAATGTCAGGGAAGGTTTTGATATGATCCCAAGAGTGAGATTAAGACACAAATGAGGTCAAATGCCATATACCCAAAAGATCTTTTATTATCAAAAGTGTTAAAAGTAGAAAATAGTTGCAATAGGATAGAATGGAAGAAAAGGCACAAATCAAGCAAGCAGCTGGGATAGAACTGCAAGGATAGTCCAGGGATCCAGCGGCATCCCGTTGGTCTTCAAGCAAGCAGTTGGTGGTGGAAGTTGCAAGGATAGTCACCACCATGGATCCAGCTGTGTCCCGTTGGTCTTCAATCTTCAGTACTTCAGTGGTGGGAGCCCCCACGGCTTGTCTCTATGTTTTTTTATAGGGCATATTTCGATGATGTCACACACTGCAGGTTTCATCTATCACACAACTTTCCTGTGATCAACACCAGAAACCAGTGTCTTATCTCAAAGACTGCATTTTCCACAGTAGTCTCCACATTCTTGTATGCTTTGTCAGCTTCAGCCCTGTTTCCTCCCCTGGATGCCTCTTTGGCCTGGTGATTGTCCTTATGGACAAAGGAGTGTTCTGCTTAAACAGGCCATCTCAGAGACAAAGGGCTTGAGATAAACAGTTCACAGTTCCTTGAGGTGACAGTCCAGTCCCTCACACCTAACAATCTTTGAGACAAATGGCTGGAGATAACAATTCAGTCTCTTACAGTCCCCAGTGACTGGGAAAAGGGAAACATTGCACTTATTTTTAAAAAGGGTAGAAAGGAGGACCCTGGAAACTACCAACCTGTCAACCTCACCTCTGTGCCTGGGAAGATCATGGAACAGATTCTCCTAGAAGGCACATGTTAAGGCACATGGAGGACAGGGACGTGATTCAACATAGCCAGCACAGATTCACCAAGGGCAAGTCTTGCCTGACCAACCTAGTGGCCTTCTATGATGGAGTGACTACATCAGTGGACAAGAGAAGAACTATGGATGTCATCTTTCTGCAATTCTGTAAGGCCTTTAACACAGTCCCCCACAACATCCTTCTCTCTAAATTGGAGAGATATGGATTTGATGGATGGATTACTCGGTGGACAAGGACTTAGCTGGATGGTCACATCCAGAGAGTAGTGGTCAATGGTTCAATGTCCAGATGGAGTTTGGTGACAAGTGGTGTCCCTCAGGGGTCTGTATTGGGACCAGTACTGTTTAACATCTTCATCAATGACACAGACAGAAGGATCGAATGAAACTCTCAGCAAGTTTGCAGACAACACCAAGCTGAGTGGTGCAGTTGACACACCTGAGGGATAGGAAGCCATTCATAGGGACCTGGACAAGCTCAAGAAGTGGGCCCCTGTGAACCTCATGAGGTTCAACAAGGCCAAGTGCAAGGTCCTGCACTGGGGTTGGGGCAACTCCCAGTATCAATACAGGCTGGGGGATGAAGAGGTTGAGAGCAGCCCTTCCAAGAAGGTCTTGGGGCTACTGGTGGATGAAAAACTGAACATGAGCTAGCAGCGTGTTCTCAGCCCTGAAAGCCAGCTGTACCCTGGGCTGCATAAAAAGAAGCGTGGCCAGCAGGTCAAGAGAGATGATTCTGCCCCTCTACTCCATTCTGGTGAGACCCCACCTGGAGTACTGTGTCCAACTCTGGAGTCCTCAGTAGAGGAAAAACATGGGCCTGTTGAAGTGGGTCCAGAGGAGCGCTGTGAAAATCATCAGAGGGGTGGAGCACCTTTCATGTGAGAAAAGGCTGAGAGAGTTGGCATTGTTCAGCCCAGAGAAAAGAAGGTTCCAGGTAGATGTTATTGCAGCCTTTCAATACTTAAAGAGGGCTTACAAGAATGACTTTTTAGTAGGGCCTGTAGTGATAGGACAAGTTGTAATGGTTTTAAACTAAAAGAGGGTAGATTCAGACTAGATATAAGGAAGAAATTTTTTATGATGAGGGTGGTAAAACTCTGGAACAGATTGCCCAAAGAGGTGGTAGACGTCCCATCCCTGGAAACATTCAAGGTCAGTTTGGACGGGGCTCTGAGCAACCTGATCTAGTTGAAGATGTCCCTGCTCATTGCAGGGGTGTTAGACTAGATGACCTTTAAAAGTCCCTTCCAACCCAAACTATTCTATGATTCTATGAAAACATTTTGGACATAAATGAATTCTGATATCAAAGGTAGTGGCATCAGATAATAGTCTTCTACTGAGGATTGTGTAACTGTACTCATTTTTCAACTAAAACACATCTGTGGTAACTAAACAGTTTAATTCCCAAGTGCTGCTTTCAAACTTTGCACTCAGTCTGAAGGTATAATTAGTCTTTAGCCAATAGTATCCAATAGTACAGCAAATGTCAGTCTTTCCAACTGCCTTTAAATTATGTCATCCTGAACAGAAGCAGAGAAAAAAGGTTGCATGAAGAAAATAATTGGCCATCTTTTCTACCACCACCCCACCCCCCCCACCCACCCCCAGTGACATTCTCAGTGCATTGTTAATCTCAGATCCAGTGACCCTGTGGAACAGCAGATTATAACCAAGATGGTGGCATTTTTGGAGCTTTCATCCTCCATTTGGCTGTGATCCACTGGCCTTAGGAAAGGAGATAAGATTTTACATTTCTTATCAGCCACCAGATGGCTTTTAAAACCAGAGGCTGTCTGCTAGGATTTAAGTTAATGAACAAAAGTGCTTTTATGAACTACTGGTATGTACAGTCAGAGATGTAATTCTGGTTATTCAAGACAGTGCAAGAGAATAGATCCCACTGTATTTAACAAGTTAATCTAGCAATTGTATAACAGCATTTCTGACTCATTTTCCATAAGCACTGTAATTCTAAACAGAAATGGATTAGCCACAGTATGTTAAAGCTTTTGGAATTGTGGGGAGTTCAGTATTAAATAGAATTGTAATGCTGTTCAGTGGATGTTGATACAGAATTTTATGACTGGAAAATGTTTTAAAGAGAAATAAAGCCAATAATGCATTATATCTCTGTCACGTACAGAAAATTTGACTTCCTATCATCACAAAAGATGTGTGATGCCTGTTTTGGGCAGACAGCGCTGCAAATCTAGCAGTAAAGTTATGCATCTAATAACATCTCCTTTCATAGAAATAATAATTGCTAGCATTATACTAGCAATTCAGACAGAAACAAATCTTAACAACAGTCACTGCCATACAGAGAGCCAACAGAGTAACTGAAAGAATAACAGAAACACTTTCTGGAGCTAGTCCCTTTATATAGGATTGGTGAAATTTGTTAAGACCATATGTTAGGCATATTGAAGGAGGCATGGTTTAACTTTATGAATTCTGGATTTCTGCCAGCAAACTTTCGAGGTTTGATGTCTCAGATTTGCTGAATTTTTCATTGTGATTGCAGAGTAGGTGCAGATTAAAAGAAAAGGACTGATAGCAGAAGTTAAAGTTGCTCCCCATCAAGCTCACTATCAGGTTCCATTATAAATCCTGTTCTTAATTGGTTTATTATGGTGACTGACGAAATTGGCTTGATGGAGAAGTTGCCAGGTGTACTCTGAAAGACAAGTATAGTTTTTCTGCAGAGACTGAAGAAACTCTGACCAACTTTTTTTATGTGCAAGCTATTACTCTGTCCAGTTTTCACTAGTCTTACTTCTTTATGCATTTCTAATAAAATGCAACTGTGAAACTATTCATCCAAACATTATCTTTAAACTGCCTTTTAAATGTATTAGTAAATCTAATTTTTAAAAGAAGCTGCAGTTAACCAATTTACTGAATTGGTGAAATTGAAGAAGTCAGTAGTTAGCTCAGAAAATCTATAAGCCTTTCTGTTTCTTATCCAAGGATAGGAGATGTTTTCCTTTAATATAACTAGTGAGGTTCTTCTTTTAAAATTTTGATTTTAAGTCACAACACTGGAATCCTAAAATTCTCAGAACAAAATAAAATGAGGACTTTGTCCAAACACATAAACATGCTGCATATTTGCAGCCTCTCGTTACAGTAGCAAACACCCAGGATGGTTCTCAGTGAAGTGGACTTCTGGCCTTGACTCCCATCTTTCATCAATCTGAATAAAGATCAATGATATGAATAAATTAAAGTAAAACAGCACTTTTTGTTGTTGCTGATCTGATTTTATTACGAGATTCTTTTCATAGCAAAATGATGCACATTATATTTTAAACATTTCATCTACACTCTGTAAACACTTCTGTACAGAAACGGTTAGTGATTAGAATTATTGCACAGTAAATTTATGCATAGATACTGTGATAATGTTTGGCCTTCAGTTTGGTGCTGAGCAACACTCCAGGAATTATTGTTCCATAATTTGTATCTTGTTGCTGAATTAACTTCCAGGTTGTGGTAATACTTTTTTGCATCAGTAAATATTATCCCCATAGCATAAAATGAATCACAATCTTTCCTATTACAGGCTGAGTAAGGTGGTAAAATAATGTCATTCTCATTATTACATTTATAGTCAAATCCAAATGTAGGTGATTGAGCAAGCCTCACTTATCCTATGTATTTTACAATTATATTATTACATTTTATGTATTTATTTGTCACATTCTTCTAAGAAAACAAAAGAATTAAAAAATAGATATGTATAACTTGGATGCACTAGTGATACCAAAGCAACTCAAATTTTTGGAATTTTATTTTTGAGTACTTAAGCTCAGAACTTTATGACTGTGTTAATGAGAGCTCCCCACTCCCAACTGCTGGTACTTGCTCAGCTTAACTGTCTGAGATTTTTTTCAAAGACAGAAAGTAAATCCATACATACTCAGTTTTCACAGTTTACAGAAGAATTCATAGTTTCATGTTCACTTCAGATTTTTTTCTCTACTTTGTTTGCATGACTTAGCTACTTTACATGAAAATTTCACATTTCCATCTATTGTATGCATACAACATCCTTGAGAGAATCTGTGCATCTTTGAATCAAGAATAGTGAAAGTGAGAGCTAATCCTGCCCTCTTCATCTGCAGAGTAAGCGCAGGAGGTCATTAACCAATTTGTTGTTCTTAATATGCATGCAGAGCATGTGTATTCAAGTAAAGAGTAGCAGGACATAATTTAAGAGGCATTTCCCCTGTCTTGGGCTAAAGCCTTGATCCACAGTTACTACTTCATTATTCCATCATGATGAAGATGGGAAAGAATGGGAGAAATCTTTCAGTACAAATATTTTGCTCTGTAGGTTCCTATCTTATTGACAGCTCTCTGGATCCAAAGATGGGCAGCAAGATACCTAACAGATAAGTGCACAATGCAAAAGGTAGGTACCATCCCATTGTGTAATATAAAGCGTGGGAGCTATTAACAAAAATTCCTTTGCATGTTGCCTGAACCTTTGTGAAACAGTCAACTTGTAACGTCCTTAAACCACTTCCTGCTATCAGACATAACTAATTGATAGCAACTACCTCTGCACTTCAAAATCCTGGCTATCTTATTGTAGCTATGGCTACAGTAAAGCTAAAGATTTTTTAACTGAAATAACTGTACTTTTTGACTATATTTTTGGTAATTTCTTACTTAAAATGGCTTTTCTCTTTTTGTTTAGTTCAGATGAGGATGGGAAAATTATTTTAGTTCAAAAATGCTTCAGACAGTTATATGCTCCTGAAGACAGAGTGTGTAAGTGATGATGTTTGGCAGTGTTTAGTTTTATACATGATGGTGTGAAGCATATAAAGTTTTTCATTCCACTCCTACTGCTGTCCCCCTTTTGAAAGTAAGGCACTACTGAAACTACAGGCAAGATATATTCAGGCTGTGTTATGCACATAAACAAACACACATACACAAGTGTAGTATCTACATTATACAGTCAGGCAAGGGTTTTATTCATATACACACACGCAGGAACAGAGCTGAGAACCCTTAACAAACTAATATAATGCAGAGACTACTAAAATATATTTTTGTCACTTCAGAAGTCAAAGAAAAACTTTTTAAAATCTTAAAGAAAACTAAAGAGTAGCTTTTATGCCTTCTCCTTTACATGTTCAAGTTTGAACACATCTTCCACTTCTCTTAAAAGTTCTGTTTCAAGTCTTGCAGGTGTGACTCATAGAGGATAGACATCTCTGACTCGTAGCAGAAAATGGAGGAGAATCTATGCAGAGCTGGCAGATATCAGCTGCTAGCAAGTAACAACCATAGCACTGCTATGTAAAGCTTTACAAATTAAGAATATGCAGCTCAGAGACCAGTAAATTTTTCCAGCTGCACATTCCTACCTTCTGCAATCTACAGTGGATGCAGGCTAGCTGCACATACAGTTTCCATATGAAGACTTACATGCAGTCTATGGTATGGTCTTCATTTTCATTTCAGTGCAATCTCTGTGCTTAAAGATTCTGTTTGGTATTTAAACAAAAGAATGCCAATACTCAATATTATTAAAGACATTTTAAAAATTAAGTAAAAAAATAAAATATTTAGCACAGACCCAATGTTATCTATCTTCTCTAAAATTAATCCAACATCATTATGCAAGAACCAAATCTCACCCCTGATAACACCCAGGAATACTTTTATATGTACACACATGCAAATTCACTTCCAATTCACTTAAGTCATACAGACTACAAGTGGCCAGGTTCTGGCTTCCTTACCTGAACAAAGTTAATTGCACTGGGAGCTCATCTGGAAGAGCTGCAAACCACCCTTGCCTATGAATAATCTGTGTGAATGCTAGAATTTCAACACACTTGTGGTTTGTGGGAATGAATATTTACTGCAGGCTTCCAAAAGCATTCCATTGACTGTCATGGACAAATCCCATCAGAAGTTTTGTGCTCTTCAGTCAATAAAATATTGTCACTCAACACATAGCCATAGGTACCTATGGCTGAGGTCTTTGGCTCCAATTCTTGCCCAGTCTCCAAAGTATCAATTTTTTTCTCTGAGATGCTTCATTAGCTTTGATTATAAACATAATCTCTCTTATATCTGAGATAGAACTATCTAATAATTCCTGACAAATAAGAATTTTAATTGAAGCAAAGAATTAGTGAATATCCAGCTTATTTAAACTCCCATGAAGTGTAAATTGCTAATGTAAATACAACAGATTTTATCAATATTGATGACAAACACATCTTTTTTACTTCCTAGAAAGATAACTTACCACAGAAAACATGGGAAGGGTGATGAAGGTAGAGTCATTAGCATTTTAACAGCTGTAGCACTGAGTGTCTAGGAAACAATATCAATTTCAGAAAAGAAAATGAAATTTATTACATATTGAAATATTAATCCTTTGAAACACTGGAGTTCATTGAACTCTTTAAAGCAAAGTAAAATTGGCCTTAAAGATGTTCCTTAGCTTTTTTATGATATTTTAGCTCTTACTTCAACATTCAAAGGATTAAAGAATAAAAACCTTACTCTGATAATTATAGACAAAGTGCCAAATCTGTGTCTTTATGGTAGAGGGGGTTAGAAAAATTCATGGTTTGTTTACATGTGTTTCTACAAGTTTCACTGGTGCTATCCAATTTTTATGTAGATCTCTGTGGCTGCATGCCTAACAGATCCCAGGGAAGAAACAACAGACACCCCATTAAGATAAGGGTCATTATGTTACTATGTACTTGAATTTTTGTAGTGGCTGGCTAAAATACAAAAAAGACACAGCAAGCTTTTCCCATCCCTTCTACCACAACTTAGTGTCCATATGCCTCTGCTTTTTGCAGGTTGCTCCTATATCCATATGCTCAGGCATCCACAGAGTCATTTATATTTTCCTACATCAAAGTGCAGAGTTTAACCAGCCGCGAAAGACCACTACTAGTGGAAGAGTAGCTGGTCTGCTCTACAACTGATTGTCAGTTGGACAGCTGAAGTATGCTGCTTACCTGTGGTAACATCCAGGGTCACCTTGGCTTTGTTCCAGTTCTTTTATTTCTTCAGACTGTCTCTTGTTACAAAGATTGCAGATGATCTGCAAGCAATCCCTTTAAACATGATGTAAACTGGTGCAATAGTGGTTTGGAGCTATTTTCAAAGTTAAGCAGGTGCTCATGCAATTTTTCTGGGCCAAGTCCAGTGTGGTCAGTAACTTTTCAAGTTCACTGGAGAGCACCACAATTCTTCTTTTATATTCTTAGCAACAGGCACATATTCCAAGAAATTCTGTTAGCAAATGACAAGGGTATCACAGTTTTAAACAGAATCTTTGCCTTAATGTTAATGATTTGTATGTGTTCATCAGCAGGAAAGTATACCCCTGTAGTGGTGAACACCTTAAGAATGCACCTCCTCTGATATTTGAAATATTTCTGTAATCACTTGGAAGTCAGTTGAAAACTTCCAGTACAGAAATCTTTTCCCAGTGTGTTTCGCTCTTTATTAAGCAGTTCCAGCTAAAGGTACTATAGCAGACTTCTTTAATGGTTACTATGTTTACATGCTCTTATCTCTTATTAATCATCTATGGTGATTTGGAGTGCTTTTCCTATCTGTTTAGGGGGTTTTGGTGTAAAGAAAAAAGCACCAGCATATATTCTGCATATTTTCTGTGGGTGCAGAACTAAAAGTGTCTTTGGACTCAGTCACTCACATCGCCAGCACTGAATGAGCAACAATGCACTATTCAGCTCTCATATTGCACCCTCCTTTGACATTAATTACATTCGTAATAGGGACATACGTGTCATTGAAGTATTTCTTTAAACCACGCATAGTATTTGTTGAAAGTCACGCATAGTATTTGTTGAAAGTGTGGTTATGGTTAAAAAAACTATTTAAAATGGTATTTTCTAATTCAACAGATCTTTGCATAAGAAGCATGCTGACCTCCTACTTATTTATTTTCTTATCACTATAAATTGATACTACCTTTCCTTTTTTTGTACTTCTGTTAGCTCTGCAAGGCCAATCTAGCTATGAGAAAGTAAACCATATTCTAGCTAAGACATCACTTATAAAATGTTCATAGTTCAGCTCCAGGCACAGACTGTTTAGCAACTGAGCTATACAAGTACACTAGAAAAGACAAAGGGTGGTTTTTAGAGTCCTGGCTGAGTTTCCAGAGCAGGAATGCTGGTGGAAAATGCAGGATTTCGGTTTTCTTGTTATTTATTTTGTAATTTCTTACCTTTTGTTTTGGGGTTGGTTTTGGTTTTGGTTTTGGTTTTTTGGATTGAGCATATTTGATCTTACACTTGCTAGGAAATTTTCTTTGATTAGAAATGCACCAGTTAATCCTTGCATAGTATATAGTGCATATATATATAGTATATACCTGTTTTCAGCATTCCTGATATTTTGTCTTCACCTGAAGACACAGAACACTGAATGCAAGTCTCAGCAAGTCAAAAGTGGTACAGGGTAGGCACTTTGCTCTTCTACTGACTCACCTTTGTTGGAAATCTGAGATGCCTCAAATTAAGCCTACAGATATACCATAAATGACTAAAACTTGTACCTCCTAGCCCTATATATGTTTCTGCTTTCTTATGAGTAAAAGGGGTCATGAAACTTTTGCTTATGAATAAGGAAGCTGCATGTAACAGGTGACCTTAAACTTCATCCTACTTCAGAAATATTAGGACTTTAAAAATTTATGTAAGATGGCAAATGCTGCAAGAAGCAGGAAAAACTCCAGAATAATAATCAGCTTTAACTGCAACTACTGTATATGCTGATTTATTGAATGGAATTAGACAGATTTTTAATATAACCTCTATAAAATGCCACTTCAAATTATGAAAACATACACTCTTACTAACCTGATCTTAAAGAGGGTGTGACTTTAATTCTTATAGCAAGTTTTGTTTCATCTTACTATAACTCCACCTTCAAAATATCAAAAATGCAAAACTGCCAAAACAAAAAGGGGCAAACATTAGTGTGTGGTGACATTGACTTTATTATGATAGTGAGAGCTTTTCCCACTCCTGCCCTGTTGCCAAAGTCTCACATTAATGTTCACACTTAGTAGCAGCTAGAGCTAAGGGAATTTTGCAAAGCATTTTCTGTATGCATCATCAGTCCACATGATCCAGTGATTCATCTTCTGTTATGAACATGCCCCCTTTTTGACTGTTTCCTAAGAAACTCGGAGATACTGGGTTTTATGAAGATGGCAGGACACAAAATAAAATGTCAGCACTGCTGGTACATCCATCTCTCCACAAAAGAGGTTTTAAGTTGACACATAACATAATCATAAATTCACATGGTCATTTGCACCTCCAAATAAAAAGCAGGACAAAGGATATAGCTGGTTGAAAGTTTTCACTGCAAGGTAGCTTTTGCCTCAGCAAATCTGAGACTTGCAATCGTCACCTATATGCAGCTGAAAGACTTTTGCCTTTTCATAGCTCGACCAGCTCAAACTCTTTCTTTGGGACGGGTTGAGTCCAGAAAGTCTGCAAAATATATTTTAGCCTTTTCTGCCCTTCTTTCGTCTTTATTTTCCATAAAAGCAACAGAAGCAGTTGCACTAATGTTTGCAGAAAACATTTAGGTTTTCCATATTTAATATTTCTATTCTGCCAGCCAGTGATGGGGTAGGAGGCTCAACGTAGATCTGCAATTCATTAGGCAGCATATTAAATATCACTTCATGATATGAGTATACAGAAATTCTGGATTAAGGTAGATCTTTTGTCAATATCTTTGCAAACCTTATAAAAGACTACAGGAGAGCTCTTCTGAGGGTTCACAGCCTGGCATAAAGTTTTGCTGCATGTGACATTCTTTGATTTGAGTTGGAAGTCGCTGAACAAAAGATTAATTATAAAGAGTTAATGGTGCATTCAAAGCTTTAAAGGTTTTCAGTCTGAAATTGCCTCTATTTCATCAGAGTGACATTCTCATTGCACTTTTTATTTTACTTCTGACCTGCTACTCTATGCATACACACAGCATACATGGAGCCAAATACATCCCTGGTCTAAGTCTGCTGATATGCCATGCCACTTTAACATCACACTACCAAAGAATTTGGCCTCTGAGCTTTCAGTTAGATTTGTGTCTGAAATATCACCTACTGTTAATGTGGGAGAAAAAATCCTGTCTACAAAATCAGTCCAGAAAATAAAATTCTTCAGAGTATTTTATGGATCCTTGAAGAAAACAAGCATTTCAATTCTTTTCAGAGTTTGTTTCCTAAGATAACAATAATAACAGCATTCATATGGGGTGTTTTTTCCTTAAGTTTTAAAAGAGCCTGTATCTGCAAAAAGGGTGGAAAAGATCTCCCCGTAAAAATTTGTAAGTAGATCTTTTGCAAAAATTATAAATGCTTTCTGAACTAACCCAAGATAGTTTTGCACAGCTCTAACTCTCTCATGGCTGCTGTACTCAAATTTCAAACTCTGTTGCCATCAAATATACTTTCCAAACACCACATCTGTCTCACTATAAAACAAAGTTATCAGCTCCCAGCACAGAGCTGTCTCAATAGAAAATTATCTGTATATGTGCTGAAATTTTTGCCATGTTGCTATGCCTTTTAGAATCTCTGTTGTTGGGAATCATGCTGTCAAAAAAACCCAAAAGATGTAATAAACTCTTGATTTGTGAATTTCTAAATGTCATAATCATTTTGTAAAAGAAATAAAGAAAAAAAGGTAAAGAGAGGCCCATGAACCTCCTTAATACTGTATAGCAGGAGCATAGATCCTGCCATATGAGCCTCACTGGGGAAATTTAAAGAAGGAGTTCTAGCAATGTAACGTGATTTGGCAAGAGCTGAATTTGAATGTGGTTGTGAGGTCCCCATAAGCAACATATGCTTTTACTAAGCTGCAGTATTCCTTCCTTTCATAGCCCAAGCTTCTAAACTATTACTTTATATTTTCCAGAATTATATAGTTCTACGCCAAACCAGAGTTGTTAGTTGTTGATAAAACTATCATATTATGAAATTACAGTCCATCCAGAGGAAGAGAGAAAAAGCTGCTATTTAATTTTGACCTCTTTAAAAAAAAAAAAAAAAAAAAAGGTGGAGAGAAGGAGGGGGAGAGAATGAAGGAAGAGAGAGGGAGGGAGATGTCTGCTTATGATTATGAGATGAACTTTGAACTTTTTCTATTCCTGCAGCCAGGGATTTTTGATTTTTTAAATACCTTACTAGAGTGAATTTTTGAAGTATACACTGAACATACAAAACTTTTGCTTATATGGTTATGGAAAATTATACAGTAAAATGAAAAAAAAAAAAAATCCTTCCAGACACAACTGGAGATTGAAACATGTCTAAAAGCAAAGCCGCCAATCTGGAATTTGGAAACAAAGAACATTCTTTAATTTCTTTTGCTTCCTACTTGATGAGTGGGATGATAGTACTGCCTAGAAAAGTTCAGACATGCCCCTCAAATTGTTCTGCATACTTTTACTTCCTATTTCTTTGTCATGTGAAAGCTGACAAGCTTTCCTTTTCAAATCAGATTAATTTAACAATCTTAATAATATCACCCTTATTTTTCTTGTATTATTATTAATACCATCCCAGAAGCATGCCAGGACAGGAAAGACATCTCTAGCACACAAGCTCCCAGCAAAACCAAGAGAACAAGAATGCTGCTTCCCTTCTTGTGAGGAGTTGCTTGCAGAAGGAAAACTTGCAAGACTAAAGGAGAAAGACTAGAGGTTTACCTTATTTTCAAATGATATTTCAGAAATCAATGTAACTGGGCTTATGCTGCTGTGCAGAACCAGAGCCCTGGTGTAAGGGCATGGCCGTGGGCTGACACAGGTGTACTCTGCCCTCCGTATGGTACCAGACAGGACCACACAGGCAAGCAGCGTTTCATCATGAAGCCCATCCTGGCTTTGGAGGAAGGATCGCTTCCCACTCCCTGCTCTGTCCCAGTGCAATGCATTTCAGGTACATGTTCAGACCTTCTCCAGGGGCTGCTTTAGCCTCTTACTCAAGAGCACCTCTGCAAGCCACAGGCAAGCTAATTTTTCAGCAAGTGAAAAGAAGCTAGGGATGGGAAAATGATAGAGAGAAAAGAAAAAAAAAAAAAAAAAGAAAAAAAAAAAAAACACAAAAAAAACCAACAAAGCATCACAAGAACAAAAGGAAGAAAAACATCCAGAAAAATCCCTGCTGGTTGCATTCACCGGCCAGTCTTACACTGCAGGTTTTTCAGACTGTGACAGAACATAAAGATGCCCAACAAAAACTTGTTACACCTAACAGGTACAAGACCAGCGAAAGAAGGTATTTTGTTGAAAATGGTGGGAAAGGGTGTCCCCTGCAGAGTAAGCAGAAGTATTGGTTCATAACTTTACACTGGCAGGAGATAACTACCTTTTTATCAGGTTTTATGACATTTAGACCAGTCTTCAAATATTGATGAACATGGCTGAACATACTGGGAACATAAATGAGTTTTGTTTCATGGTTTGTGTTTCAAATTTCCAGTTTTGGCAAGGAGAAGTTGTCTGAAAAACAAATGTTTTTAAACAGAGCAATTCCAACAGAGTATTCCTGCAGAAAGTTGCCACTACACTTTCCAGTGTACCCCCAGCCTTGATAACCAGCCCTTAGTTATCATTTGGAAACATCACTGTGAAACCACATCACATCTGAATGTCATGAAGCTCAACATGGTCAAGTACAAGGTCCTGCACCTACGTGAGGGCAACCACCAGTATCACCAGATACTGGGAGATGGAGAGATTGAGACCAGCCCTTCCAAGAAGGACTTGGGGCTACTGGTGGATGAAAAACTGGACATGAGCCAGCAATGTGCACTCACAGCCCTGAAAGCCAACCGTACCCTGGGCTGCATGAAAAGAAGTGTGGCCGGCAGGTCAAGAGAGGTGATTCTTCCCCTCTACTCCGCGCTGGTGAGATCCCACCCGGAGTACTGCATCCAGCTCTGGGCCCCTGTCATGGTTTAACACCAGCCAGCAACTAAGCACCACGCAGCCACTCACTCACTTCCCCCCCACCAAGTGGGATGGGGGAGAGAATCAGAAGGAAAAAGGTAAAACTCGTGGGTTGAGATAAGAACAGTTTAATAGACAAGAAAGGAAGAAAATAAAAATTATAATAATAACAATAATAAAAGGTTTGGAGTATACAAGACAAGTGATGCACAATGCAATTGCTCACCACTCGCCAAAAGATGCCCAGTTAGTTCCTGAGCAGTGATCCTTGCACCCCCAGCCAACTCCTCCCAGTATATATGGGGCATAATGTCATATGGTATGGAATATTCCTTTGGCCAGTGCCCCTCCCAATTTCTTGTGCCCCTTCAGCCTTCTCACTGGCTGGGCATGAGAAGCTGAAAAATCCTTGACTTAGTATAAACACCACTTAGCAACAACTGAAACATCAGTGTGTTATCACAATTAATCTCATCCTAGATCCAAACCATAACACTATACCAGCTACTAGAAAGAAAATTAACTCTATCCCAGCCAAAAACAGGACAGGCCCCCTTACAAGAAAGGCATGGACCTGTTAGACTGAGTCCAGAGGAGGGCTACAGAAATGGTCAGAGGGCTGGAACATCTCTCCTATGAGGAAAGGCTGAGAGAGTTGGGGTGGTTCAGCCTCAATAGAAGGCTCCAGGGAGACCTTATTGGAGCTTTTCAATATATAAAAGGGGGTTATGAGAAAGATGGAGAGAGGTTTTTTTACCAGGGCCTGTAATGACAGGTTAAGGGGCATGGATTTTAAACTGCAAGGGGGTAGATTCAGATTAGATATTAGGAATAAGTTCTTCACTGTGAGGGCGCTGAGACACTGGAAAAGGTTGCCCAGAGAAGATGTGGATGCCCCATTATTGGAAGCGTTCCAGGCCAGGTTGGATGGAGCTTTGAGCAACCTGGTCTAGTGGAAGGTGTCCCTGCCCATGGCGGGCGGGGGGGGGAGGTCAGACTAGATGGTCTTTAACGGTCCCTTCCAACACAAACCACTCAATGATTCCATGATTCCAAATACCAGGAAACTGAAAGTGTTAATTGAAATTGTTAATGTCAAATTCTTTAAAAGGTGACATTTTAAGCATCTTCAGAACAAGATGCCCAACTGGAATAGAAAATGTTCATAGAAGGCATGAAAGGCAGTTCAATGATGTATATGAACCTGTATTTTTACAACTGGACATGCAGGAATATAAAGCTGCCTATCAGAACCATCCTACACACTGAGAAATTTCAAACCATCCACTAGACCCAGCCTAAAGTATTTCTTATAATAAGCAAAATCTAAGCATCCCAAGTTCTGAGGAAGTTCAGATCTGATTTCAAAGCTGGCAGCTTGCATTCTTTGCCATTTATGATGCAAGTACCTGGTCCATGGTCTCCAGGCATAATTACCACTTAAACCAAAATTAATTAAGACAGATAGCAACAAACTCACAACAATATGCAAATAACAAACAATCCACTCATTAAATGCCAGAAATTACTGAAAATCTGTAGGAGTAAAAAAGCACAGTTCGTAACCAACCTTTAGGGCACAATACATGCCTCTTGAATTTCTGTTGTGTTTAATGCCTCAGTAAATAGATGTCTTGCATGGTACCCTGGAGGTTAAAGAGAAAAATGATATCTTATTTAAGTCCTAGTATTCAGAAATACATCCTCAAACATGTATGTGTTTCCAAGCTACTACTACTAAATCAGCCTCTAGATATAGCAGGTGTATTAATATAGCTAATCTGGAGTTCAGTCCTCTTTCAATAAACAAATGGAAGGAACACAGTGCTGGTGTATTTGTAAACATCTTTTCTTTCTTCACATCTTACCATATCCTGCTTATTGGTCTGGGATGTTACAAGATGAGCAGAATAAGTCAAATACAACTAAAGACCAGAATTTTCTCTGTAGTTTCCTCAATAATTGTGACTATAGGTAAAAAATGAAAATACAGTAATGACAGACAAGCCTCCTGAATCTGCTTCATTGCTGAAATTGCTCAGAAGAAGTTTTTCCCTGTAAAAAATATAGCTCCTGTGACACTGTCGAACTCATTAACTGGAGATGATGACTGGCACAGTAAGCACTAGATTTGTGCATTGAAAGAACATTATTAAAAGAATTTTGCCTATTGTTTTTTTTTCTCTGTTGTTTTCAATGTTCTTAAATAATGTTTCTTGACTTAATACTCATTTTCTTTCCCTTGTATTTCTTATTACAAACTCCACATGGAAAATTGTCAAGCCCTATTTATATTTGCTTACTTCGTTATCAATCAAGAACAATATGGGAATTGAATGTTAATTAACTGGTCTAGTGGTCACAGCCTAGAATTGATAATATTATGAACAAAGAACTAGCTGTAGTTTTAACACAGGATTGGTGTGTGACCTTGGGCAAACTGTAATCCCGGCTAAATTACTTTCTCCATCTATAAAATGGATTAATGCTATCTGTACTGCATTACAGTACTCTGAAGCTTGATTCAATTAGTCTGTAAAATGTTTCACGATTTTCAGGCCAAAAGTTCTGGAGGAACATTACAAATAACTAATTCTGCAAAGGCCACTGAAAAAATCATAATAGCATGAAGTGGTTTCTCTGACACTTAGAGATTTATAAAAAAATATCTGCTATTATTTTTTAAAATATATTTAGAAGACATTTTCAGCTGCATTTCTCAAATACTCTGCCATTTGTTTACTGGGTTTTCCAGTTTATTTCTGTAAGAATTCTAGCAAAATTCATTCCAAAATTTTTGAAATAAAATTGAAAGGGTGTGCCTTTCTTATTAACCTGAAATAATTTAACAATTTTCTGTAGGGTATTTTTATTACTCTTTCTTAATTACTAAGACGACTTGCTAATTTCATCTACTTTTCACATTTTTGCTTCTGGCAGATCTTTCATTATATAAAATTTTACTGGGTTTTGTTTTTAACATTTTGCAGGAAGCCAAAACAAAGTAGTTGGAAAAAGTTTTGACCGGACTTTTGGCAGTGAAAAAGAGAGATGAGTAAAGTGTCTTCCTGGCTAATACAGTTTTTCTTATTCTACAGAAAGGTGTTTGTTCCTTGTTGGCAAAAAAATACCAACACACTAAATCTTTATTCTATTCTGTAATTTCATGACATGACAAACGTTTTACCTTGCATAAAAATGACGAGTCTTTGCGGTCTTTTGTCATGTTCTCACAAAATTAATTGTCATCAAAAAAAATGCTTCAGAAATTAATCACTGTGTAATTTCTTTTATTTAGCTTTTTGTTGTCGTTCATATCATAAAAGACCAACAAGACATAAGAAAAGAAAACATGTAAAGATAACCCTTACCTGACAAAGAACTACATGCTGGTAATTTTCTTTGCTAGTACTCACTGTCAGTGACATACTTGTTTCCTTTTATCTCATACAATTTCAGTGTACTACAATAATAGAGTAATACAATAATAGAGTAGAATCTATACTTAGTTTTTTGCAATGCATACAAAATGAGAAAGCATCTTGAAAATGTTGAGGGGGGCTTAGGGTTGTTGGGATTCCTTCTTTTCAGTTGTGTTGTTCTGCAACCCAATGAAATTACAAATTTCATTTCCATCACCGCAGACTTTATGAGATCAGCAAGTCAGGCTTTGCATTCTGCACTTTGCAATACCTCTCCTACCTTTAATAGAGACTATCAGATCAAGCTGAGCTGGCAAACTGATAGTGCAAGAAGCTGTACAGAATCCATTTCCCATTTCCATGCTCTGCTGCTTGACTGCAGTAGGACTTAAGTGCTGGCTTAAAGATAGGAGTACTCAAATATTCTGGCATAACCAAGAGGGACATCAGTGTTTGCATAAACACTGTATTGAGTCATGACCCCATTGTTTTACTGGTTCTACCAAAATTGAAGCTTGAACTGCTAAGCAAAGCAGGGAAATGGGATTCCCAAACACAAAGCTATTTAGATTAAGATGCTAGGCTTTATATTCTTTTTTTAATCTTCAACCACTCTTTAATTGAAAAGGAAAAATGTTCACCCTGTTAATATTACTGCTGAGCATTTAGTATGTCAGTGGATGTGAAGGAAACCCAATCTGCAACCAGAAACCACTCACAGCCACAATGAATGGTTAAGTAGCAAGACAAGGGAAACAGAATGGCACCAAAGTCAACTGCTGGCTTATTTCTTTCTCTCTGTCTTGCCCTACCTCACTCCTCAACTTTTTTTTAAAGTTGGGCCCAAACTGCAGGTATCTAATCTTAGTTGCTGTACCTCATTCCAACAAAACAAATCAGGCATGGATCACAGCCCTTCCTCCCCCTGAACACACACATTTACTTGCCAGTAGATCTGAGACTTCGGTTCAGATCCAGGACTTCATCTTTCTCCTTCTACTGCCAACTAAAATACATTTGGTAACACTTAATTAAAGTTCCTATTCAGATTATGTCGCCCCAATGCTAAGAACAAGGCTTTAGCTGCCCAACTCCCAGTAGCATGCTTAAAGCCACAAATATCAAATTGGGAACATAAACCTTCATTTAGATTTAATATGGAGAGTTACTGTAAATTAAATAATTATCAAGTGATTATTAAACCATACCTAAAGATTAACAAGCATTATTAATTTCATAGCTGTTAACCCTCTATAATTGTGTCCTTTGTAATCAGTTGACATTTACTCATTAGTCTCACGAAGTGCTGTCATAGTTTTGAACATTACACAATTGTTTTATCCTTGTTAGGGATATTTTAATAGTCTTTAATTATTTGTATTATGAAAAGTAGTCATCTTAATTAATTAGCATTTTATGTCCTTTTGAGAACTAAAATTCAAAATGCTACCTAATGGCCATATTACAGTGTGAAGTCAAACAACAAGAGGCATATCGGGCCTAGCATATCAGTTACAACATGTTTTGCATGGAACAATACAAATGTATCTTCTTTTTTTGGATTTTTTTTCTTATGTGAGGAAACATTTTAGAAGCAGAAGCCCACATTCAGCTGATGTAAAATACTGAAGCAGGTGATATTGAACACAACGATATCTGGTGTTCCAAAATTTAATGCTGTGGACTTGATTCTGCAGAGCACATGTGTAGGGTGCTACAAGCATCAGTGTAAGTGCAGTATAAAATGTGATGAGTAGAGCAGGAAGCAAGGCAATCTGATCCCATATTCCTGAAAGCACTGTGGTGTAGTCACTCAGTGACTGCTGTCTGAAAAGAGAAGCAATGCTCAAACAAGGGTCACTAAGGACTTAGTTCACCAGCTAATAATCTCGTATGAGCTACTCTTTATCCAGGTCATCTTGTTACTTAGCCGTGCCATACCCATCTTTTTTCTCTTTTCTTTTAGCAGCTTAAGGCTTGGTAGAAACTCCTTCTCAATACAGAATGGCCATTGCTTCATTACGCTATTGCCCACATAGAGGATTTGTTTAGATTTGTGTTGGACATAATAATTTTCAACTCCTACAGTCTAGATGTATGATTAAAAGTGATGCGGTTTGGAGTTCCTTTTTTTTTTGTCTATTTGGAAACACTTAGATCTGGCTGCAAAACCAGTGAGGAACAGGGGGAGGGAAAGCAAGCAAGGAAGAACATAACATGTCACTGAGAAAAGTCTGTTAGCAAAGGCTGAGACAACACAGAGATGTGCAAAGTAACTGTTCCTGACTGCAAATCAGAGCATCTAACACTCCCCTCACAGGGCTTTCAGACCCTAATCATGTTTCTGTCCTTCACATGGTATACAGATACATCTATAAATCAGGGATTCTTCATAGTCCAGCTGTAGTAGCAGTTGACCTGGGAAAGAGCTGGAACATCACTTGGGTACAAATGGGATATTCTCCATCTTTTCATGCCATACCATGGAGATGATACTAATCTTTGCCAAAGACCCAAAGACACAGTGGTAGTCTAGGCATGCTTCATTGCTGATGCATGATAAAAACCCAATTGTTGCTAGCAGACACACTATAGGTCTGCTATAGTATGGCCCTTTCCCCAGGCACTCGCCTACATCTTCAACCACATCCATAGCTCCACCACAACTGTCAGCTCTAAAATGTGGAGGGAATTTCTTCTTTGTGATGGCAGATTCACAAGGACTAACAGGTCCTTTTTGCTGGGATTTTTAAACCTTACTTTGCCATGTAGAATTTGGTTCATGTCCTAAGACCATCTGGACAAACCTTACATACACAGTACACTGCAACATCTAGAGCTTCAGGTGTTGGCAGTACCATGGTCCTTCCTGCTCCTTCCCTGGTGTGGCAGTGTGGTCCCCTCACCCCAAACTGACCTGTATTTGCCGTAACCCTGCTCAAGTGATAACCACCAGTGGCAGCTGTAACAGATGCATCTGGTCGTGATGGCTGCACCCGGCTCAAAGTGGTTTCGGGGAAGACAGATAACAATACAATAGCCAAGAGCCAATTTGAACAATGCACCCACCTAATCACAGCGCTGGTCAATGTTGGACTCAAGGCACATTTGGAAGAAACTAACATCTGTAGTCTGTGTACACATATGAGTCAATTATCTTACTCCATAGATAGTGGGCAGCCCAGAGCCTGTTGAGCAATCCTGCATGGCAGCAGGATGCACGCCAGGATCACCCCTTGAGTGAGGACACCTCTCAAGGTTACTTCTCGACGTTAAGAGGTTCCTGGCTGCAGCAGGTTCTTGGTAAGTGATTAATAGCATGCTAAACTTTGAAATCTTAGCTAAGTGATATAAAGGATTGATTGCGCGTATATAATCCTTTAGACTTAAAATGGGACCAAGTCTTGGACAAGGAGTGGATCCAGCCACACCTAGACTCCTCTCTGAGAAGGAGTTTAGAAAGCAAGGGGGTGCTTTCTGAACCTTGTGACTCAATGGGAGGGTCTCCCTGACAGTTTAATCTGACCCTGTCCTCTATGCAGTAAATATCAAGTAAACCTTGCCATCAAATCTTGTTAAATCACTGTTGCATTTACTATCAAACTTCATTAAATCACTGTTTTATATCCAATAAATATATTGCTACTTCTGTCTTACGAGTAAAGTGCATCACTCCATCCACAACATCTGGACACCATTGCTCGTTTTTGACTGCAGAAATGCTTAATCCAGCTGATAGCTTTGGGGCTGAATATAGGGATAGCTAAGTGAAATTTTAATGGCCTGTGATGTACGGAAGGTGAGCTGGGATGATCTAATAGTCCTTCCTGGCCTATCAAGTCTCAGGAAAACAAATTTCATAAGCACACCTTCAGGGATATTTTTTCCTCCCTTTTATTGCTAATTTGGCAGTATTTCTGTGTGCCAATCAACTATAGGTATGTCAGACTGATGGAAGACTGAGGAGTTTCTGTCCCTGGCTCACCCCTAAATAGGCTAATGCAGTCATGTGGCACCAGTTCAAGCAAGAACATTTCCATCCTGTCTCTGCTATCTGCTGTTAAAAATTGGTTCCCTATATAAGTAGTAGGAATGTAAGTGTCTGCAAGCAAACTGTCCCAGCCCAACCATTTTGTACAAACTAATGAAATTACATCACTGGGCAATGACAGACCCAGCCCTCACAGAGACCACATTAAACCCTGAAGCAGTTCGGCTCCTCTCTCACAACTGTCTCAGACTATGGGTAGTGACAGTTTGGAAGATTTAGAGGGTGGAAAATGCCTCTGTTTTTACTTGGCAATGAAAAAAATGAGAGCAATTATATTTTTTTTTAAAAAAAGAAATTCACTCTAGCAGTAACAACTGAAAGTTATATTTTCTCGTTTGTAAAGACTTTCCATGCTAGCTAGCTGACTGATTAACGGGCATCGTTAAATTACTGTATTTAAAGTGCTGTAATGTACTCAAGTGTTGGCTTGCTCTCCTCCCAGGACCAAGGATATGAAACACATTTGCAACTCTATAAAGATGCTTCTAAAAAAGAAAGTCACAAAGAACACATGGCTGCTTCCTCTGTGAAGTAAGCTGGTATGTCTCTAGTGGCTTCAGCAGAGCAGGCGTAATTTATACCAGCTGAGGATCTGGCCCACAGTACCTATTTTTCCTCACCAAAAGAAGTTTCCCTTGGCTGCCTGCATATACGCAAAGATATTCAGCCTGTAAGAAAAGGATGGCAATATGTACTACGACTACTAAACATGAAAAGGAGTACCTGTAGTAGTCACCCCAGGATCATATGTAAAGATCACACATGCACACACTGATGAGATCAACACCCTGTAACTGATCATGAAAATCTACCTGTGTCTTCCTGAAAGGTTAAGGGAACATGGCCCAGTAGGGAAGGGACATCCCAGTTAAAACTTTCACTTAGCCCGGGTACAAGTGGAACCGGCCAAAGACAAGCAGTGGTTTTGAAAGAAGTCTCTCACACTTAGAACCTTAGTCTCTAATAGACTGAAAACCTGAGATCTCTCATTGCACAATATGTTGATTTTCAGCACACTAAAAACCCTCAGAACCCATCAAATAACTTGCAGTGTATCTCAGAGGTCGTTGTGAGGTTAGCACATAAAATAGACCACCTACGTAGGGAAACTGCCATGCATCTTTACAATTTACTTTGTCAAAGAAGGACAAAGGAACTGTTTTAATGAGGTGTTTTTCAGTTGTCTTTTGTTTCATATTTTACACAGGAAAAAGGAACATGTTTCTTCAGTTCAGGGCATCTGAATCATATTTCCAATGGGACAAGCACTTTTAGGACAGTAAGTTCTGAGGTATAAATAACTTTCAGTGAATTGAACCATAGTCATTTTGGTTCTTCATATGTGGAAATACTCAGCTTTCAAAAGTTGTGCTCAAGTTCTGTTACAGCTGAATATTACATCTATGTTTAAATTAAAGGTATTTTGGCACATGACAGCTCAGAAATACTAATTGGACAATACAGTACATCAAATATTGATGAGAAACTCAGCTGTATCAATAATGCAAATTTATTCCAGGTTTCTGTATACAGTCAGCGTCTCTAGTCTATAAATTGCACAAGACTCAGTGCCATGAAAATTCAGTCCAACGGTTAAGTACTAACCTTTAAAAAGGGAAGACGGGAATAGAAGAAAACAAATCTGCAGAGTTGAGGACACACATTAATGCTTTTCTCAGAAAGTATTTTAAATGGACAGAGTAGCATGCTTATTATTTTTTTGTTTCAATTCTAATGCTAAACCTGCATTTTGACTTTGTTTATTCCTCCAAACTTTCATTAAGGTTAATCTGAGTATTATAGTCAGGAAAATGTAAAAGATCACATTTACTACAGTTCAGTTCTATACTTTTTTAATGGTCTGTTTGATAGGAGCAGAGCTTGAGTACACCTAGGATAATCTTTTTAAAAAGCCGTTACTGTACTGCTGTCCTGGGGTGATGTGGCCAGGAAGCTGTGACGACCACGGCCCCAGTCTCACAGCCCCTTCCACACAAGCTACATATGCAGAGATCTCCAGAGATCAACAGAGAGCCCCAGAGAAGGCAGTTTATGGGTTCAGGGCCGATGCCTGATTGCCTTTACCTTTCTAGATGTGTATGAGGCAACTTAGTTATGGTCTTGGATATGCTGCCTGCTTTATGAGGAGAGAGGGACACAATGCTGTTATAAAAAAACTTTGATTCTTTCTAGTTCTCTAGCCTAAAATAATTTTGCTGGATACTGAGATTTTGAAGCATTTCACAGCAGCCTATTACTCAACAGTACAAGCTAAATCAGCTTTAAATAAAGAAAGCCTGACCATTAAGTACTGATCAGAAAGAGTATTTTAAAACACATACACAAACACAAAACCAGTCTTCAGGTCAAGACTGGTTCTCCATTTGTACCATAAAAGATTTTCAATGAAAGAGCAGTCAAGCTGACTATTCAGAGTCCAAGGCAAAGTAAATCTTAGGAGTGTTTAAAAAAGGCATATACAGCACACAAACATCAACTTTCAGTATCTGCACATTTTAAATTTCTGGCAGACTTTCAGGGCTCTGCAGAAAACTAACAGTACAAAAATAATGAAATATTTATTCTGATGCTGTGTTTCTTGCATGGCAAGACCTTGAATTAAGAAATGTGTCCTCATATGTGTTTGTACACTAACTAGTGGATCTGTTTCTCAACATGGCAACTATATTCATGATAGTAAAAAAAAAAATGAAAAATTCATTAAATAAACTCTTCAGGACTCAGATCCTGAACTTATCTGGCAATGGAAGAACAATTCATATAAAGAGAATTAAATATACTGCTCCTGCTTTCTCTATCTGCAATAAATCACTCTAGGGCTTTAATCACTGTAAGCCATGCCCTGATGCTGGGACAGTGCTCAGAGCTTGGGCTGGTCTTGCCTCCACTACAAATGTTTCACAGTCACAGTACTGCTGGAGGCACATGCTCTGTCATGTTTCTGTGTTTAATGAAAGAAAAGTGTATGGAAGGCATGGTGATGAACAACACCTTCTAGCAGAGAATTAAATTCATCATATTTTCCCTGGTTTTGTGTGTGCAGAGAATGATCTCTGATAGACGGTCACCATGCAAATAATAACAAATACAAGTGAAACACTGCACTAATCATCTGAGTTCAGTCAGTACTAAGTGTGCTATGAAAGACAAAATATCTTATTGAAAAGCATGAATTATCCACCCAAGTAAGACAGGTGGCACAGAAAATGGGGGAGGGTATTGCTATTGTTTAGCAGCTCCTGTTTTTCAAACAGATTCTTCAGCCTTGAAACAATGCAGTTAATATTGTCCATACAAACAACGGTGTCAGAAAACCAATGCTGCTGTCCCAGAGTCAGTGACTTGAAGCGGACAACACCATAAATCCAGCTAGGAGGCACTTCCTAAACTTCTTTTATGATAAAACCTGCTATATTTCTGACCTATTGACTGTACAGTGCATAGCATGAGTGATAAATGTGCATCATGATCCTAGAAAATTAAAGATAATTGGCACCATTTCAAATAAACCATAGAATTCTCAGGGCTTAAGACTATCTCTTTTTTAAGTTACTGAAGCATTTCTTGTAAAAATATCACCAAGTTTTTAACTCAGAAATTATGGTTATCCTGCATAATAAACATGCAGAATTTAAGGATTAGTCAGCTAAGTGTCTGGTTTATGATGAGTAAATGGACGTACTTGATAAAATTTAATAGGATTTTAAAGTATTTCACATGCAAAATTCTCCTCTCATAACTACTGTTATGATTTGGAAGTGAAAAAAGATACATCAAGATAAGGTATGGGGTTATTTAGAGGCTATTGAAGGAAAAATATGAACGTCAAGGAATAAGAAACTGGAATATTCCAGCAATCATAGCAGTTGAAACTGTTCCTCTATTTCTATCCCTTTCTTTTTCCTTTAGTTTTAAAATTTAACCTTAGTAGTGGGGAACTTGTCTCACACAAAGATCATGTTCAAAAAATCTGTGAGCCCATCCTACACTGGGAAAAGAGGCTTTGTCAAATATTTCCAGGTAAAAGCCTTTAAGTGTAGATTTGCTTAAAGCTGTGAAATTAATGATATGTTTCATTAATTTTCAAGTGTCAGAAACTTATCATAGGCATGTTCAGTATGGAAATCGTATGTTTACTTCCTGTAGATTGAAAGCTTTTGCCACAAGTGTTTACCTAGAAAACCTTTACCAATTTATTTTTGTGCTGGAAGACTGAAGAAGTTTTTAACTACAAGCATTTGACTAAAACCTTTAAAGAAATTAGGGGACTGTCCATCCATCTCAAAATTACCAAGTCTCTTTTTGATCTGAATTGTACTGCAGTTTCAGAGAAGGTTAGATGGTAGAACAGCACCTGCATACTGATTAGTCTAGCCTAAAGCTTACAACACTGGTAGCCACAGAAGCCCCTCCAGAATAATAAATGTTAAAAACATTCCATTTGTAGAGTCATCCATCCTCACCTTCAGTTCTTTAAAACTGATAATATATCTACCTGAGCTCATCTCAGAGCTCAGTTTGATGATAGCAGATTCATTAAAAAGATTATGAAGAACAAGCACAGACACGTGACAAGTGAGAAACCAGTTTCATTGCAAAGCCTGACGTGAACAAGATATGATTGAGCATTTTTATAGCACTTTTCATCTTCATACGATAGCTGCTTTAACACCTGGAGAAACTGAGACTCATGGTTATATAAGCTGCCAAGTTAAAAGAAGCAGCAGTGAAATTAGGGAGAAAAAAGACTAAATGGGAAGCAGTCAAGGCAAGGTTCAGCTTCCTCCCCCAGAACCCTACAAATTTTGAAGAGATGCCTTCATTCTTGGGGAACTTACCTTGGGGAAAGAACTATGGAGAATGGCTGCAAAAGTGGTCAAAGCAAGAGCTCTCAGGCATGAAAAGAAAGTGACCATCTTGACACTGCTCTCCTTTCCTCTTCTCCTTAACTACATCTGTCTGTCTATCCTCTTCTTATTTCATCCTGTCTCTTTCACTTTTCCATCCCTTCATCCCATTTCCTTCAAATAATCTTCCTCACTGCGCCACATGTTCCCTCCCCAATCATCACACCAGAGTGGCATCTGCTGTTGGCATTGTTCACGCTGTTTATTGCAATTGAGCCTTCTCTCTGTCCTGTTTGTCCCTCTTCTCTGCAATAAGTAATTCAGAGCAATTCTGAGCCCTCCCCCCCCCCCCCCCTTTTTTCTTAAGCCTCTAGGCTCTATCATCATAAACATAGTTAATTACATTAAAGCAAGGAGTTAGCAGTCAGGTTAGAAATCTCTGTTCCCAATCTTCTGTTGAAATCATCCTGTTTTGCTGCCGCAATTTTAACAGGTAGCTGGACCATATACCTCAATCCATCTGTAGTAAATACCTCTCTTCTTCTTATGTTTGTATATTTTGCTTTGTTTTCAGAAGCACTACTGTACGTACTTTGAGCTGGCATAGCTGATGAGGCTGGATAATTCCACTACTGTCGATTAGTTTAATACCATAAAAGTCAGACCCTGTACTGAGATAAACTAATGCAAAGTGACACCATGTGAGAATGGGGCCCATATATTTTAAATGGTTATTATCACCCTATCATCCACCCCTAACCATAATTAAAAATAGTGACTTCAAGAAAAAAGCAAGCAAATGTTCTCCTTTTTTGTGAAAGTCAGGGGGAAAATCCCTAATTTCTCTTTGCAGCCTTCCAAAGATATGTCTAGATGCATGATTTACAGTGCTTAGAAATAACTGTTAAACACAGCCAAGATGGGAAAACGGATGTATCTTGTAATTAAGATAAATCAATGAATGTTTCTGCTCCCTTCAGTTTTACCTATAGGCTATGTGCTTTCCATGGAATTGGGCCACCCATTGAAGCAATCCACCCCAACAGTGGCAATGGTTTGCTCAAAATCCCCTAAGAATAAAATGCCCTTACACTCAACAAGCACAGTGTGAAGAGGCATAATTATTTGTACACATGTAACTTACAAATGTCCTACTCAACCGTAAAAATAAAATAAAATAAAAAATTAAAAAATAGAGTTTGGTTTGCTTCTGCTTTTCCTCTCCACACTTTTGATGTTAGATCAAATATGACAACCGTTATCAGTCAGCAAAATGAAGCAAACTCACTCAAAAGCCTCAGGGGTAAGGGATTTCTTTAATCACATTCACACCAATTATGAGGATTTCAGCTACATGTGGTAATATAGTTCAGTATTAACTGTTGCAATTTAACATCTCATGAGGCAAAAAAAAACCCAAAACCCGCATAGGTTATGTCCCCTTTGCTACATAAGTGGTGAGGACAAATGTAAATCATGAAAATATATTAGCACATCAGTTCTCTTGTTCAAGGAATCCAAAGGAACTTCTAGTAAGACTGTCTTGCTCAAAGTATACCCAGCCTAGTTTACAAGTGAACTAAGAACAAATTGCAATCTTCTCAAACCTCTAAGGCTGCAGAGAAGGAAGATCATCGATTTGTGTGAGATCAGCATAGGATTTGTGCTGAGAAACAAGAACTGAACAGTGGTCAGCAAAGACAAATTGAGAGTTAAAGCTGCCTTCATTTTTATGGGGGCAATATATCATCCAGTACCAAGCCACCCTGAAATCTAGCAAAGAAATCTTGACCAAAGACTCTCCTTTGCTCAAAGGAACTTTGGTTTTGCATTAATTCCAAAATTATTGCTTGTACAACATGTACTGCAACAGATAAAAAATGTGAAAAGAGATTGAGAATGCAATCGTTGGAGTAAAAAAGGTAACAAGCTGCGGTACTGAGGGCCTTCAGCCCTCCAACCCTGAACAGGATTAAACAATCAACTTTCCTAAACATCATTTTGCAGTTTCAGCCTTTCCTCATAGGAGAGATGCTCCAGTCCCTTCATCATCTTTGTGGCCCCTTGCTGGACTCTCTCCAGGACATCCATGTCTCTCTTGTACTGGAGAGCCCAGAACTGAACCCAGCACTGCAGGTGTGGCCTCACCAGTGTGAGGAGGGGGAAAGGATCACCTCCCTCGACCTGCTGGCAATCCTTTGTCTAATGCAGCACAGCATCCCATTTGCCTCCTTTGCTGCAAGGGCACGTTGTTGGCTCATGTTCAACTTGGTGTCCACCAGGATGCCCGGGCCCTTTTCTGCCAAGCTGCTTTCCAGCTGGGGGGGTCCCCAGCACATAGCGGGGCATGGGTTTGTTCCTCACCAGGTGCAGGACCTTGCACATCTCCTTGTTGAACTTCGTGAGGTTCCTTCATCTTCAATTCCTTCAGTCCTCATTGCTTCAATCTTTATTGCTATTAGTACATATCTGTGATGTCTTGCTAATTCTTCTATTCCAGGCAAATAAGATGAGTTCTAGAAAGCTTATATTATCCCTCTATGGTCAACCATAGAAACTAAGGCATATGTTTTTTTCTAAATGAATTTAAAATCTTGCATCACTTTGTGGAAGAGTAATGGCTCAAATCTGCATTCAAAGTCATCCTTTCCTCAATATGGTCACTACAATACCCTTCTCACAATGAAATTCCATCCTGATGGTTGCATTTTGGTATTGAGTTCCTAAGGCTGCAGGGGAACAGCTTATCCCGTAAAGCAGGACTAGGAGCTGAAAAGCACGTTTGATTCCCTCTGAATAAAAGCCATTATAAAAATGCAAGTTGAGATTGTGTAGCACTCCATGAAAAGTGGGTTTGCTATTTCCAGCTTTTGTGCTAGAAAGTATTAGAAAGCATTATCACTCAATCAAAGGTGAATTGAATCTAAAGGGGTCTACAAAATGCCAAATGGAACAGAAAAGTCCTGTGGTAAGGACAGAGGAAAGCAAACCTGGTTTCTGAAAAGCTTTGCGGTTGCCCAAGAATTTCAACCATGAAGAAGAAACAGCAGACAGGTAGATGTGGTCTTTTCAGACAGGAAGACACACAGGTGGTCATGTGTTAGTTAGCATGAACCTGTGTTAGCATGAACAGCAAGGCTGCTGCTTGGTATCTGCCTGTGAAAAACAGGAAGGTGTAAAACAGGTTGTGCTTCTGTTTCTTTGATGCTGGATTTGAGTATGAACTGAGGACAAAGAAGAAAATGAAAATACGAGCTAGTGTATTTCAGTGCCATTTCATTTGCAACAGCTAATAATATAGGCCACTCATATGACAGTCACCCCCAAAGTTATAGAATCACACAGTTCAGAAGTAACAGATGCAAAAAGGATTGTAACAAAATTAAAAATCAACTGAGAAAAAACTTCTATTATCCATTCCTGGATTGTAGTGTGATAGATTGGATCATGGAACTAGAAGAGAAGTAAGGCTTATGCGCCACTGATGATTTCTAGACAATAGAAAGCAAATGCATGGCCAACAAGAAAAATTTTATACATTTTGATATATTGAAGAACGAGTCTGCTCAAAGGGCAAGTCTAAATCCCAAAAGTCAAGTTTCATCAGTAGCAGGGGATTAGCAACATAAATGAAAACTTAATTAAATAATTTTGTAGGCAATTAATTAATAGAGCATGAAAAAGATTTCAAACTCATCTTCCCACTTTATACTAGAATAAACTATCAGCATGAAATCCCATAGACAAATATTTCAACTGTACTCCTTCCTTGCAATAGCAATTACTGTAGGACTTAAGAAATTTTAAGGAAAAAAAACCCCTCAATTATCTCATCAAATGAGCTCATACAATTTCATATCTGCAATCAGCTGTTTGATACTGCCCAATATGACAGTTAGTGAAGATAACTAATATTCATTCAAGAGGAAGAAAAGCCTTTTGGAAAAAGTGACCCACTTCTCACTCAAAATCTTCTCACAAGCTTATTTCCACTGTGTCATAAACAGACATTTAGTCGCTTTAATCACCTTGGAAACATGGAAATTTTAATACCTCAGAGTAGCACCATGCAAACATGGCTTTAGGGCTTCCACAGCCAGTTGGTAAGTCTTCCTCGCCTCGCCTAGTGCTGCAAAAAGGTACCTTTTCAGTGTCCTGCAGGAGCACCAATCTGCATTCCATCCGCAGTTCCTCCTTCCCATTTCTGAGGTGATATTTCCTCTTAGACCAATATTCTATGCCTCACCATTTCCCGTAGCTCTTCTCCAACTTCCTGCTGTAGGTAGTAAGAAACTTTCTTACAACCTAAGGCTTTGTCTTAGGATACAGGCCACACCCTCAAGCCCAAACAGATCAAGAGCAGAAACAACAGTGTCGTGGTATCAGAGGTAGGTCTTTGCTGTAGGACTATTTGCAGTGTTGGGTATTAATTCAGGTTAGATGTGCAAGCCAAAAATTCAGGTTACCTGTGTAGTACATGTTTACACTCACAGTTGATTTCTAAGTTGTTTGTTTTGGGTTTTTTCTCGCTGATCCACTAATGACACCTTATTTATGGCACACTGGTACTATAAATCAATTAATTGGATGCAACTAAAATGCCTGGAAAGGGGCTGCAGCAGAGCCTTTGAACTTACCAGACACATTACTATTCAAGTAATGATTCAGCCTGTCACAGCATTCCCACCTATGAGGAGCAGAGAACAGTTGAGGCACTCTGAAAAAGCCCTTTGTCTACTCCTAGGAAGCAGAGTCACTTCAAAGTGTGACAGTATTGCTACAGATATCTGTAGACCCCCACCATGAACTATCATAAAATTGTTTGTCATTTCCATCTGGTTACCCTGCAGCATATTGCAAAAACAGCAGCAACAAAAAACACACATTGCTATGTACTTTCTAAAACCAAGTATAAGTCAATGGACGCACCTGGCTTACTGTAGTTCAATATCCTTAAGGCATTTCAGCAAACCAGGGTGGGGAGATATGATGGGGGGACTACAACAACTGTCAGACCACAAGATGAGGCAGAGCTTGACACCAGTGTGTGACAGATCCAAGTGCTTATTTGTGTGAGTAGATCATCCAAGCATTCCAAGAGATGTGCTGACACCTTTCAAGGTGAGAGCATGCCAGCTGGCCTGGTCCAGGATCTGTGTTATTAGGGGAACTAAGAAAAGTGGTTTCATTCCACTCAGAATTCCAATATCCCCAAATTTGCTCATCTTCCAAACTAGAACAAAGTTAATTAATCATTTCAAAGCAATGGAAAGTAAAAAGTCTCAGACATTTGTTTTCCATTATAGCCAACCCTGATATGGTGATGGTATAATGTTGTATAATAGCTAAATCTGGTCGAGAATCTAAACAACTTATTTCAACAATTTCTGTCACAAGAAAAAGTTCTGATGTTAAGGAAACAGCTTTTTTTTCAATTTCAGGTGAACTGTTTTAAAAAAAAAAAAACAACCCTAATCAACTGACTGTACTTGCATTATCATTTGGTAAGCACACACAGAATGCAGAGTTTTGTCTCCTTCAGGATTTAAGGTACCTCTTTGGAAATGGATCAAATGTACCTTCACCTGTTTGAATGTTGATTGATTTAGCCAACTGAATTAAGTGCAATGAGCATTAAGTAATAATTTTCTGGCTACAGACTGAGCCTTAGCTACATATTTTGCTAACAACCTCCTGTGAAAATACACACACACTTATTTAAAGGGGAAGTTTTTCATAATCCAGTAAAACCAATTGCAAGCAAAATAGATTAATAACTTATAAAATGTAGCACAGAAAAAAGAAAGTGAAATCCTATTTTCATACATTATTTTGACATACACATTGGAACCTGAATAAAATCCTTCCTTTCTTCTTTTAAGTTTTCTAATTTTAAGGTAACCTAGTTCCCTATTCAACATCTACATGGCCACATTGTCCCTCTTCATATTTGGGGGCAATAGAGCAACTACATAAGCTATATAGTAATGCCTCTTTACAACAGCTTGCTGACAAAACAGAATACATCAGTATGTTTGTAAATCTGTCCAGAAACTCTGTTGTTTTCCACGCTTTACCAGCATTGTAACTAAACAGGTATAAAGAAAGAGCCTCCAAGACACTAGCAAACAGATAAGCACAGAAAGCAGTTCAGACAACTTCAGCCTTCCCAATACCACTCCTAAGAAATGGAGAAAAATAAAACAGGTTTCACCTTTTTTTTAAGGGCTGTTTGTTGTGAAACACAAGCTGATGACACTCTCCTTTCTAGAAAGAACATGGCAACATCAACAACAAAAGATTTAAAGCTCATTATTTGCTATTATCTTGAGACATGTCAAAAGGCCTATTTTGGAACCCAAAGACTGCTATGTAACAGTGCAGAAAAGGGACAGCATTATATGCAGTGCACAATCCTCCTAGAGATCAACAGCTGTAACAGGCAATAAAAATACAGATAAAATAAATCAAATCCATTTGAAAAGAAGTTACACAAATTTGCATGTCTGAACTGGCAAGGAAGAATTTCCTTCTGATCAGAAATCTGTATATCTGCAATCTATTTCTAAGAGTGAAGTATGCACATGTAGCTAGGTGCCTAAGAATGTACAGCGTTGATATTACTTGAAACCCAAAAGTGAAAACTAGTTAAAACTGAAGTTGTACAAAAAGATTAGCATATAAAGTAGTCAGGAGTGAAAACACTTCCCTAGGACATTATTCTCAATGAACTAATACATTGATGACATCTACACAGTAGGTATAAACTGGGTGATGAGATCCAAACAGCACGTGTAATGTTTTGTAAACAAGTTTTTAGCAGATAATTGTATACAATATTTCAAACACACGCAGAAAGTTTCAGAGTTTGGTTTGGGATCTGCACTTTTTTGATTTTTTAAATGTTCAGTACAGGAAACTATTTGAGGTGGTCAGGAGGGACTCTGATCTACCTAAAATTCACACTTACATCATTGTCAGTTGTCACTTTCAGCTTTGGTTTAGAGCATGGAAAAGAGATTTGTATCCCTAGAAACTTTCACAACAACAGACTACTTTAAGTCTTGAAGATAAAATTGTAAGAGACAGCATCATTGTCGTAATGTCAGGCTTTCATACATTAAGATGGGCTGAATGCCTTTAGCAGATGCCAAGATGCCAAATTTTGTTTCCTGCATGATGTTTTTACCATATGAAATCCCGCCATTAAAAACATCCCTCCACACATCCTCCATATTAAGTCAGCCAAGGAGGAAAGGGACTGAAAAGGAGGCATATGTGCATCTTGCCTGTCCAGCTTTGAGGTGTTGCTAGCAGGTGTGCCAGCTCAAAGGCTATTCCCTGCAGACTGGTGGGGTTTTGACCCCTTCAGTCAGCCAGGTTTCCCAGCAGACTGATATACTAATTTTTTTTCATGTCCGCTCCATATTGCAGATATTTTATGTACAATAAGAAAACAATTTATCTGTGTTTAAAAAACGAAACAAAGCAAAACAAAACAAAAAAACCAGAGTGGAAGTAAATGTTTTAAAGGAATATTCTATTTAATTGATTTCTCTTGACATTTAGTTTGTGTAAACAGTTCCCCAGGTGGCCTCACATAGAAAAAGACCAAAGAAAATGCATGTTATTTTTGTAATTTTTCTTGTTAATGTCTGTTACAGTAGCAAACTGTGGGTAGAAAAAAACAGGTACAAAACCTACATGGTCGATTTTAAACTCAAGAGGTTCTTTTCCTACAGTAAAAAGCAAGCTGTCTGAATGAAAAATTCTTTACCTTATGAGCAGTAGCATATTATTGAAGTGCCTCAACAAACTGCTTTTCTTCTAGCTAAAGGTATTTGAAAGAGTGGTATGTCCTAAGAATGTCCAGCTTGGGATAGTTTAAGAAAGATTTTAAAAATATGCTTAATGTCTGCAAGACCAACTAAGGAACCAGGCACTGGACACTTGAAAAGACTCAGGCCTCTGATGTCTCAGACTGAACTCACAGTCAAATTGACCTTTACTTTCTGCCTCTAAGGTGCAAAACAAAAAAAACTTGATGTTTAACTCAGGGTGAGTATCAGAAAGAGTAAAAGGCAGCTCTCACTTAATGAGTTCCAAGGTGAAAATATGACATGGTAAAGATCTCCCTATTTTAGGGTCTTCTTGTACCTGAATATTAAAATGATGAGGCATATGTTCTCCATGGTTTATGTCTGCATTTATGCAAATTTTTATTCTGATATTTCTTGCAAAAGTGTGATGACAGATAGGTAGTCTTCATATCCATTAGAATCAGAATTTCTTTACCTCTCAGCAGGATGTAGAACAGACCGGCATACATCCTGGTCCTGTAAAGAAACTAGTGTGCATAAAAGTTTAATTGGAAGAACAAACATTTAGCAGCTCTGTTGCTGTGTAAATGTTATTTATTCTGAAGTTCTTCATTAATACAATTAGACTTTTTTAATTCCTCTCCTCAGATTCACACCAGTGTTACTGGCTCTGAGAATGAATCAGAGGAAAAAAAATGCACCTGCTGCTAATTTGTGTATTTACAAGTGTCATTAAATTTGTCTGCTTACAGAAGTTATGTTCCCTACTTTTCCAGAAAATCAACACATTTGACATGACAAAAATCCAAACTTGGAATGAGTCCAAACCCCAAAGTCAGATCCAAACCTACATCAAACACTGGTAAAATGTGGAGTTACTTATAGCAAGAGGGGCGGTTTGGGTACATCTCTAACCCAAACCTCAAACTGAATTTTGGATTTGATTCAAAGTGGTAAAACTACAGGTTTCTTCCTATTCTATCTAAATCATTTGATTCATTTCTTGTCTGAGGTACAAATTACTCAAGCAGGCAATTTGTCCACTGAATAGTGATTTAATCCTTTCTGCAAAGATATAACATTAGAGCTGATACTATAAAGTTTGCATTCATAGACAAAGCATTTGCAGTTGGAGGTGACCCGCACTGGGAATTCCTCAAGAGGCCCTAAAACCCACAAGATGTACAAACTACTTTTTCCCTTCCAGGCCTCTTTCTTTTTTTTTCTTTTTTTTTTTTTTTTTTTTCTTTTTTTTTTTTTTTTTTTTTTCATCTGAGAGTGCAGTTTGAAACTTGATCCTGTTTCAGGAGGTGGGGACTGGACTGGAGCAAGAGGGAGAGGAAAAGAGGAAATTTTAATGCCAACAGAAGTAACTCTCCAGAAGTATGCTCTGCAGAAGTAATAGCATGAAGTTACAACTTGCAGCTGACATTGGTTACAGTAAAAGATCAGCATCCTGCTGCCCTCTGCATTTACTGATTTGGAAGATTGTTTCAGACTGTTTTTCCTACTCCCATGTACTCACGCTCCCCTGGGATTCCCTGTCTAGCTGATCCTGCAGCATTCTTTCCTCTAACTGCCTTACCATCTCTATAAACAGTGGGCAAAACTCCCAAAGGCAAATTAATTCAATGCACTTCTTCTCCCTGCCTGTTTCCCATCCTTCTCCCTCGTCACCTTCATATGCCATTCTTATTTTTATCACTGCTCTGGGATCAGGGCTGATGGGACAGCATTCACCCCTTTGACTCTGTGTGTGTGTGTCCCAGCCAGGTCCCAACATCTTGAGATAGGAACCAGGACAGCTAAATTAGAAGGGAGCAGCAGCCTGATTTCTGAACTATGTTACTGAGAGACCAACCCCCAGACAAGACCTTAGAGATTTCCTGTGGCACTGTTTCAACACGAGCAGTCTACTGCTTGCATATGCATTGCCTATCAGTACAGCCTGGTCCCCACTGAAGCCTCTGGACACTATCACTGTACTGCTAAGTAACACTCGGCCACGCTGTGAGAGCTAGCAGGAAATGAAATCCCCTTCAATTTTTTTTGCTTTCTTCCCCCTTTTTTTCAAGAAAGCAAAACCTGAAGATTTCTCTCCCCTGCCTCTAATTGGCAGGACGTTTGCTCTTAAGCAGTAATTTCACTATTAGGAATTCTTACATGAAAAAGAGAGACACTTTGAAAAACACTTTTCTAATGGAAATCTGGATAAGAAGGTAACGACTGCTGGCAACACTTCTCACTTGTAGCTGTTAAACACTCCTCACAAGGGTTCTATGCTTCCATGAACAGCTCAAATACCAATTATGCCTTCAGGACCCAAGGAACAGCCCCCTGTGCTGTTGGTGCTGAACAAATACCCAAGAACTTCACTGACGAAATGAAAATACAGAAGTGGCAAAAGTAAGTATTTTGTGTGGAAAAGAGAACTTCAAGAGTCTTGGAGACTCATCCTAATGAAAGGCCTGTCTCAGAGCTGGGAACAAAGTATGAGTAACCTATGTCTGTATTACCTTCAGGATAAACCCAGGTGCAAAGGATAGGAGGCTGTTTCAACTATACAGTTCCTCAATATTTTGACTACTGTATTCATGGTCAGTGTGAAGTCACTCAGAAGGGCATAGTGCACAAGGGTACAGAGTGTCAGGAACTATTTGAAATTCAGGACAAAGCTATGGTAACAGGAGCTTGAGTTCATTGCTAACAATGTAAATGGTAGATATTGAAGTTATACAAGAGCTTTGCAAGAAGACATGCAGTTGGGACCATCCAGAGTAGAAGTAGTATCAGGCTGAGGAACAGTGAGCTGTTTTATGAAAGGTGGTTGGACACATTGTTGTGGTGTGCAACATAGCTCATAAAACTTATGAGCCATGCTGGGCAGTGTGACCTGACCGCCGTTTGTTCAGCTTCATTGGCAGGGTAATTAAAAACAATTGCATACTTGGAAAGATAACACTTCTAATCCAGCATGTGGCTTGAAGGCCAAACTGAATTTACACTGAATAATGCACATTTCAGGAATCTTTCACTTAAAAAAAAAAAAAAGAAAGAAAGAAAGAAAGAAAGAAAGAAAAAGCAGTGTGAGGAGAAAAGCAGATGCCAGAACACAGAGTTTCTGGATGGCCATTCCATAATGAAGCACTGCTGCAATTTACTGTGCCTGTGGACTTACCCCTCTCTCCTTTCAATTATAGGCAGCGGTCCCACGGTGGATAGTAGGTTGGTTTTGTTTAGGTCTCAGTTTGCACGATGTTCCTTTCAGGAGAAGCATTTGGGTGAGCCCTCCCAGAGAGAGGGAAGGAGGGGAGTGCTGGGGACTGCAGGGGAAGGGAGCGTGCCCTGGGAAAGCCTGAGTGAGCAGCCACATAAGCCAGATGTGACAGAAAGAATGTCTCGGGGACCAGAGGAGGCTGCAGTGCCGCCAGCACTCTGAAGGTTATGGAAACCAATTCAAAACAAGCATGGGACCTACCTGCTAGGCCACAGTGGGAAGTGGGAAAGCTGTGTATAAACAATGTTTTTAAAAAGAAACCTATTCTGTCTCCCTCTGACATTTTATGTTTCTCCTTCAAAAGTTAAATGCCCTACTGTTTATTTTTATAAAATCTAACTTTTTTTTATTTTGAAAGTCTTCTATTCTCACACTGGGAGATGATCTCAGCATATTCATCTCAAACCTCTGTTTAACTTGGTTCTTGTAACATATCAAGGGTTATGATCTTACTCACTGACTGCTCTTGCAATAATTTTTACAGACTGGGGACTGGCATTTTTCTGTTACTGGAACTGTACCCTAACAGTTAAGCTTCTCAGAGAAAGCATCGTCAAGCCATTGCAAAGTAATCTTTGTTGTTCATAAGTGGTTGAAGTCCTTAACAGGATAAAGCATAACTCCTGCAAGTACCTTAGACAATGAGTGATCACTTAACACTACAAAGGGCCAGATGAACCAAAGAAGTATCTGCTAGGCTGTTTAGGTATATATAAATAATGCTCTCATCTATATTTGCTAACAAGAAGCCTAGCAAAAGGAAGAATATTTGAAAGATGACAATATTCTGAGCTAGGCCGGACTGATGTATTTGATGTTTTTAATTTGAAGTTCTGCCTGAGTTTTCATTTGACTTCTCTAGAGAGAACTAAGAAGAAAACTAACGAATGGGTTTATCAGAAGTGTTATATGATGCTTATGAGTGGGATACTGTCAAACAGATGATATAAAGAGAAGAAAATACTTGGCAGTAGTAGATGAAGCTGATGGGTTAAATAGTGCAGTTTGGAGGGACCAGATCTGAAATAACTAGTGGAAAAATTAGAGTTAACCAATATAAGCAGTCATCTGTCTCAGGCCAAAGCTTATGGAAAGCAAACAGTGTTCTGGTGCTGAATGCTTTTTAATAAATGCAAAACATTACAAGAGGGAAAGGCTTTAGGAGCTCCACATTATAGGGGAAAATGCTAACCGGGTAGAGCTTCACATGCTGTTGCAAACAGCAAAAGTCAACACCATAACCAGCACGTGAGAAGAAATGCAAAGCCTTACATCACATCAGCAAAGTGAACAATGAATGAAAGCGCCACTAGTTCAGCTAAATTTTTGAAAGGAGAGATGGATACTGTAGTAGGAGTCATCATTTGAACTATCATTCTAAATGCAAATGTTTTGCATTAGTTTACAGAGGGACATAAGTACACGACCAATAGTACGAAATAGTGTTATTAATAAAAGAAGGAAAACTACATGCATTAGAGAACAGAATGTGAGGACAAGGAGTAGTAACTACATTGTTGGAGGCTGATGTCAGTTACCAAACTTGCAGTAAGACGCAGGGTACAGAATACACAGAGCATATGCAGAGAATGCAGTAGTATAAGGAAAAAAGCCAGAACAAAAATATGATTTTCAATATGTCACTCCATCATGAGACAGATCTGTTCATCTCTTTTATGAGTGAGAACAACTGCAAACTGCAGTATTCTTACTGTTAGTCAGGGGAGGTTAAAACTCAGACACATAGGCATACAGTGCCATTTCTTCCACTTCACCTATCCAAAGACCCCAGAGGAAGATAATAAGGGGCTTCACATCTATCCTTTTGTCCAAACAGATTACAAGCAATTAAAAAACCCCAACAGGACAGATTGAAGGAAGAGAGCTTCAGGATACAACGACCAGAACAAGTGGAATTTATTCTTAACAGCTGCAGTGTTTGTTTTAGAAGGAAACCCTTGGAGGTCCAGGTAAGGGATACCTCAGGACCTAATCAGGCATTCTTATGGAAGTCAGCTATTAGATGCAGTATGAGTATTTGTAATTGTGTTTTATGCTGTTGATTTAAGAATTGGAGAATTAAGTTTGGGCTGGAGGAGGAAGGTACAATAATATAGGTTGCTTCTCTCCATGGCAGAGAACCTGGGTGCAGGGGTATCACTATCATACACAGCTAGTCAGCATGAGCTGGAGACTAAACCGGTTGTTCCACAGGTGCCACAAACTGTCATCCCTGAAAAGTGAAAGGGGGGCAGGACACTCTGTCATTCAGTTTACACCTGTATCTGAGACAAGCAGACCTCATGCCTGCCCTCAAACAAAGCTGATTATCAGCTGGCATTACAAAAAGACTTCTCCCATGATTAAAATTCTCCATGATTTTGTGCCTTGCAAGTAATTTATGCCATCCACTGAGACACTCGGAAACTGTTATAGACAAGAGATTGGCCTAGGTCTTCATTAGTTTGTTCCACTACCATAACTATTATCATTAAGTTATAAAGATTCTGTAAAGATTTGTGAAATAACTTTGTTGAGCCAGAGGTTCAAACAGGCTAGACAAGGAGGACCAGCACGAGAGCAGAAACTGTGTGAAGTGTTGGGCATTCTTCCCAGTTCAGGAGCTGCTCTGTCAGGGAGTCTTCTGCCAATTTGTGTCCAATCACACACAAAAAAACCCCACCATTTCAGGTTGCTACAATAAAATGAGCCGAAAATGAAGAAAAAGGTGAATTAATAAGCTATGCATGATTGCTGTCTCATTTGCAGATCTATATTGCACTCCTAGCACAATTACTATATACTGCAGAACAAAACCCTACTGACAGTGCCCAGTGTGGTTGTCTGGTTTGTTTCACCTCATGTATAATCATCCTGGCACAAGTTATCCATTTGAACATATACAAACATCTAATTTTCAATATATTGCTGCTTTTGCTGTCAGTGGACCCAGAAAGGCACATTCACCAGAATGCAAATTTGTTGACAATATTCTTAATGGATTATACTTCAAAACTATAAATATGTATTCTTCAATTTCTTCTAAAAATGAGATTTTTCCATGAGTGGAGAAGATAATGCTTTCTTACAAAAGACAGCAGTTGCACTATCACTTCAAGTAAAAACAAGAACATAATCTATAGCACAGCAGAATTTTTTAATATTAATATATCAAAATCTTGCTGCATGAACACAAACATAAATAGTAATAGTCTTTATCATTTCACTAAGGGTATTTTCTTTTCTTAGAACATATGCTGGCTATGATGTGTGCTGGAGTTGAAAGAGTTACAAAGGCAATGCCAAAATCTTTGATCCAGAAGCCACTGAAAGAAAGGACATACCATTTGAGTAGTCTTAAGCTCCTACAGAGAAACTCGACCCACTCAGTGTAACTGCTGTCACAAAGGTCAGTTACATAAACAGCATCTAGACTTGCATTCATTTTTTTTCTGCAACTAAGGAGACGCTGGCTGCTGTATGAGGTGTTCAGATCAGGGGTGGAAAGAAGGATCAGGTAAAAATCATGGAATCACAGAATCACATAATCACAGAATGGTCGAGGTTGGAAGGGATCCCTGGTCCAACCGCCCTGCTCAAGCAGGACCACTTAGAGCAGGTTGCCCAGGACTGTATCCAGATAGCTTTCAAATATCTCTAAGGATGGAGACTACATAACCTCTCTGGGCAACCTGTGTCAGTGCTAAGTCACCCTTACAGTGAAAAAGTGCTTCCTGATGTCCACAGAGAACCTCCTGTGTTTCAGTTTGTGCCCATTATATCTCATCCTGTCACTGGGCAGCACTGGAAAGACCCTGGTTCTGTCCTCTTTGCATTCTTCCTTCAAGTATTTATATACATTAATAAGACCCCTGCTGAGCCTTCTCTTCTCCAGACTGAACAGTCCCAGCTCTCTCAGCTTTTCCTCATAGGAGAGATGCTCCAGTCCCTTCATCATCTTTGTGGCCCCTTGCTGGACTCTCTCCAGGACATCCATGTCTCTCTTGTACTGGAGAGCCCAGAACTGAACCCAGCACTGCAGGTGTGGCCTCACCAGTGTGAGGAGGGGGAAAGGATCACCTCCCTCGACCTGCTGGCAATCCTTTGTCTAATGCAGCACAGCATCCCATTTGCCTCCTTTGCTGCAAGGGCACGTTGTTGGCTCATGTTCAACTTGGTGTCCACCAGGATGCCCGGGCCCTTTTCTGCCAAGCTGCTTTCCAGCTGGGGGGGTCCCCAGCACATAGCGGGGCATGGGTTTGTTCCTCACCAGGTGCAGGACCTTGCACATCTCCTTGTTGAACTTCGTGAGGTTCCTGTCAGCACATTTCTCCAAACTGTCAATGTCCCTCTGAGTGGCAGCACAATCAACTGGTATATCAGTTTTGTGTTATCAGCAAACTTGTTGACAGTACACTCTGCCCCATCATCCACATCATTAATGAAGATGTTAAACAGAACTAGACCCTGTATTGACCGCTGGGGTACACTGCTAGTTACTGGCCTCCAACTAGACTCTGTTTCACTGATCACCACTCTCTGGGCCTGACCATTCAGCCAGTTTTCAATCCACTTCACTGCCTGCTTATCCAGCCCATACATTAACAGGTTGTCTACAAGAATCTTTCAGGAGGCAGTGTCAAAGGCCTTGCTGAAGTCCAGATAGGCAGTATCTGTTGCTCTCCACTCATCTACCAGGCCAGTCATTTCATTGATGAAGTTTATCAAGTTGGTCAAGCACGACTTCCCCATGGTGAAGCCATGTTTCCGATGATTTTCTCATCCTTAATGTGCTTGGAAATGGTTTCCAGGACTAGCTGCTCCGTCACCTTCCCAGGGATCAAGGTGAGGTTGACTGACTTCTGAAAAACAAAAAAATTAGATTGGAAAAAAAAAAAAAAAATTAGTTAAAAAAAAAAAAAAAGTAGATCCACAATGGTCAGATTATATATGCAGATTGATATGTTGTTTTAAAATGTTTTTAAAATATTATGGCCCAAGCAATTTTGGCCAAAGACTCCATAGGCATCTCAAACACAGAATAAAGTCAGTAATAAATATTCAGGGAAAGAAAGCACATCAGATGATTCCACTTCTTTGCTGTATCAGAGTTCAGTACAGGAGGATTCATTAACCGGACAGCACAACAGGATTCATTACATGCAGTACACCACAGCTTAGCCTTTCAAAACTACGCACAAGGTTCCTGTCTCCTCCCACTCTGTATTCTCAGTTCAAGAATGTTATATTTAAAAGCAAAAAGAAAACAGCAAGTCCTATATCTGTAGTGCTTCAGGTCTGCTCTAACTTAACTAGGACTTTAGAGTTAAGCGCTGTCACACATTCTGATATTTGGCCATCCATTTTTTCCCCTCAGCATGGAAAAGCTAATTGTTTTGCTGAGGTAGTGTCATGTGCCAAAAGTGGCTGGGAAGGAGTCACATAATTAACTAAGCTCCTGCTGAGAATGTAGACCTTTTTCCCTTTCTTTTCCCTTTCAATAGGTTTCTTTTTTTCCCCTTCTCAGAGCCATTATTAACTTTTCCTTAGCTGTTATAAATTGCAGGGAGTGGACAACCTCAAATCTAACACATGGAAATGCAAAGAAAAGGGGAAAAGACTGCCCTGTAAAGAATTACTTTTAAATTTCTTCATGTTCCATAACAGAATATTAAAATTCTCTAGGTGCAGTCACAATGAAAACCTTGTGTTTTATTAAAAATAAATCTTGCTCAAGGCATCCATTACGCATTTCTGGATTAAATAGAAAGCTTTCCAATTTTAAAGGAATAAGGACTCTTCAGTTGGTCTGTATCTGGGAGCTGTCAATAACATGGCATCTGTTTTTATATCTATCTTACAGGTTTTATAAATATTTTATTGCTATTTTCTGGACACTCAGGTCCCTACCCCAGATCCTGGTAGGAAAAGAATAGATACGGCTGCATACCCTTAATGAAGTATCTTTTTTTCTACATGTTGTTTGCTTGCTCCATGCATAGCTACCATGTTTGTTTGTCGTGACCTTGGATGTTAGTATTTTCTCTCTCTGACCTTACCCAATTGCTCCCTTGGACTTTCTTGCAGGCCTGAGCTTCTTCCCACACTAAAAGTTTGAAAGGACACCTTCTGACAGGCATCAAAGCCTATCTGGAGAGACAAATGGGAAACCCCAAAGTAGCACAAGGTAACATTCACGCCAATTCCTCATCTGGAGGGTGGAAGAAGCACCTGATCTTCATTAACATCACTGCTATGGTTAATGCATTGCAGGTGTGAAAGTGTGTAGCTGAAATCTGACAAAACACCTGTCTTTCATAGCAACATTAGATCTGTCTAGTGTAGGACACTACCCCCTCACGTATGTTTTATCCTGCCTTGAAAACCATAGTAAGCACTGTCCTGTAATTATGAAATCAGAGTCATCATTTCCTGGGAAGAATTGTTTAACAAATTATACCTAATTACTCTGAAATTAACTTTAATTCACAGTAAAAGCATGGCTAAACTCTGTTCTATAACACCTTCCTTTTTATCTTTATGCAAATATGATTACACACTATCAAACTGGCACAACCAGTCATAATAAACAGCTGCAGCCATTTCTCTGGTTAGTAAATAGGAACTGGACATGTGCCATAGATTATGTTTTCTAGAATGCTACATAAAAATTATCCAGTTCATTCCTTGGCAGCACTAGTTTTTTCCCTCCTACTTAAGCTAGGAGTGTTTGGATTTAAGGTATTGGTTCATTCCATTATGCAGACCCAAAACAGGAGAGGAGATTGGATCTATCTCCGAATTTCTTCAAATACAGTGAGAATTTGAAGCAAGAGCTTGAGCTTACATCTCAGTTTACTATCTCAGGGAGCCAAAACACAGCTTACAGATCTTGCTTAATTAACTTGTTGAGTAAGATACAGATTTGTAAACATATACAACTCTCCCATTTTTTTACTATTCATATTATCAACTTCAGACAAGGCGTCCATTTATATATGCTAGGAAGATAAAGTATTCAGAAGCAGAACTTAATACAGAAAGGGGAAATGCAAACTATTTCACTATATAACTACACAAAAAAAAATTACTCCTGAGAAACATCTTTCCTTAAACACACATAATTCATTACCATGTCATAGGTTGTCTTTGGACATAACAGACTGCTTTCTGAAATAAGGGTATTATAAACTGGTTTTCCCACTTTAGTCTCTTCCAATCACTGTGCCATTTAGAAGACAGTTTTAAACATATTTTCTTGTAAGATGCCTAATTAATATAAATGTAAGTCCCTAGTAGCACCCACCCAAAGACCAGCAACAGTGAAGTTGACTTTTAAGGAATTTATACTCAGTAGCAGTTTTCTTCCTTCAGGCAGATGTGTTCTGCTGTGAAGACAAACGTAATGTATCCAATATTCTCCTTCTTTCTTTCTTTCTTTCTTTCTTTCTTTCTTTCTTTCTTTCTTTAAGTAGGTTGTGGGAAATATACTTTATGTTTAAATAGTAGTACACAGTAAAACAGGATCTCAACTGTGAGTAGACCTTCAGGAATTACTGAGATACAAAGAATCCTGATACTTCCAGGTGTTTGCTTACACATCTGATATATCACTTTTAGGGTCTGCCTTTTCACTGGGAGTTTGTCTCTTCAGAAGGTCCTCTCAGAAACTTGGAGGAATACAGTCACAAATCAGTTAAAACATGGAATAGCAGCTAGGACTAGACTTAATGTTATTTTATTGTTCAGCATTTATTTATTTTAAAAGAAAAGTTTTTAGATGGCCCTTTGGAAAGTATACTGAACTCCCTCTAAGCAATTTTTCATATGGAGTTTCCCTTTTCCAGTACAAGATGCAAACAGTAAGCCATAATCAGTTTTCAGAGTTTCTTTAATGAAAACATTCCCTTCTCATTTAATGCTTCCAATACAGGATAATACTCCCTTCTGTGTGGCAAGAATGTCTGACTGTTGAACTCAAACACATAGACTCCTAAACTACTATAATCACAACCTACCTGCTCCCTAAATGTTTTCAGCAGTTTATTACTATTTCAAATATGTTATTAAAATGTGGAATCATTGTGCAATGACTGTCAGTCTTTAAATGAAATAATATTTTCAACATCTCAGTAGCCTTGTATGGCAAAATTTACATAACCATGTCACTGAGCAAAGAGTTCCCTCATCTTTTTTATTAAGTTTTCAGCTTTCTTATTGAAATAACAATGATTTCTTCATTATGCAGCAACAGAGCTGCAGAGCTTGTAGGGGTGCTGATCTGCTGCATTTTGATAGTCTTTACTTTCAGCGTGTGCATGAGTCCTGTTTCTTTGAGCAGGTGGTAGAAGAGAGGCAATGAAAAAGGTTCTAGTTGCATATACAAAACAACATTCATCAAGAGGTCTCTGTTAAGCAGTTAGACTTTGTTAGATTTAGTTCATACTCAGTGACCCCTTTCCTACTACAATATTGAGCCATTCATCTAGGAAACTTCTTGTTCAAAGTTTTTATTAGAGGCAGTATGGAGTATAGGGGAAAGGCTCAGTGGGATGGGTGTGCCTTAAAGGGTTCATTACATCATTACAGTATTGTTCTGGCCACAGCTATCGTATGGCAATTTTTGCTTCTTTCATGGAAAATTTCATTCTGGATGCGTACATCCCAAGACCCACTAATAGGCAAGCCATTAGCACCTTTTCCCACTGACCCGTAGTTGTGGATGGGCCAGCTGTTGCACAACCACAGCTGCTTCCTGCTTTCAAATTCTCTATTCTAGAGCCAAATCCAAAGAAGAGTTTACCTCCAGTCCAGCCTCGAACCAAAGCCCCAAAGTACCACAAAACAGTCTACTATGACATACTTCCTGGCAGCCCAGGAATCTAAGAGTACTTCCTAAGGTAGTCATATGTAGAGAATTTGTGTCCTTCTTACCGTTTCTCCCCCTCTGTACTTGCACATACCTCAAACACTCCCCCAAAGAAACCCCTAGAAGAACTACCAAGAACTGTAGGGCAAACCTTAACAAATTTTTGTTGAAAAAATTCCCATTTTTGTGCAGACATGGCCTTCCCTTGTCTCCCCAGTATCCTTATACACCTTTAATAACTTTCCTGATCATTCCAGCTTCTGTCTCTGATATACTGGTCATTTTAATTTATTTTCTTTTCATGAAAAGGTAATGAAAGGATTATTGGTTTTTCCTTATATTGCAGTTATTTTAAATTGCTTCTAAATAATAGGTTTTTAGAAACACCAAATATTTTTTGACCTGAAAATGAAAATAGAGAACAAATATCTGTCAGCTACAAATACACATAAAATCTGTGTTGAAGAGAGCTCAAATTTAGTGCCTGTTCCAGGGTAATGGTTGGTAGTTCAGCTGCGTGTTCAGAGAGGCCATAGCTGTCCCAGCAGGCTAGCAAACATCCCAGTCCAGACCAGTGCCCCTGCCTGTTCCCTCCCACCCAGTCAGGTAGAGATGCAGGCAATCATATGCCCCAAGGGTACTGGAGATGCAGAAGGAGTTTGAGGTACAAATAAGTTTAATGGTGGCAACTGAGCTTATAGTGGGGTAGTGATGGCAGTTGAAATAGGACTCAAATTCATGGAAACCCAGGCTTCATTCATTTTGTTGTACTTGCATACGTTGTTTTATGTTCTTTATAATTCACACTTTATCCTTACCAGCATTCTTTAATGATCCTAATTTAATCATGATTGACCTTCTCTCAAATGCTCTAAAAATGCCATAATGTTGCAGTTTACAATAAACTTGGAGAAAACCAAATCTAAGTGATATCAAAGTAGTTCATTTTAGCTACAGTACAAAAACTATGATTTCTAAGTCAATTCATTATTAAGTGTGTGTTTGCATTTGTATTTATATGTACATGTACTATGCCAGAGCAAATTACTTAAAATGACAAAAAAAAAAAGGTAAAAACAGACCAGGCCAAAGTAGTAAAATAACTTTGGGGATTTTTTAGGAGAAAAAAAAGAAAAATAACAATATTTATGCCTGAATAAATTCTGGACACTGAAATATATTTTTATGCAACGTATTCAAATAATAAAATTATCTTTTTTTGTAATGCAAGTGCTGTGGAAGAGAATGCATCACTCACTTACCCAAACCTTTAAGTTTTCAGTCTGAAAAGGTATTCTACCACAGCGTGCCTTGTGACCCATTCTGAGCAGTAATTTGTCAAATACTGCAGTACCACAGGGAACAGGCACTCATGAACTGATAAACACAGTTCTGTTCCCCAGACTCTGCACTTAACAAAAATAAAGCTGTTTGCCAGTTTGGAGTGATGTTATCATTTAGTTCTACACAGCAGCATGCCACTCTGTTCCCATTTCATGGGAAACTGTATCAGTTCTTTCTTTATTCAAGATATTGGCTTGTCTTTTCTGAGATAGCTATTAGTTTGAAAGGTCATAATTGCCTTTGGAGGACCCTTGAAATGTTCTCAGTCCTTTTAACTATCCAGAGAGCTGTAGAGGGTTTCCGAAGCACAGGGACTTCTGTCTTCATAGTCAGCAACAGAAATTTAATCACTGTACAAATCATCTTCACTCGGTTTCTGTTTGCTGCTAATTGAGCAGCATTATTCCTCAGCCTTTTATGTGAGTGCATCATATAGGTGTACCTATTTTCAGTATCCATACTTTTACACATGTAACCCAGCAACCCACTTAGGCTGACATGAGGAATTAATTTGCTCCAAAACAGGCAGGGGGAAGGACTTACATGTTTGTCAAAGATCCAGCTGACCAACATCAGAAAAAGACTTAGGCTGTATGCACAGTTCTCCCAACCAGGGGCCTTATCCACCTTTTGTCTTATTTTCTCCATACAGTGGTGACTCATCTCTGTCATCACTAAGATATAGAATGAGACCTGGGGCCATAAAATCCTAGCAAGATTTAACCATTCAAAAATACCCAGTAGAATACTGCTGTGCTACTGCCAGCTTAGTGCCCCTTCCTCAAGTCACAGGATTTTGATGCAGAAGGTAGAAAGGGCCATATTTCCCTTCAAGGAAAATGCCTGTTTCCAGCAGTCCCTGTCAAATTAAGGCAGGCTTGGATGACTGAAAACAATCAAACTCAATTTTGTTGTGATTGGATTATAATGTCATAACAATTCCTACCGAAATGCAAGCAATTACCCAGAAGACTTCAAGCTGTTCACTGGATCTTGTTCTTATGCAGACACAATGACAGCATATACATATATAAGTGTGTGCAAGTGTATGTATTTTTATTTTGTATGCAGTCATATAAATACATATTTTAAAAAAAATCTCATCACACACAAAATGTACAGATGCAGAGCTCTGAAGCAGTGGGCTATAATACTGTTGCTTTGTAATGAAAGGAAGGGAAGACAGCATCCACCTTCCCTGTTTTACACTTCCTGACACATTCACTTCACTCCTCCATGGTTCCAAGAGCTACTTAAGCCAATAACAACTTAATAACTAGTATTGTGATTAGCTGAGCTTGAGCTGATGTTTTGGCAAGTTGTTTTCATACTCCAGCTGAGTCAGAAAGATTTTCCAGGTGGCTTTCACACAAAATAAAGCTATCCAGAGATGCTCAGCAGGCATTCTCCAAACAGTTCCAGTATTTTCCTGTAACAGTAAAAGAGTTCACTTCAGGATTTATCTCCTGTCTCCTCCACTAACCCCCACGTGCACCAGTTCAAAATGCCCCATGTCCTGACAAGCTTCCCTGCAACTAAGGAGCTCAGGCAAATGTCTTCAGGATTTGTCAACCACAGAGGAAGTTAAGACAAGCATCCTACTTTTGCATTGCTTCTGGCTTGCTTTGCAGCGCTTGACACAAGGAACCAGGATCTGCAGGCTAGCCACAGTAAGATATATTTAGCCACCATCTACAGACTTCACATGTTGCTACTTGGCACTGTTTCTTGACACAACCCAAGTGTGAAGTGTAAGGAAAACCACATGCCAAGCTGTTATGCACCTCCAGCAGCACAATAGTTTAATTGCACTGTGGTCTGTCTTAAAGACTTTAATGCTAAGTGCTAGAAATGCTTTCTTTACTATGTGGTTTGGAGCAAGACAGAGGATAGAATGGAAAACTATCCAGTGTAAAAGACAATTAAAGAACAAGGCATGATAAGGCATGTTTTATTACAGTAGTTACTACAACTTACGTGTTACAGCTTACCAGCCTAGAATATGACACTTTCTTAAAGAGAAGTGTACTGGTTCTGTTTGTTTCTTTGACTTGATTTGGGACAAGTAGTATAAAATCTGCAATGTCTCCACTATGAATATTTCTCAAAATGTTAACCTCTGCCTGCTGAGGTGAGGTGTGGAAGAAATTTAAAATCTCTTTGCTCTCACAGCCACCTTGCTAGTTGAGCTGGGAAGCTGTTGTTCTTGTCCGCTCCTCTTCGCCTACAGTATCCTCATCTCAGAGATTCTCTGTTTTAATCATCACCTTTTGAGTGTTGACTCTTACTTTTCTGGCAGGTCAAAACCACAGATGATCTGCCATTGGCCTTCTGGGCAAACTGGATTGTGTCTCTTTCTTCTGCCTCAGCTTTCCCTAGTGTAAGATGGCGAGGATGGTACTTCAAGGTCCATAGGTCAATGTTCTAAATAATGGAAGGTTCTGCTGGTATGCATTCAGAGCTGCTGAATCTAGCAGCCCAACAGTGGTGAGGCTGCTTGAACTTCATGTCCCCAGGCCCGGTGAGTACCAATGCTGAGTACATGCTCCCAAAAGGCAGACATGCACACATACAAACAATAGATGTGTAGAAGTACCCATAGCCTGTCTTACACACAGAAGAAAGAGCATTTACAAAAACACAGGCAGTACTAACATCTTCATCCTGTTCCCTCTCTGGCTGATCCGGATGAAAGGCTGTTAGTGGAAAATATATACATATATATATGTATCTATATTCAGTATGGATGCCTCCAGTAACTGGCTTTAGACATACATCTGTCCAGTAGCTCTGGACCTCATTGTCTCCCAGTTGCTTCATGCACATTCATACACACACAAACAGGTATCTCTGTTAGCTGGTCCCGTCCCATGGAACTTACTAGTACCCAGCTCAGAACCCTGGTCTCTGCAGTAGCTGTCTTGGACCTGTGGCTCCTCCAGTAGCCAACTCTCAGACCTTCTGGTCTCAACGGTACCCAGCCCAGAGTTAGGGCCACTTCAATACGTGGCTCCCAAACTGCTTATCCTACTTACCACTAGTCTGGCTTGATGTTTACTAGCGATTGCACCCACACAACATGCAGACACCCCAGTTTCTCCAGTTGCTGGCACCCTGGTGCACACCCCTGTGACCTGTGGTCCCGCATCCATATCTGGCACTGAGCCTCCAGAGACATACACACAGACAGAGCCCCTTCACCCAGGAAACAGAAATGGAAATCAATGGGAAGACAGGGCAGACAGTGCTGATCAGCCTCTGCTCACTCATCTCTGGCCCCTTGCAATGAGAGGAATACTGGACCACCTATAGGAAAAATATCTGTGGCAGGGTCCTCACTATCTGGAGCAAGGTTCCTGCTTTTCCCAGGACTATACACCAAGATGTATTTGTCTCCCTGACACACTAAGGGCTTCTAATGACCTTTTACATCATGAACCGGGGCATTACAGCAAGTTTGAAGAGTTCAACTTTCCTGCTAGAAAGAGGAGACATGAAAAATGCTTCATGAGATTTTCTTATAATAGTGTGAAAATTCCAGCCATCAGCCCAAAGCATGGATGTGGGTAGCTCTAGTTTGGTTTTTAGCCCACTGTTTACATTTATGACCTAGTGGAAGAACTGATAATGGTGGGCAATTCTCATTTTAATGACCAAGGGTTAACCTCATAAACAACAAGTAGCAGAACAAAGCCCCAGGCAAGTTATGTCATGCTATCCCTAATGCATGAAAATAAAAGCATATTCTATTGTTCATCAGTGTTTGTGAGACTGAGGCTGTTTGGATGGAAGAGAGCATAATAGTGTTCATAGGTACAGCATGGGATTACGTAGTGACTTTTGTTAGCTGTTTTCGGTGTAGGGTATTATATTTGTTTTACTGTGCTGACTATCAAATGGTTGCATCTGGGAAACATGTTTCAGAGATGTAATTCTGCACTCTTGCACCAGTGCCTGATTGCAGTAGACAGCACAGACATAAGAACAAATCCTATCATCTGCCTAGCACATTATCAACTTACTACACACATAGGTCCACTAATTTTGGACTACTCCTAGGCTAAGACACTGATCAAAAGGAGGAAGTATCACAAAATACAGAGTAAAATTAAGTAACCAGATTTATGCCTTTTTACTGGCCAAGCTGACTGAGAAGAGGACCAATCAGAAGCTGAATGTTGATGGGAAAAAAAAAATGTTCCCCTACACAAGAACGTTTTTAACATAGGTTTGTAGTTAAACCTTTTGTAGCACCTTTTTTTATGAAAAGCCAAGCACAAATGAATAGCTCCTTTGTAGAAAAACACCTATTGTTTTTTGTTTTAATTTGTTTATATTTTAAATACCACTGACTCAGGAAGTCCAACAAATCCTGTTTCTCAGGAGAAGAGAGAAAAACATTGTCGACTGACAGTTTTTTTGGAGGATAAATGTTGGTGTAAATCATCCCACCCTTTTCACTAAACATTTTTTCCAGAGACAGCTGGGCAGCTGAATGATTGCTTATCCAATTTAATAATTTTGATGCTGTTCTAAGTAAAGTTCCCATTGTGCATACATATTGCAATTCCTCTTGTTCATATCTAGGCTCTTGTCTATTGTCCTACCAGAGTTGTATCATTAGCCATCAACGCCTCATTTTCTCACTAAAGTTAAAAAACTAGAAGGCAAAGATGGCAAGAGCAGTTACTTTTCCCAACTACTTATATGCTTACAAAACTCCTCTACAAAATTGGTCAGAACTATCGATTGTTTCCCATCAAAGTACTCTAAGTGGATGATCCATGACCACTCTATGGAAGCAAACCTAGCATGTCTGAGCAGTGGAAGGGGGACTGAGAATGTCTTAGTATGCACTAGGAAGAAAAAAAAAAAAAAAAGAAAAAAAAAGAATAACGAATAACCCTGCTATGGAAAAGAAAACATGCATGCCTGCTAAAGGAAAGCATGAGTAATTCAATGGGGCTGCTGTTCAACAACAGTCTGTCCTCGTGAAAATATTACTTCTGTAATGCAGCCAAGCTGAATGTCAGCTTAGGTTATCTGCTGTGGAAGTTCCAGAGATGTGGGTGAGATCTTCCCAGGAAGACTTAGCAGACATGCACTTTGCTGTGAGGTCCAGCTTCAAGTTTTCTTTAGTCATTTTTACTGACACTTCTTTTTGCTTCATACCGTTCCTCCTGCGTAGCTTGCACACTCCCTGTGGCTCATCTTACCCCTATTAAAGAGGTATGCCCAGGAGAACATTCAGGGTAATATCCAGGGTATTTTGGTGCACAGGTTTTTTTTCTCTACAATCTACAGTAAAAAAACATGAGACATCTTAAACTGGAATAACTCATTAATAAGTTACATTATGTTTTCAGGAATGAATCAGCTCTTCCTAACCCTTCCACAGAATTCGTGTCCTTCTTTTGACCTTGCTGGCCATAAAGACCTGTGGAGTTACTTTCCATGGAAATTTAGGAAAAGAAGGAAGACAAAGATTTTGTCCACCAGAGGTCTGGGTTCAGTCATGCTCCTGCTTCTGCTAGCCTAAATCTGGAGTAGCTCTTCAGCAATACTAGTGCACTAGAGAAACAATGGCATAAGATCTCACCAAGCCATTAGTCCTATAACATTTTCAGTCAGATGCAGTTACCCACCACCAGCAGTGTTACAACACCTCTAATAGTGAACTGTGATCCCATAGTAATGGTCCAGCTCCTTCCTTATCTCTAATATATACTTAAACTTTGAGTGATGTGAACCCAAGTTCCACATTGTTCCCAGACATTTGGACATACTGTGTACAAAGGCTATATTTCCAGACAATGCTGCAAAGCTTTAGGGAAAATATTTTCTTTTTTCCACATTTATTAGCTGAGCAGAAACCACTCTTTACTGCAATGTCATCCACCTGGGAGTGCTGCCATACTAAGAAGGGAGGGGATCTTAGTAGACAAAGAATGGGAACACTAGTAGAAAAGTTAATAAAAGCTCATTATAGCTGCAGCCTGGTTAGCAGTCTTGGCATTCAATTATTCCCTAGGAGAGACTGATGTGTAAAGATCATTTCCTGCTTTCTTATGCACTCTCTACCTCTCCTAGTAAAGAAACTGAATATTTCTCTAATTAATTTAGTGCAGGCTGAATAGAGTGTTCAACAATGGAAATAGCATATTGCCAACATTTTGATAAAGAATTTATACTGCTACTCAAAAATACCTTTCAAAGGAAACTGGTAGAAGCTGAGCTGATTCAAAAAGTCTTTCAAAGTACTGAGGGAATGTGATGAGGAAGAAAGGTGTTTCAGAACCAGCAGGATACTCAGCTGCTGTGGTGGTTAACCCTTTTATTACTGGAAGGGGTTTTGTAACATCCTCAACAGTATTGACACTAAAAAGGTATAAGGAGAGCCCATTAACTATGAAATTTCGTCAGCAACACTTGCCATGTTGGGCTATATAGTTCACAGCATTGCCATTTACTGAGAGGTCCTGTTCCATGAGATTAAAAAAAATATTCATGGCATTTTCTTTCAAAAGGTACTTTCTGAGATGATGTTTCCTTGTTCAGCACCCCATCTTCTAGGAGGACTTCCTGCTCGCACAACAGCAACCCAGTTCCTTTTTCCTAACATACCCCAAAAAGCTTTTACTAATGGTATTTTTTCTTGCATCTTGAAGCCTTGTACAAATGTTAATGATCTACAGCCACACTCTCAACAGGGAGACAGAGTAATTAAGTGCCCAGGGTGACAGAAGGAGTCAGTGATATAGCTTGTATTAGAAAATATATTCACCTGCCTATCAGACTCAACATTGCATAAAATCATATTTCTTCTTCACCACTTATTCTCCATAGTTGAATCCCAGGCATATAAACATGAAAAAAAGAGAAGAGTGCACAGACCAGTTCTCTGGCTTGAGTCCTATTAAATTGGCACTGATCACTTTTGGGAATCATAATGAAGGCAAGACTTAAGTACAACTCAGGCTGCACACAGACTGTTGGAACCATGTCTCCCCTCAAGCAATCCCAGTAACATATAATTTTATTAATCCTTGTTTGCTTTATAGTGAGTATATTTCTTATTTTTCCTTCCTGTTCCGCAACACTTCCAAAAAGAGCCTGAACTATTTTATGGAAAAGCTTAAAATCACTAGAAGCTTAAGTTTTGCTGGAGTTCTTCGAGAGATGGAATGGAAGAAGAGAATGGAAACATCAAAACCAGTACTCTCCAGATAGCCCAAGCAAGGTCTGTTCAAAGTCAGTAATTAATCTAGGATGTAGAGAGAGGCCCTTCACTCTGTAAAAGTGCATTGGGTCAAACATGGTACAGTATCTGTCACGCCAATGCACCGGTGTCCATCAGATAAAATGTTTAAATTTGCACTAGTCATTTTATATAAAAGAAAAATTGTTGTTCTAATAGAACACTGTCAGAGGATCAGTGCCTGCTGCTTGGAAAATAAACGCTTCTGCATTCATGAACCAGCAGGAGGCCATTAACCTATGACAATATTCTATTCCATGGGTATTACCTCTTAATTATAAATCGTTTTAAAATGTTCTGTCAAATTAGTGTTTATATGAAAACTATTTTGCCAGAAATAAAGGGTTTATTAAGGAATTTTATGATCAACACACCCCTACAGTGTGTCTGTAACATTCTGTTTTCACAGAATGAGGCTACAGTGGCAAAAAACATGAGCTAGGAACACCAGGACATGGGAGAAATACACTCCTTGTCCCTCCAACAGCTACTTTTTGTGACTTCCTACAACTTGTCACCATATTAAGTCTTACCACCTTATAACATAACATGCGTAAAACTATTTATTACCTCTATCTGTAAAAAGACCCTCTTTTCAAGGATAGTGGGCTGTTCTTAACTGAGTTTGGCTGAAGCTTGTTTTGTAGGTTAGTGGTGACAAAAATATTTGTGTTTTTATTTCACCCCCTCAGGAACAGAAGAGAGCAAATCTTTCTATGTAAATTTGCATTAATAATAACCTCAGTTTTACAGTAATAGCTTAGAAAAGAAGAATAATTAGAAGATATCAGTAAATTAAATATTAACATTTTGTTGCTTGACGTTCTTTCCAGGTTTGAAAAATAAAAGCAGAATATTAATAGTAGTTACACTTCTAAATTTGATCCAGTGCTCACAAACTTTTCCCATGTGATCTCTCAGTTTTAAAAAAAGGCAAAAGCTAAAGATTGGAGCCTCTGGATACCTCTCAACAAACACCATACACTAAGATGGTTTGCAGTTACAATTGAGTGTCTATAAAAAGGAACATTGAGCAAGAACCAATTTCAGTGAAACCTCCCTTGAGTCATTAAGGCATGTGTTAACAAGCCAAAAAATTTCAACACGTGCAAAATAACCATGTTAGAATAGTCAATCTGACTCAAAGCTCCAAAGCTAGGAAATTGCCACATCCCCTTACTACAATCCACTGTGAGAAAGATGCACATATGGTCTTCTGCTAGGAGGCCCCACAATAGTGGGTCAACTTACATACCCTTCATGCATACCTGGAAACTTTCATGCTTGGCTAACCCTGAGATTTCTCAACAAATGTATATTTTTTTAAGAGAAAAAAGATGACTGGAACATCATCAGCCATCTAGAGACAGTCTTATAATTCTATCCAAATAGAGGGTCTGTTGCCACCATAAACTGTGAGATTAAAGCTTTGATGCATTTGTTAGAGCCATTCTGAGCTTAATAAAACTTAAAAAGTCATCTAAAAACTGCATTAAAATTGGCATGATCCAACCCTAAAGTAGCCTCTTCTTATACAGTACCATTACAAGTTTGCTTTATCTCTACTTAGTGGTTTTTAAGAAAAGATAGTAATGATTGTCTCTTAGGTAGTCTTAAGAGCAGCCTAAAGTTCTGAATTTGGAGGGCAGCAAGAAAGCTTTCTAAAGGAACATCAACAGCAAAAGGAAGCCTGAGGAAAATGTGGGCCAACTGCTAAATGGAGTAGGGGAGCTGATGACAAAGGACACAGAAAAGGCAGGGGTACTTAACACCTCCTTCACCTCAGTGTTTACTGGTGAGACTAGTCTTCAGGAAACCCAGGCCCCTGAGAGTGTGGGAAAGCCCAAGGGGAGGTAGTTGTACCCTTGGTGGAGGAGAATCAGGTTAGGGAACACTTAGACAAACTGGACCTATACATGTCTATGGACCCTGGTGACGTAGCCATGAACGCTGAGGGAGCTGGCCCATGTCATTGCAAGGCCACTCTTGGTTATTTTGGAAAGGTTGTAATGACTGGGGGAGGATCCTGATAACTGGTGGATAGCAAATGTCACTCTTTTCTTCAAGAAAGGTGACAAGGAGTATCTAGGGAAGAACATGCTGGTAAAGCCTTACATCAATCCCTAGAAAGGAGATGGATGAATAATCCTGGAAACCATTTCCAAACACATGAAGGACAAGGTCAACTGGAGTAGTCAGCACGGATTCACAAGAGCAAATTTCCAACAGCCTTCTGCAATGAAGTGACTGGCATGGTGGATGAGAAGAGAGCAGTAGAAATAATTTACTTCGAATTCAGTAAGGCTTTTGACATTGTTATCTTTCTCTTAACATCCTCATAGACATGTTGATGAGGTATGGGCTAGATAAGTGGATAGTGAGATTAAAAAACAGCTGAATGACCAGTCCCAAAGGGTTGTGATGAGTTGCACAAAGTCCAGCTGGAGGCCAGTAACCAGTTTTGTACTCCAGGGGTCAACCGTGTGACCAGTACTGTTTGACATCTTTGTTAATGACCTGGACAATGCACCTTCAGCAAGTTTTCAGATGAGGAGAGGCTTATTCATCAGAGGATCTTGCTGTGATCCAGGGCAACCTAGACAGGCTGGAGAAACAGGGAGGCAGAAACTTCCTGCAGCTGGACAAAGGGAGGTGCCATGTCCCGCACCTGGGGAGGAACAGCTCCAGGCACCAGTACACACCGAGGACTGACAGGCTGGAGAGAACGCCCTAGGGAGTCCTGATAGACAACAAGCTGACCATGAAGCAGCAATGTGCTCCTGCAACAAAGGCAGCCAACAGCCTCCCTAGGTTGCATTAAGAAGAGCATTGCTAGAAGGTCAAGAAAGGTGATCCTTTCCTTCTCCTCAGCCCTTTGAGACACATCTGGCATGCTGGGTCCAGTGCTGGGCTCTCAAGTACAGGAGGGACATGGGCATAATGGATTTAGGGCAGCAAAGGACCAGAAAGGTGGTTAATGACCTAGAGCATCTGTTATACAAGGAGAGGCTGATAGAGCTGGGAGTGTTCATCCTGGAGAAAAAAATGCTCTGGAGGATCTTTTACATGTGTATAAATACCCAATGGGAAGGAATGAAGAAGAGGCAGCCAGAGTGAGTAGGTTGCGGGTGGGCAAGAAGTTGGGTGGGGTCACAGCTGGAACAGCTGACCAGAATTGACCAAAGGGATATACCCTACATTATGTAGCAAGAGACTCATATAATGCAGTTTCACTCCTTCTCACTTGCACAGCCTTGGTCTTTGGTACAAGTATTCTCTTTTATACTACCAGCAACTTGCCCAACAGTCATAACCAGTACAATCATCAGCACTTGATTAGAAGAAGCTCAAAGAGTCTGGGACAAGCAGCTAGTTTGAAGGAAGTGCTGCCAGAGCTTGTGTTGCCCAGTACCTAACTCCACTTATCTCCATTAGTTCTGTCTTTTCAGAAGGCTGGTATTACCTAGCTAATACACTGTGTAACTAAACAGATACTCGGTGTCTACATCGTCATTAGCAGTTTTAGTTACATCAGTACGAGGAAGCCACATTACTGAGAATTAGGTTGGCCAGATCAGCCCTCTCCATATTCTTGACATGAGAAAGATCAGAAACTGCATGGAGCAAGAATCCCATTAAATACAAGCTCCCTCCTTTTTACTTGCACAACCTTGCTCGTTGCTACAGGCCAAAAGGACTCATGCATTCATCCTTTGTGGTTGCTTTTCAACAATCATGTCACCCTTTCATCTAATTGTACCAAAAATGGTACAATTTACGTGGACTTTAGTAAAGACTTTGACACTATTTCCCACAGCATTCTCCTGGAAAAACTGGCTGTTCACACCTTGTACGGGTATACATTTCACTGGGTAAAAAATTAGCTGGATGGCTGAACCCAGAGTTGTGCTAAATGGAATTACATCCAGTTGGTGGCCAGTCACAAGTGGTGTTCCCCAGGGCTCAGTATTGGGGCCAGTTCTGTTTAATATCTTTATCAATGATCTGGATGAGGAGACTGAGTGCAACCTCAGTAACTTTGCAGTTGGGCGGGAGTGTTGATCTGCGTGAGGGTGGGAAGGTTTTACAGATGGATCTGGACAGGCTGGATTGATGGGCCGAGGCCAATTGTATGAGATTCAACAAGGCTAAGTGCTACGTCCTGTCCTTGGGTCACAACAACTGCATGCAAGGCTACAGGCTTGGGGAAGAGTGGCTGGAAAACTGCCTGGCAGAAAAGGACCTGTGTGTGTTGGTTGACAGCCGGCTGATTATGAGCCGGCAGTGTGCCCAGGTGGCCAAGAACAGGACATCCTGGCTTGTATCAGAAACAGTGTAGCCAGCAGGAGTAGGGAAGTGATTCTCCCTTTGTACTCGGCACTGGTGAGACCACATCTAGAATACTGTGTTCAGCTTTGGGTCCCCCACTACAAGGAAGACATTGAGGTGCTGGAGCCTGTCCAAAGAAGAACAATGAAACTTGTGAAGGGTCTAGAGAACAAGTCCTGTGAGGAGAGGCTGAGGGAACTGGGATTGTTTAGTCTGGAGAGGAGGAGGCTGAGGCGAGACCTTATTGCGCTCTACAGCCACCTGAAAGGAGGCTGTGGTGGGGTGGGTGTCCATCTCCTCTCCCAAGCAACAAGTGACAGGATGAGAGGAAATGGCCTTAAGTTGTGCCAGAGGAGGTTTAGATTGGATATTAGGAAAAAATTATTCACTGAAAGGGTCGTCAAGCATTGGAACAGGTTGCCCAGGGAAGTGGTTGAGTCACCATCCTTGGAGGTATTTAAAAGATGTGTAGACGTGGGATTTAGGAACACGGTTTAGTGGTGGACTTGGCATTGCTAGGTTAATGGTTGGACTTAATGATGCTAAAGGTCTTTTCCAACCTAAATGATTCTATGATTCCATGAGAAATTACTGGATTATGTGGACCTTTGTATTTAATGTAGTCTTTAGTAGCCTTTGCAGTCAACACAATTGTAGCACTATAACAAGAGAAGATTTTTGTGTTACCTTGGATTTTGGAGAAAACAGATCCTATTTGCCTCCCTCATATGAATGCACATGTGCAATTCACAGAAGTCGCCTTTAAGGTTCAGAAATTTGTCATCAAGTTTTTAGAGCTTTGGCAAAGTACAACACGGCCAATCCTTTTCAACTAATAAGAATACTGCTTTTCTGCCTGTGAGTTCAGATAAAGTTGGTCTTTGTATTTTAATCCCACTTTCTCAGTATATTGAAATGCTTTGAGTTACTGCCCACATCTTCAAACTACAAGTTCTCCCTTAATGCCTTTTAAAATCATGTTTTAGAATATAATTCTAAGCAATACCATAAATGTCAACCAAAAATTGAGGGAATTGGGCCTACCTCTTCTGCAAACACTTAACAACACTATGCCTTTGTTTGATTCCCACTAGTGTGAATCATGACCTTACCTTTAAATGCTCTGGCTTTTGTCACTCTAGGCCTCAGTCACTGCTGTTGTCACTGTAATTTTGTCAGAGAATTATCCAGGTGGTGCAGAATGGGCAGGAATACTCAGCACAGCAGTATAATCTTCTACATCATCCTAATGCTGTCTGGCTTGGCTATACTAAAGTATATAGCTCTAAGACAGGCAGCAGTGGAAATGTAATTTGCGAAGAATTATTAGAAGGCAGAGAGCCTCTAATGAGATAAGTAATTCAGAAGTCGTGACACCAATCCTATTTCTCCCAGTAGTATCTTTGGCAGCTAACTGGTTTCTCTCTCTCTCTCCCCTACATTTCTGTGTTCAAAGGGTTAACTGCAAACCAGACTGAAGTGGCATGTTTTACCATGTCTTCTGCATGACTGATACTGCAATCGATCTGCAGCGGTTCATTTTCTCTCTGGAATCTCTGCCTACTGAGAACAAATACAAACACATGTGGAACCAATAGGAAGCAGACCAAGGGGTTTAAAAGCGCGTACCAACCTATGTCAGAAGGTTCTCACTTAACAGATGGGGCAATTAATAAAACAGTCAAGTGGTATGACTGCATCAAGGTGCCTTTAAGTGCTAACAATCCTCTTTTGTCCTACTACTGTAGTGTACAGATGGATTCCAACCTAGAATAAGCACTGCATTGTGCCCCTGTTTGCCGTCATACAGTGTCATAGTATTTATAGGGTGCCAGGTGTCCAATGCCTTTTATTTTAAAGACAAATAGGAAACTGGTTCCCTCACTTCTAATTCCCCCCTGCACTAGCATTTCAAGTGAAGAAGTGATCACTCATCAGGGTAGAATTAAACTCTACACGTAAACCAGCCTTTTTATCAATTTGTAAAGGAAGGCTTTGCCATAAAATAATGCTAACACAATGCAGCCTCAGTTAATATGCACCTTTATTGTATTGATCCTACACAAGAAAGCACTTTATAGGGCAGTGCATACCCTGCAGTATGCCTTGTTACATCATATGTTGATTCCCAGAATTAAATAATGATTTTCACCTCTCATCATGAGTATGAAATGTAAAACTCTGACTATTTCCATTTTAAGACTTTGAGGGACTTTTTGCCAAGATTACTAACCCGGGTGTCCTGACCAAATTCCACTGTCCTCCTCTATGCCCATGTCACATTGTCGTTCCCCTTTTCTTCTCTTTCTTCCCCTCTCTTTCTTTCCCGTTATCTTCTTTCTCAACATTGCATACCACTGCTTGCACAGGACAACTCTCACCCTTGGAGATAGCTGTTCTCAGTTAAGCAGAAATAATTTTGGTCTCCTTTTACATGAGAATGCTTTAAAAATTCTCTTAGGTTCCAAAGAAAGTAGAATAATTGTTGATTTTTTTTTTCCATATGTCACCAAACTTTACTTTTCAGTCCAGGATAGAAGTAGAGCAGTGAAGGTGAGGTTGTTTCCTCAAGATCACTGACTTACAGACCTACAATCACCACATGCTGCCCAGCTGCCAGCTTTAGTGCAAGCAGGGCACTAGAAGGGCATTCAGCAAGACTCTTGATGCACAAGCATTCTGACGATCTTTTGAATTTTACTTTGTCCCTGCATTTAAGTACTAAAGGGAGGGGCGGAGTCTAGCAATAAGACACTATTGCAAGATACTGGAGTGTTCTGGTTCTGTTGTTGCAGTGTGTATTTGATTATGTCACCTTCACATTATTGCTTTGTCATACTGTGCTGCATAACTAATAATCTGTTTATCCAGTCATTTGGGCATTATTGTTGTTATTATTGTTATTATACTTTTTTATCTCAGGCATACATCAGAAAAAACAGAAGACTAATTTCAGATCTGACTAATCTCAGAGCAAATAGGAATGAGGATCATGAAGCTTTATCAGCTTCAGAAATATTCTGCTGATGGTAAAGTTGAAAAAAAGGAGAAAAAAATGTTTATTTTGATCTTTATTTCTCCTTTATTTTATACATAACAATGGCATGGCCTCAAACTGTTTTTCACTCTGGTGACTAAGGTTTGCAGGATCAAGTCCTGGCTATTATAAATGTAATGAACCTGTCAGCTCACCGAAAATTGATGGAGTTGCCCCCACCCATTTGTGAAATCATTAAATTAAATGCCACCCACAGAGAAAGCTCTTCACTATGACCGACGACAACTACATGCAGTTTCTCCAACTGATATTTGTTCCAATTTCAAATACAATTTGCTGTTGGTTTTCTTTCACTTTTTTGTTTTCACTCAGCATATACACCAGCTAATCAGTTCACCAGGAGGAGCAATAATTGACTATAGGCAAGACTTCAAATTAAAGCTGGAGAATGTTTGTAGGAAACCTGCATTTGATCAAATTGAACCCAAATGTCTGTAAATTCAAAGACCAGTTATTTGCAATAACCTAATTAGAAACATTGATAAGCTTCAATCTGGAGCAAAAACTGTCTAAAGATATGCAGCACGATGTAAAGAAGCTTCAGCCAGCCCTAACAAAACTGAGTCCTACATCTGCACTAGTGCCAGTTACTCCTCTAGATAGTAAGCTTGGCAGGCATCTCCCAAAGCACTGTGACCTTGCCTGTGTGAACTGAGAGAGCAACATGTTGCCATGCTCAGTGGTGTGCCATACTGGCCCATGCCTTTGTGGTGGGCTGCAGAGAATGCAGACAAATTGAGGTAGTCTTACTGCTCTGTCTACGATATGTCATCCTTGTCCAAACATCCACTGGCCACTTGCAGTAAAAAAGGAGTAACAATGCTAGAGGAAGGACTACCATGTCAACTTTTCAGAATAAAAATAACACAATTCTTTCCTCCTGTGGGATCTTTATCAACCTTGTCATGACTGAGGCCTGGTACTAATGCAGCTGTAGGGCTCAGTTTGGCTAGGGCTGGCTGGTTTCTTTGCCTCATGATAGATTTTCAGTATTTATAGATTAAAACATTACTTATAGAGGAGAAATAGCCATACTGGAGTTCAGCTGGATTCTCCTCACCTACTGCATCCACCTACAATTAAGGGAATAAATGTCTACAGTGATCTATGGATGTGTAGACAACTCATCTGCACAGGAAAGGAAGGAACTGTAGACAAAGCACATCAGACAATTCTTTCCAAGTTGTACCATATTATGGCAATATACTAATGTCCAAGGGGGTGATATATTGCAGCAATTTCCATAAAGCTCAAACTGTTGGATCTCCTCAGCATTTTCTTCTATAACTTTCAACTTATCTATGTCATTTTTGCAGCATAATAGCTCTTGTATGATTGGTCAGATCCTCAGTAGGTGAAAAGCATGTAACTCCACAGAAACCCTCAGTCTACACCAGCACAAGTTCTGCTTTGCAATGGGTCTATCATTGTAAGGCAACACAGATGTTCTTATTTCTGACTAATGAACAGAAATTCAACTTTCTTATTGTTATTCAAATTTTCTGCCAAAATTGGTTATGCTCTTTGTTGGAACCACCATTAATATTAAGTAATTGCTGCTGCAAATGTACCGGACAGCATTGCACATGAGCACAAGGCTGAAATTATAAATATCTTCTAGTTTAAGAGCCTTTCACAGTAGCAAAAACTCTTTCATAATTGAACAAATAACAACATATTTACTGGTGTCTTATTTCTCATCCCAAAGTTATTGAAAGCTTCTTTCCATTTCTTAACATATGTGTTTATAGCAACCAGATCTAGAAGTCATGACATTCCTATTTCTTTTATTCCACTGACAGTCAATGAATTCAGGATGAAACAGAACAGAAAACCAAGTTCTGCAGGTTTTCACATGTCCTGTGCAGAGGTCCTTCAGAGACAAGATAGCTGATTTGCACCTTCACCACAACACTCATGGTCATGATTTGCATGTTTTGCATCCCCTTTTCTAAAGCTTTAGCTGCAATTTACTTCAGAGGTTTCAGAAGATGTTTTTGGGTCTCACAGACAAGCAGGTATATTTCTAGATATGCCTACTGGGAAGAGATAAGGAAAAAAGCAAATTCCACTTCCTAGTTTTGACTGTCCTTCAAATACAGTCTGATTCAGCAGTTCCTTCCTGACATGTCTCACCTGCTTGGCTGCCGCATAGATAGCTAAATTAGTTATCCGGCTGTCTGATTGTACATGTATAAAACTCAACAATTGCTTCAGACTGCTTTTCAAGAGGAAGGCATCAGAGACAGCCAGAAGGCTTTCAGGTTGGAGGATTGCAGTCACATGCTCCCACACTCTTCTCCATCTTAGGAGCTTCCAGGACTCAGCACAGCACTAAGAGTTTCAGAGAGTGACTGCAAAGAAGATGTTGCCCAGGCAGCTGGGGAGCATGCTTGCTCAACACACCCATGCTGCAGCTTTGGCCAGCTGGACTTGCATACAATGCCCCACAGAGATTAAAGGCAACTATCTGCACGATGCTAGGATGGCACTAGTGGGACAAAAACACCTGGTCTGCCTTGTGGTTTGAGCTGTAATGGACCAAATAAGCAGAAGGACATTTGCATTGCCCAGTGATAGTGGAGACAGATCTAGTCAGATCAAGCTAATATAGTAACTAATGCCAATACGGTGTACTAGAAATGAATCCCAATGGGCTGATCACATGCAGAAGGGTGGTTTTGGTTCCATGCATACTGTAGTGTGGCTGATGCACAACCTACCAAAAACCAGATAAGTGTATAATCCATCAGTTATATTAAGCCCCAGTTCTGTATTAAGCAATCACAATCACACCCTCTCCCTGACCCTCCCCCCACTTACCCATGCAACACACTAATCTAACAGCAAATATTTTAATAAAAGACTTCTTTCATTTTGTATCATGCTATTGTTTTGGGAAAATAAGTTTATAGTTTTTGTAATGTCCATCTTCCCTTTCCCCAAACACACTGTTTCCTGCCAATCATGCAGGAACACAGAGTGCCAGGCACTTTGACAGGATGTTTGTTTGCTGCAGCCGCTAGCCAAGTTGCAAGTCTCAGCACTTATACTGAATATCCAAGCATAAGAAAATGTCTTGAACAATTATTTTAACATTAATAGGATTGTTTATACTCTAAAAGAGCAACAGATTATCCCCAAGTGAGGAAAAGTTGCTGGTGAACCCATAACCTTCAACAGTTTTCATATTTTAACAGTTCTGCAGAGCAGATATCAGAAAACTTAAAACATTCTCTTAAACACAAGTAGATCTTTTCAGTATTGCCCATAAAGTAACAGGTAATACCTGCATTCCCCAGGCTGAGAGGCCTGAAGACAATTTTACCATTTTTTGCAAAAAGTCATCTAAAATAGTCACTATTTAGCATTCTATAGGCACATTTCTACTGTGATTACAAAGCATCACTATTTCAGGACATCAAATATTGATGTAACACTGTAAGGTATAGTAGGAAGTCAATCAGATGGCCTGCCATGAATCTCAGTAGCTCATTATGCATTTTCTATGCCTCACTCCATACTCTGCTGTTAAGTTGCTCTTGTATCTTCCAGATAAAAACCACCTGGGGCATGCTTGGATCCCTGTGGCAGAAGAGACTTGGTCACTTTATACAAGATGGTGGTACTTGTGTCTGTTTGTACAGAAGAAAGTAAGGTCCTCAAGACAGATGAGATCTTGGCAACCACTTAAGCAGTGGTTTGTGCAGTATTATTACTCTTTATTAACTATAAAGCCACCCAGGAAGGAGGATTAATTCAGAACATAACTAAAGGTTCACACTGATCAGGGGATAGAGAATTAGTCTATTCACAGTCGTAGGTTTCTCTCTGTCAATACATTCTTAAGTGTTGGAAAGTTTGTGTTTATTTTCTTCACAATATTCTATGTCTCCTTACATATCACAGGTACTGCAGTGAGTATGCTCAGACTCAGGGTGCTATTTGTTTTCTCAGACGGGATGAAAATGCAGTTTATGACAACAACTAAGTTAATGTTTGAGGCAGGACTTTAAAAAGCCACAGGTTCCCAAAGATATATTTCAGAATACCTCAAGATTCAATTTAGGGTAAGAAGATGTCCTGGTTTCAATTGGGAAAGAGTTAATTGTCTTCCTAGTAGTGGTACAGTGCTGTGGATTTTAGTTCAGTATGAGAAGAATGTTGATAACACTGATGTTTCTGTTACTGCTAAGTAATGTTTACTCTAAAGTCAAGGATTTTTCAGCTTCTCATGGCCAGACAGCAAGAAGGCTGGAGGGGCACAAGAAGTTGGGAGGGGACACAGCCAGGGCACCTGACCCAAATTGTCCAAGGGGGTATTCCATACTATGTGACATCATGCCCAGTATATAAACTGGGGGAGTGGGGGCGGGGGATCGCTGCTCGGGGACTTAATGGGGTGTGCGTCAGCGGATGGTGAGCACTTGCATTATGCATAAGTTGTATATTCCAATCCTTTTATTGTTACTATTGTCATTTTATTAGTGTTATCATTACCATTATTAGTTTCTTCTTTTCTGTTCTATTAAACCGTTCTTGTCTCAACCCACGACTTTTACTTCTTTTCCTGATTTTCTCCCCCATCCCACTGGGTGGGGGGGAAGCAAGCGAGCAGCTGTGTGGTGCTTAGTTGCTGGCTGGGGTTAAACCATGACAGAAGGTGTTGCGCTAAATATCGACTTTAAAAGATGTATGCGCTGAAGTCGTATAGCTGCACAGCTCTGAGTGATGGAGTGTCTCCATTGCCAAACTAACAATTTCTTACCTTCTAGGCACATCCACAGTTCTTAGTCAGATTTCCAGCTTGCATCTTTTCTCAAAACAATCAGCCGCATTACCCCACAACAGCTCGTTATGCCTAGACTTGTGGGTAACTCAAGAAAAAGCAGTGCTTTCGAGAAGCCTTCAGAAGGGGCTTTCCTGAGTTGTTGACTTGTACCTACCCAGAACAAGCCAGTAACTGAGCCTGGAGACAGTGATCAATAGCACATTGACTGGGTTTTTTTCTCGTATTGACTGACTGGTGAAATCCACTTCCCAGAGATTTAATTCCAACTGAGCAAGAAAAAAAAATCTATGTAAACAGAAACATACCTGTGTCACAGTTTGTATAGCCAGACCCCTCAGTGGTGTCTTCTGTGTCTTAATGGTCTGAGACCAGTGCATATGCATTCTCTACAGCCTCTGCTCTCTGCACGTCCAACATAAAAGCCTGATCTTTCATCCCGACAGCCTCAATGGACTGAAGCCAAAGTGACCTCTCAAGTCCACATTATGATTTGCAGCTTCTTCACATAACTGTGCTAATCACATATGTGGAAATTATCTATGTCCTCAATGAATCTTACAGAAATAAGGTCCTGTGTTTAAGGACCTTACAAGGACTCAGAAGAGGTAAAGTAAATTCAATTTTCTGCTAACACTTTCCTGTTACATCACAGGGTATATTACTTTGTCTTCCTAGCTGTATCTGGACTGAGTGTAGGATGGGTACCATTACATACACCACGGTTCTGTGCCCCCAGCTGCCAGGGCTGGGAACATGGCAAAAGTACTCCCTGGCTCAACTGGGCCCATACCTTTCAACAGAAATCCAGACACAGAATAGCGCTACCCTGGTTCTGGGTCTTCACTTGAATATAGAGCTGGAATAATGTCATAGCAGACCTGGGAAGCACTCTCTAGATGCACCAGACTACGTACTGGCCTTTGCCATAATTGTTCATCTGTAGAAAGACAGTAAAAGTATTTGTTTCCTTCTGCACTTAGACTCCATAGATTTAAAGGGTTTTTTCAGATAGTGAGGAGCCGCAAGGTTTTGTAAACAGAGGTTATGTGTTTTCATAATATGTACTTGCTGCAACTTCTGTCTGGGCTCAAGCTTTTGACATACTGTAGATACAGAATGCTGAAGATGATATGTACGTACCATGCAGCTGTGAAAGGTTTTACTCAAGATCAGAACATGCTCTAGGCTGATCATTTTCACCGCCCTGTGTAAAGACAGCCTTTCCTATCAGCCGTTCTCCCACAGCAAAACCTGGAAAATAACAAATGCAGAGAGACAACATGCAAAGAAAGACAATATAATGACATGAAGAAACAAATCAAGCCTGCTTTAGGTCATGAGGGTTTAGGTTTGTTTCTGTTCCATGCTGTATTTTAGCACTTAGGTACTGTGGTGACTGAATGTCTATCTAAAACAGATATATCAGCTAGATTAAACAAGCAGCTTGTTTTTTCCCCTGGCTGTAAATATCCATGAATACTGTCACAAGACCTTGAGGAATTTTCTTGTTCAGGACCCTAGAGGTCACTGACCATATTGTTCTACCCAGGCATGTTAAAGTGCGGATCCCAAAAACCACATGGGAGGGGTACTTCTTCACAGCTGCAGGGAAAAATTGTTTTCAAAACAAAAAGCATCAGAAATCATAACACAGGCTTTAGTTAGAATTGAAAGGAAAGTACAAGCAAAGTTTAAATTGTGGGTCTGAAATCTCATTTTAAAAATATGTTCACGTAGCTATCAGCTATTGAAAATATTTTTAATTTTCAGAATCAAGCTGTTGCAATTCTATTTCACAGACCCTGCAAACAAAAGAAAAAGCAGGTTTTCTACAATAAGAGGCAGACTTTACCCAAAAACAGAGAGAAAGGGGGGGGAGGAAAAACTAATGAAATCAGGGGTTAAGTGAATTTAGTTCTGTTCCTTACATAAGTTTTGGTGTTGTAAAATATGGCACGTTTTGTACTGTATGTTCCCTCAGAAAGCCAAACAGAAACTTGTCATCATGGTTTTGAGAGCACAAGGCCTCTCCTTTCTCATGTTTCAACTAAACAGTCTCCACTTGGGCTGAGGAACATATCATATATCATAAATCACTCTCTGATAGATATTTGGCAGCTAGTCAGCACCCCAGGCTATGCAATGTACAGTATGGAACATTTTTAAGGTGGAATCTAGATTTTGTAACTTAAAGACTTAATAGCATCTCAAAACATTTTACTACTTCCTGGTACAAAAAAAAAAAAAAAAAAAAAAAAAAAGAGGGAGCCAAGAAAGCAGAATTTTCCATATGGTTTTAGGTTCTGAATAACGCATGCATACATACTTACATACATACATACATAAACTAAGCTACGAAACTGTAAACCGGCAGGGTTTATTCAACAGAATGAAAAAAAAAAAAAAAATTAAGGAGCATGATTGCAGCTAACCCTTATAGCAATGAAGTAGCAAGGAAGTACTGGAATCTATTTTTCATCTGTTAAGGATCTTAACTATTTCATTGCCTTGAAAGACAAGGGGGTTTAAATACCCAGGCACATATAGTCTAGACTCTGGTGGTTTTGCTAAGATTTCATCCAAAGTTTTTTATCTTGTCAATTATTTATTAAATGCAGTGCGTGTATAAGGGAGAGAGAGCACTGATGAGAAAAATGACATTAAGTAGAGTGCACAAATAATGGTAATTAGCCCCTTCATCGCAGTGTGTCATTGGTTGATTCCAGAAGGTATCCTTTATCATAATTTCAGGGCAGCAGCTAGGAAGTGTGTATTGATTGACAAGGTTATGCAAGAACTGTTTCCCTGAGTTTATGCAGTGTGTCAGGGGACACTTATGGGTTAACTTTTATGTTTTTGGGACGTGTTGTAGTGTTCTTAATGTACTTAGACTGAGCAGTTAGAAGGATGAAATGGAAACAGGAGGAATTGCAGAACATGTGGTATGGGGGTTGGATTGGAAGAATCAGAGACGCATAAGGAACAAAAGAAAGCTGCTGCACAAAATCCAGAGCCAGTTAAATTGAAATTAGGTATTTATTGACTTTTTTGAAGAACCAAGTGTGAAGTTCTAAATATTTTTTTTATTTAAGCTCTAGTCTTATTAACATTTGAGACTGCAAACAAAATTACACTTTAAAAAATGATTTTGCTTAAACTGGATTATGCCACTTTTGTTTAATTTATGCAGTGTTTTTGCAATGGTTTATTTTATTTAAAATGAGACTACAAAAAACTTAAAACTCAGTCACTGCTTTGCCTTAGTCAGACAGGTTGTTCATGCTGAAAAACTACCGCATTTATGCTGAAATCCAACCACTACTTGATTATCAAATTTAAAATTGAGGACACAAAATCCAGAGCCTTCTGATCTTAAAATGTTGAAAATTTAGGTAAACATTTTGTGTATTAACCTCTCTCTCTGAAGTTTTCTAAAGCTAAGCATATAAAATTTGGCAGGCAATACCACATTGCACATTTCCAAAATGGTCAGTACAATGACATGGAACAGAGATGTTCTTCATTGTTATTTGCATGTTCAATAGTTTCACTCATCATCTGAATATCAACAGAGAACTCCGCAAAGTAGCTAATAAAATGCATTAGTGAAAATACATTTTGTCTGCTCTTTATAAAGACAGTTCTCTGAGTGGAGAGCAAGCTATTTAAAATATCAAGAAATGAGAATCTTTACTAATTTCTGTCCTTGCTGCTCCTTCAACTCACAGTCTAAATGATTAACATCCTGTTTATATAGATGCATATGCCTGCTCAGACATGCTACAATAACATGCTACAAAGGTCATATAGTGGTTTCTATTATAACCTTCTTTTCCTGTATCTCTGTATTTCAATTTTTCACTTTTCAGTCTTAAGAAAGAAGGCAGAACTTTGCAGTCTTGGGCTATACCTGGAAGAGACTAATTTATTTATTACTTAGCAGGTCATGCTTAGCCCTTGCGGATCTCAGGATTTCCTTCAAAGCATTTCTTGTTGTATAAATACATATGTGCATGTTTATAAACTATTTTGTACTGAGAACTGAGATAAGGTTAAAATAATGGTACAGTCCACAGATGTGTCTATGCTTTACAATCAAGCTCCCAACATTCCTGTTAACAATTTGTGAACATATATATTTAAATGAAATATTAATTTAACCTAAATTTTTAACGAATATCATAGTTGCAACATACAGTTGCAGTAAAAAGGTATAGCCAAATAGACAAAGATATTGCATACAGTATTTAAACCTGATAGTCTGGCCCAAAACACCATGAAAATCAACATAATTAATCCTGTACTCTGCTGAACAGGTTGAACACACACCAAAAACCTTTTTCCTTACTACTTTTTCAACAGCTAAGAAGACCATGTTCTTCAAAATGCTTTAGCTAAGTGTTTGCTTTCTTGTCTGGATATTAATGTATTAGAGCATGACACAAACAATTTTAAAAAGGATTCACACTCTGTCATTCCCATATGCAAACTTTGTGTATGAAACTGCTAGAACTGAACCCCACCAAGACTGGTAGAGCTTTTCTGATGTTGGTCAGTGATGAAAGACAGCAGCATACTCAGTACTACGCTTGCTGTCTTGGTCTCCCTAATGGCCCTTTATTTCTGCAAGCACTCCCTCAAGTTGCTGCAAAGAAGGGAGATCAAATGCAGAACTGACTGTTTATTGGCAGACATCAGCAGATCAACAAGAGGGCATGAAATGGTTCAAGAGATGAAGCAGAGCACTGTCAGAGCGCACAGACTAAGGAAATTACAAGCCAGGCTGTGGTAGACAATTAGATTTTGAACAGCAGTAAAGATTCCTTGGGTTATGCCAGCCCATACCATAGTACCATAGTTTGGATGTCTTTCTAATCCTTATTACATGGAATTAAACTATTTAATTTTATATATTTATATGTATTTTTAGTAATTTTGCTAATAATAATTACAGTTAGATCACCACTGCTGTGCAGACTGTATACTAATTGAGGGCCCAACTTCATAGTTGTCTTAATGGGCTTTGAAACAAATCACTGGTATATCATGTATTGAAGGAAAGGAAAAGATAAATGTACAAACTCAAGGAGGAAAACTGTTATAGTAAGTGAATCATGTACCTCCAGGGGCTTTTATATTTTGTTCTAACAACACCTATCAGATGCAAAATGAAGAAACTCATAAAGCAAGCATTTCAAAATGTCTTGTTAGTATTAATGTAAATGAAGCTTTGCTAAAATTTCAGATGGCTGTTGTGATTTAACCCCAGGCAGCAACTAAGCACCATGCAGCCACTCACTCACTCCCCCCCCACCCAGTGAGATGGGGGAGAAAATCGGGAAAAGAAGTAAAAGTCATGGGTTGAGACAAAAGCAGTTTAATAGAACAGAAAAGAAACTAATAATGGTAATGATAACACTAATAAAATGACAGCAGTAATAATAAAAGAATTGGAATATACAAATGAAGCACAGTGCAATTGCTCACCACCCGCCAATTGACACCCAGTTAATCCCAGAGCAGTGATCCCCCCGTCCCCACTCCCCCCAGTTTATACACTAGATGTGACATCACATGGTATGGAATACCCCCTTGGACAACTTGGGTCAGCTGTCCTGGCTGCGTCCCCTCCCAACTTCTTGTGCCCCTCCAGCCTTCTTGCTGTCTAGCCATGAGAAGCTGAAAAATCCTTGACTTTAGTCTAAACACTACTTAGCAATAACTGAAAACATCAGTGTTATCAACATTCTTAGCATACTGAACTAAAATCCACAGCACCGTACCACTACTAGGAAGACAATTAACTCTATCCCAGCTGAAACCAGGACATGCCTCATATATTATTTTCCCCATTGGAAACAAACAAACAAACAAACAAACAAACAAAAAACAACAGCTAAATAAATCCCCCACTACACATAAGGAAACCAGCAAACTGTTCTTCAGGAATGGGTTTAGCTACAAAATTAGATTTTTATCTCTCTTGGTAGACAACACCAACACACTTCAGTGAGTCAGACTACAGCCTGACTGTACTCTTGTACAGGAATGTATCAAACTTAGTTTTCCCATGTCTTGAGTGAATGGAGTGGGTAGTCCAAAATGGGGTGTAACTGGTTCTAGTCTTGGTGGTGCCAAGACATCACATCTCTCCTGAAGGAGACCTTTTCTGGGCTAGGAGCTTCAGAAGATACATTACCTCATCTATGATTGACCTCAGCATGATTTGTGCAAACACTTCTTAAGAGCTGACCTATGAATGAACAGCAAAAGGAAGGTAAAATAGTAATGTATGATTGCACGTTTCCATACCTCACATTAGTACAGGATATGAATAAAAAGATGGTAGCATGGGTTTATGTCTACTTAAATGTGTCTAAATCCATATTATGTCATATGACTGTCTTAGCATTGACATTGAGGTTATGTAAATTAACCTAGAACATGTTATTGACAGAACTTCACTTTGCTTTTTAGATGTATTTTGGCTATATTAAGTATTCTCAGGAAAAACAGAATTATTGAAGTGGAAAAACCTGGGCACCTCTAGAGTGAGGCAGCTCTAACTAGATATATTAAAGATCTTTTTTTAATATTTGTTCTTTTCTCCTGTGTCATAGATCTCAGATGACTTCTTACACCTGAGGAAATGTTATGTTTATGTTTAAGTCTTCAAAAGACTTTTGTGAGCCTACCAATAAGGCTAAAATTAGGTGTCCACTGCCACTGAAATTCAGTAAGTTGGATATGTAAGTCTGTAAGTTATCTTTGAAAGTGTTAGGCTTGTTATACTGAATAAATTATTAAATTGAAATTAATTTTTCAATTGTATCCTCTGCTTCAGTCTGAAACAGAGCAGAACAAAAGCATATCTTCCTGTTACCTTTGAACAGAGTCCACTCAAGCAAGCCTTTTCAGGCTGTTACTATTAATAGGGAAATAAAACAGATTTCAGCAGACTTAACTGCAACAGAATACATTGCAGCCATAAACTCTGAATTTTGTTTAAGTATTCACAGTTAGTTTTAATTCCTCCCTGCTTCTTTCCTACATAATGTCTATTTAGAAATACTATACTTGAAAATATACCAAAGAGGGAGAAGAGAAAAGGAAGTGAGGGAGAATAGAAAGGGATGCTTATTACTAGAGAAGAGTCAAAGTGTTAGTCTTCCTTGCTTCTAAAAGAGCAGCCTTGATGACTAAAGTAGACTTGATTTTTAAGGGGGTGGGAGGGACAACATTATGCATTATTAATTATAAAATGGGCTGTATAAAAGGGAAAAACTGACAGGCTAGTAAGATTTCGGATGAGATGTTATCTTCTATAATTCAATCATCACACTTAGTAAACAAAAACAGAAACACACTTCTACCAGCGAGGTTAAATAAGGGGTCCCAGACACGTCATTAAGTTGTGGACAGAAGAAAACCTTTGACTTTGTGTCTGACAGCACAACAAAAAAAAAGGGCATCTGGAAAGAACCACACTGCTTTTTCAAGGAAACCAGCTTGCACATTTTCTCTTTTTGATGCCATAAATTGACCATGAGTGCCTCCAAACCCTAAAATGTTTAAACAGGGTGTCAGCTATAGGAGTAAAGTTTTACTATTTCCTGAATAACCTTTACTCTTCTTCACAGAATGGATCCCAGCCAGCTGCTTTCCAAGCTATGGGAACAATTCCCATAAACTGCTATTTCCATGTGAAGATAAACAGCAGTGGAATCCTTTACACTCAGAGGACAGATATGAATATGAGACGAAAAAGAGGAAATAAAGAAGGAATAGCCTCTACAGTGAGCTAAAACTTGCCTCAGTAGAGGTTTAATTCATTACACTTTTACTAATTGTAAAAGTTCCAGCAAGTCCCTTGGGAAGAAAGACATGCGGAAGGCAGCCTGGCTGCCCATGGTGCTTCAGGTGCCAGCATTTCTGGTAAAGGGGATCTGTGGACATACCAAGATGCAGTATGCAGTGCTTCAAGGAATGGCAATGGGTTTTGCACAGGATGAGGAGAACCTGAGCACTTTTTGTGCTAGGAAGCCTTCTAACTGGTCTGGAATGTATGCAGTGTCACTCACAGTGGCTATAAATGGCTTCTTCTATATTAACCTAAAAGCCAGTTTAACAAACTGATCTGACTCCACAACATTTTCTTAAAATGCAGCCATAAAATGGTCTTGTCTGATTTAAAAAAAAAAAAAAAAAAAAAAAAAAAAAATCTTTGAAACTTAAACAAAGTGTCTAATGTTAAACCACTGCTAAAAAAATATGTACTTTTGGACCTTGTAGCCCCACACTGGATGAGTAGATTAGTCTTCCCTACTTGTCTTACTTAACCTCCTGTTTCAGAGAGATGATCTCTCCCCATACTCACCATACACCTTCAGAAACAGCACTGCAAATGTCACCATAGCATGTCATTGGACAGCACCAATCTGAGGATCTGATTTGAGAAATTGTTCTTAAAAGAACAGCCAGTAAATACAAACTTCTGAACTTGGCCTTCTGTAGAATAATGCTGTCTAGGGCCAGGCATCGCTTGGTAGAGAGCACCACAAAATTATCACCACAATGACCCTCAGTAGTAGTGTAAGACATCTGCTATGGAAAGTAGGCATGGCAAGTAGCATATAATAAAGGCTAGATGCTTCAGCCTAACTCCAAAGGAACTGGTTCTTTACATTATGAAAGTTATAAATTATTGCTTTGCCTAAAAATGAGAACTCCACTCCCATTAAAGAAAGAAAGAGAAACAAAAAAAAGGGAACACACACACACACACACAAAAAAAAAAAAAACAAAAAAAAAAACCAAACCACTCAAAAAAATCCCCACCCCTTGCGGTTTTGGAATACTTATGCCCTGTCGTCTGTGAGGTACTAGACGGGGCACCTCCAAGCACCCAGTCAGACTTAGAAACCTGATTTGGACCATGTCTTTCATTTGGTCTTGCTGTTTTAACACGTTGAAGAAATTCAGCTGACAAGGCAAACAGTAATCCACTCTATTTTTATACAATGGAAACACAGTCAGAATTTATTCATGAAGCATCCCCCCCATTAAGCATGTTGTATTAATATACATCCAACCTTCTACATAGTGAAAACACAAAGCCTTTATGGTTACTGACAAAACCCACAGTTCATCATGTTTTATTCTCTCAAAAGGAAGAAGTGACTTGGCCAGATTCCTGGGGGAAAGATAGTGTGTCATATTTGCCAAGATTTACTTGTGAAAAAGCACTCAGGATGATATTTTTTGTGTGACCCCCACTATTTCTGCTTTGAGCAACATTATTAGAAACTGAATTTCAGGGATTCATTTGAAACCAAACTCACTAGCAGCCAAGGATGGCTTTTCTCTACTGCAGTCATTGGCTCCTCCACTTAGTTACTAAAAATTTCCTTGTAATTATGATTGCATATTTTAACGTCATGCATCTGGTTCTGCCTCTCTCCCCATTTGTTTCCCTGTTCCCAAGATAATTACACTTTGACAAAAATTTATTGAGACATCTGTTTTTTGCTTCAGATCTCCAGGTCATTCTGCAGCCGTAACAGCGGTGCAGCACAGCTCAGCCATTTTCACCAAGGAGGGGGCTGCAGTAACTAAACTGATGGCCAGATTGGGGGGGATCTCAGTATAAATCTGCCAGCTGGTTTAAGGTGGAAAGTGGCGAGATACTTCGGAATGGTAAGGGAGAAGAAGACCGTTGTCTTTCTGATAGTGCTATCCTTCCAGCACTTCTAGTTTACCTCTAATAAAGCTAACTTTCACAAAATCAGCAAGCAATCACTCTGACTGTCAGGAAATGCTGAATTAATGCAGCAAGGGACAGGTAAGACTGGCAAAAGTAAAAGGAATTTTTAATAGCACAGTAGGCACAGATTAGAACATTTTGTGAAATGGCAGGCAGGAACAAATCAATTCATTGAAAGGAGGGGGCTGTGAATTCAAATACATGGCCTATGCATTTAAAACCACTGCCATCCTGGTTGGCCCAAAGTTGGAGCTGTAACCCAGATTACATTTCAGCGTCCTGTCTTGCATGGGGCTACCTTAGAATTTAAAACATACAGGAGGAAAATGGTGTGATTTAAAGGCTGCACCATCAGATGTTATTCAGGAGAAGAAGCAGGAATTAGAATGCTTTGTGCCTACTGCCACAACAACTTAGCCTTAAAATTAACTACCAGTCTCCCTTAGCAGTGGTAACACTCCCTTTTTTCCTCGGTTTACTTTGAGCATGTGTTACAAATATTGTGTAGATAGTCAGATGTATTTCCCATCTCATGAACTACCAAAATAGCATCCAAAATACTCAGAAAATGCTGACATTAACCCAGCATTTATGTTCAGCTAGGGTAGTGAGAACTTGGAGAAGTTGTTATTAGGAGTCTAAAGGGCACTTTGACAAACAATTCCCAAACCCCAAACAAACCAGAGTTTATCATTATGAAAGCTCATCTTAGCTAAATCCTACATAGTGAAAAGTTTCCTGTTGCTTTGTAGGATTCCTCTTACAAAACACAAAGTTAACCTTTCTAAAGTTAGCAGAAAAAGTTAACTTTTCCAGCCTTTCTTTAACAAGAATAATACCCATTTTGTACCATGACATCAGTGACTTATTGCCTCATCACATTATGGAAGGCAGGAGCTGCTTTCTTGTAGAAACCAAAGTTTGTCTTTCAGTTATAGGAAATGAACTACTTCTCTTGAAGATGTGATATTTCCTCCATACTCCAGGGCGAGCCATGTGGCTTACACTCTAACCATCCCCTTAATGCAATGTAAGAAAGACAGTGTTCATAGGCCACAAAAGGAGTTACTTTATGCACTATTTTTATGTGAACTGAAATTTGCTAGTAGCCATCCCCTGAAAAGAAAGGTGCATTGCAAAGAGAATAGATGATCCTTATTGCCTGTCAACTCCACAGGCTAAAACAATACAAGATAAACTTGTATATATAATATAACAAAGCAATTCCTTGGATTAGATCGTTAGGTTCAGAAGGAAATAACTTAAAAATGGTACTACGCAATTGCAATTGCAAAGTTTAGTTGGCCTTTACAGAGAACTTCTTCCCTTGCACCTCAAAGTGAACACTGGGCATTTCTGCTTGCTGGACAATTTTGTGGTGGGTACCCTTAGTTAGCAGATCTATTTGTCTCTCTAGTTTCTTTGTTGTCACTTCTGTTTTAATGGTCTCCATGTAAACTGTTGTATCTGAGCAAAACCAGCCTGACTTTTAGAAGCTAAAGAGGTGTGTTTTGGGGAAGGGAGGAAGGTTGGACCTACTACCTTAACTGCTTCCCATATCACTGAGAAAATAAATGCTTCTACACCCACCCATGATCCTGGGGAAGCAGCTGAATGCAGGGTGCATAAACTCATGAGCGCATGGACCATTGCCAAATGGTGTTCCACTTGCTCATCTAAACATTGCCCTTGAGAAATTGCCCTTTATGGGATATATGAGGTGTAAATTCAATCTCCATCTTCACTCAGTTTCTGTCATTTACTGAGCTTCTATTGCCAGCTGTGCCAAGCCACATCAGTTGGACTAGTGATGAGTATGTCAGCTTTAGGGTTACCCCAAGAGACCCTGCAAACTCATCTCAGGTGTAGAACTCATTTCAGTCTCAGATGAGGTCATTTAGATGATACAGGCAGGGTATCATCTACATGATATCTCTTTTGCAGCATGAGGGAAGTGCACTGTTGAAAGAAACTTATAAAAGCCTACTTAAAAACAAAAAAGACCTCAAGCATGGTTCACATTTCTCATTACATTTTCTGTAGATACAAACATGATGACCCAACTGAATGTGTAGGGAAGAAAACAAACAAATAAACAAACAAAACTCACAAAGCAAAATAACATATTCCTTGATTTTTCCATGTATTAGTAGAATCAAGTGCAGTTCATTTAGCTTCATGAAATCTCTGAAAGTAGGCATTGACAAAGAGGTTGAAATGTATCTAGGACAAAGGACGACCCAAACCCCTACAGCTGAGGTGTTTGTTAAAGCCATATGTTTTGCTGGCTGCTCAGATTTGATAAACATTACAATGATAATGACCACTGCATAACAGTAATTTAGTCTACAGACCCATTCATGATTTTTTCACGTGTCATTGTTCACAAAGGCACAATGTATGTGATTTATTAAAATAGAAATGTTTCTGTAAATGTTTAGTGTGTGCTCGTATTTGTTGACTGCTATGTGTTCCTGTGGTTTAATGCATCTGTTTATGCCACATTTGCTATGCCAAGTTTTATCTGACACAAACAAAAAGCATTTTGATTCCTGAATTAATAACACGCAAATCAGAACAGTGATTAAACAAGAGCCATTCAAACAGTTTGAGCGAACACAATATTTTAGTTTAATCCAATTCATAAAACACCAAGTCTTCCTCTTGAGGGTTCAAAATTGCTTTGTTTTCACAGGTAACAGTATTTTACAAATCTTCAGGACACTTCAGGAATATTTTCAGTAAAAGGAGATACAAAAATACACTTGCTGCTATCTTTCATGTTGTGTTTGCACAGTTCATTGTAGTGACTTGCTAAATTGGCTTTTTGGAAAGATGTTAATCCCATAATAATGCTGTCAGTGCTCTAAAGATGTTCTTAAACCAAGACCAGCAAAAGTGTTATTCTTACTTTATCTCTCTCCAATGTTAGGTTTCTTCATTCTCCTCCCACCCTGAATCTGAATTTATTTCCACTGTGAGAGCTCTCAAAGTATTGTATTTGAACCCCAATATGTCACTGAATTGCAACATAACATAGTGCAAATACTATAGGGCCCAGCAAGAAGAAGTAAAGGATTTTATTTCTTCTAAAATGCAATCCTGAGACTGTATCTCAGTCATGAGGCAGAATCCCAAGCAAGAAAAATTTTGTACATTCTTGATAGGAAAAAAATGGTTTGGTATTCTTCAAAACAATATGCATACACAAAATCACTCTTGTTTTCCTTCTTCTCTTCAAGCATGCAGTACCACAAGACCTGAGGATCTCATGACATGAGAATTGGTCTAACAGAGTGATCTACAGCCTGATTTTGGAGTCACAGATCCTGAAATGCCTGACAGGACTCCAGCAGAAGTCAAACATTTAGCCATACTACAGGAATGGCTGGGAAACAACAAGGTATGTTTCTTGCATTCTTTTTCCACAAGCTCTGCCTCCTGCAGGAACTCCTGTAATCGAGCTGCAGCACACCTCTGTATGCTTCCCTTCACTCCAAAATTATTGTTGTAGGACAGGAGAAATTCCTGGTCTTTGGACAGACAAAGTCACTGCTTCATAGTTCATCATATTCTGGTACTGCACAATTAGTCTTACGAGTTTGTTTTGTATGTCTTCTGCACCTCCTTGTGACCATGTACAAGCCTTATCTTGCCGCTGATAAGAGTAACCTGAAAGGGTCAAAATCATTTTGAACAACCATTAATCTTAGCTAGTCTTTTGCACAGCTTATGTTGAACAGAGGGTCCCACTCTTTTTTCCCAGTCCCTGGGAACGGTGTGAATATGTAGTGATGGCCTCTGGCAGGTTGGGTCAGCCTTCAGCTTACTGCACACAGAGAGAAGAACTGCAATTACTCACATTCTCTGTCTGCAATGATAAAACATGTGCAGCTATTAGAATTTGTGCTGTTGGCCACAGCTTAAAAGACAAAAAAGTTCATTTATTCCTTTAGCCATAGAAATAAAAAAGAGCCCATCTGTTTCATGCAGACCAGAAAGTGTAGGGCAACTGATCGGTTCAGCTGGCGCATAAGCTTTACATACCATTGCATAGTCTTCATTTCCATGTCATAAATCAGTCACAAGGCTTACTACTGCCTCTTCCCTCAAACTAGCTTACTTGCACAGCTACACCATTGTCTGCCTGTCTCTGCTGTTCCACTTCAAGGAGCTGCCGGGCCATTTTCTCTTGCTGTTACTGAGCTAGAGCCTTTTCAAAGGAAACCGTCATGCGTCTTGCTTTGGAAGTTCACAGGAGAGGAGGTATTTCAAATTCCTTACAGAAGGAATCCTACAGCCGCAGGCTGGCTCTTAGCCCCCTGCTTCAGCCAGCTCCATCACGCTCTGTTTCAGACTCCTGATGAGAAGGGAGTCCTGCTTACAAATGTGGACATTGTTCTTGTGTTAGCCAATACCCCAGGAATTGAATCAAGGTCTGGGCTAAGTTAAACGAAGTAATCTAAGCATATGAAGTATGTGGCGATGTTGCAGTTCAGTTAGAACTCATTTACCAGCATTTTCCCTTTCTGCACAGTCTTTCCAGGTTTCAGCTAGAAACAAAACCTAGAAGACAATAAAATAAGCATCATTCTTGTAGTATTTGTACCCCAAAGGAAAGGACATTCTTGTGAATCCTCCAAGCAAGCTGGATCTTGTGAGAGTCCCAGGTAAAAATATTATGCAAACCTCATAGGTAAAAGTATTTTTCTGTATTGAGATAATCCTCCCAAACTTTATGCCACTTCCCAGCATTGCCATTGAGAAGCTCATCACTTCCTCTATGACTTCATTCAAAGAAATCACTTTTCAGCAAAAACAACAAGGCTGCCAATAGCAGAAGGAATTTGGCATAAGCTGTTCCACGAAGCAGTATCAACTGCAGCTACTAAAACTTTTCAGTTTTCCTATAGCAGCACAAAGTACAGCTGCACAGCCTCTAATCGTAAGAGTAGATCAGATGAAGGAAAATGGCATGGATACTGTACTGGGTGTAGGTGTCAAGGTGTTGGTAGGGGGTGGCTGCAGGTGTAGCCTCTGTAGAAGAGTTTGGGGCTGCCCTGTGCTTGATACAGGTGGCTCCAACAGATCCACCACAGGACACAGCTGAACTCATCAGCCAAGCTGGTGACACCTTGGGGAAAATATATCTAAGAATGAGCAAAAAACACTGCACAGGCAGTGAGGAATGTGGAAACAAAGTCTGAGGAACAGCTCTGCGAAGGTCAGAAAAGGTCAGAAAAGAAGGAGGTGGAGGAAGAGCTGGAGCAGAGATTTCCCTGCAATTCTTGGAGGACACTACAGTGGAGCAGGTATTTCCCTGCAGCCCATGGAGAGGACCACACCAGAGCAGATATCCACACTGCTGCCCATGGAGGACACCATGCTGGATCAGGTGGTTACTTCCTGAAGGACTGCAGCCTGTGGGAGGGACCCCACTCTGGAGCAGGAGAAGAGTATGAGGAGGAAGAAGCAGCAGAGAGGAGATGTTATCGATGGACTGTAACTCCCTATTCCCCAAATCTCTGTGCTGCTTGGATAACAGGTGAGATAGAGGATTTGGGAAAGAAGGAGTGAAGTTGAGCCTTGGAAAAAGGGAGACGTGGAAGGAAGGCATTTTATTTTTTGTCTTTGTTTCTCATCCAACTCTATTTTTAACTGGCAATAAATCAAATTAATTTTCTGCAAGCCAAGTATGTTTTTCTTGTGAGGGTAATTTTTAAGTGACCTCCCTGTCTTTATCTCGATCTACCAGCTTTTTCATCTTATTTTCTCCTCCCCATCCTTTTGAGGACAGGGAGTGATAGAGCAGCTGGGTAGGGTCTGGCAGCCAGCCAAGGTCAACCCACCACTGACACAAAAGGAGAAATTTTCATTTCAAGAAAGTTGAAAGCAAACGACACAACCTTTAGGTCAGCAAGAAGTGATTTTGAACAGCCAGATCTGGTTCCTCTAGAGAACATGTTAATAAGCTCTGTAAGGAACCATAGTGAGTCTTAAGCATACAGACACAGAGTTCACCTACACACATGTCACCTAAAGTATTAATAGTCTGATGGGGAAAGAAAAAAAGACCTTTTTTTTTTTTGAGAAAATTAGGCCCAGATAGAATTCAGGAAATACTTCTTTGGTCTTTCAGTAGATTACTGAAACATCAAACTTAAAAAAGTAAATCAAATTTAAGATAAAAAACATGGGAATCTCTCAGACAGAAATCAACATTTTAAAACCAAGTGTGGATTAAGTGCACAGTTCATTTTGAAAGTGAATGGTAGAGTTCAGTATCCATCAATACATTTAGGTTCAGAACTGAGTACTTTTTATTTGTACATATAATTAAATGGTCTGGAAGTAAACCTCCAAATAATTCCTGCTTCTATCACCTCTAGTATTACCACATTTACCTGTTCCTTTGTACCTTCTTATCAGTAAGTCAGTCTTCAGCAGTAACACAGAAAGATGATAGCAGAAGGAAATCAAGCATTACATGTCCAAAAACAGACATCAGCCAAAGGCGCTAAGTAACACAGTATGGCATCAGTCTGGTTTGAACTCCAGTTATGACAGTTAGTTAATTTTATCAGGTATTCCTGTTTTGATGTGAATATAATTTTTGCATTTGATGGAAGAACAGCTTTAAGAAAAGATTCATATTTTACTTGAAGACAACAGTTAAGAATCTACCATCTCTTTTGGCTGCTTATTAGTAACATTAATGTTTAAAAAAATATTTTTTTTCTATTTAAATTGCCCAGCTTCAGCTTACAGATATGTTCCTAATATTTTTTATCATGTATATTTGATAAAGAAAACAGGCCAAGCTCTCTAAATTTCCCACGACAGTGCCTTTTCCTGAATTCCAAGTGCATCAAATCTTTCTTCCCCCAAGGTGGTTTTTTTTCTACTTTAGAAGTTCACCTTTGAACTATTACAGAACAAGAGTGTTGCTTTCATTACCATTGCAGATACATGTAAAAGCCACAGCACTACCACTCATGGGTCAGGCAAAACACCTTACTCACCCTCTTTATCCTATGTTGCTTCAGGGCTCAAACTGACTAATTTTGCTCTCTATTAAAACTTTTTGAAAGCCATCGCTGCCATAATGTTCAGTATTTCTTGTATTGAATATGTGCTGTAGTCCAGCAACTTGGCTTGTTCTGATTTTGTTTACCAGAACATTTTGCTGTTAGTTTCAGCTTCCTTTATAACATTAACTTGGCTGGGTTTTTTCAGGTTTTTTTCAGTTCTCATTACTCTTTATGAAATATTTATTTTTCAACCTGCCAAACTACCCATTCAAACTGTAACACTTTTTCAGTCTTTTGGAACTTCCTTACTACTTAATATTTATTAAGTGAATCTATTTGCAGATATAAATAGCCTTTGACCCTCTTTGAGAACCCCTTTCTGGCCCTGTGTGTTACCTAGTTACTGTTTTTTGCAAATAGTTAGTGCTTTTCTTCCTCAGTAAAGGACTGATAAGCATGTCAGCATCCTGATGGCATACAGGGACTTTATTCTGCTTCTTTCCAAATAGAAACAGCTTTAATGGAGCACTTTTCTGAACTATTCTGTCTTTTCAGCATCTTTATTAAATTTTTGCTATCTCCATTTAGTAATGGCCCTGTTTCACTGCAAGAGTTTCTTTGTTTCTGACGTCTTCTGGCTCCTTCTTATTCTGAGCCCTGCCAACCATGTTATTTTCCTTAATATCCTTCATTTCCCTCTATCAATTTTGTCATGTTACATCTTCCCCTTTCTGTCCATTTTTTTAGCAGTCAGCTCCACTTGCCCACTAAAGTGAGATGAGATTTTATGCAAAGTTGTCTCTTTCTTTACAGGCAGCATGGGTTTCATAACTGTTTAATAGATGGTTTAACTGCCTCAAGAAATCAGATGACTATGTAAACATTCTCTTTGCTCCACCACCCCCCTCCCCCTTTTTTTTTCTTTCTTTCTCTTTTGGTTTTTTTTTTCCCCTTGGGTGGAGGTGGGGTGTTGTTGGGGTTTTTTTAACATAGCATGCAAATTTATCAGCAAAAAGAAGACATCAGATTCTTTTATTTCCACTTGAGAAGATCAAAATCCTACAATTATTCATGAAAGTGCTCAAGTCAGAAAAAAAAGGTCTTGCAAGGTGACCGTAAAAATAGTTGTGAGACTACAATTAAATTTCTTACTGTTTTGTGCTGGATAAGTTAGTTAAGGAAAAATGGCAAGCCCAGTCAGCATAAACCTACTCAGAAGACAACTATCTTGGAAGTGTTTAAGGTAACAAAACATACATCAAATGAGGAGATTTAAGTTGTTACAGCAACAGAAGTTGCAACTTGTGTTAGACATGTTAATAGCAAGAGATGGGGTAGCACTTGGCTCTCAGCGCATCATCTGCATGTGATTATGATTTAACAAATTCTGGACTCATGTACCATACAAATCCCTTCACAATTAATGACGTAGATGCTGAACAGACTGAAGAATGGCAGCCACTTGTGTAGCCAATAGTGACTAAATCCACTTCTTAATTATTTTTGGAAGATGCTTGTGTTTTCTATTCTATTGACCTAGGCACCAACTCCTGTTTAGCAGCTGCAAATTTATTTTGCATTATTTATAGTTTTTGTCAAATCCTTCAGATCTGCTTATTAATCCTTTAAGAATGATGGTTGATTCAGTAACTTAGAGATAGCACTTACCCCAGCTCAAACTGCCCAATCAGCTGAGAATTTTCTTCTACAGCAAACCTTCAGGAAAAGATCAAAATCTTCTCCTGGTCACATAAATGGAAAGCAGACAGGTAGAGGAAGCCCAATTGTATAAACAGGACTAAGAGGCAACCTCATTTTAAGTTCTACAAGTCATGTTGAGCTTATACTTTTGAAAGCTGTTTCCCAGAGATGTACTTCCTACCACACCTAAAAGCATAGAAGATCATAAGATCATTAAATACCCAATTCATATTTTATAAGCTAAAATTTGCCACTTAAGTCTAAAACCATAGCCTTTTACTACAGGCCATGACCTGGGACTTCAAAACAATTTAGTGTGACTTGATACCAGCTTTGTATTTTGTAAATAGATCTCTTTTCTCCTCCCTCAGAGGAATAAAAAGAAAAAAACCACCACCAACAGTGTTTTCAAAAGTAAGTGTATGGCTTGATCATGTAGGAAACCCCCTGTTATCCTGGAGCAGCTAGGTGATAAACACAACCCACACTGGGTAAATGAGCCTGCATTTTATTCTGGTCTTCCAGATGTTACAAATGAAACTTTGTATTAAAATAACTGCAATCTATTCTTTTGTGTATGAGTCATCTCCTTTAAAAACTTGAGACCAGTCTTCCCAATTATTATTATTAATATTTCCAGGAATATTAAAGTAGCGCCTAGAGGCCCTACCTGTGGACCTGGAATTCACTGGATCAGGTAGAGTACATGTGCCTAATTGCGGGGGCGGGGGGAGATAGTTTCTGATCCCAGCAGACAAATACAGTCAACAGACGATGGAGAGTACAAAGGACAGCACAACTTAACTCTGTCTCATCTGTCTTAGGAACACTTCAAGTTTCAGACATTTTCAGGTAGAAATCCCATAACTTGGTACCACATTTTGTTTTTCTCTGCAGCCCTTAGATGTTGTTAAACATTTATAAAAGACAAATATTCAGTCAAGCAATAAACTGTATCAATCATGATGACACACACTGAATGAATAGACAATGGAACAGCCCTAAAGTATCCGTTTCCAAGAAATTAAAAAGAAACAAAATACTACTAAATGGAAGGGCTGGTGCTTCAAGACAGGAGGAAGGTTTCATTTAAGTGGAAAATGTGGGTTCCTCATGTGCTGTTTTTGACAGCAAAACAATGGCAAAGCATCAGGCAAGACCAACATGAATGCTCCCCTGTCTTCCTTGATCTCTGCAAATCGCAAATCAGGCTGTAATCCAGCAGTGCATTCCTGCACTTTATTGACAGCAGGTCATATCTTCACCTTACAGTGTTTGCCCTGCAGACTTTTTCAGTAGGTCACTTCTGTTGTGCTCTTGGAAGAGCTGTTCGGCTGCAACGTGCGACACTGTTCTGTGGGACACTTGTTTTAATTTAAAGCTGGTTCACATTTGCTTGTGAGCTGCCTTGATATACAGATGTGCATGTCTTCAGCTTTTTTATTCTGATCACTTTCAATAAAACTATACTTTAGAGAACTTTTTCATGATATTATATACAAGCACAGAATTATGGCAAATGGGCAAATGCTTTCACCTGGGTTCTGAATCAAAATGGTAATAGAACCATGACGATTATGCAAAAATGTGTGAAGGAACATCAACAATCAGGTAATTTGCTAACATTTCCTCCAGCTGAATTTCCTCCATGCCTATTAGTATACCAACATCACTGAAGTAGCTGAAGAGAAAGAAAGAATTTAATAAAAAAGGTGAAAACAGTAAATCAATACAATGTCAACAAGTAAGTAAACACTCAACTTTGGGAACTTTTCTCTATTCACCCATTATTCCTGAGTGTGGGCAATGCATTGGTTATACTGGATGAGGCAGCTCAGCCCTTTACTCCAGGTACAGAACCCATATATGGAGTAGTGTACTTTTGAGGGAAATTTTAATCTTTTTCCTAAGTATCAAACTTGTTAAATAAGTCAGTTAAAGTTGTCTTCACTTGAGCAACTTTGTGATTTCCCAAGTTCCTCTCCAGAGAGGCAGCTTCAGCAGTAAAATGCAATCTAATGCTACATTTTTAGCAATGCAGTCTATACCCTCTGGTTTTGAGGCAGGAGTCATTCATATTTCCTTTCTTCCTACAACTGCTAAGGTGATGACATCACTGGAAATCATATCCCTATTTTTATTTCAAACCCAGGCCAGACCTTCTGCTTAATCAAAGACAAGTTGTGGGAAGTTAGATGATTCTATATGTTTCAGTAACAACAAAGCAGGCTAGTACTAGGAGCCAATGCAAACTGGTGAATATTTTCATTCTTTGCAAGGTTTCTGTCTTGCAAGGAAGCTTTGCCTGTAGAGGAAGTGGGTTTGATTCCTTCACTCAAGCTAGAAAACTCTACGTTGAAGGATTTGAGGTCCAGCACAACTCTTAATACAATCAAGTGACTTCCAGGTAGAGAGAGCACTGGTCATCTACCTCAAGTTGAGTAAAAACAACCTGTGTTAGAAGGCTCCAAAATCTACTTCTTCCAAAAATGTGGATTGAGTTTGTAATAATAGTTTCTTACTTCTATTAATGAGAACACCTAGAAAACTCAGTGAAGACGGGGTTCTGCAGTCACCTGCTTAAGTTCCCATAAGCTAAATAAGTAGATCATTCAAAGAAGTGCTGTTATCCTATTTGACCACACAGAAACCAAGATACAGGAAGGTAAAGTCTAACTATTCCAGCTTTCAGTCTCCACAGGCCTTCATTTTGAAAATGATTGTCAGGAATCATCATTTAACAGACCATGCTAAGAGTACTCCCAGTTAAGCCCCTGGTGACATATATAAAATCCTTTTAAAAATCTCACATCAGTTCTTAGCCCAACATCATGAAAATAAATACACAGAATGCACAGTTGCCCATAGCTTCCAGATTTTCATGCCCCCATTCACTGAAGACTTCCAGAAGGAGCAGCATGGAGGAAGATGGGGAACAAGTCGCTGACAGCGAGGTGTTTGCTGACTGCTTACAGGTGCTCCACTTTTCCCAAGGAGCCTCAAAGACACATGGGCTGATGCAGCTCAGGCAAGTGTGATCTGGCGTCAAACTCATCTAAAATTTTCTGCTTGCTACTGAACTATCTGTTTCTATACTCTCAGGTCTAAGCCACATACCCACACAAAAAGGGGATGAAGGGAAGGCGAGTAAAAACAACAAAAAAAGGATCTTTCCAGTCATTGCATCCCACATCAATATGAAAACAGGTAGCAAACATGAGATAATTTAAATGTGGGAAGTCTTACCCGCAAATCAACTGGAAAGTTCACTGTGTTGCTCCCTGAGCAGAGCTTTGAAATTATACTGGTTTCAAGGGGTGGTTTTGATTATGAAAACACATTAACAATTTTTAAGTCTGAGTGAACTTTATAACCTTCAGCAGCTGCACCATGCTTTGTGCTTCACTAAGAGTTATTGATAATGATTGTGGGCTGACCCATGGCCCTCAGGACATTGCTGGATTTTTTTTTTAAAGCAGTTTTTTTATTCTGCCCATATATCTCTACATTGTACAGGTGTCATCAGTGTGCCTGAAGAGTGGCACACAAGACCAAGGGCAGAGCATTTAAGTTTGGAGTCACTAAACAGGAATTGGGGGAGAGAGAAGAGATTAAGCTTTCTTATGGACTGGTTTTAATATTTCTGTATTTAATCTCCTGCAGATTTTGTGGTACAGCAGCTGGAACCTGTCTCAGTTCTGCATGCAGCAGCAGCCACTGATGAACTTTGTGCCAGGCACAGAACACAAGCCCATCCTGGGGCAGGATCCTGAACCCAGCTCCCACCTCTCTGCTCTCTCAACCTGGGAGCTTGGCAGCCCGTGGCAACCACTGAAGCACTGACCCCGGGAGGCACTGCCCATCCAAGGGAACAGGGAACAAATCCATCCCTGAAGCTGCTTCAAGGTGCAATTAACTTGAAATGTTCTCTTTCCATGACAGTCCTTCCTTCATATTTATAGCTTATTCCCAATCCACTCTTTCATTGTAACTGCTAGACAAGTTCATTCAGAAGCATAATTTTGCTTTATACTATGCTCACTCTGTAGTAATTTTCCCCTCGCTGGATACTGCTAGGTAGGATCTCCAGACACTTGACTCATTGCTGCAGCCATGCTTAACAAGGCCCCTCAGAAAGGTTTTGTTTACCAGCATTTGTCAGCCAGGTTTGCAAAGTCTTTCTCCCTGTCATCACACCCCTGGAGCAAGCACGTAGAAGTGAAATGATTTCTGCCTACAATCTTATGAACACCTTGACTGGTTCTCCTGGACAAAACACCCCAGGTGCCACAGATACAGCTACCGCAGACCCTCAGCTTTTGTTTATTTATTTTAGCAATCACTGTTCAAAACTGGAGTTAAGTGCAACCAAGGCAGAACACATACCTTGATCTGAAAATGTAATTCTGAGACAACTGAGCCCAGCAGGTCCCACCATCTCCTGAGGCAGCAGGTCAGCCAAGCTCGAATCAGGCTGGAGAGGGGCTCCTGACACTGTGGCACCCTAGCACAGCCACTCCTCTGCAGAAGCGATGCCGTCAGAGGTGAAGGAGAGTGAAGGCATGCCTGTCATCTCTGCAGGTGCCCTTGGTGGTCCTGTGGGGGTCTGACATCCCTTTTCCCTCTGCTGCTCCTTGAGATGGGAAGGGATCCTCCTAGAGCTCCAGCTCACCCATTGCGTGCCACCTCCCTCCCTGGGGCAGAGTGATCTGACTCCCCCACCTCTCATCCTGAGAGGGGACAAAGAGGACACATGGCATGAGGGAAGCATTATGGGAACTGCCGCTGTGATTAGTATACAGCTGAGATTGTGGGTAATGTTAAGTAAGGGGTCTGGGTAAATGAAAAAGGGTAAAGGCAAGGAAAGAGGAGGGGGTGCACTGAGCATGCTGGAGAAGAGGTTTGTGAGCCCATGGGAAGGCCACGACAGGGCTAGCAGCAGGAGCTGTTTATGAAGCCAGCTGTGAGTCTGGGTATGTCAGCTGTCTGTCTCTCCAGTTCCCAGCACCCTAGGAGCAGAGAGTTTTGATGTCTCACAGTGGGATGCTGTGCCCAGCCTTGGAAATATCCTCCCTGAGCATAGAGCAAGAGTCCTTCTTTTCCCGTCTTACCCTACTATTGTCCTCCTGGGACCCTCCACACAACTATCAAATTGCAAAGGGAATTAACTTATATTTTTATAAGATAGCAGAGCTTTCTGTTCCTTATATTGTTCCTTGCATGAAACCTCACAGGCCTGAACAGAATTGTTATAAATCTAAAAAATGCTTAGAAGGGGTCTCCCACATCTCCTGCAAAACCTAATGGTGTAACAGGAAAACTAGTTACTAGAAGGCCATCTTTGTACCACTCGCTTTATCTTCCCTTTTCTACTTTTTATTTTAAGCAAACACTGAATGCATGGAAATCACTTTTTCCAGTTTGCAGACCCTGAAATTTTTCTAATGGGGATTGTATAGTGAATTGGAGCCTGTTGACAGTAAGTTTTCTCTTCTTAATTGCTTTTCACAGCCCCTACACAAATGTTCCAAGGACCCCAGGGTTTCTTATGAGCACAGATTGAAAGCCACTAGCCTAGAGGAACACACCATTCACTGCAGGTGCTGTCGAAGCTTCCTAATGATACACCAGTCTGGGCTTGCTAGCACCTTATGGCTGTTGCTACTGACTGCTCCTAAGCAGGGCAAGCTTGGTAGCCATAATGGGACGTTCAGCCTTGTGTGATTCTAGCATAATATGCCCAGAAAGCACTAAATAAGGACAGTCTAACAAGTGACCATCTGATTGTAGCTGCTTTTGCATGACTGGCTTAACTCACTTTTACATCCTCCAAAGTGCCTTAACTCATCCTGGCTCCACATGTTAATATTCTAACCTGTGCAAACTCTGAAGTCTGGAGCACAGCCTTGGCTCACCACAGCATGCAAGGCACACCTAGGACTCAAATGCTGGTCAAGGACATTGTGTTGGCATGAAGGTCTGCTCCAGAAGCCAGGCTTATGGGCAAACATACTTGGTCCATTCACATTTTATAAATGACCCTAAAACACAGAAATTTTTAAGCAATCCTCTACTTTTGGAAATTTCTCAGTCTACCTGTGCTTGACTTTTTGTGTTTTCAAAACCGTTTCTTTTTACCCTTGTTTGGGTGTTCACAACTTATTCTGACAATACAGGGGACCACTTGAGAGGGTTGGTTTGTTTTTTAAAGAAAATTTCTCTGAGCCAGAAGCACCTATAAATGAAAGCCGCTAACTAGCCAGAGAAGCACTATGAAATTTTAATAAATCTTTAGAAGGAGAAAACAGTGGAAGATTTTTTCCTTCATGGATGCAAGAAAATAGTACCTTTATAAATGACTGTAAGGGAGAAAGAGCTGAACATAAAGATGAGCCATAGGAGTGTGAGGAGAAAGTGGGTAAAAAAAGAAAAATCCTTGCTACAAACCTGAATAATACATCAGAGAACTCAGTGCAAAGACAAACTAGTGCATGAAACAAGGACCTGCAGGAGAGCTTAAATATTATACAACATTAGTGAGTGAAAAAATCTTCAGAAGTACTTGCGTAGGCTCAGCAGGGAAGCTGATGGAATCATGTAATCATAGATAGTTCTTTTTTATTTCACAGTGAAAAATGGTTTGACTGGCTGGCTTAGAAAAGCAATGCGCATGTCACTGTAGAACATAAGTAAAAGTCACTTTACTTACAGGCAGGCTACTGTGTGCTAAATCACATTATGAATGCAAATTTAGCACTCCAAGAAAGGATCAGTGTGTTTGTACCTGCATCATGATATAGTTGATTTACTAATAATCCTAACCCACTTTTAATCTCAATAATGCCATTTAATAACAGTGTGTAATCTGCTAAGTGTGTAATTCTGTGGTACCAAGAAGGCTCCAGCACAACTTACATGCCCTATCTCAGTCACTGTAACTCTAGCCAGAGGAAACTGGGAGGTACACACAAAAGTATATAACTTCACAGACAGTTCTGAACAGTTTACAGAAAATTAATAGGAAGTTCCTCACTGTGCTTATGATGATCTCTGTCATACTCATTACTCTCCAAAAAACCTTTAAAATCTTGACTTGATGACTTGAGGAGGCATCATGTTATATTTAGTTTATTTTCTTATTACTATGTGTATTTTATGGCTATTACGGTGTGTTCCCTTCTCTCCTGTTCAAAACCAAAACAAACTAGCATACATTAGGCATTTCAAGTATTACATACGAAGTGAATTCTCACAGCACATTATTCTAAAAGGGAGGAGGTGGGTGGAAGGAGCTCAAGCTGCCTAAAAAAAAGGAAAAAAATCTTATCTTTGTATGCTTGTCTCCAAGAAACAGAAAAATGTACTCAACTTCTGAGGGTTTTCACAGGTCAAAGTTTTCTGAGCTGTGAAACAAATCCACCATAAGTAACTGTGACATTTTTCAATATACTGCAGCAGACAAATACACTGAGGAAAATATTTCAATCTCAAATAATTTAGGAGAGAAGTGTTTTACAATCAGAATTATGCCTGAAAAATGTTTAAGTAGCCCCCACTTACCCTTGGGTGACTTCCTTGCACTCAGAGGCATTTCAGCAGTCTAACTGGGGGCATCATTTGTTTCTTGAAACATCAGTAATTATCTGATCAGAGAGTTTTTGAAAATTGAATAGACAGCTGCTTACAATTGATATGCTTCCAGCTTCACAGTGCTGCAGTGCTTGACATGTCAATTATGGGGAGATAGATGTTTTATCCCTGCCCCAGTCCTGTTGTGTATCAGACTTCCTTGCTTGTCTGTCCACAGCAATGTGTGCTGGTTTTGGCAGCGTGCAGTGCAGCTAAATATAGTCAATGGAGACCATTGTTTTAGTAGTGAGCATCAGCTTAGCAAGCAGAAACAGTTATGTTCTGCTTTGAACACTTCCTTTCACCCTAAGGCACATGCTGTAGGGAAAAAAAAAAAAAAAAAAAAAACAAACCAAAAAACCCACCAAAAACCAAAAACAACGCGTATGTTAAGACCTGGAAATCCACATTCACCTAAATTAAGATGCCTTACCAGCATTGGAGGCCTGATCCAACCCTTACTAAAAATCAGCTGAGGGATTTCTATCGACTCCAGTGGCATCAGATCAACCTTCTAAGAGGAGCAGGGTCTGTTTACATACTGCATAACAGCATGTGCAGAGGCCAACTGCAAGTCAAGCTTGTGATGAAGGACTGGTGGTGTTGTCACCACCTCCCATATTTTTTAAAGCATCATATTTTGCAAGTAATACCCTGTAACTTTGTTCACTCCATTCTTTGTCTGGAGAACATGCTGATACTCTGGACAGAGTAACAAAAGTGGACTGGAGTACTATGTAATGGTGAATCTCATAAAAGGTAAACTGAGTTCAAGACACAGCTGAATCCTTGCACAGCTTTGGACAGACCTTCACAGCTCTCAGCAGCTCAGCCAATTGACGTTTGTGGGTAGTGGCCTTGGTAATAGTGGCTAACCTTATGCCAATAAGGACCTTAAAGAAACCATCAGTGGATGCTCTAAAGATGTGGCTGTGAGGCAGAAGTAGGATAGCTCTTCTAATGAAGTTCCCTTTGCTAGATCCTCCTTGCATCTGTCAAAACCAACAATGCCAACAGTTTGCCTTAGACTGCTCTCCGTTGTTAAGCCTCAGTAGACATGGTTCTGCCATTCCTGAGGGTGATATATATACCCTAACTATAAAACAAACCTGTAGTTACCCTACCAGAAAGACTTAAGGCTGCTGCTCTTTTAAGTGGAGATGTGAGAAGAGGCATGAGAGTTACCTGGATAGCAGCCATGAGCCTTTTGTTCCTCCAGTGAAGTACAGACAACATTTGGTTCAATCCTGAGCATTCAATAACCTTCTTCTGTTCACAGATGCTTATGGAAGTGACTCAGATTCTGGCAGCTAAACACTCCCAAGGGTCCCCTAGCACTCACTGCCTTCATCCCCAAGGAAACAGATGCCCCTGGGCCAAGGCTCACAAGCAAGAAGCCAAGACTATACATTTGTTTTCAGCTTTACCCAAACAGCCAGAAGGTGACTGAGCAACAGCTATAATATACAAATTTAGGTCAGTAAGTGGAATAGAAAGAAAAATATTGGAATAGAAAGAAAAACATGAGAAGACTCAAAAAGAAACCCTCACACAGCAAAGATAACAACTTCATTTAATGACTTAAGCAGCAAAAAACTGTGAGGTGGCTTTGAACATTCCTACCTTGCTTTTTCCACACGTATTTGGATCTGGTGGCAAGATTTCTGTTCTTTTTCAATTAGAATTTTTAAGCTCATGAGAAAACATACAAAAATAACACTGGAGTTAAAAAAAAAGACATTAAATACCAGTCCACGGATTGTTTGTCCATTTCTTCTCAAAAACCTAGCAGATGGGAAGGCAGAAAAGCCTGTAGCAGGAGCTTCCCACCCTCAGCATGCCTTCACCATGAAATTGCAAGTCACGGTCTTTGCATGCTCTCCTTCCTGCTCCTTTTATCTTGGTGTTCTTGGGCACTACATTGCCTATCTTGACCACGGCATTGCAGCCCTCGCTCTGGCATTGGCAGTGTGAATAAATGCAGGCAGCTGCCATGCTTTGTCCTGACCTATTGGCATCAGTGCCACTTTGCAGCTGGCATGCATGGAGTAGAGGATCAAAGTCATGTACAAAGCTTGCTGCAGGATTCTGGTGGGTTATATACAGCAGCGGGCTGCTTTGCAGGGGGCTGCAGGGTGGCTGGAGAAGTAGGGAATCTCCTTATCAGAAAAGGGAGGCAGGACTGAATTTAAGCATCTCTGGGTTATGCAGGAAGGTTTTCTGGTTCGGAGTTTTTGACATGGAACCTGAAGTCCTTAATATAGCTTTCAAATCATGTCCAAATGACAGCATGCAAGGAAATTCTAGTAAGACAAATTGGTAGAATTTCCTAAGTTTTCAGTACCTGACAATTTGTTTTGGAGAGACACACATACAACAAAGGGCCTTTCACAGAAAAATTAATCCATTTAATAAGCAAATGGTCTTTGTGTAAACAAACCAGTGGGAAAAAATAACACACCATTTTGCATTTTTCACACTAAGGATTGAAACTGGATAAAGCTTTTGCTCTAGAACCTGAAGAATATTTTTATCTAAGTAGATAGAGAGTTTTTTAGCTTCACTGTGGGGCAAAATTTGAGAGGTTTTATATAATCCAGTTTAAGCCTTTACACTGTGATCCAGTCAGTCATCTCTTGACCATATTCACGCTACTTGCTGACTGTTGCTACAGGTTTGTGGATTCCTAATGGTATAAGAAGAAAACAATTTATTTCCAGTGACATGAGCTGAATGAAACATCCATATATACAGCCAACTCACACTTAGGAAAAATAATTCTTCTTTTGTGGAGTTCAAAGACCTTGACCCAAAACAAAGCTTTTTGAAGTCAGGAAGAATTTTGGCAAGATTGGATCTTGCTGTCTTTATTTAATAAAAATGTTATCATAGAGGCTGTTAAGAAATCAAAGATTTACTGTCTGTCACAAGTCGGTAACATTGAAAGAAAACAGAGGTCTCCTGCCCTTCTGCTATCATGCTCAATCTTACATCACAGGAGAAGCAGTTCAGGTCACCTGTATAATTACTAGGGCTGGTAAAAGATGATGATGAAAACTAAATATAAACTTTTAAATTGAGTTGATTATCTGATTATATCTCCTTTTGTTTCTGTTCTCCTCCTTTTTTAGTCTAACCGCTAAGCCAAAATGTATGCAAACAAATCCATTAAATATAAATTAAGTATAAACAGAACTCCATAAATTGTGCTATGCTATCAGGGTACATGGTTTAGGGTTAGTTTCTAAGATATTGCTGATTACGACTCTTAGAGATAGAAAAGAAAACATAAGACCAGGGTCTGTAGCATAGCTCATTTTTATTGTTTAAACAGTTTTTGCATAGGAAATATATCCGCTTCCAGTAATTGACTGCAGTATGAGCAGCTGCTAGCAGTATAGGCTGGATATAACAGTAACAATCACATTAAGTCAAGCTTGATTTACACCAGTTTAAAACTTGTGGCAGTTGAGTTCATTTGTAACCTAAAAAAAAGTACCAAAAAAGAACATTATTATTCTCCAACCAGGCACAATAAAAACCTTTGTTAACACTCAGGCTAAAAACAGGTCTGATGCCAGAGGGCCCTAATTCCAAAATTAAGTAGCGGTACTGTAATGCATTCTACTAGTAAAGGTTCATTACACAAAGACTGTGCATGCACCTCCTTTTTAATTAAAATGTAACCTTCAGGATTTATGGCCTACAGTATGGGGAAAAATGCCAAAAGTTTTAAAATGGATCAACCCTGGTGTGTAGCTAGCAAGCAATAACTGACTACTTGTCACCTACAGTTGTACTAAATGTATCTAAAGAAACACACAGCCCTACAAAAGTTGTTCTCAGAGAAATACCATTGAGATGGGGTGCCTCTTCCCAGCTTACTAAAAGTTCTATATGATACAAGCACAAATAAACAGCTTGATGAAGACATAATCTAATGCAGCTCTTGAGAAGCCTATGCCTGGGATTGAGGAACCCCTCACATTCTACAATGTTGTAGAGATATTTTTTTTTAAGAAGAAGAAAATGTTATCTGAAACATATTTACAACTGAACTCAACAGAGACTGTGAAATTGAACAGGCACTGCTCATTTGTTTGAGTTTTTTGGTAAACATTTTGCTGGTTTTTGTTTCTTTCTCATTTTGCATCAACTTTGATCAGTCCATGCAACTTCAATGCCCTCAATGAAGAATGCATAATAAGCCATACTTCTTAAAAAACCTCCTTCTGCATATAGAGATACATTTGCCACATCAGTCCCTGTAGCACAGTTTTCAAAACTATTCTGTCAAAAATACAGTAATACAAAGACTGGCTTTAGTGTCACTAGCTCACACTGCTCTCCATTTATTTAGGCCACCTTTTGTTTTACTGTTACCGTATCATGCAATAAAAGTATCAAAGGCTTATTCTGGGATCTTATGATGCTAGTGGCACTGAAGCCCTTTTCACAAATTCAACATACATTTGAATTGCAACACACAGATATTTCTAAAGAGTAATAACTAGTGAACCCTTTTATCATAAAAAAAAAAAAAACCAAAACAAAAACAAAAAAAACCAAAACAAACTACTTACAACCATTGAAGAAAAAATTGCAACAAAAAAGGTAAAAATTGACCGTCTCCAACTTGTCCCCTTTACTATTAACAATGTGACCAACAGAGCTGTGGCATGGAAACAGTACAAAGAGTTGTCATGGCAATAAGTTTGGCTGATGCAAAGGTCATTGTGCAGGGTTAAAGGGCAAAATCAGTGGTCAGTGTTATCCTCCAACTGCAGTGCTCCACCACACCCACACAATTTTGAGGAATTAGAAAAAACTGGGGAACTAGCAGAAAGTGCAAATAAGAAGGAGGCAGTTTTCAGCTCCTTCAGCATGGAGTGGAACATTCAACTTTGAGCTCTTCCTGTTTAACTTGATTAGCCTGCATATGATTTTACTCTCTCTCTCTCTCTCTTTTTTTAAAAAGTTTTCTACAGAAACCCAATAAAAAAGTCCAGGAGCATGCAGCTGGTTAATGTTAACAAAAGACCTTGACAGGATCATGTAAAATATATTGGATGTCATGCCTGGGGCCTTACTGCCAGCAACATTAGAGAGTTGTTTCATTAAAAGTGAATACTGTACACTGAATATGGGATAACTTTCTGCAGCCTTCATAATCTCACACAGTAAATATAATTTAGATTTAGGTACAGAACACACTCCGGTGTCACAGTTGAATGTGTCCTTGTGCAATCTCTTTCATTAAGTCCTTATGAAGCTACAAGTTGCAAATCCGAAATTCTGCTCCCTGAGGACACAGCTATGTGAGACATAAGTACTGTTTTAGTTCTCTGCCTATCCTGAATTGCTCTGTGAACCTAATCTTAAATACCATCATGTAACAATCACAAAAACTTTTGCTAAAGGCCATATATACTAATAAAAAGACAGTGGTGCTTCCAACATTTTGAAATGCTCTGAAAACCAACTTTTCCAATACTAAATACAACAAAATAACCTTCATAAAATATAACTTTTCTCCATTTACATTTTTAAAGGATTAGTAACCTATGCTTTTCAAGCACAGGAATCTGCGAAATAACTCCTAACATGGACAGATTTTTTTTAATACATAAATTAAGAAACTGGAGAGTTTTAACTCAAGTCCAGTTTCCAAACAAGGAATATTCTTGTTTACTTTAAAAATGGAAATGACATGCATTTCCATTATAATTGTTAAAAAGTTAGCTTTACAAACAAGGGTATTTTAATTAAAAAAAAAAAAAAATCTTAACAAAACTATACAGTGTACAAATTACTGTCTACAAGGTAGGCGGTTCATTCAGAAGATCCTCCTTTCTTCTCGCTACTTGCAGCTTCACAAATTCATTCACATATTTTCAATGGAGCTGCCCACCGGAACATCACCCCACAACTATATTGCTATAATTAATATTTTTGCCATGTCTTTATGTACAGTCTCCTTCACTGCCTTTTTTTTCTTCTTAGTCAAGCCTCAAACGTTCATGTCACTCCAGGGGAAACACACTTCAGTGGCACAGCCATAAGGCCAGGGCTGCAAAGCAACTTAATAAAGGCAGAACAGTGCACATAGAACGGGGTGGCTTGATTTAGTCAGAATACACTTCCTGGTGAAGGAGGAGGCCAGAGACTGGATTTGAGTTCTCAATCTTATCTTTTGACTGCTGAGCTTAAAGAAAAAAACAAACAAACAAACAAACAAAAAAAAACCAAACGACTAAAAAACCCAACAAAAACAACAACAAAAAAACCCCACCAAAACCAAACTAACAATAAATGAAAAGTTCATTTTCTTCCAAACAGGCTTTTCTATTAGAGAGGCAGGTGGAAAAAACCCACAGTTGCTTAACCACCCAATTCATTCACATGGAAGGAAGGGGTTTGCTTTCTAAAATATTGCATCAGTAAGCTCAATTTTTTCATACAGGAGGTCAGAGATAACAAAAAAGCTCTATTAAGGGGATCCATCTTCCTACAAGGGCAATCATCATTTTGACTATTGCACTTTGAAGCCTGAACTTGTTTCCGTTTCATTCTGGTGTGCTACTAGAAGCTTAAGGGGGACACCTTGCTAATGGCACTCATCAAGGATAGCCCCCCAGCAAATCCCTGTGCTCCTGAACTGCTCAGTATCAGTGGCATGCAAAAAGGACAATACCTACTTACTTTGTTTTACCAGGCCAGAGCCTGAGGTGTACTCTGGGTGGGTCTAGTACATTTTGGTAATATCAATAGCCATGTGCTTAGTGAATGAATTCACTTACTACATGGCTCAGGAAAAGAGCAACACGAAGTTGATTTTAATTTTCTTTTGGTGTCTTAACTTTTTCGGGGGCGGGGGGGTTGGTTTTTTTTCGGTTTAGCTATAGATAAATCTCAAGGATTTGCCTTTCTACGGGCCCTGTCTCTGTAGCCATTCAGGCCCTGCCTACACACACATCTCCTGCTGGAGATGGAGGGATGCACCACCAGCACGGCTCCTTAGCCACCACACGCTGGCCAGAGCCAGAAGGGACTCACTTTGGTGTGCCACTGCCCAGCACTCAGTGGGGCAGCTGCTGCTGGAGCTGCACCTCCGGGGCTGCTCCAGGGTAGGAAAACCTCCAAAATGCAAAGGGATGAATTTTCCCATCAGGCTATCCCATACCCACAAGTCTATACTCCCCTCTGCCTGCACCCTAATAAAAGGATGTGCTTTTCAGAAAAATTCACCCTGTGTTGAGCCATACATCACAAAGATCCCTGGTGCATAAAAGGTCTCCAGCAACAGGCCCACTACTGATCTGCAAAATGTGATTTTACTGGAAGTATGTTTTTATTTACATCACAGTGTAATTCTGTGCATTAACAAACTCTCCCCACTATGGCCCAGAGTTGTCCCTCTGACCTGCTGTATGAGAAGATATTGCAAACCTCTGACACAGCCTGAGCAGGCTGAAAATTGTAATTTAGATGCTGTGAGTTAACAAATTGGGGGGGGGGGGGGGGGGGGGGGGGCAGTGGAAAAGCATGTTTTGACATAGAGGGAAAAAAAAAGGGGGGGGGGGGGGGGGGGAGAATATTTACCAGTCAAGCAGACTAAGGGAGACAAATTCCCTGCAGGAGCAACTCTGGAGTTAGTGGAATAATGCCAGCAAAGATATTTTGGCCCTGTACGTGCATTTCTTAGACAAAGCAAGCGTCTTTGTCATTCTGAGCTAAAAACATTTTCTAACGTGAACACTTTAGGATGCAGTATCTCTGCCAGAATGGAAAAGGCTTCATCTCACTGTGGGTCTTGACCTCTTTCTCTCTCTGTCTGTCTCTCTGTCTCTCTCTTTCTTTTCTCAAGAAAAAAAACCTTAAAGTAAAACAATTTCCTCAAGTCAAGTCTGCCTCCAACAGAATTAATTATTTATTTTTTAAATCCAGAAATGATTTCAGCTTGCACCCCAGGTGGGAAGTTAAAAAGAGGGAACCGATTTGAAAGTTTGTCACAGTAGGCAGAACAGTCGCTTTGCAGCCCTTGCCTGGCTAAGGGTGCACTGCTTCACAGCTACACTGTAAAGTGTTAAAAATCCTCCCCACCCACCCCAGAATATATATATATGTATGTATAAAAAAAAATCCCCTGTCCACCTCTCAGTACAGAAAAGGACCTCATCACACTGCAAAAATAGCAGTACCCACTTTGGTCAATTAAAACAAACAAAAAAAGCATACATTATTTTTTTTTTTTTTTTAAATCTGTGTACTTAACTATAATAACCAATACAGCTAAAAGCACTACCTACATAGGCAAAACTTGGTATTGCATAATTCGTATAAATTTGTATCCCCTCCCCCCAATATTAATTGGAAGATGAAAAACATGAAAGCTTAATAGAAAAAACACCAAAATACTGAAAATATTGCTGGTCGATTACAATTTTTAAGCGGCAACTATACACAGCCATGATATGCTTTATAAATGTGAGATAAAGGTATAACTGTCTAAAAAATCCATGATGTCACACTTTTTTTCCCATCTGGAGTAGAAAATATTTTGTCATAAAAATGGTAAAGATTTAAAATGATAATAAATGCAGCAAAACAAGTGTAGTGATGTCCATTTTTTTGTGGTTTTTTTTTTTTTGTTGTTTTTTTCTATTTTTTAGATTTCAAGGCAAGGCACGTAATGTGGACATTATATCTTCGTGCAAATTAGGATTACTGGAAAGAGTATTTTAAATTTTTTTTTAAAGAGACATAGAGGCAAAATGTCTGCCCATGCACATTATATTTCTGTCAATATGTGAAAATTGTTGAACAAGGCTAACTTCTGAAAGCACCATGCAAGTTTTCAGCACCCTGTAATTAGACTTACATTAAGAGTGCATTATTTAAATATAACATATCCCCATCCTGGTATTACCAGTTTGTAAACGGTAAGCTGTGCCCTTGTGACATGGATTTGCCTATCTCTTTGTCTCTATGATGCAGATTTTACAGAAATATATAAACCCTATGGGTTCTTGATGCAACCAGTAACTTTAAATAAATAAATCCTACCCCTCTGTGGAGGCAGCAGCTAAACCAACATAAGTGCTGTGTTTCCATTGATTTCTTTTTCTCAAGGACATGATTTGTCTTGATTTAATGCCTTTTAATGCCCTCAAAAACTGAGGGGAAAAATAAGTATGTTCAAAGTAAATTTTATTTCTATTTTTAATCCCCTCAATTTAGAGTCCAAGGGCTGAAGGACTTATAGTGATGACCCCTTAGATATGATTTTTAAATTGCACTTGCCTCTGTAAGTGTTTCTTTAATGGGGAAAATGTTCACTGTTTTCCTTTTCTTTTTTACTGTTGCATGAGGAGATAACACTTTTACCTACGTAGAGGCATTTCTTCCATAGAGCCTGTGTGTTCATACTGATTGAAAATTTCAAACTGCATAACACACTAGAATAGAAAAGGCTGAATTAAGGGCCAAAGTTTAATAAATCCATACTGATAACTAAAGGCTACAGAGCTTATTTTTAACACATTTAGAAATCAGAGTGTTGAGAAAATGGCTGACTCACGGCCCTTGTCCTCCTGCAGCTCTGTTGCTGCTGCCTAGCCTTTGTTTTGTGAGATAACCAGGAATAGTGATCCCATGCGTAAACAACAAGAATACTAAACCAATAAAACTAGCTTATCATGCAAATATTAAGGCATCTAGAAAGTCAGTTAAAATATATTGTCAGAGACAGAACATCTATTTCCCAGCGGACTTCATATAACAAAGGCTACTTAGCAGGGGCTGCATTCTACCCATCAGTGAAATATCATCGACCCTTTGTATGTCATTTCAGTTTCAACCATAAGGGAATTAGTGATTGTAAGAGCTGCAATTGCTGGTCTATCTTTTCTTCTTTCTTCAGTTTCTTTTCTCATCCTGTCTTCCTTTCTTTTTTTCTTTTTTTAATTTTGCTTTTGTTATTTTTTTTCCCCTCAGTTGCTTGTTTCTGCTTGAAGGAAAGGCTCTCCAATTATGTTCAAACCATAATTTGGGACATTTGTTGGCAGGATCGGTGACCTATTTGATACTGGAAAAGGAACCAAGCTAGCCCAGGTACCAGGACTGTTGAAAAGGGGAAAGAGATAAGGAGAAAGAGAAAAAGAGAGAAAAAACAAAACATAAATTAAACATGTTGCAAAAACTTAGAACACAATGAATTTGAATCAGGGTTAGGACAATATTCATTATTAATAGCACTACTTAAGATAAAATAAGAAACCAAATTTGTGAATATGACTTGAGATTCTACTTCACAGGTTTCTTTGTGAAAATATGACTTATTTGAAAGAAAAATAATTGCGTTGATCTCAGTTGCAAGTAGTATTACTGCTGTCTTACACTATGTGTCCTGTTTGTTTATGAAAGCCCCCAAAAATTTCAGACGCAAATATATAGAGTAGACACAACTAAACTATACAAGCACACAAGTTACACTATATGACAACATGGACGTTATGTAAGATCTACTGAAATACACTACAGTATACAGGTTTGCTCTTTTCAAGAGCACAATATAAAGTTTAAGCTTCCTGTGCGATTTCCTACCCTCTTACAACCCAGCAGTTTATCTTGTCTCAGTCCCAAGATCTGCCTCTGAGGTGTGTGGGTCCCCATGAGAAACAGGCAACCTTTAATATTACAAAACCCTGCTTTCTTTACAGACTTCTCCCAAAAGGTGCCTAAGGAACACTGGATAACACAGGGTCCGATCATGTAAACACTTACGGCCAAGGGTAGCCGTGAGTCAAGTGTAGCAGCGAGTACCATAAATTTTTCAACAAAACATCCAAGAAAGAAAATATTTTCAAAGGCAATTCAATGACTTTGGGATGTAAGTCATCCTTTCAAAAGCACTCTGTCACTGAGGAGCTTAAGCCCCAGTGGCATTCACATGTTTACCAGGCACAAACTAGTAGTAGGCACCGTACCAAACAGTATTTGCAAGATGGATACTCAAAGAAAGACCTCAGCTGCCTCTATTCCGTACCCAGAGCAGAACCCAAGCAGCCTTTTCCTTAGATGTGTTTCTGGCAACCCAGAAATAATGGACTTCAGAGGAAGTCTCGCCAAATTTATTCAGAAGAAAACCAGCATCATTATGTCAGCAATCATTGCCAAACAACTAACACCAGAACTGGACACACAGCATGCAACCACATGCCTCCTCTGCATCTCATTGTACTGAGTTTTCCTCCACAAACAGAACAGCTTACTTGGGAATACACATTGGGATTAGACTGATAAGCTTCATGATAAAACATCTGAAGACTAAAACCTCCAACATATGTTTTGCGGAGGATGGCTGCGGGAAGTTTTCTTCCTCCTCTGCCTTTGGTCACCCCTCCGCACTGTTCTCTCCATAGATGTGCAGATGCACTTCTGTGGCATCCGGTGTAAAGAATAAAACAGACCCTTTTTATCTATATTAAATGTGCATGAAATAACTACATTTCACTTGGCAGATTTACGTGATCCTTTCAGTCGCTGTTGTACGAACATTAAAGAAGGAGGTCAACTTATTTTGTGAAATCCAGGGGACATGTTGCTCAGGGCTTCTATCTTAAAAATAATACAAAACAGCTTCTGTCATTTACTCCTGTTTGAAACTCTTTACCTCTCTAACCCTGTTAATTTACTATTTTGATTCCTAACAATTAATTTCAGGTGGTCTGTATTACACACAAAAAAAAGTGGAAAAAATTGCTGACCTGCTTGTCTCAATGATGGTAAAATTCTGAAGGCAGCAGGACTAATTTTTTTCCTCAAGGAAATATATGAAATATGAACATGTTACTGTATTTTAAATGCCTGAAGTACAAATATTATTCAATAGGTTTTGGGTTTTTTTCCAATGAAGTATACTCTTGAAGGTCACCTGAAAATCTGGGTGTTTTAACCTCCTCAGAAATTAAAAAAATCTTGCTATATTTTCAAAATCTAACATCAGCTAATATATTTATATTAAAGATTTTCCTTTCTCTTTTTTAAATTATATTGATTATTACAAATAAAAAAAAATTCTGTTGTTGGAGAAATAACCCCTTTTGAAATTCAAGAATCACAGTTACACCACAAACCTTGGAATATTCATGAAGACTTAAACCCAGTTATGCATGAAAGATTTGTCCAATATGATCTGATGAAAAGATTATGTTTCAAAAAAAAAAAAAAAAAAAAAAAAAAAATTCAATACCAGAACCTCGTTTAAGAGGTTTAATTGTTTCAACATATTCTTCATATTCCTTCATAATTTGTTTTAACATGCATTTTTTTGTTCCTTCCTCTTCAGATATGGGTGATGTTAAGTAAATTCTGAAATAACAGACACAATGCAAATTGTTTCAAAGCACACGGGTTTGTAAAAATAGGAACTAGTAATAAAAAATAAAAATAAAAAACCCCAAGCAGATTTGTTTGCTCAGGATCTGTCTGAATACATGTTTTACAGTGCACAGTTCTTTGCTGTCCTGTTACACAGGATTTACAGTGTTTAGCAACTTTAAACAAAATAGAACACTAACTAAAAGAATGTATATTTTGTGTGAGGTCAACATGGCATTTAAACAATTTCTGTTGCAAAGGCTAAATACACAGCTTCCAGGTTATCTTTCTGAAGATTTACAGTGCACTTCAGTGGCTGGATACATATATATATATATATATATATATGTGACTTTTTTCTTTGTTTTAAAATTGACAGCCTTCCCATGACTACAGCGGGTGAAAGAAAGCGGTCAATGCTGATAAAGAAAAAATTACTATTGGTAGCAGCTTTCTTATCTACTACTTCATATAGGAGACAGAGATCTTGATTTTGTGGAAGGTGCTTAACGGAAATAAGTTGTAGCAAGTGACCGATAGGATTGTTGTTGCTGTATGACCCACAAATATAACATAGGTGTTTATTTAAACCTTTCAAGCCTCCCACCTTATATTACGACCACGACAAAAATGTGGATTGCAAGAAATTCGTCAGTGCTGCTTATGAATCCTCAGGGAGTAATAAATCTCCCGCGCTAGCACTGTGCAGATCCCACAGGCGCGTGGGAAGCCTCTCGCGCTGCTCGCGCAGAGCCTCCCGCCGCCTGCCAGGGACAGTGGTGCGGGCAAGGGTGGTGCCCGGACAGCTACACACCATCGGCACGAGGTGGCTGGAAAAGCCTCGCTCCGACACATGTTGTCGGCGGGCTGAAGTCCCTGATCTACGTGCAGCCACCGGGCAGCAGCCACCGGGCAGCAGCCACCGGGCAGCAGCTGGCCCCTCTGGCAGCCAGGAAGGACAGGCCATCCCCTCTGTTTGCTAGCGCTTCCTAGGCCATGATCTTCAAGGCTTGACGAGCTCCTGTTGTGCTTTAGAATTAGCCTTATCATCCTGCAGTTTGATATAACTCTATCTCGGGCCACCCCAGTCCTGATACCACCGCCAAGTGTTCACTGCAGACAAAAGAGGAAACCTGAATAAAAGTAACGGAGGTGAACAGCACTAATCACGGCACAAAACTCTGAGAACAGCTATGATACAAAGAGTAACCAAGAAAATAATGCAGGATCTGCTAAGCTGCGTATGTATGGCTGTCTATCCAACATTGCCACACACCCCATTACATTTACGGTAAATTTAATGGAACTTTCAACTACCATATGAGCCACGCTCTGCTTTGTAGCTCCCCAGTGCTCCTACGTACAAGCCAAGCCAGACTGACAGCCCAGAAGAGCAAGGTCCCCTGTCAGCTTTCTCAAACCTGCTCTGAAGAGACATCTGTGAGCATGACAGAGTTTAGCTTCTGCCATAGAAACCATCTACGGTTTCTCTGCAGAGCATCCTAGCAGAAGCGCCAGTTTCTGCTGCCTGCAAGCCAACTCCACCTGGAGGCCCACACGGCTGGCAACAGCAGGAAAGGGGAAAACACCTTTCCCTTCACCACACTATCCAGCAGTTTGCCTAAGTCCCCGGTAGACTTTCTGCCCACAGTTTCACAGAAGCAGAGGCAATGCTGTCTCTGTTCACCAAGTCCCTCAACATGGAGGAAGCCAAAATGCTTTCCGTTGCCCAGGACACAGGCGAGCTGGTTGTCCTTGCAGAAGTTAATGAGATGTCCTTCTGCCCACACAGCTTCTCCTTCAGATAAAAAAGCTTTGTATGTGCGAGTGGAATAAGGCAAGTCTACCCCACTCTCTAGCTCACCACAGCTGAAGAAATCATGAGGAGTGCACTGACAGAGGTTACAATGTAAATGCCTGTCGCTTGGAATATGAAGTGAGACCTCCAAAAAACTGCTCTAGGCTAAGTTTTGAAGAAAAATACATGAGAAGCACCGTCAGATACTGCTGTGAGGTTCAGACTAGTAGCCTTCGTGAGAGAGTATGGTTTGCAGGACCACCTTCCTGAAGCATTATACCTCTAAGTAATTTCACTACCAGAAACAGTTTTCCCTCACCATAACTAGACTATCAGGTGTGTTATACAGTCCTGAGCTCCTTCTCTATCCACAGCAAGTATAATGTATTTATCTGTTCAGATGTAATAAAATAGCAAAGGAAAATTCTACAAGCATCCTACAGGGTTAACATTCTTCATTACAGTTTCCATTACAGTTTTCACATGTTAATCCAATCAAGATTTCTGCCACAATTTCCTCTTAAAGATAATAATTGCTGTTTCAAGAACCTCTGATTAAAATATTACTGGAATGGACCACAAGCAGTACTAACATTATATCTATATACAGTCCGCTATGGAAGTTATAATAACATAGAGTATAATAATGTTAAACAATTAACTAAATGCAATGAAAAATAAATCCAATCAGACCTGAGTAAATCTGAAGGATTTTAAGATTCTTATTTTCCACCAGTTACGACCTTCTTTCTATTACAGCTTCAGAACTCTGTAAGAGTATTTCACCATTTGGAAAGTACACCGATACAGTATTTCCTTCTTGCAGCTTTACGACCCTGTGCATGAACACACTAGATTTGACAAGGTAGATCAGATCATGCCAGGTCAGTCTTTGGACAGAAAAGGTAGAAAAGCCTTTGATGTCAAGAGAAGCGACACTAGCAAGTCACCAAGCAAGGTTTGTCTATCTCTTCACTAAGCAACTGCTTGCCCACACAAGTATAGGGAACTTTACCGTTTCAAATTCTTAAGATCATATGAACTTTGGAAACACAATTGTGCTAACCTCAGTGCCCTGGCTAAACTTCCACTTGTGCTCTTCTGCCAAAAGAATGACCACCCCTCCAGCATCTAGTTAATGTGGTACTTCTGTTACCATTCTAAACTGGTATCTGTAGTTAAACAGCTGCCAAATTTTACCTCCGAGGTAAGCATTTAATTCAAGAGAAACATTAAGTATATCTCAGCTTAATTTAGGGCACCCTTTGTAGTTTAGCGGACACATACCACCCATCTAGCACATAGAGGAGATGAAGACCTACTGATCCATGCCCAGAGAAGGGAAAAGGGAATTCAGTTGTAAGGATACTTATTTTATTCCCTGCAGACCCCTTTTTGTGACAGTGTAAGAAAAAAAGGTAAGGAAAGATCAGGAAGAGGCCACAGAGCCCATCACTAACAAAGAAAATCCACAGCAGAGGAAGGGCCCAGACAAATGCTGCGTGTCCATGCTCTGCTGTGGACCATGCATGCATGAATGTTTGCTGCAGGGACGGGGTAAAGGAGGTTTGCAAACATGCATGTGCACAGAGGGGGCTATGACCAAGTGGAGGGCTGCCTCCCATAGAGCCAAATTCTGGAGAACATGGCCTTGGGTTACCAGAGACCATTGGGTCACCTATGAAAAACTGACTCTCCACTTTCCACATCTACACTGCTTTTTCCCCAAATATTACCATTTCCAGTTTTTATCTGTTAGATTTTTTTACCTCAGCACTTTTAAAAAACATAACTAGAAGTTTATTGATCAAATTAGCATGACTAAATAATAATACAGATAATCTTAACTGCACCAAAAAAAAAAAAAAAAGAAGAACCAACAGTGTAGTTTTACTACTTCAAAAGAAACAATTGGAGGTAAGACGATCAAGAAGTAGAAAACTGCAGTAACCAAGGGGTTAAAGATACAGTTTACACTTGGGAATTCTCTATAATATGCTCCTCCTTCCCTAGCAGTGCTGCCAAAAATCATCTGACAGGAAACATAAGATTAAGTTTGTCCTACCTAAGTGAACAAAGAGTGCTCAGAACAGGCAACCAGTTCACTGTGGAGCGGGAACTTTTCTAATCCTGCTGGAATCTGCAGTGCTGCTCAGAAAATATTACTGAAGTTGTTTTCTTTACTTTTACATCTTGCTTCTGGATCATCTCATTCATTTTGGTCGCACTGCAGTTCTTGCTGCTTCTCCCATAAAGGTTAACTTAAAGCTCCAAACATAATCATGTGGAAAACGGACATTATTGATTCCTATGGTCCATTGTTCCCCCATTCTAAGCCCCTGAAGTTCAAGTTCAATCTGGAATTACATCATGTCTGGTTTCTCCTGGTTACCAGACAGCTTGAGACGTGACCACAGCTACAGAAAAAACAAACAGCCTTCTTCACGCTTCAGCTCCCCTATCGATTCAAACATAAACTTTTTTTCGTTCTCTCAAGTATGCTTCAAGTATGGAGCATGGTTAATTTAGAGATTAAGGTCCAAATTAGATTATCTAATGGCATCTTAATGGATTGCTGACCCATTTCCTGTGGGATGGCAGCATGCAAGTCTGGCTTGAATACAATTAATTTCTTAGGAAGTGTTCTGAAGATGTTTGCCTAGATGGGGAGGAAACATAATGTTCTGTACATATTTCTGCATTACGGACTTGGGCATAACTATTAGAGTTAGCAATTTACATCGATAAAGACCAGAAATCATTAGGCTTTCTTTGTACGAATACTTTTACAGTCATGATACTTCAGCATTTTTGTTCTTAAATTGTAAAGAATTGATACTTCTATTCCAAAACATTGCCCAAGGGCATTGGGGCGGGGAGGAGGACGACAGATGAAGACTGGGGTGTAGAGGGTATGAACCATTGCTCTAACAGGTGTCTGTGTTTGCCAAAATGTGCTTGCCACGGCAATGTTGCTGTGTTACTTTAGCTGTGTGTTTCCTCGATACCAAACACACACAAGGTACTGTGCTACAAAAGCAATCGACACCAATTCTCAATTCCCCTCCTACTTCTTTCACAAATCAGAGATTATCCCATTTGATTGCCTTATCAGCATTATTATCATAAACCCAGAGTGGTGCTGGGGGGGGGGGGGGGGGGGGGGGCGTTGTTGATGCTTGGAAAGCTGAACACCCCTACAGCTAGAGCTGAGGAAATTCAGCACTTTGAGAACAGAGTTCGCCCCAGCATCTCCAGGAACAAACCAGCTGTTCTACTCTGCTTATGTGTCAAGATAGCAGACTGAAAGCAGGAAATGCTAACCTAGTGCATTTGCCTGGGTAGTGTAAATGTAATGTTAAGGTAACAGTTAACCCATAAAGCTACACAGAAAGATTGTTAAAAAAAAAAAGAATATAAACAACAATACTTGGGAATAAAATTGTATTTGGCAATAGCTGAGTTAAAATGTACACTTTAGCAATGAAAATTTGCTTACAGTCTGTGAAAAACTTGCAAATACTCAACACGGTCTAAAAGATACCCATCATGCTGGCTTTTATGAGTGGTCCCACTGGAATATCAGTGGCACAATGAGTGGGTAAGATTCAGGCTCAGGCTCATGTTATCAGGCTTACACACACACTTTTTCTCACTCTCACTCATGTCTTAAGTTTAGTTGTTGCATATGCTCTTGCTCACACGTAGCAACTGAGACTGTATTTTCCTAATTGAGCTTCACAGATTTTCACAGCTTCCCTTCACCTTCTGTCTCTAGGAAAACAGTTATTATCACATAACTGTGGTTATGAAAAAAGAAGGGTTATGAAAAAACAAGGTTTGAGGGGGTTTAAGAGTATCCTCTTAATTTTTACACCAAAAAAATGACCTAAATCATCTTAAAAGTACTTGAGAACTTAATTCTATTAATGTGCTTAAATGTTGTTCAAAGTTCAGCAGACATAATAAAATATATACCATAAATGCTGTAAGTAAGCAACAACAACAACAAAAAAAAAATTGTACATGGTTAGGGTATTAGGAGCAAAATAAAGATTACCACTTCAAAATACTTTACCAAATAACTGGGGGGGGGGGGGGGGGTCCTTTTTTTTTTTTTTTTTTTTTAGGATGGTCACTGGATGTTTTATAAAAGTATTTCCTTTAAAGATACTAGAATGTTTATTTCAGCTAAGCAAGTATTAATCTAGTTTTTATTATCACTATTCCTTGAAAGTCTTTGGTCTTGAAGAAAATGGTGCACCAATGACCTAAAGTTTTGTGGGTTTTGGTTTTGTTATTGTTTTGTATTACTCGTCTTCTCTTTTATTTTGCAAAGTTCAGTCTTTTGCATATGGATCACTACTGTCTTATATCTGGGACTTTAAATGCAAACAGATACATAATTTCATACAAAAAGAAAAACCCAGAAATATATTTTGAAATCTATGTGTCATATTTTGAAATCTATGCATCATATCTACTATCAGGTATGACAGACAGCTACTAATAAGACAAAGAACACAGAAATATCAGAGTTTTTATCATCATTCACTCTCCCCAAGTTTCCAAGGTGTCGTTCATCAGCAATGCTCCATGACAAAGCTTTCAGCTTGGCAACCTCTGCCACCTGATTTCTGTAGAGACAGGACAGCTAATGTTGAGGCACTGCCAACTTTTTTACCTTCTTGAGGTCAATGATAATTCTAAAAAATCACTATACTTAAAATAATGACAAAAACCTGCTGTAAAAGGTCAGATAGAGTACCATCAAAATGAGCACTGCAGATTTAAGGAAATCACACAACCAAACATTTATCAAACCATTGGGGGGGGTGGGGGGGGGGGATTTGACTATCTGGACTAGAATATATTTCTTTGCCAATAAGCAATAATTCCTTTTGCAATACGTTCTTTTTTTTAATGTTAGTTTTAGTGTTAGAAAGGCTCACTGCTCCTTAGCCTGCACAGGTATAATTTCTCTTCTTCGATCCTCACCTACATGGGATTTGAAGAATGTTGTATTCCACAGCCCAAATCCTAACAGCCATCTACTTAGGGAGAACTAACAGTTTGTTTCTTTCTCCTCCAAGGCTGCCCTTAATTCAAGGCCGAGTGTAGCCTAAGGTTGTAAGAGAAGCCTATGGCAGAATTTGTGCCCAACCTCATCTTGCAGCACTTTTGTATCTTGGTAGGGTCAAAGTGGCAGGCAGCACTCTGGAAGTGACCTGCAAAGCAGTTTTGTCTGTAAAGGTGAGTGGATCATGGACCATGCTTGTATTCTTCATCAAAGTTCCTTTGGTGATCACCTAGAAATCTTTTCCTCCCCTTTCTTTTCTTTTCATAATTTATGCCCAAGGGTGCTGTGTGATGGGTACTTAAAAAAAGAATTCCACAAACACTGGGACAGTGGTTCAGCTGGTATAAACTGCATTGCTTTAAAGGAGGCTCGAGGCATGACTGATTAAAACTATTCAAGGATATTCCTAGACAGGCAGTTGTGATATAATTTTCTAACTCCTGTCAATGCCCTGTGACAGCAACACCCATTGTAGTGGGAGAATAAATCACCCCCTCTGTGCTGTACTAGCTCAGTTTGTATTCACTCTTGGCAGTACATTGAAAACTGTGGCAATTTCTGCATGATGGGGATTTATAATGTGAATCACAGCCTTTGAGGAGATGAGGTGAATCCATTAGCTAATTTTCCACTGTGCCATTTAATCTATAAGGGAAGAAATTATAATACCTTGCTTTTCCACGACAGTTCTTCCAGATTTAAAATATTGTTTCAGAAAAAATGCAAAAAGGAAAAGTAAAGCAAAAATATTCAAGGCATTTAAGCTTCAGATTTGTAAACAGCACCAATTTTCAA